>NC_080682.1:106784794-107523523 GCF_030445035.2 Dasypus novemcinctus | reverse complement strand
CAGGTTAGAGTGGACTCACCTGGGGTGTTGGTCCAACTGGAAGCATTGCCAGTCACCCCGGTTGCCCCAGGGTGCTGTGATGACAACTCTGGCCCAGAACTCCTCAGTCACCAACCAGCTGCGTGCCCTTCAGCAAGTCACTCCACCTCCTGGGCTCAGGGTCCCTAATTGTAAAACAGGGCAGTAACCTCTCGCCGGCCTGACTCAGGAGCTGTGGGGAGGTGCAGGTGAGATAAGTCAGTGGGCAGTGCTCGGAAAGCTGCAAACGGCTGCACAGGCAGGGCCCGCCCGGGCAGGGGCGTTGTCTAAGGTCACGCGGGAAGTGTGCTGTGGGCTGAGCCCTCCTCTTGCCAGTCTGCATCTCCTGACCCCCTTCCCGCTTAGGTGACTGTCAGCCAGCCTGGCTCTGGTGACCCAGCTCAGGGGCAATCCAGACAACAGCATTGAGAAGTTCCCCACCCACATCCCAGCACCCAGATGAGAGAAGAGGCCTGGAGATTGCCAGTGGCTGGGGGGGGGGGCATCTTGGGCTCTCTCGGGCCTGGCATCACCCACACCTCCCATCTCTCCATCCCCACAGCCTTGGCTCTGATCCCAGGTTGGAGAGAGCCTCCAGCCCCAGGCCCAGGGAAGGCTGAGCCCACCACCACTCCGTCAAAGAAATCTAAGGCAGAGGTGAAATAGAAATTGCCTGCTCCTTCCTGTCAAAATGTGAGGCCATCCAGGATCAGCTGGAGTCGCCAGCACTTCCTAGAAACACTTGGGATGGATGTGCGCCCCGGGAGAGCCCAGGCCTCCTATCCTGAGAGCTGAGGCCCTGTGGGTCGAGCAGCCCAGAGAGGCAGCTTCTCCTGCCTGGGGCTGGGGACTGGACATTCTCCACCCATCCAGGAGGACGGGGCTAGACCCCAACCTTGAACTCTCCCAGGGTCTCATGGACACAGGCCTCTGCCTGATCTGTTTTCTTTTTAAACTGAACAAGGACCAAAACAGATGCCCTCCCCCCCTACCGTGCATACAGCCTGTACTGGACCTGGTGGCCGCCGTGCTGGCCCAGACACCACCAGCGCTTTGGCCCACCCTCCAGGACTGAAATGGCCTCTTGGGGGGCAGAGCCCCTGCCCTCGACCACTCACCTGCCAGGTCATTGCACAGTGGCTTCCAGGAGAAGCTCCGCTGAAGGGGGGTACCCTCCCCCCATCACTCTCCCAACTCTTCACCCCAAAAGGGGAGTCAAAGCACAGGTCCCCAGGGCCCATGGTCTACAGATACTGACACAGTGGATTTCAAACCAGGTGCCGTGGCACCCCTGGGGTTCCACAGAGCTCTGTCAGGGGCTGCTAAGGTGGGAAGATGGCGTGGAGGCAAAGGATAGGGCTCCAGCCCTCCCTCCATTCCCTCTTGCCCCGGAACACCTCTGCTTTTATCTGTCTTGCCTGTTAAGATTTCACCTTCAAACTTTCTTTTGAGAAAAGACTTTTTCAAACCGACATTCTGAGGTTTGATCTTAGACCAGCAAGCACAGCATTCCTCATTCCCCAGGTTCTATTCTTGGTTTCCATGTGGGAATGGCTCCAGCATTCCAGGATGAAGAGTCTTTGTATTGGAACTTGGGTCATAGAGCCAGGCCCAAGCATTTGCTTGTACCTATGCATACACAAACACACATGCACACATACAAGCACATGCACACACAGACATGCACACACACATGCCACATGTTTGCACACATTTGATGGTTTTCTGGCCAACACACCCTGAAGCTCTGGCGGGGGTTTGATTTGGGTAAGGGCCTGGCATTAGGTGAGGATGGCTCTTGACCCTGCTACTGGCCCATGCGAGGTGGGAAAACCATAGAGCAGGGAATCCAGCCCAGTCTCCACCCCACACTTGTGGCTGCAGTCCCAGGTGACACCCCACTTCCCTGCTCCCGGCCCGTGGGACAACAGAAGGAGCAGTGCAATGGGAGAAGCAGAAACTAGAGTCAGGTTCTTCTCCTCCACTTCTAGCCAGATGGGTGAGAATCCAGGTTTCCTTAAAAGACACATGGACAGCGGACTTTGTGATCAAAGCTCCTCCTTTGAGGATAGGATCCCCCCAGAGACCTAAGCATGTTCCTTCAAGTAATCCTAACAGGACTCTACTCCCACACTTGTGGACAATTAAATGGGCGGGCAACAGAGGATAACTGAAGAGAAGCTGGTGCCCTGTTCCCCACAACCCCCCCAGTTTTCTCCCTGTCTGCCCAGACCCATCACCAGGACTGACTGTGGGGTGGGCACTTCGGCGAGGCCTGGGCCAGCCCTTGGCATAGAATCTGCCTGACTCCCTCACCTGGGACATTCTAGGTGAAAAGTAAGGGTCTCATTCAGACAGCAAGCCACATGGCATGGGAGGAAGAGGGCCAACAGGAGTCCGAGTGTGACCTTGGGAACACCTCTGGCCTCAGTCTCCCCATGTGTGAAATGGGGCTGGTGTCAGGCTGACCCACCTCACAAGGATTACTGCAAGGAGCACACGAGAGATGGGCACGAGGAGACCACGGTGCTTCGCTAATTTAGGGTGAGGTAACGGCCTGCATGTCAGATCAGCAGAGCAGTCGGGTCAAGTGGAGATGCGCCATGTCCCTGGGGCATCTCTGCTCAGTATAAGGTCTAAGTCACAAATGCTGTGTGAGACCTTCCTCTTCCTACTGCATGGAAGCCAGAGCCCAGGCTCGCGCAGGGATTGTGCGTGTGTCCTGGGCATGGGGGACGAGGGGTGGCTGGGACAGGTCTCTGGACCAGCCAAGGTCCACCTGTACCAGGTCTGTGGCCCTTCTCTTAAGTGATTATTTTGTGACACTCTCATTTCTGGACTACCTGCCAGGTTTATCTGTTATACCTGTGGCTTCCTGATGTTAAATAAGTTATTATAGTTTATTCAACTGTAACAGGACAAATGAACAAAAGAACCATAAAGAGGAAACCATTAAAGGTTTTGTGACAAGATGTTGGTTGTGCTTCTACTTCTGTCTCATGAGCCCATGGCAGGACACAGATCAGGAAAGGCTGTCCCTGTTGCCCTGACCGATGGGTGGGTGCACGGCTGGATCAAGTGTTTCTTCCATTGTCTATGGCCCCTACTCCAAATTGGTCCTTGTACCTCCTTCTGCTGCAAACCTTTGTCCTCCCCCCACCCCTGCCACTTACTAACTGTATGTCCTTGAGAAAGCTGTCAAATCTCTCACTGGCATAAGATACCACTGGATTCCACGACTTGGTGTGCTCTTTGGGTGAAGCCATGCCATCTTCAATCTTTGGCATCAATGACCACATCAGGTGGTGTCCTCACTCTGGCTCTTGTTCAGTTCTCATCTTCTGCTCAGATTTTCTAAGACTCGCCTGCTGCCTGTTCCCTTTGGAGGGACAGGGAGACGGGTGCAGAAGATTCAAAGTTCTAATCAATACTGTGCTGTATTTGACACACAAAAGAAGACACTTATGAAAGTAAGACGACTTTCATAGAAAATACATTATATGTGAAAAGAATTTGCATTCCTGTAAAATACATGTAACTTAGATCAAAATGCTACTCTCCTGGTTGGCCGGAAGGTACACTCATTGCTCCGATGGTCCCTTTCAGCTAGGGTAAGGCAGTGGGAAGATGTGAGCATTAAAGGCAGGAGACGTGGCTCGGAGCTTCTGTTCTGCTGCTCTCCCACTTAGACTGTATCAGAGTCCAAAGAAACAGAGCCCGTGCCATCACCTCAACAGCAGGAATTTAATTTGAGTAATTGGTTATGAAATGTTGAAAGAGATGAAAAGGCAAACAGGCTGTGCAATAGCCTGAAGGGTAGGTATAACAGGAAACCACTGCCACCCTTCGGGTGGAGGGACAAAGAGGAGAGGTGGTGTTGCCAGGGCTGAGGGCAGTCCAGCAGGAGCACTGGGGCTGGGTGTGGGGGGAGATCTGAGGAAGCCAGAACCACAGAAGAAATGCAGCCATTTCTGGGGGTGTTGCCTAAAGCAGAGGGAGCAGGAGAATACTCTGGCTTTTCCTCCTCTTCCTCCAGCTTCATACTAGTACCTCCTCTTTGTAGATTCTAATTAAAAGTTATTTCTCAAAGAATCTTGGGAAATGTAGTTTGCAGTTGTCAGTGCCCTGCAATACAGAGCAAGAGAAGGGCAGAGAATGGATCTGAGACCAAATAGGCAAATGACCAGCTTTTCCTTAGTCTTCTCATCTTGCAAATAGAAATGTTCACGTTGGTCTTTCTTTCTAGTTTGAGTGCTCTGACATCTTGACAGGGTTCTAAATATGGGAGCACTATTTGCTCTTGCCTCCTAGCCACTGTCTTCATTGGTTTTGGAGCTTCATTGCTATGATAGTTAGAGATTATTTTATGAATCCCCAAAAGACAAAGATCATGTTTGTAAACTAACCTACAAGTCCAGGTGTGATAGCCTTTGATTATATGGGATTCAGTTGAGGGGCCCTTGATTAAATTACCTGTTAAGATTAGGGTTTTGATTAGACCACATCAGTAAGATGTGACTCAGGTTGAGTCCCTGCCCCCTTGGCGGGCCCATATGAATCGATACTCACTGAAGAAGACATGCCAGATGAGAGGAACTTTGTCATTTGACCCTGCTATATGACAGAAAGGAGAAGGCTCAAACAGCTAAAGCCCCAGGGAGAGTTGGACCATTTGTCTGATAGCTTGCAGCTGACCTTGGGAAGAGAGCCAAGACTGATGTAGAAAGCCCAGAAAGAAATGAGCCCTATGCCAGGAGAGAGGGGAAGCCCTGAGACACAAGCCCCGTGCCAGCCTGCAGCTGAGAGAGAGGAAAGGGGAAGGCTGAACCCTCGCAGAGATCGGCGACCATCATGCTCCAACACGTGGCACCTGACTTTGGTGAGAAAGCAACTTTGAATTGGACTCCTTAGGGCCTTGTAACTGTAAGTTTTTACCCAAAAAATAGACCCTCTATAAAATCTAACAGATTTCTGGTACTTTGCACTGGCACCCCTTTGACAGACTAATACAATTGCTCACAGCTTTTTTAAACTCCAGCAAATCAAAAGAAACTTAGCAAGAGGTCCAAATTTTGGCCAAGATGGAGTAAGTCCACTGCAGCCTGTCTTTCTCACTGATTACACCTAAAATCTCTGGGCAAAAACACAGAAAACAGCTACCTAGTGATTCTGAAAATCAAAAGCAGCAGATGGTGCATAGGAGTCGAAACTTGGAGAAGCAAGCTACATGGGGTGAATTTTGCCTTTTCCTCATCTTTTCTCTCATGGCTCTGACCCAGCAGTAGAACCACTGTCCAGAAAAGGTGAGATAGAACCTAGAGTATGAGCCTGAAAGTGTTGATTGCCTCCTGAAATAACAACAAAATCAACATTTTATAGAGGATACAGCATATATAGGACCCAGCATATACATAACAAAAATATTCACAATGTCCAGGATAATCCAAAATTACTCAACATACAATGAACCAAAAAAGTATGACCAGTTCCCAAGGAAGAATACAATAGACAGATCGTAACTCTGAGATAACACAGATGTTGGAATTATTGGATTAGAAAAGATTTTGAAGCAGAATTATAACTGAAATGGATGGAGAGATAGTCATTCTCAGCAGAGATATAAAAACTATTAAAAAGAATCAAATGGAGGGAACTGGATGTGGTTTAAGAGATTGTGCTTCCACCTACCATATGGGAGAATCTGGGTTTGATCCCTGGGGCCTCCTGGTTAAAAAAAAGCGTGCCTGCACGGCAAGCCAGTGTTCGCGTGGCGAGCCAAGTGCTTGTGTGAGCTGAGTGCCTGCGTGAGTGCCTGCGCGGCGAGCTGAGGGCCCACGCAAGTGCCCATGCGGCAAGCCAGTGCCCATGTGGCAAGCTGTCTGTGCGATGAGCCAAGGGCTTGTGCAGTGAGCCAGCGCCTGTGCAAGTGCGTCACGCAGCAAGATGATGACGCAAAAAAAGACGAAGGGGACAGTCAAGGCAACGCGCACCAGAAACCAGGAACTGAGATGACACAAGTCACAGGGAACCTCCCTCCATATCAGAGGTCCCCGGGATCAAATAACGGTGAATCCTAGAGGAGAAAAATGAGAAGAGAAGACAAAAAAGAGAAATAGATACAGAAGATCACGCAGCAAATGGACACAGACAGCAAAACAGCAGAGTGGGGAAGGGGGGAGGAAAAAAAGAATCATATGGAAAGCTTAGAACTGAAAAAGACAGTATTTGAAATTTAAAAAAAACATGAAATGGCCTTGATAGCAGCATGGAGATGACAGAGGAGAGAATAAACTTGAAGATAGATCAAGAGAAATGTTTCATTCTGAAAAACAGAAAGTAAAATGTAGAAAAAAGATGAACAGAGCCTCAGAGGCCTGTGGAACAATGTAAGACTCATGTCTTTGGACTTCCAGAAGGAGTGAAGATTGGTGCAGGAAAAATATTTGAGGAAAGTGTGGCTCCAAATTTGGTGAAAATACGTAAAATTACAGAATCAAGAAGCTCATCAAACCCTTAACATCATACTTAATGGTGAAAGCTTGAATGCTTTTCTTGGATGATCAGGAGTAAGGCAAGGATGGCCACTCCCACCACTCCCATTTAACATCACACTGAAGGTCCCAGCAGTGCCATAAGGCAAGAACAAGCTACCAAAGGCACACAGATTGTGAAGGAAGAAGCAAAGCTGTCTGTATTCAGAGGCAGCTTAGAAAATCCCAAGGAATCTACAAAAAAGCTATTTGAACTAATAAGTGAGTTTAGACAGGTTTCAAGATATGAGATAAATATGTATAGAATAATGACTAGAAATTGAAATGAAAGACAATAGTATTTAAAATAGCACCCCCAAAATTGAAATACTTAGGTTTAAATCTAACAAAATATGTGCAGGATCTCTATGCTGAAAAGTACAAACTACTGATGAAAGAGATGAAAGTAGACCTAAATAAACTGAGAGACACGCTGCGTTTGTGGTAGATTGCATGATGTGCCTCAATTTAGACATGGTCTTCATCTGAATCCACGTTCCTGTAGGTGTGAGCCCACTGCGACTATGACCCTTGAAGATGCTATTTTGAGTTAGCGTGTGGCCCAGCTGAATGAGGGTGGGTCTTACTCTGGATTCCTGGAGAGTTTATGAAAAGCCAAAAGCCAGAAATCAGCAGAAACCTGAAGAGCAGAAGGAATGGACAGCACACGAAGCAGAGATGAAAGCCACGGCTCCCCAAGGATTGTGGCAAGCCAGCACCAGAATGCTAGTTTTCAGGGAGAAAGCATGATCTTGCCAGTCAGGGCCTTATTTTGTGCTTCTGGCCTCTGAAAGCATAAGCTAATAAATTCCCCTTGGTTACGCCAGCCAGTTGTGTGGTATTTGTGATAGCAGCTCTGACAAACTAGGACTGGTCAGTGGAAGAGTCAGTATTGTTATGATGTCATTTCTCCTAAAACTGACTATAGATTCAATGCAACCCAAATCAAGATCTCTGCAGGATTTGTTTTCTCTCTTCTTCTCTTTCTTTCTTTTCCTTCCTTCCTTCCCCCCTCCCTCCCTTTCCCCTCCCTCCCTTCCTCCCTCTCTCCCTCCCTCCCTCATTTCCTTCCTTCCTTCCTTCCTTCCTTCCTTCCTTCCTTCCTTCCTTCCTTCCTTCCTTCCTTCCTTCCTTCCTTCCTTCCTTCCTTCCTTTCTTCCCTCCCTCCCTCCCTCCCTCCTCCTTCTTTTCGTAGCTAGAGACAAGCTCATTCTAAAATTATATGGAGAAGTAAAGGAATTAAAATGGCCCAACAATTTTCAAAAATAATACAGTTGGAGGATTCCCACTACCTTCTCTTAAGACATGTAAAGCTACAGTATTAAGACTGTGGTAGTGGTGAAGGGATAGATGCCTACATCAAAGATGCGGAATAGGAAATCGGGGGACAGACCTGCACATATATGACTGATTTTTGACAGAGGTGTGGAAGTATTCAGTTGTTATCCTCTCAACAGATAGTGCTGGTGAGGATCTGGAGGAACTGGAATTCTCCTTCAGTGCTGGCAAGAATGCAAAACAAAACAAAACGAAGAGTTTGGCAGTTTCTTATAAATTTAAACATGCTATAAGACTCAGCAGTTCCAGTCCCAAAAGAAATGAGAAGTTAGGCTCCTTCAAAAATCTGTACATGAATGTTCATAGTGGCTTTTATTTGCGATTGTCAAAAACTGGAAACAACCTAAATGTCCTTCAACGTTAGTGAATGGATAAATTGTTGTACAGCCCATAAAATGAAATGCAAAAAAAAAAAGTAACAGAAGAAAATGAATCTAGCTGATCCAGAAGTGGTCACTCATGAGAAATAGTTTAAAAGTAAAAGCAAATAAAGAACAGCTAAAAAAAGAGTAAAGAAGCAATCAATATTTATAACAACATGAATGATTCACAAATATATTACGCTACGTGAAAGAAGCCAGACACCAAAGGACAAATATGTATGATTCTATTTATGTGACATCTTGGGAAAGGCAACAGATCAATACTTGCCAGCAAGTGGGGCTAGAGGGAGGGTTGGCCACAGAGGGGCAGCAGGAAGGTTTTGGGGAGGGATGATGGAACTGTTCCGTATCTTGGTGAAAACTCATAGGAATGGCACAACAAAAGGAGTAAATGTTACTATACGTAAATTATACCCCAATTAAAAAAAGAAAGTGAAAAACCCAAGCAATCTGTTGCTCATAAGCTTCATGTACAACATGCTGGGGCTTGGGCTGAGCCTGGGAGACACAAAGATAAATAAGACAGTCTGTTCCTTCAAGGAACTCATGGATTCGTGATGACAAAGGTTTGGAATAGTAGCTGAGGGATATGGGAGAGGGGGCTCCACCCATACACCTTGCTGTGGGGGCACTAAGAAGGACTGTCCATGCTCCAGTGGGGTGGGTGGGATGGGGGATTAGGCAGGCTTCCTAGAGGAGGAAATGCTAGAACCAATTTTTGAGGGATGAGAAGGAATTAGGCTGGTGTGCTGGAGCTGTGGACATTTCAGGTAGAAGGGACAGCACACGGGTAGTCCCATGGGGTGAGACAACCTGGAAAAATCCAGGAACCGAAAGGACGTGATGTGGCTGGAGTGAAGGGAGCCAGGAGAGCTGGCAGGAGATGGGAGCAGACCATGGCCAAATGTAGAGTGCTACAGATAATAGAGCTCAGCTTCTGTCCTGAAGGCAGCGGGACAGGTTTTAAGCAGAGCAGTGGGAGGCATCAGATTCATGCTCCTTCAGGACTATGCTGGCTGTGGAGCAGAGGATGGACTGGAAGGGGAAGCTGGAGGCAGGGGACCAGGGAGGAGATTGGGCAGGGCTCAGCTGAGACACATAGAGGCTGGAACCAGGTGAGCATGGAAAAGAGGGATATATTGGAGAGGTATGCAGGGGGAGGGTGGCCGGATTCTTGGTCCTTTGCACCCACTGTTTCTACTGCCTGGATTGATCTTTCCTAGGTTCTTTTTTTAAAAATTTAATTTAATTTAATTTTTATTTTATTCTTTATTGTTTTTTTTTTTTTAAAGATACATAGATCAGGTAAAATGTTACATTAAAAAACATAAGAGGGAAGTGGATGTGGTTCAATTGATAGAGCTTCCGTCTACCATATGTGAGGGTCTAGGATTTGAGACCCAGGGCCTCCTGACCCGTGAGATGAGCTGGCCCACAGAGCTGTCATGTGCAAGGAGTGCTGTGCCATGCAGGGGTGCCCCTGCGTGGGGGTGCCCCACGTGCAAGGAGTGTGCCCTGCAAAGAGAGCTGCCCCACGTGAGAAAAATGCAGCCTGCCTGGGAGTGGCGTTGCACACACTGAGAGCTGACGCAGCAAGATGACGCAACAAAAAAGAGACGCGGTTTCCCGGTGCTGCCAAGGGTGCAAGTGGACACAGAAGAACACACAGCGAATGGACACAGAGAGCAGACAATGGCGGAGGAGGAGAGGGGAGTGAAGGTGAGAGAAATAAATAAAAATAAATCTTAAAAAATATATACATATATGAGGTTCCCATACACCCCACTTACCACCCCACCCCCACTCCTCCCACATGGACAACTTCTTTTATCCGTGTGGCACATTCATTGCATTTGGTGAGTACATTTTGGAGCTCTGCTGCACCACATGGATTATATTTTACACTCTCCCCCAGTCCATTCAGGGGGTTATGGCAGGATATATAATGTCCTGCAGCTGTTGCTGCAATACCACTTAGGACAACTCCAAGTCCCCAAAATGCTCCCTTATCACACCTCTTCTTCCCTCTGCCTACCCTCAGCAACTCCCATGGCCACTGTCTCCAAATCAATGATAAAATTTCTTCCATTATTAGAGTCACAATAGTTCTATGGTAGAATACCAATAAGTCCATTCTAATCGACATCATATTCCTCCATTCTGTGAACTCTGGGATAATGATGTCCACTCCACCTCTATATCAAGAGGGGGCTTAGATCCCACATGGCTGATGGATACGATTCTCCTGCTTGCAGTTGTAGACATTCTCATTTCCCTGGTATGGTGGTTGACCATCTTCACCTCCCTGTCAGCTGACCTGGGTAAGTCCAATAAACCGGAGAGTAGGAGTCACAGCTCTGCTGAGGCTCAGGCCCCAGGTGGCCCATGGGCAGTCTGGAGATTCAAGTCTCCTGGGCATACACCAGTTCCAGCGCCCCCACAGGTTCAGTAAAAGTGCATAGCTTGTTCCTTCCCGCTCCTCAGGGTAGGTCGCCTTCTCAGAGAGACCTTCATTATTATTTTCAAAGGATGCCCCTCCCCAGCACTCTTACTTCCCTATGTATTTACCTCCTAAAAAGTATCTTGTTTATTTATTGCTTACTGTGGAATTGGAACATGAGCTTTGGAGCAGACTGCCCAAGTTCTAAGCCCGACTTGGCCCCTTATTAGCTGTGTGATACTGAGCAAATGACTCATCTCTATGTGCCTCAGTTTCTTCATCTTTAATGTAGGGATAATAATATCACTTACTGCATAGAGTTCTCATCAGGACAAAGTGTATTAAAGCGCCCATCATAATCCCTGGCACATAGTCAGCACTATTTAAGTGTTTGCCACTATTATTATAATTGTATAAGGCCAGGGGCCTTACTGGTTTTCTTCACACTGTATTCCTAGCTTCTGTCTAGCATTGTGCTTGGCACACCGTGGGCACTTAATAAATACTGTACTGGAATAGCTATTGAAGGAAGGTGGGAAGGCACTTTCCCATCCTTGCCAGCAGATGGCGCATAGATGCAAAGAAAAGCTGGCTTGGCTCCAACACATTGGCCAGGAGATGTCACTGCAGCTTGCTGGGCCAGGAACGAAAGCCTGTGACAGGCTGAGCCACTCTTTCCTGGGCACCAGAACTGGAGACCCAAACATGCACTGTGTCCAACCTCTGTCCTGGGAAGAGTTGCTGGTCTGGTGCAGACAGTGGGCAAAAAAACCATCAGTACCTGTCAACGTCTGGATGATATAGCAGTGGGAGAAAGAGGGCGAGAGCACTCCTTTCTCGGGAGACCAGGAAAGAGGGGGGCCTGGAGCTATCTTGGATGCTCCCTAGGTTGGAGGAGGAGCCTCAGGCAGAGGGTACTGTGTGAGCAATGCAGGGGGGCACGGAGGAGCTGGGCATGGTTACTAAAATCTGAGCAGGTTCGCATGGCTGGAGAACGGGGTTCAAGGGCGGGGAGTGCATCTTTGCATAGTGCCGGCAGACTAGCTAGTCTAGCAGTCTAGCGCATCTTTCTCTCCCCTTCAGGTCTTGTCAAAAGTCACTGGCCAACTATTAAAAAGTCGGAGAACTGTAAATGTTGGAGGGATGTGGAAAGATAGGAATGCTTATTCACTCTTGGAGGGAATGTAGAATGGTACAGCCACTGTGGAGGACTGTTACTAAGGAAGTTGAATATAGACTTGTCATGGGACCCAGCTATACCACTACTGGGTATATACCTAGAATTGAGAGCAGTGACGCGAACAGACATCTGCACACCAACGTTCATAGGGCGTTATTCATGATTGCCAAAAGCCGGAAACAACCCAGGTGTCCATCAACCAAGGAATGAATAAACCAACTGTGGTGTATACATACGATAGAGTATTATGCGGCAGTAAGAAGAAATGAAGTTGTGAAGCATAAGACAACATGGATGAACCTGGAGGACATTATGTTGAGTGAAGCAAGCCAGACACAAAAGGACAAATGCTGTATGATTGTGCTCTTTTGAACTAAATATATTATGTAAACTCATGAAATTAATAATTAGAATATAGGTCACCAGAAAATAGAAGGAGGGTAAAGAATGGAAAGCTGAGGGGCAATCTGTGTAGAATTGGTTAAAAGGTTGTTGGAAATGAATGGAAATGGTGAGAGCACATCATGGTGTCTGTGACTAGCAGAGCTAATATATGGGTATGACAGTGGTTCAAAGGGAAAGTCTAAGGACATTTGTATTACCAGAAGGAAAGCTTAAAAATGTAACTTGGGACTATATAACATAGCGAACCCTCAAGTGAAATATGAATATGGGTGAGCTTGCATATATGAGACTATTTTTACAAAATATATTAATACACACAAATATACTAGAGAGAAGGAAACAGAACAGCAGCTATGTACAGCAGGGGAAGCACAGAGAGATTGAAAGGTGATGAGTTTTGTTTGGCTGGTTTATTTCAATTTATTATTATTATTATTATCATTGGAACAATGAAAATGCTCTAAAAAATGATTGAAATGAAGGTTGCATAACATGTGATTATACCGAATACCACTGATTGTGCACTTCAGATAGATTTATGCTTATTAATATGTACCAATAAATTCTTTTACAAGCCACTGGCCAGCCTATGTGGAGTCCAGCACTGACCAGCCCGGTCTGTTCCCAGAGTATTCCTGTCCCAATGTAATTATTAACATGGCCCCTTTTACTCTCCCACATTTCCCAGCTTAGATGATAAATTAAGTGGTCGCGTAGCCAGGGGCCTCCTTGGGTGCCCTGCTTCCCATTATCACCGTGACATAGTGGTCCCTGTCTTTATGGAGGGCGGAGCAGAAGCTGGTGCTCGGGGCTTGGCAGGGGGTAGAGGCTCAGAAGGAATGAGCCCCATGAACGAGCCCCTTTCTCGTCTCCGGGAGAGGTAAGAGGTGTCCCTTCCCTCGAGAACGAGCCCCGGCAGGGCTGCCTCCTGCAAGCGGCCGGGCGGGGATCTCTGGGGTCTGCTGGAAGCTGCCGAGGCAGCTGAAGAATCCCCGATACCCCCACCCCCGAATCTCTTTGTCCACTTTCTTTTTCTCATCTCCGGGGTACAGCCCGGCTCCGCAGGCTGCCGCCTGGGTGCAGGAGGCAGGGACCACGGGGGTGGAGTTAGGAGGTGGGCGGCCCTGCCCTGCACGCCGGGCCAGGCTTTACTGGGCACAGCGCTGTGCTGAAGCATCTCTAGGACCAGCAGAGCTGTGCTCAGTGAAGCGTCTGCTCTGCTCCCGCGGCCTGCGTGAACCGGGCTCGCCGGGCCTCAGTTTCCTTCCAGCACACGTAAGCGTTAGCTGAGGTGGTCTCCAAGGTGCCGGCCAGCTCCTGGCCTACCTGCCCCGAGGCAGGGCTGAGGGGAGAGGGCAGGGGCCGTGGGGGCGTGCGGGGCCTCTGAAGGCAGCCCAGCGCATTACCACGGGAATATTAGGAGCTCCCGTCGCTGCTCCCAGACCGGGAAGGGTGGTGCCCATCAGTTAGGGCCTCGAGTCTGCCAGGCAGAGACTTAACGAAGAAGGAGAGAGACTTCAGTCAGCGCGAGCGGTGCCTTTTGCAAGTCCAGCCCCCAGCCTGGACTGAGGAGGAACCTGGAGCCAGAGAGAGGCAGGCAGCTGTCCAAGGTCACAGGCGGGGCCTGGGGCCAAGGGGGCAGGAGCTGGCTCTGCGGTGGTCACCGCTGAATCCCCGCCACCCAACGCACAGTGGAGGCTCCGCCACTGACGGTGACCGACCCAGAACCCAGCTGCACAGTGCCGAGGTCTACTGCAATTCAGCTCTCCAGCCCCCTGCCAGCCCTCGCGGCTCCCATCCCGGATCAAGGGGGTCATGGAAGAGGTTTCCCAAGCTGGCCATCATAGCTTTCTTTTGTTTTTGGTTTCTAATTCAGAAGGAAAGGAAATTTCACATTTTTACAGGGTCGCAGAGCCCTGGAAAGCCTGACATGTTTCTCCAAGTTTGTGGCTGGCTTCCTGTCTGTCACGTCCCTGACAGTTACACGCCTTGTGCTTTCTCTCCAACTCTCTACCACCCTTGCTCTTTAAAGGGACATCCTGCAGGTAGTCTCTATATCCCTGGCGCTCGGCCACGGCAGCCCCACGTCTCTGGGCCCTGACCCACCCCGGACTTCCAGCAGCATCCCATCACATGATCGGAGGGAGAAGCTGGCCCTTCGGTGGCCTTGGCACTGCTGAACGGCTCTGGAGTGGGCGGGTGGCACCAGGGGGTCGGGGCGGGGCCAGCTGGGCCTCACCCTACCTTTCCCTCTAAGGTCCCGTATGTGTTCCCGAGTGGCCCCTTCCCTTGTCCCCACCAATCTGGCCCCTCTGTGTCCCCAGCAGCCGGGAGAAGGACGGGACAACTGGGCTCTGCAGCTGAGAGGCACAGTGCAGCCCTCCTGCCTCCCACATCCACGTCCACGACTCCTCTCCCTGCAGATGGCAGAGGTTCCTCAATAGCCTCCCAGGGCAGAGGATGGAGAACGCAGGTATGTCCTACTCACCCGCTCATTCCCCTCCCAGACCACCCCCATGGCTGGGCTTCTCCAGTCCCGAGACTAGCAAGACCGTCCTGCCTCCAGGCCTTGGCACTAGCCGATCCCTCTGATCTTTGCTCAGCAAACTCCTACTCATCCTTCAAATCCAGCTCAAATGTGACTTCCTCTAGGAAGTCTCCCTAGCCTGGGTCAGAGGCCCTTTTTCTTTTCTCTAGACCTTGATTAAATATGATTTCTCTCCTGGATCATTAGCTTCTCTAAGACTAGCAGAGCTGTGTTCAGTAAAAGCTGAATGAATGGTTAGATTTGCCAAGGGGGCAAGGCTCAGGGCCCCTGGGGACATGCTGATGGTCCCATAAGGCCAAAGGCCATTGTTAACTGAGCTTAGCAGCAGCTCACATATAAAAGCCTCAAAGATTTTTGCTGATGGGCAAACCCACAGCTGATAGCATGTTTTATTTGCCAGGACTTAGTGCAGACTTAGATTACGTTTCTAGAAGGAATGTCTTTGGAACTGGGGAGGTGACCTCGTGTTAGAGAGATCATCACCGTTTCACCCTACGGGGTTGGCAGGACACCCTTTGAAGATGACTGACAGATGGGAATGCTTCAAGAGGATTTACCGCTGCAAGTGAGGAATGAGGGGTGGGAGGGAATTGCTGGGAGAAGATAAGGAGTCGGGCAGGTCTCCCACTCCTGAAGGGCTGTCCTGATGAGGAGGATCCCAGCCCCCTAGGCAAAGCTGGGTTGGTCAGGGCGCCCCAGGCAGATCCCCCTGGCATTTAAATGGGTGTTCCTAGGAGCGGAGGGAGGGAGGTGTCCAGTGTGCGAGAGTGCTCCGTGCTGAAGCAGCTGAGGCTCCCGCGTCAC
This sequence comes from Dasypus novemcinctus, assembly GCF_030445035.2. Classification (NCBI taxonomy): domain Eukaryota; kingdom Metazoa; phylum Chordata; class Mammalia; order Cingulata; family Dasypodidae; genus Dasypus; species Dasypus novemcinctus. The sequence continues at coordinate 107,507,877 of NC_080682.1, read as the reverse complement.
CTCTGAGGTCCTCTCCACCTTTTACAAGGTCCTAAAATGCCAGCCTTTAGACTTGCACCACCTGGTGAGGGCTCTGTGACCCTGGGGATCTTCAAGCAGGAGAAAAGCCTTGTGTTGGCCCTGCAGGCCCAGAACCCAGCCGTCGTCCCGCGCCACCCAGCTCAAGGGGCCACTTGGGCCACACCCCCGTGCCCCTGGCTGCTGCTTCTCTGTCGCTCACATGCCCAGATGCCGTTCTCCCCTCCTCTGCCTTCCTACTCTCCCTTCTCCCAGCCAGGAGAGGGTGGCGTGACACTAGACATAAGGGAGTATCAGGTAATTCATCAGAGGGGATGAGCCCAAAGCAGCAAATGATCCCTCTCCTTTCCTGTCTGGCTGCAGGGGGAATCAAGTGCGTGGGATTCTCCAGAGCCAGATTTCCTCCCTGACTTGTCTGAGTTTAGTGTTTGTTAGTCTACTGGCCTCTCTCCTCAACCCCCCTCCCTTGCAGTGATGAGGGATGGAAGAGGAAGAGGAGGTAGAGGAAGCTTAGGATCCCGGCTGGCTGTGGATAACCCCACCTCAGAGAACGAAAAGTCGGCTGATTTGGGAGAGTGATGCCATCCCAACGGGAAGTCCCTCCACATGTCTAACCTAAGTCAGAGCAGACTTCTCCCACAGGTTGAGAGGAGACACCAAGGATTGCTTCCTCTCCCTGGGGAGGTCCAGAGTGCCCTCCCAAGTGTCCCCTGCCACTCCCATCAATGCCCCAAGGTCAGCAGGAATGACACAGCACCACCTTCAAGCGGAGAGTTTCAGAGATTATTGCAGACTTTATAGAAAACTGCCCGAGGGAGATCGACGGTGTGGGGCTTGGGTGGGGGTGGGAAGGCAGGCCTCAAGCCGGTAGGCTGAAGGGGGGGCAACTTCCTGTGTGCAGAGGCAGCCCAGACCAGCCATTCTGCCTGACCTAGGGGGTGGGGAGTCAGGGAGAGGCACGCCCCTCCCCACTCACCGATTGTGCTTTGGGATCATGCAGAAGGCAGGGCACTGAGCCTCTGACCCTAACCAGGAGGGCTTGTGCCTAAGACAGGAGGCAAGAGCCCCTTCTGCTTCCGGAAGTCGGAGAGGAGGGGCAGGGGATGCCCATGGAAAAGTGCCACAACGGTGGGAAAGAGGGTGGAGAAATGGGTTGGCAGCAGCTCCCAGCCCTTCGGAGTCCCCGCCGCCACCCCGAGCCTGGGATGGGTGGGTGAGCCTGGATCTGAGGTCCAGCCACCCACATCACAGTCCCCAGGACTCTCTCCCTCCCCATGAGGATTTGCTAATACGTGGTGGGAGTGCTTGCTAGCTGTCTTGCAGGACTGGAGAGCTCAATCTGGGAGGCCAGGGGCGTGAGCACACCCCACGAGGGGATTCTTCCTGGGATCTTGACCCACTGAGTGGCAGACAAGTGATGGGAGTGGAGGGAGGGGAAGACTTGGCCAAGGGAAGGCGACTCAATTTGGGGAGAACGGCTGACAGTCTGAGATTGGGGATAAGCACTAAGTATTGGGGTAGCAGAGCCACAGCGGGGGAAGGCTGAGGATCCACTCCACACTAAGGCTACAACAGGGTGTGCCTGTCCCTGGGATGGGAGAGACAGATGGGAGTTGAGCCTCAAGCCTGGGTTAAGGAAGGGAGGGGCCTGGGCCTGAGCTGGGGAGGTGGGTGCTGAGAAAGGCGGGGTATGACATACATCCTCAGATTCAGGGAGGGTGCCCTGACCTGCCCTGCCCCTCAGAGCCCCAGGATGTAGGTCTCCATGCAGGGTGGAGCTCTGGGATGGGGCAAAGGGTTCAGAGTCCAGGAAAACCTTCTGATGGAGAATCTCTGTTTCAGAGACCAGAACCAGATGTGAGGGTCCCTGAGCCCTGGGAGGAGAGGGGTCAGTGCTGGGGCAGCCTAGATACTGGGATTTCCTATTTCTGGTTGGAGAGGTTCGGGGCTCAAAACAGAAGTTGGTGGAAGTGGTCCCGGGGCTTCCAGCTTGCAGGAAGGGTCTCTGGCTGAGTCTGGAACCGGGCAGGGGTCTTTCCGTGGTCCAGGAGGGATGTGCTCGAGTCTGGGATGGGCGGTGGGGTCTCTGGAATCAACAGAGGTTGTCTCCGGGTCTTTGGTAGTGGGAGCTCTCAGAGGCTGGAAGGCGGGCTTGGAGCCCGTGGGTGGGGCTTGGGGTATGCCAAGATCCAAAGGGTCTCAGGCCATCAGGGGCAGGTCTCCGAGGCCCTGAGGCTGCGCGCGGGTGTCTCCTACCCGCGGCTTCAGGCCAGGCACAGGCCGTCCAGGCAGCCCTAGTAAGGTCATCAGCCGGCAGGGGCAGCCCCCAATCCCCGACAGGCGAAGATCAGAGGCCAGAGCCCGGAGAAGCGGCGCGGGAGCCGGCGGGCGCGGCCTGCGCGGGCGCGCGGCGCGGGTCGGCGTCCTGCTCGTAGCGGTAGTGGTAGCCCTCCATCTGGTCTCGGCAGGCCTCGCGCAAGTTGCGCATCCAGCGCTGGATGCCGCGGCGGTTTAGATAGAGCACCATGAGGAAGATGAGGCCGATGAGCGCCAGCACTAGCCCGAAGAAGACGTAGGAGGCTTCCAGCTCCGGGCCCGCGAGCCCCACGTCTTCCCCGCGCCCGTCGGCGTCGCCGTCGGCGCAGCGCAGCCGCCCCTCGTCCAGGTCCACGAAGGGCTGGTCGTGCAGCGCCCGCGGGGCCGCGCAGCGCAGGCGCCGCGCGTCGGGGACGCGCTCCGTGGCGTTGCGCAGCCAGAGCAGCAGGGGGCGCGCCGCGCAGCTGCAGCGCAGGGGGTTGTCGGCGAGCAGGAGGCGCGGCGCGGGGACGCCGCCATCGCGCTCGAGCGCCCGCAGCTCGTCGGCGCCCAGGCCGGCCAGCGCGTTGAGGCGCGCGTCCAGCTGCTCCAGGCGCGGCAGGCGCAGCGCCGAGGGCGGCAGGCGGCTCAGCGCGTTGCCCATCAGGCCCAGGAGGCGCAGGCCGGCCAGCGGGGCGAGCGCGGCGTCCAACCTGGGCAGCAGCGCGACGCCGCCGCGGGCCAGCGCGTGGTTGAGCTGCAGCGAGCGCAGCGCGGGCAGCCCGCGGAAGGCGGCGCCGCCCAGGGCGCGCAGCGGGTTGTGGCTCAGGTCGAGCGCCGCCAGGCTGGGCAGCCCGTCGAAGGCGCCGTCCTCCACCACCTCGATGTTGTTGTGCGTGAGGCGCAGCGCGCTCAGGAGCGGCAGGCGCACGCCCGCCTCCGGCTCCCCGTCCGCGTCCCCGCCGGCGAAGGCGGCCGCGCGCAGCACGGTCAGGTTGGCGCCCACGATGGTGAGGTTGCGCGCGTCGGGCGGCACGTCCCGCGGCGGCTGCCGGAGCTCGGCGCCCGACGCGCAGCGCAACAGCAGCGTGGGGCCGCCGAAGCAGTAGCACTGGAAGGGACAGGGCGCGGCGGGCCGGCTCAGCGCGGCGGCCACGAGCAGCAGCCGCGGGAGCAGCGGCCCCCGGAACCCCGGCCGTCCCGCTGGCGGGGCCATCGCGGCCGCCCCCGCATCCAGCGTCCGGGCCTCCGCGCTCACCAGTGAGTTGGGAGCGCCTTTGATGGGGGGGGGGACGGGTGGGGCAAGTCCTTGACCCCGAGCGGCTGGCAGTCCCGGTCGGTCTGTCCGTCGGCTGTCTCTAAAGTCCGAGGAACCTTCACGTCCCCGGCTGAGGGCGAGAGGGTGCAGGCGGGGAGCAGAGCCCCCCGCCCCCGGTGCCCTCCTAGCCCTGCGCACCGGCCTCCGACTTCCTTGGCCGTTGCGGGCTCGGAGCCGAGTGGGCAGGGTTTGCCTCCCCCCCTCCCCGCCTCCCGGCCTCCTCCTCCGCCCCCAGCGGAGCCTCCGCGCCCTCCTCGCGGCGGGAGGCGGGGTGGGAAGCTCCCGAGAAGCAGCGCTTTCGGCTTTTGCGCTTTTTCTTCCCCTTCTCCATCCCCGGGGCCGCTGAGAAGTTTAGCGCTCTCGGAGGCTCGGACTTCTTCCTCCTTTTCTCTCCCTCCCCCCCCCTCCCGCCCCCCACTTTTAAGCCTGCTCCTTGCTCTTCCCTCACTGGCACGTGTGGAGTGGGCGAGGCCGGGCTGGGGAGAGCAGGCAGGTGGATCGGCCCCAGAAAGTGAGAATGTGCCGGCAGGCCTTTAGAGACCCCAGCAAGTTAGAATTTGCGGGGATAACTTTAGACCCTCTTCCCCCTGCGACCGAAGCGGGGTCGAGGGGTGGGCTGAGAAAATTATTTCTTTTTTAGCTTCTTCCTAATTTTTCCACTCAGGGAGAAGGCATGGCAAGGAAAGAGACTGGGAAATCCCCAGTTTCGGCCCCCTCCTCTGCGACCCCAGTTCCCTTGAGCACAGGTGTATCTGCAAGTCTCTACCCCATCCCAACCCCTGCCTGCGCAGTCCCCTCCCCGCCGCCCCGCCCCCCTCCGTGGCTGTCTCCTCTGCTCTGTAGGGAGGGCTCAGGACGGGGTTCCTCCACCAGGCTAGACTCCTCCCCAGCCCGCTTCTTGGCACAGGGACGGGTGGGTGTAGTGATTCAGCTTTTTGCTCTTCCCCTCCCCGCCCCAGCTCCTGGGCACCCCACTAGGCCCTCCTCCCCTCCAGGCTACCCCCATGTAAAGGGCGAATGGCAGGGAGGGGTTCGGACTCCAAAGGTTAGAACGGGAGCAGATTTTGTAGCATGGGGAGGGGGAGGTGGCAAGGTAGGCCAGGCCAGGGCTGAGGTGGGGGCTGAGGTGTTTATAGGTTTGTTTTGTTCTGGATTTTTTTTTTCTTTCCAGAACTGGGAAGCTCCAGACTTGGTTTAAAGAGACAGGCTCCTCAGAAGGGAGCGCTCTTGGCCTTGGCATGAATTATTTAGGCTGAAGAGGCTGACACTTGATCCTTGATCTGCAGGCCTTTTGGTGATATCAGCAGAGCTGGTTGGGATAGAGGCCACCCCCACCCCCCCCCCCATCAGAATCAGTCTCTTTCTCTTGAATTGGGCAGGGTTGTTGAGTTGAGTCCTTCTCTGAGGTTATATTTAACAGATCGACTGGCCGATCAATACCACTTAAGGAGAAGAGGCAGACCCTGCGGTGGCCTGTGTCTTAGGCAAAGACCAGGACTATTGATGCTGGGGGTGCCCAGCTGTCTCCCTCCCTTCCCTCCCTCTTTCCTACCCCCAGCACTGCTTCCCCAGGCTTTGGCAGGCGAGAGCAGTAACTGGCACACTTAGGATTGAACGTGTGTCTGAAGATGCACGCACAAGGCTATACATGTACACATGCTTGTGAATGTAGAGGCCAATTTGACGCATAAACAGACCTAGGTGTATCCACATGTGAGCACACAAGATCATGCATGCTTGGATGTCCATCCACATGCCTGGGAAGGCTTGCACAAGCTCGTGCACGGGCCAAGGCAGGCTCAGATGGGCCTCGTGCAAATACACGCAGGCTCATGACTACACGTGTGCATGTGAACACAGCGTTGGGTGTGCCCTGGCATATGTCCATAGACTCATAGGCGCTTTAGTACTTGAGCATGCACACTTCTTGTCCTTGCATTCTTCTAACCTCAGGCTTACAGACCCCTGCATGCCAGCACAGGCATCCAGAGACTGGCCAATGTGCTCTAGCCCACTGCCTCCTGCCCTCCATCATGCCCTTGGTCTGTGGAGGTCACAGGCTGCTGGTGTCTTTTCTCACATGGGCACATGTGCTCAGGTAGACGCCTCTGGGGCCGGGCCCTCAGCGGTTGTACTCCCTCCAGCCCTGGCCCCTGTCCGCCGCGTGCTCCAGCTCTGACATCTTCCCTAGGGGAAGATGCTGGTCCTGTGTTTCCAGTTCAGAGACTAGCCACGAGAGCAGTCGGTGATGTGTGGGAATGAATGAAGGGATGCGTGCCGGCTTGCATGCATGAGGAGGGAGGTCTCTGCTTCTCGGTCCCTTTATATTGGCCCTTCTGTCTCCAGTCTCTGTCTAACCACAGAACACCTGCCGAGGCCAGAGCCCCCGTCCCCTGGCCCCCAAGTGGCTGGCCTCGGACTAGTTGCTGGCTCCCCTGGAAAAGGGGCTGCAGGGCAGCAGGCAGCCTCGAGTGGGGGATGCTGGACACCTCAGTCGGGAAAGGGGACCTGGAAGAGGACCTAGAATCATCGAGTACCTGAAAACAAGGCAATGACCGCGGTTTACACTTAGGGACACTGTGGCCCCACCTGAGTAGTTGTCAGGGCATTGGAAACCGGGCCCCAGGCTCCCAATCCAGGACTGTCCAGGGTGGTGGGCCACCTCTGAGGCAGCCCAGCGCCATGTGGAAATCCCTCCCTGAACCAGGAAGCCAAGGCCAGGAGCAGCTCCCAGGTTGGGCAGGTGTCACCTTGGGCCTCCCTCCCCTCTGGGCTGCCGGCGTCCTCTTCTGTGAAGTGGGTGGGTTCCACACTCGCATCTCGCCAGCCTTTTGGAGGTGTTGTGGTCCTGTGAATGGAAAGTGCTTTGAAACAAGAAAGCCCTGCCACCTGGGGTCCAGGGCCGCCCTCGCCCTGCCCAGTGTCCACTGTGTGCTGCTGGACAGCCACTGCTCCTCTCTGGGGCTAATTAGCTCCCATGGCATTTTGTGCTGTTCCATGTGCCTCCCTCCCCGCACAGGGCAGATTCACTGTGGATATTAACATAACAGGTCTCTGCTTGTCTGCGCATGGCCTCCGCCCAGCGTCCACGCCCCCTCCACTCTCACCTCCCTCCCGCTTTGTGTAGGTGTCCCCTGCTTTGTCCAAGTTTCCCTGGAGCTAGGTCTCTGAGCCATTTTGAAGGGTCTCTGTTCTCCAGAGGAGCAGGCCTGTCCTTCTTGTGGTTGTCAGCATTCAGTATGCAGTAGGTGTTCAATAAATGCGTTTGAATCTGAGGCTGTGTGTTTGTTTTCTGTTACATCCAGTGGAAGTTTCTTTGCTTGAAGTGTTTCCCTGGGGTGCTCGCTCTCCTTGATTCTGTTTCTCCAATCCAGCCCACTGTCCCCCAGGGCTCAGCGTGAGTGCTGCCCTTTCCAGGAAGCCCTCGTGGCTTCCTTCTCCCTTCTTTGGACCTCTCTACTTGGTGAGCAGAGGGCTAGGGCTCCCCTGAGTCCCCTGACTGTCAGCAACTTGGGCTCAGGGCTGTTCTGACTTCTCTGTTGTCAGCATATAGCTCAGGGCTTAGCACAGAGAAAGTACCAGGGAATGTTCATTGAATGAAATAATGATTAAAAATCTCTGGCTCATTCTTTCCATCCCTGTGAGGCAAACTTGGTGAGGAACCTGCCTGCCCCCGCCATCTTCACTCTACATCAGGAGACAGCTGCCCAGAAAGGTTAAGTGCTTCTCCCAAGGTTGCAGAGCTGAGTGGGACCCGAGCCTGATAGGAGCTCAGGTTTCCTGCTCATCTTCCCTGCAGCTCTGCCCCGCCAAGGCTCTGTCTCTCCTGGGATTGTGGCTGGGTCAGATCCCAGGGGAGCCTGTGGGCAAAGAAACTCAGACCCCCAGGGCTTCCTTAGGACAAGGGCAAGGGAGGTTACAGGAGACACCCCATTCCCACCCCAGTAGGATGACTTGTCTGCCCGCGGCCCGGGCGAGACTCTCCTGTGTCAGTCACACCAGACCCCAATTCCTGAATTGACTAAGCTGCTAGACCCCGGCGCCCATCTCTGAGGCTTCAAGGTGCTGCCCCCTCCCTGAGCCCCTAGTTCCTTCCCTGAGCCTCTTTTCTCCTTACAAAGACCCTGCCCCTCTCTAAGCCCCACAGAGAGGTTTGTTGACCTTCCTGAGGTCACCCAGCAGGTAGCCCCTGAGCCTCCATTTCCGTTTTGTCATCAGAGGTGTCTTGCAAGACCCCAGGCAGGTCTCTGTCTTTCCAGACCTCACTTTTTCTGTCTGCAAAAAAGCATGTGTGTGTGTACGCGCATGCACATATGTGGGCAGGATCATCTTAGAGGACTTATTAGTTCTGTGTTCCTGGGTTTTTGTGGGGGTGGAGGTGGGGGTCAGGGAGGGGAAGTCAATACTGTGATTTGTCCATGTAAGTGCCCTGTCTTCTTATATGTGACCTTGAACTTTGCTCCGCCCCAGTTAGGACCTTGGTTTGCCTGACTGTAAAGTGGTGCAGGGTGGCCTGGGGCTCCTCCAGGTCCCAGGCTGTAGCATCCTGTGATCCAGGCGGCCTGTCCTGGCCCCTCCCCTGCTGCCCCCTCCTGCCACCCCCCTCTCCTGCCACCCCCCCCTCCTGCCACCCCCCCCGCCTCTCCCCTCCTGCCTCCCCCTCCTGCCACCCCCCTCTCCTGCCACCCCCCTCCTGCCACGCCCCCGCCTCTCCCCTCCCCTGCTGCCCCCGTCCTGTCGCCCCCCCCCTCCCCTGCCGCCACCCCTCCTGCCACCACCCCCTCCCCTGCCGCCCCCCCTCCTGCCGACCCCCCTCTCCCGCCGCCCCGCCTCCTGCCAACCCCTCCTCCCCTGCCGCTCCCCCTCTCCTGTCGACCCCCTTCTCCTGCTGCCCGCCTCCCCTGCCGCCCTCCCTCTGGGGCGCGGGGCTGCGCAGCCCAGCAGGCCTGACATGATGAAGCTCGCCCAGTAGGTAGGCGGGAGGCCCCAGGTCCTCTCCTCCCGAGTGGCTCCTGCACCGCAGGGAGAGGAACCTCAGCGCCGCCTCGCTGTTCCCATCCCTCACTCTCACCACCCGCCTCGGCCTCCCTCCGGGAGACGCAGGAAAATCCATAGGTCCCAGCGTCATTTTCTCTGTTGAGTCAGCACAGGCCAAACGCTGCTTCTGAGGGGCGGGGACCTGGTTTATAAGCAACTCTCTCCGATATTTAATACCTTCCTCCTCTACTCCGTGGCTGGGGTCTCTGGGGAAAGGCTAGAAAAAATGAGCTGGAGGAGTGCTCTGAAAGTCATAAACCTGCCACACTCAACCCTCCCCCCACTCCCAGGCTACCGGCAAAATGATCCTCACTGCCCTTGTGCCCTGCTTTACAGTTTACAGATGGTGCCCTCGGTGGGGTTTGTTACCCCCAGTTAGGAGTCGGGAACTGAAGTTTAGCAAAGAGGAATGGCTCCCCTCGGCTTCCGGTCTTGGTCTGCTGGCTGGCTGGCTGTGTGGCCGTGTGGCTGGGAGCAGGTCCCTGTCCCTCTCTGGACTCCTATTTCTTTACCTGTGCTATAGCCGGGAGGTTGCCGCTGGTCCCCAGGCTGTAAATTGCTACCATGGGCGAGATCTCCTTCCCTCATGGGGCCTCTGTTGCCACAGTCCTCTTCTGGGGGAAGCTAAAGGGCTTCCGCCAGCCCTAGGCTCAAGACCAGGCAGGGTCTGCCCCAGGATCCAGCGAGCCTGAACCCCTGAGGGTGTTGATGTCTTAAAGGAAACACTTAGAGCCTGGGGCAGGTTGTTCTACTGGTGGCCTGCAAGGAATCCTGCCAGTCTGTGCCCACACTGGTTTTTTTCTATACTTAACTTTATTTTTATTTTCTTTTCAATGTTACATTAAAAAAATAGGAGGTCCCCATATACCCCCACCCTACCACCCCACCCCTCCCACATCAGCAACCTCTCCCATCATCGCGGCACATCTGCGGTGCCCACACTCTTGTGTTGTCCCTTCCCACACTGACTTTGGCTTGGCTGGTGACTTCCTTTGGCTCATGAGACATCAACAAATAGGGTGCAAGCAGAGCCTTGAAAAGTGCTTGTGCACTAGGGGTCCTCTCTTCTTGCTCATCTGAAATGGCCATCTATAGATAGCTAGTCAAGTCTCTTGGAGGAGGAGACCAGAAATGAATTTTCCTGGCAGAAGACCCCTAGACCAACCAGCCCCCAGATGACCTTCCAGTTGACTCCAGTCTGAGTGATCCCAGGGGAAAGCAGTAGAATGGTCCAGCTGACCCACAAAATCATGAACAAGTAAAATGGTGGTTGACTTAAGTCACTAGGTTTTGGGGTGGCTTGTTACACAGTACTAGATAACCGATGCAGACCCTTAGAATGAAAATTGATGGAGAACCCTTAGTCTCTTTATTCTTCTGCTTCTGCTCAGAGCTTCTCACCCTTATAATCACAGCACCATAGATTCCTGGGGCCAGAAACTGGAATCGTTGATGTAGAATAGGAGGAATAGATGGGTCCTGGAAACTCACCTTCTTTAACTCCGCCCAATACAATCCTCTCCTTTAAGTCACAGGCCAGTCACCCTCTTCCAATCCTGAGCCCCCTCCCCAAACATAAGGCTCCCTTTTTTTCCAGCACTCTGTCCAGTCTGTCACACAGTCTCCTTGCTTCACCCCTTAGCCTGTCCTCAATCCCCTCCTTTAGCTTTAGGAGGCCTTCCCACGTTGATCTGCTTCCTCTGGTCCCAGGAGCTAGATGTGGACTTGGGTGAAATTCATCTTGGTATGTAGCCCAGCACTAGCCCAGTGCCTGGCGCGGAGAGGTTAGGGAGTGTATGTTGAGGAAAACCACCGCTGCCACCTCAAGAACTCTTCCTTCTGATCTCCTGCTGCCCTGTCCCTGGACAACCACTGCCCTTGATCTGTCCGTGGTGCTGAATCTCCCCCCTTTTTCTCTCCGTCCCTCTCTCTCATGCAGATCATTAACCTGGACTATTCAATGCAAAACAATATGTGGTGATGTTGATGTACTACTAATTAGGGTTAAGATTGGCTGTATCATCAGAACGCTCAAAACACAGTATATTAAATGAGATAGAAATGGAAATTCTTTTTGTCCCATAAAACAAAGTCCATGGGTAGTGGTCCAGAGCCCGGATGGTCTCTCTGCAGTCATGAGGGACCCACACCCCTTCCAGCCCCCCACTCTGCCTTCTCTTCATTCTTTTGGCCCAAAATGAATGCTAGAGCACCAGCCTTCACCTCAGGTGGGAGATGGAGGACAGGGATAGGTAAGGGTGCCCCTTCCCTTTTGGGGCACTTCCCAGAATTTCATGCACACTTTTACTTACATGACCACACCTAACTAGCTTCAAGGGGCCTGGAAAATATCGTCTTTTAACTGGGAGGCAATGTGCCCAGCAAAATGTTGGGGTCCTTAGTACTTAGGAAGGAGAAATTGCTATTGAAAAGCAACTACAAGTTCCTGGTATTAGTGATGGAGCAGTGATGATGGTGACCGTGGCTGGGGTGTGTTACGGGTGATGTCGACAGTAACAATGGTGGTGATGATGGTGGCGATGTTGATGGTGGGGTGATGACGGGAGTGAGAATGTTGAAGAGGAGATGGTGATGAGGATGGTGTGTCAATAGAAGCTCAGACTCACTGAGCCATTAGCCTGGACCAGGGAATCCTGGGAGATGGGCCCAGTGACCATGAGCTGTCTGGAGCCTCAGAGCCTGCCCCAAGTCTCAAGAGAGTGGTTTCTGGCACCCCCACTGCTTTTCAGTCTATCAGCCACGAGTCTCCTGCTTTCTTGCATCTGAGTCACCCCCAAACAGAGCATGAATCAAATTCTCCCCCTCTCCCCCATTTAGGCTGAAAATAACTCTGTAATGAAAACTTAAGGCCCTAGGGAGGTAAAGCAGGAAAGGAAATATTGGACTTCTATTTATTGGACAATAAACACTGATGTAATTTGTCATTATAGTCAAGGAAAGCTTTGTTGTGTGATACACAGAGAAGCACATAGACTCAGAAATAGAGACAAATGGTTACCAAGATGGGCTCCCAGAGTTCCCAATAGGCAGAGAGAAACAGGCCCATAGTCACAGAGACCCACAGACACACATGCACTTAGTCTCACAAGGATTCTCCAGACCAACCCTTTTCCCAACCAAGATGCAAGCCACCTAGCCATCTTATTCCAAAGGAAAACTTGGTTCCTCGGGCACTGAAGGTACTGAGGAACGAGAAGTGATGGTGAGAGGGGTCTCAGAGCTCAGTAGCCAACCAGAGAAGGAGGCAGTCTGACCGTCTTACCTGGACTGAAGGCACACCTGTGCACTGCAGCCTGCCCCTGCCAGACGTCCCAGGCTCTGTGGCTGAAGGTGACCAGAGGGGCGGGGCTTGGGTCGGAGGGGATGTATCCTCCAGGATCTCTCTCCCCAGGGACCCAAGGACACACCTGGAAGCCATTAGCAGAGGGGCTCTCAAGCAGCAGGCTGTGGCTCCAGGTGAGAAGGCGTGATGAGAACATGTGGCAGCCTCCCGCCCGCTGGAGCTGGAGCACGGAGGACACCTTGGCGCTGAGTTCCAGCATCGGTCCCTCAGCAACCCCCGAAATGCAGAGCCGCACCACAGCGCAGGCCCTGGCGCTCACGGTCATTGGCGATGCCACTCATTTACCTCCCACACCTTTGACAGCAGGTTTCTGACCTTTAACGTGGCACTGCTCCTCCAGGGAGCTTTCCTGACGACGCTTCTGGCCCCCGTAGTCTCTCTCTTTCTCTGCTTCTGCTCAGAGCTCCTCCGTGACACCACCCTGACCTGCCTAGCCTGTCCTGCCTAGCCTTCCCATTGGGTTGCACTTCTTGGCAAGGAGCTGCCCTCCCGGGCTTCGGCCACTCCGGCCCTCCTCTCTGCCCAGCTGGCTCAGACAAACGTTTGGGTAGCACCTCGGGTGCAGCCCCCTTTGGTACTAAGCCTTAGCGCTTGGGGTAGTGACTGACTTTTTGTTTGGTGGTGCTCCCACCTCATGCTGCAGCCCCGCAGAGAGCCCTGCTCTTTGCAGACACGCCATCTGTTGCCTCCGGCCTGGGCTTCAGGAACTGGAGGGTCCCTGCCTCTCCCTTCTGAGTCCCCCAAGGGGGCTCCAGATCTCCGGATTTCCCCAGCTGTGTCTGAAAATGGTAGCGAAAGTATTCAGCCCCGGGTGGGGCTCGGATGTGCCTCCCCGTGCCCGTGAGGGCGCGGCATCCCCGGGGGTCTCCACGAGCACATCGCCTCCGACTGGCCCTGGCTTCAGGCAGCCCTCCAAGGCTGCTGGGGACATTGCTTATTGGCTGCTCCATGTACTCTGGGACTGAGGAGATGGACAGCAGGCCGAGTAGCCAAGAAACACGGACAGCTCTCAACACCGGGCTAGCACAGGGCCTGTGCCTTGCTCTGCCAGTGTGTCCCCACCCCTGCCCTGTGGAAGGAAAAAAAGAAGCCAGTGGGAAGTTCAGAAAAGGAAAGGCTAAAAAGGAGCCCACAATCGGCCCTAATTAGCCACTGGGAGAGAGGAAAAGGAGGTCAGAGGACCGAGTTACTTGGGAAAGAGAGCACCTGGCAGGCGGAGCCGTGCGTAGGTCCTCTCCCCCACGCTGCCGGCATGGGGTGGACCCCCATCTGACACTGGCTTTCAGGCCCCAGATGTGGGCAGCACCCCCATCTATCTGTGGACCCTGCCACGGCCCTCTCCTCTGGAAGAGGCAGTTGGCTACGGTGAAAGAGAGAAGGAGGAAGGAAAGAAAGAAGAAGGCAGGGAAGTGAGGAGACAGACTTAAGTACCCCCTGTAGACAGCGTGCTGAGCTGAGAGCTTTATGTGATTGCATTCCATTCCCGCAGTGGCCCCCAAATGGAGGGTCTTAGGCTCTAATTTTTATTTTTATTTTTCAATTGGTTCTCCCTTTTAGATAAAGACGTGGGCACTCAGGTTAAGTAGTTGACCCAAGCGCACACAGCGTGAAAGGGACCCCGTGGAGAATCCAGCTCAGGCCTGTGTGCTCCAGAGCCTGTGGCCCTGGGACTGTAAAATGAGCTCTTGGAGGGCAGAATCCGTGCCTGGGCATCCCTGTGCCCCCAGCGCGCAGCCCGTGGCGGGGCTGATGACCTGAATGGGCAGGAGGGACCGAGCCGGGGAAGGACATTGCGGAAGCAGCCGACGGAGGGATGGTGGGGGCATTGCGGAGACAGGGTGGTAGATTGCTCCCACTCCCCAGGACCCTGAAGGGGCTTTCCTGGGGCCGAAGGCAATGCCCGACTGAGTGCGGCCTTGTGCCCACCCAGGGGGTAGGAGGGGAGGAAGAAGTGTGGGAACAGTGCCCTGCATTGGCTCCCCCCATCCCCCCACCCCAGGTGGTGAGGCTGAAGCAGAAAATGAAATGGAGAACCTCTAGCCCCTGCTGGAGCCATGCCACGCCGCTGTAGCCTGCGCAGACCACCAGCAGACCAGCTGGGGAGGGCCAGGCTGTGGTCCCGGGTGGTGGCAGGGGTGGGGGTTGTCGAGGAGCAGAGGGCACGCCAGGCCTCAGGGCAGGGCTGCTGTGGGCACAATTCCCCTCCACCCAGCCTGGGTCCTCTGGCAGGGACAGGGTATCCCTAACAAAGGACAGAGGCAGCAGGCCAGGGAGGAGCAAGGGAGCCCCCTTTGGCCCTGCCTGTGAACATCCCAGTAACAAACAGGAGGAGAGGTACAGTGGGTCAGGCATGCATCACAGACCAGCTGATTCAGTCCTCACAGCCACCACCCCATCAATTGGAAGTGGTTCTCAGCTCTGATTTTAAAGATAAGGCAACTAATGGAGGCGCAGAGTGGCTAAGTAATGTGCCTAAGGTCACACAGCACGTAGGAGGAGGGCTGGAATTCCACCCTGCCTGTTTAGGTCCAGGCTCAGCTCTTAATCATTACAATCTCCTGAGAGGAACAGCAAGAAGCTTACCTGTCTGCACCCACCAGCAATTAGGGACCGCTCCCTATTGTGAAAAATGCTGGTGGAATGAGCCTGATTAAGGCTCATCAAGGCCCAGCATGGGACACATGTATTTTAGAGATGGATCACCATTCTCTTTGGCTGAAGAATTGCGTGGAGTTTTCTAATTACAAATTATTCCTGCTGGATTTTATTGCATTCTCTCTTGTACTGGCTTTTTGTGTTCTCAATAGTCTCACAAAACTCTGTAAAATTATGGTTGCCAAACTTATTTTCTAGGTCGTAAAATATACAGTCAAGCTTTTATATATATATATATATATATATATATATATATATATATATAAAATATACACACACACACTTTATTTTAGGAGGTACCAGGGATTTAACTTGAGACCTCATACAAATTAAACAGGCATTCATCCACTTAGCTACACCTGCTCCCCTATATTTTTAAAGTAAACATTTGACTCAAAATTGTAAGAAGACAATTTTTTTAACAAATCAACTTTATTGATACATATTAATAAAGCATAAACCCATCTGAAGTGTATAATCAGTGGTATCTGATATAATCACATAGTTGTGCATTCATCATGTCAATCATTATTAGAGCATTTCATTATTCCAATAATAATAATAAAAACCAAAGAAACAAAATTCATCACCTCTCATCTTTCTATGCTTCCCCTGCCGTACACAGCTGCTAGTCTGTTTCCATCTCTCTACTTTATTTGTATTTATATTTTGTAAAAACAGTCTTATATATGCAATATTCCCCATGTTTCATATTTCACATGAGGTTTCAGTATGCTATATGGGCCCATGTTACATTTTTTTGCTTTCCTTTTAGTAGTATACATGACCATAGACTTTCCTTTTCAACCACTGTCAAAGCCGTAATAACAGCTCTGTTTATTACAAATACTATAATGTTGCTTTCACTGTTTCTATTCATTTCCAAATATTTACAAACAACCTTTTTACCAGTTCAGACAGAATATTTTTTAATTTTACCATTTCACACTTACAATGAGTTAGAAGAGCAGGATGAAATTTTACCTTCCTATAGAAAACTTCTATTCTTCAGAAAGCAAACATCAGGTGATAAAGGGAGGTTCTCCTGCAAGTGTTTTAAATTGTTTGCAGCCAACTGTTTCAAACAATAACCCCATCATTTGTGAGCAAGTACAGTAGCAAAAAGAGTGGTTTATATCATTAAATAAAAGGATAAATTGTAGTGATCACCTGATCTAGCATAGGTTTACTTAAAAGAAGTCAGTCCCATGCATGCCTAAGACAAGACACAGGAGCCAAAAGGACCAGGGAGGCCCCTATGTTTTGGCCTTAAGCTACTCCCTAAACTCATTGTATGGATAAGCTCTGAAGCAGAGCACTAACACAGCTCCATCTACAAAGACAGTTTTCTTTTTTCCCTTCTATTTCTATTAGCTCCTGATGTTCAAGGAAAGCTCTGTCAACACTAGATGGATACAATCCTAAGTAAAAGATGCCTCAGAATCTAAATTCCAGCCCTAACACATTAAATTACCAAAACGTCCAGGTTTCAACAAAAGATCATAAAACATACAAAGAGAGAGGAAGCAATGGCCCAGGCAAAGGAGATTTAGAAACCATCATGAGGAGGGTCCAGACTTGGAACATACTAGACAGACTTTTAAAAAAATAGTCCTACATATGCTCAAAGAGTTCAAAGGAGACATGGACAAAGAATAAGAGGAAATCAGGAAAACAGTAGATGAACACAAAGAGAATATCAATAGAGAGATGGAAATGATGAAAAGGAAACAAACAGAGCCGAGGACCACAGTAACAGAAATTAAAAATTCCCTGGAGGAGTTCTACTGAAGATTGGAGCAGGCAGAAGAAAGACTCAATAATTTGAAGATAAAACAATAAATCATCCAGGCTGAGGGGCAGAAGGAAGAAAGAATGAAGAAAAGTGAACATAGCCTGAGGAACCTGTGGGGTACAATCAGGTGTATCAATATATACCTTGTGGGAATCCCAGAAGGAGAAGAAAGAAAGGACCAGAGAGAAGATGAAGAAATTATGGCAGAAAACATCCCAAATTTAATGAAAGACATGTACATTCATGTACATGTACATCCAAGATGCTAAATGAACTCCAAACAGGATAAACCCAAATAGACCCACACCACACCATGTTATAATTAAACTGTCAAATGCCAAAGAAAAAGAGAGAATTCTGAAAGCTGCATGACAGAAGCAACATGTCATATACAAGGGAGTCCTAATAAGATTAAGAATTGATTTCTCATTGGAAATTGTGGAGGCAAGAAGGCTGTGGGAAGACATATTCAAAGTGCTGAAAGCAAAACTGCCAACCAAGAATTCTATATTTGGCAAAACTGTCTTTCAAAATCAGGGAGGGATTAAGACATTTCCAGATTAACAAAAGCCGAGGGTGTTTGTCACCACTAGACTGGCCCTACAAGGGATGCTAAAAGGAGTTATGCAGGTTGAAACGACACTAGAGATAGACTGAAGCTGCATGAAGAAATCCAGATCTCTGATGAGGATAATGACAGGAATAAATATAAGTGCCAGTACTATTGTATTTTGGTTTGTAACTCCACTTTGTATTTCCTATAGAACTGAAAAGGCAAATGCATAAAATTTAATGAGAAATCACTGTTTTAGACTTACAATGTATAAATACGTAATTCGTGAGAACTACGTAAAGTTGGGGGGTGCAGAGTGGCCCAGGAACATAGTTCACATGTGCTCGTGAGGTTAGGTTGGTATTAAGGTAAGCAGGATTGTTATAGCTCTTGGGTTTTAAATTTAAGCCCTGTGGTAACCACAAAGAAAATATCAGAGAATATGCACATTCATAGAGTACTCATGAAATACAGGTTACCAGGGGTGGGGGGCAGAGGCAATGGGGAGTCAATGTAAAATGGGTGTCGACTTTCTGTTTGGGGTGCAAGGAAAGTTCTGGTAATGGATGGTGGTGAGGGTACTGCACCATTGTGAATGTGATTAATTCCACTGAATGGTATGCTTGGGAGGGGTTGGAATGGGAAGGTTTATGTTGTGTTATATGTTTCTGCAATTTAAAAAAGAGAAACTAAAGAGATGATAACAATTAAATGCAATACATGAATATGGGAAGCGTTTAAGAATCAAGGAGAAAAGGCTCAAAATGACATTGGGACATAGGAAAAAATTGGAATATAGAATGTTAGCTTTAAGTCAATGTTAAATTTCTTGAATTTGATAAGTACACTTAAGGTGAATATCCTTGTTTGTAGGAAATGTACATGGAAGTATTATGTGTTCAAGGATTATGATGTGTGCAACCTGCTCTCACATGTTCAGAAGATAGATAGATAGATAAATAGATAGAATGATATGGCAAAAGTGGCAAAATGCTAAAATTGATGGACCTGGTTACCTGGGGGTGGGTGGGGTATGCTGGAGTTTTCTGTATAGGGCTTAGTATGATTTTTACAACTGCCCATGTGTTTGAAATTATTTCAAAATAAAAAGTTAGAAAAAAAAAGGCCAATCTCCTTCCTCTCTCCCATTGGGAGGATATTTCTGGGGTCTGCTGGAGTCTTATGAATCTTGATTTCAAAAAAGCATTTGGAAAATGTCCCAGGGTATTCTAATGGCAAGACAGGATGGGGGTCGGAGAGTGGACCATTAGGGGGTTCCTGGCTGCCCGGACAACTGGTGCAAGAGGACTGATGAGTGGCCCAGTGGCAGCGGGAGGAAGGCCAGTGTCCTGCTCTGGGCGCTGTCCGCCATGCTGACCTGCTCAGTCTGATGTATTTTGGAAGGCCTTGGGTGAGGTCAAACAAAACACGCTTTCCAAGTCCGACCAAGAAGTTGTAAGTTCATGGCGGTAAATGCCAAGACCCCATCTGGGTCCAGGCTTGGGGTGGGGGAGAGGGGAAGGAATGACTGAGCACACGCTGGATGCCACAGCTCTTTAGGTAAGGTATCTCACTTATTAGAATGTTCTCATTTTAGAGGACAAAAAACAGAGGGCGAAATGAACAATTAGCTTCTAGGTCAGCCAGCCAGGAAGAGGTGGAGCTGAGATGAAAACTGAAGCTCTTCTCACAAAGAGTTCAGGACCAGGCGAGGGAGCTTAAACCGCAGTTGACGCAAAAAGACACCTTTGTGTGACATTAGTCCCGAATTCAAATGCTAAGCCATTCTGAGCCTCTCCTCCGGGACCACGTGTGAGCCATGCTTGGGGTGCAGGCAGGAAAACACACAGCCCTCGCAGGAGCAGAGCTTCCGGCCTGGGGAGGAGCACGGCACGGAGACAGGCTCCTCTGACAGTGCTGGGGCACACAGAACGCAGCCCGCGCGGGAGCAGAGGGACCCTCCCTCCTCACGGAGTTTAAGGCACAGAGGTGGCGTCGCCCGGCCTGAGGCTGGATGGTGGGTGGCTTGTCTGGCATCCCAGGGAGGGTGTGGGTGGCGGGTCGAGGCAGAGTGGAGCCAGCCTGGGCACCCCCGCCCTGTCCCTCAGCCCTGGGCCCCACGCTGAGGCCCGGGAAGGGGCAGTGCTGAGGAAGGGAGGTTTACCAAACTTCTGCTCACTCCCAGTCCCCAGCCCAGAAACGGAGGAGGAGAGCAGGAGGGGCGGGGGAGCTCGGGGGGCACCTTGGAATGGGAGCCCGAGTTAGGCACGTGCCTCTGGGACCACTGGGAGGTTCTGGGACCTTGGACCCACAACATGCTCACTACTTTGTAACTTGCTGGCTGTGTCCCACGGCTGTTCCTACGAAGGGGAAGGGCTGCAGGGACAGTGAGCATGGGAAGTACAGGTGTCCTGGGATTAACTTGGAAGAGGAAAGGTCCTCCTGCTCAAGGGGGAGACTGCGAATAACAAGTACCAAGGTCTCTAAGGGAGGGTGGGTTGGGTGGCAGGGAGTGGCCAGGTGGGCAGAAGGCCAGAGGTCAAGAGATGCTGAGAGGCAAGGGTTGCTAGGATACAACTCGTGCAGGGAGCAAAGGCCAGGCACACTGGGCCTGAGGGCCGGGGTGAGGACTTCAACCTTCATCCCAAAGGCAAGGGAAGCCACCGAAGGCTTTTAAGCAGAGAAGTGACATGCTTTTATTTGCATTTTGGAAAGGGCGCTCTCACCGCGTGCTTGAAGGGGGCCTAGTGTGAGAAGACAAATGAGGAACACAGGTGGACGATGATGGTGGCTTGGGCTGAGTGGGGGCACAGAGCTGGGGATGAGGGGGCGGGTTTGAGACACACGGGGCCTGGTTAGAGGGTGAGGAGGAGGGAGGAGTCCTGGGTTTCTGGCCTGAGGTTGGTGGGACCATTCGCTGGGAGAGGGAAGACCAGGCATGGGCTGGGCAGCCTTGGACCTGGTGAGTTAGAGACACACCAGCTGAGATGTTGAATCGACTGGAATTCAGGAGCTGGAGATGCAAAGCTGGGAGTTGGTGACATTTAGGTGGTAACTGAAGCTGTGGGACTGTGTTAGTCAGCCAAAGGGGTGCTGATATGTTGGCTTTTATAAAGGGTGTTTATTTGGGGTAAAAGCTTACAGTCACAAGGACGTAAAGCATAAGTTACTTCTCTAACCAAAGTCTGTTGCCACATGTTGGAGCAAGATGGCTGCTGGTCTCTGCGAGGGTTCAGCCTTCCTCTTCCTCCTAAGGCTCCGTGGCCCCAGCTCCTTTGTTCTCAGCTGTAGGCTGGCATAAGGCTTTATTTCTCTTCCCTGGGCTTGATGCTTTCCAGGCTCAGCTGCTCTGGTCTCTCCACAAGGTCAGCTGCAGCCTATTAGGCTTTCTCTTCCCGGGGCCTCTGTCATGTCCATAGAGCCAGCTCTGTTCCTCTGTCTTCTTCTTCTGTATGTTTCCTTCCCAGGGCTCTGGCATCAAAACTCCAACTCTCCTCTGTCATGTTGTTTTCTCTGTTTTCCCAGCTACTGACATGGCTGTGTCAAAGCCTTGATCATAATTTAATCAAGTGAAAGTGAAACCTCTGAATGAAATGCAATGCAATATGCCCAGAGGAACAGACCAGTTTACAAACGTAATCCAGTATCTATCTTGGAATTCATAAATAATACCAAACTGCTACAGGAACCATAGCAGCTGCTTAGCACTCAGGACCCTCCTTGGTTCATCGCCTGCTCTTTTCCTTTCCTGACCTCTGCCCCACCCTGAGGCTGGCTCAGGGTGCCTCTGGGCTCCCACAGCCCCACGCTTCCCCGTTCCAGTGTGTGACCAGCTTCTGCCTCCCCACTTAGATGGTGCGCTCCTTGAGGGCAGGGAACACGGTCATCTCTGTATCCCCAGAGCCCAGCACACAGAGGAGGCATCAGTGAAGGTCCGATAATTCATGCATGAACAAACTCGGAGTTCCCTAGAAGGGAATGAGATTCCTGCCACAGCGCAGATTCCTATATCCACAGATGTCCTCTGGGGGCCCTTTCAGTCCTGGATTCTAGCGCCTCCCCTAGGGAGGAAGAAGTGTCATTTCCACCCATCCCTGAGTCCAGAGTTTGGGCTTGGACTCTGTAGCCTCCTCCTCCTCTGCCTCCTCTGGAGAGGTTTCTGGAAGAGGTGCTGACCTCAGCAGACAACCACCCTTCCCCCACGAGTCTCTCCAGACCAGGTGTCGATGCCTTGCTAGAGTTGGCTGCCTGCCCTGACCAGCCTCCTCAACCTTGGCCTTGGTCTAGGTCCTCGGTTCCTAGCTGCCTCCAGTCTACTCCACTGCATCTCCTACTGCAGCAGCTTGGCTATAGGAGCTAAAGTGGGACTGCTAAAGTGGGAATGCTTCTTCTGGGAATGCTGGTAGGCTGGCAGGAAGGAGGAAGCGACTGTACCTTGGATGAGGAGAGGCGAGGGAGTGGGCCCAGGAAAGAAGCTGGGAAGGAAGGGAGAAGTAGAGGGGTCTGAGAAGGGGCTAAAGAAGCAGAGTGTCACCCCTGGGTTGGATGGCCTTAGAGATTCTCCAGCTCCCTAGCTTTGTCCACAATAAAACCAGAGATGGGGCGTGACTGCCAGGGGATGCATATGGCACCAAGAAATCTCCTTGCATTTGAGGGGAAGGAGAAGGGAAACAGAGGCCCTTGGTCATGCCAGTGACTCTTCCCACGTGGAGAAGAGAGTGGGGAGGGCTGGGAAGCACCTGGCCCATGTTGGGAGTCAAGGTTTGGCTGAGACTGATTCCTTCCTGCATGAACCGGCTACCCTCAGCTGCCTTGTCTCCCCACCACACTGGCTCTTCCAGCAGATTGGAAAACCCCTAGGGGCAGGGAATCCTTTCTATTAGCCCAGAGTCTCCCTAGTTCTGGAGGACTGGCTGCTCCCCCAGACTTGGGTCAGGACAGGACCCAATCTCCATCCTCTGTCCGTCCATGCCATGCTCAGTGCAGAGGCAGTGCAGGTGGGAAGGGCACTGGGGGCTGGTAGCGCTGCAAGAGCTGTGCAGAAGGCAGCTCAGTGGGGCCTGCTGACAGGCTGGTGATTGAGCAACCCTGCCCCATTCACAGAGGAGCTGGGAAAAATCCAGCAGAGAGGATTCCAGCCACAGGAGCACACTGTGCGCTGCCAAGGGGACTGGCGACCCTGACAACAGACACACTGTTACGAGAGTTGGGGACACAGGGCTATTCTGGTTCAGAGCGTTCGGGCTGAGATAACCGTGGTAACTGTGATTTGATGCCAGCTGAAACTGTCAGGGACTCCAGGCTGCCCCAGAAAACTCAGAACTCACTTTGCTTCCAAACCGCTATGGGAACTCAAAAAGACCAAGATGCTTCTGTACCATCTCTTAGTGAGGCTTGGTTTTAAAATAGAAATTCTTTTACTCCCCCCCCCCCCCCCCAAGATGGTTGTACTATAGGAAATTGGAAAGACAGAATTGAAATAAAATAAAATAAACTCACCCATAATCCCACCATCCATTGACAACCACGGTTGGCCTTTTTGATGAGTGTCCTTCCAGCCTTTTTTCTATGCATGTTTTCTTCATACTTGTGATAACATTGCTATAACCTTTAAAACTATTTTTATTTTTTATGAGCATGAAAGTAAAGCATGTTCTTTGTTTAAAAAGTCCAGAAAATATTTTAAAAGCAGGAAAAATTACTATAATCTTACTATTCTACTATCCCATCAGCCACTATGGAGAATTGGTATATTTACTTTTAGTCATTTTTCTAAGCCCCATACTTTTTTTTTTTAAACATAGCAGGACTCATATGTACAAATACTTTTTATTGATTTATTAACAAAAATCAACAATTGTATTTAACTCCTGACTCCATCACTCATTAGCTGAGTGACCTTAGAAAAGTTACTTAACCTCTATAGACCTCTGTCTCCTCAGTTATACTATAAAGCAGGATCAATCATTTTCTAGCTTGTAGAATTGCTTTGAAGATTTATGTGTATAAAATTCCTGGAAATGCATCTAATGCTTAGTGGGTACTCAGTAAAGGTGTGCAGGAAGCGGACTTGGCCCAATGGTTAGGGCGTCTGCCTACCACACGGGAGGTCCACGGTTCAAACCCTGGGCCTCCTTGACCCGTGTGGAGCTGGCCCACGTGCAGTGCTGATGTGCGCAAGGAGTGCCCTGCCATGCAGGGGTGTCCCCCGCATAGGGGAGCCCCACACGCAAGGAGTGCACCCCGTAAGGAGAGCCACCCAGAGCGAAAGAAAGTTCAGCCTGCCCAGGAATGGCGCCACACACACGGAGAACTGACACAGCAAGATGACACAACAAAAAGAAACAGATTCCCATGCCGCTGACAACAACAGAAGCGGACAAAGAAGAACACGCAGCAAATAGACACAAAGAACAGACAACTGGGTTGGGGGGTAGAGAAATTTAATAAATAAATCTAAGTCAAAGGTGACTGGACATTCTCCCACCTCCAGTCCTTGGCTGTTTGGCCAGTTGGATGCCTGGTTCAGGACTTGGATTTGAGAATTAGTGAGGCCAGGAGGAAGATTTGTTAGAATTCACTTATGCTCATGTACTTATGCTCATGTCCTACAGCATTGCCCCATCTGGGTGCACTGGGAAAGTGGGGGTGCTCAGAGGCTGAGGCAGTCCTAGTGGAGGTGCTGGAACCAGCTGTTCCTGTGGTATGACCTTGGTCTTGAATCCAGCCACCCAGGCATTTGTTTCTCTAGCCTTCTCATCCACTCTGAGCCGCCTGGCAGATCAGTCGATATTTTTTTCTGTTTTACTTAGCTTGCGTCAGTTTCTGTTGCTTGCAACCACAAAGGTTCCACAATGTTGGCCTTTTGGAAGAAGAACCTCAGATCCGTGCCTCCCTTCTTGGTCCAGAGACCTACTGGAAAGAGGAGCTACTCAGTTAGGGCTGCTGAAGGAAAGAAAGAAGGAAGAGGAGAGGGAGGGAGGGAGAGAAGCACTTCTGCATGGTGAAGTCTCCTGCTGGTGGCTTCTGCGTGGCCCACCTGAGTTTGTAAGGCTCCTGAGGCCTCCACCTGACGATTACTTTGATTTGAGCCACAGGAAACAGTTGCGACTCATCTTCTTCATCTCCCAATCTCACCCCCTCCTGGGTTTCCCATATCAGAGGATGGCACCACCCACACCAAAAACCTGGGTGCCATCCAAGACTTTCCTCACTCTCCTTTTCCAGGCACCCAATCAGTCCTGTTGAATCCACCTCCTCAACGCCTCTCAGTCTGCCTTGAGCCCATTCCCAGGAACCCAGCTTCACCTGTCCTTGTTGACTCCTTTGGTCACCACAGGACTGGTCCCCAGGAGGACAGCTCAGTGTGAGGAGGGGGCCTCCCAACGTCAGCTCACCTTTGTCCATTTCACCTTTGCCGAAGGACTGAGGAACTCTTTGCCTGGGCATTTCTCTCCTTGGGCAAAGGGGCTGCAGACAGGCCCTGTCCACAAGTGGAACATCAGAAACACCCAGGAGACAGACCCCCTTGGAGTCAAGCTGGGCCTTCTAGAAGTCCTAGAGGTGAAGGCGGGAGCCTGATTCAGCTCTGTTTCCCCCACCCCTGCCCCACCCCAGTTCCAGCACAGGGCCTGGCGGGCCATCGGTGTTCAGGGGTTGATCAGAGATCCTGCGATCATTGCTGCAGTCCCTTCTTGGCATGCCATCAACAGGCGAGACCTGATCCCAGCTACCTCTGCAGCCTCATCTCCCCGAGGCATGCTGCATGCTCTAGGCTCCCTCCACATGAACTGTCTGCAGTTCCCTGAGTTTGCCAAACTGTCTCACATGCCATCCCTTTGTACATGCTGTTCTCTCCACCCAAAGGCCCTCCCTCAACCCGTCAGCCTGGTGAACTCCTCCTAATCCATCCTTCCTTTAAGGCTCAGTGAGTGCTAGTACTGCCTTCTCTGGGAAGCAGCCCTCATTTATGCCCCCTCTGTGCCCTGCCCATGCAGGCCTCTATCATACCACCTGGCATGGACAGTTGCCCATATATGTCTCCACTCCCCTGCTAGGCAGCACTCCTTCAGGCATGGGTCTGTTTCTCTCTGCACCTCTAGTGCCTAGCTAGGACCTGGCACAGGGGGATAACAGAGCATGCATTTCCTCTCAACTACTCCTACCCCTTGGAAGATGCAGCTGGAGAGGTTGCAGGGCCTGGCTAAGGAGAGTGGCTTGGCCAGATTTGCATTGTTGAATGATCCCGGTGACTGGGACACCCATATTTGGGGACAGGATAGTACTTTTTCAATTTGGCGCTTGCCCAGCCCAGAGAATGGGTGAGGGGTTTTACTTCCCAGCAGGAAGATGGAAGATGGGCCTCTGCCTGGGGTCGCTGTTGCCCCCTCCCCTATACTCCCTTTCCCCTTCTGCATTCACTCCAAGATCCCCTCCAAAGGCTGGGGTCTGGACCTGCCCCACTACCGGAGGGCCAAGTTCAAACCTCAA
Source organism: Dasypus novemcinctus (assembly GCF_030445035.2). Taxonomy (NCBI): domain Eukaryota; kingdom Metazoa; phylum Chordata; class Mammalia; order Cingulata; family Dasypodidae; genus Dasypus; species Dasypus novemcinctus. Next base: position 107,482,352 of record NC_080682.1, on the reverse strand, counting down.
TCCCCGGTTATGTAAGTGAATTATCTGCTGTCCCCAACCAGCGCCAGCCAGATCTCCTCCTCTTAATTGATTTAATCTTTTCCTAACAGAGAGCTGGGCTGGAGTTGGGGAGATGGCGTTGATCAGAAGCCAACACGTCAGTGATGTGGGCTCATTAATTACAGGGAATCTAGGTCATGGATTGGCTTTGAGTGGCTCTGACCCTCCCCCTCCCCAGCCATCTGGGTCTCTGAGAAGTCAATTTCGGCTTCTCCTTGTTCCTCAAACTCCAGCCCTACATCTAGATAAAGTTGTGGGTTGCATGAGACCTTCCCTATCGTCCCTCAAAGGCCTGTCATCCTCCCCTGCTCCCTACCACCCCCACCACCCCCTTCTCAGCATCAAACTCTCAGCTCTGGGCACAAATTCCTTGCATTCCAATCTGAGCACAGGGCTGTGTGAACAATAGTTAAACCTAATTTGTTGAGGAATGAGATGAATGGAAACCTTAGAGTTGCCTCTATTTACTTTCCACTCAAGCAGATCTCTACTTTGCAACTTCCCTGAAAGAAGCTGTCCAGACCCTACTTGTGTCTCCTTAGGGATGGAGAGCTCCTGCTTCTCATATAGCCCTTCCCTGGTGGGATGGCTTCACTTGAGAGAAACCCCTTTCTCCCATAAAGCTGTGACAGCAGACTTGTGATTTTTCTGGGGACGAGTTCTCCCCAGGAGCCATAGGGCATGTCCCAGGAGAGCTAGCCAGATCTTAGGAGACGGTGATTGTTACCTCTAAATTTGTTCTTGTCCAGGCTGAACTCCTCTGGTTCTTTCATCAGCCTCTAGTTTGGTGGACTTTACCGATTACTCCCCACTGTATCTCTTGATACAGATAAGCCTTGTATGCCATCATTCCTCCAGATGCACAAAGGAAACCACAGACTCCAGAGTAGTGTAAACCACTTAGATCAGGGCAAGACTATCACCTCTCTTGGTCTTGATATTAGACTTTCATTGACACTGTCTGAAATTGCCTGAGATCTTTGGGGACCTTGACACATTTTTAACTCAGCTTGAGCACAGAGTCAGCTAAGCCTCATACTTATTTTTCCGGCATTAGCAATGGAAAGTCTCCATGAAAAAGACCTTCGTAATACTAGGAACATCTCTATGTATTCTTTCCTATAATTCTTCTCTCCACCTACCCTGATATTTATCTTTCCATACACTCATGCAGTTACCCATCTAATGATTCACTCATACAGCTATCCAACTATATATTCATACATCCATTCACCAGCTCCACTATCCACCTACACACCCTTTCATTCTTTTGTCCATCTATCACCCATGCATTTATTGACCTGTTCATCCATCCATTCATCTCTCTCATGACCCATTTACTCATTTATCCAGTTTTCTACCCACCTATCCAATCATACATTTACCTATCTACTATCCATCTATTCACCCACCTATCTACCCATACACCAACTCACCCATCTATACACCCATCCCTTAATCCCTTTCTCCCTGTCACCCAAACATCTATTTTCATCATCCATGCACCCAACCATCCATTCATCCATCCAATACTTACAAAGATTCTATTGCATATGAAATTTTGTGTTGAATATTCTGAGGAATTCAAAAGTGAATAGAATACAGCTTTCTCTCATTATCCCTGTCTCAGTATCTCCCATGAACTTAACTCTTCTTAGGGGAGGGATGGGAGCAGAAAGGGAAGATGGTGCCATAAAATAGTACCAAAAAAAAAAAAAAAAAAAAAAAAGCAGGAACAAAGAAAGTGCTTTGGAAATTCAGAGGAGGAAGAAGTGGCATTTAGATGGGGTCTTGGATACTTTCATGGCAGGGGGCAGATTTGAGTTGGGCCTTGATGGAGTAACAGTATCTGGACATACATAAATGTGTGGGAAATCATTCCAAGTAGAGAAACATTGAATCAAAAGTATGGTGACTGCAGAGCAGGATCCATGTCTTATTCTTTATACCCCTGCCAGTACAGAGCTGAGAACATGTTAGAAACCTAATACATAATTTCTGATTGATTTGTCCCTTCTCCTCTTCTCTAACAGGGGTATACCCAGGAGTGGATCAGAATAAGACTTTACTCTTTCTCTTTAAGGGGACTTTACAATCACCTTGCTGGATAACCTTAGGAAAGTCATACAAACTTCTGGCCTTCCCTGAGCTTGGGTTTGGATTTTTGTCTACCAGGTGGTTCTTTTCCCCTAATTTTGATTATTTCTGATATAGTTCCTGCTCCCCACAGAGAAATCATCATTTCCACATATCTTAAATTTTACTTCTTTTGTTGGCACTAATCAACCCAATCCCTCCTGCTTTCAACTTCCTCAGTCTTAACTGTAGGAAAGAAAGTCTCTGATGTGGATCAAGTGGGAAGTCCTATGCAGAGGAAATAACACTGGGATAGAAGCCAGGAACTATGATTCCAAATCTGGCTTTGTCATGAGCTTGCTGGATGATCTGGACAAGTGTTTTCCCCTATAGAGTCTTAGCACCTAGCACATCATTTGATATTGTCTAATCCAACCTCCTCATCTTACAAATGGAAAAATAGGCCCAGAAGTGGCATATGACTTGCTCCAGTTCACATTTAGATTAGTGGCAAAGCCAGGACTAAACGCCAAATTTCCTGACTTATAGTTTAGGGTTTTCTTTACTCAACCATCATATTTCAGGATCCAGTCACAGCCCCTGTGTAGCTCATGGAGAGCTTCCTCTCCCATCTCCATTCCCCAGGAAGTATCGTGTGAGTTCCAAGTATTCTGGCTGTGTGGGGCTGGGCAGACGGCATTTAAGAACAAGAATTCCCAGCCTGACGGAGTTAATTATGTTCATCAGGAAAGGAGAAGAGAAAGGAACAAGGCGCTCTGGTTATCTACTGGGCTTTAATCAAATTGAGAAACGAGGAAATCCATCACCCGGAGGCAGAGGGAGTTGGAGAGCTCGGCTTCCGCTGGCTGCGAGGCCTTTAATGGCTTGGGCGCTGTCCAAGGTGCTGACATCTTCACTTACGGCTCCGAGTTGCTGGGAGGAGCCTGGAGAGGCGCACTTTGGTCAGACCGGCACAGGCTTTACCGGATGTTCCGGGGTTGAGCAAGGGTGGGCTTCGGAGGAGGGTTGGAGTTCCTACTCGGCCTCCTGAATCTCCCTTTACCCGTTTATCTGTCTGTCTGCTCTAGGGAAAATATCCCCTCTTACGGCCAGAGTCCTGGGCCAGGCTACAGTAATATGCACAGAGGCAAGAGCCCTAGATCCCTTGCTCTCAGGGAAGGGGTCCCCAGATAGATGGTGGAGGCACAGACTCTGATGTTGGGCAGTTCTCTGTCTTAGGGAAAGATTTGGCTTCTACGTTTATGAAATCCTTAGTTCAATGTGGAGACATGAACTTGCCTTTGGGAATTCATTGATTGGTGGCAAAATATCACTCTACCTCTACCTCTAACTCAAGTATGATATAGAGGAGGCATGGCCCAGGTCTATATGGAACCTCGAGTCTTATAGGGAAGACATAATTTTCCTTTAGAAAACTCTCAGCCTAATTGAGGAGTTAGGGTTCTGATCTAGGCAGACCTCGCATACAATAAGAAGGTAGGATGGAAAGACTTGTTACAAATGTATACAATAACCAAAGAGCGCAGATCTTCACAGTTGTGACTGAGGTCATTGGTTCTAGATATTTAGTGTAAATCAAGGAAGGCTTCCTGGTAGAGGTGAGTTTGAGTTGAACTTAAAAGAAAGCAAAGTACATAGGTCCCTAGACCACAGACCCCTTGAGGGTCATGGCCATGTTTTCTCATTCCACTATGTCCCTTTGGAATTAACCCAAGCCTGGGCACAGAGAAGGGTTTGGTTTAATGAACAACCTCAATGAATATAGAATAAATGTATACATTGGGAGGGTTGGGAGAAAGAAGAGTGGGGAAGGGGTAGGAATGAAAAGCCTGAGGCTAAGGGGAGGATGGAGATGGAGGTGAGCAGGGTAAGCAGAGGGAGTGGCCTAATATGCGCCCAGGCCACTAAAGCACAGCATTTGGAGCAACTCCTTCATCTCTTCTGGAGCTGGTGAGAGGCACTTTATTGAAATTTGGATTGTTAAAGTCAGAGGCTATTAAATTACAAAACCATAAACCATTCAGCTTCCAGAGCCACACAATCAGAAAATCAGAGAATCTTAGTAAGGCAGAATCCCAGGATATTGAAATTATAGAATTCTAGTATATTAGATCCATAGAGAAAAAAAAAAAAACTATATTATCAAATCTTAGAATCCAAGAATCTCAGAGTCAAAAAGGGAAAAAAACACCAGTTTGTTGATCCCCTCTATTTGTACTGGTTCTGTTGTTGCTGGAAGTAGTCTCACATATTACCCAGTTTATTTCCTACCACAAATCGCAGGCTGCTCCATCAGTTCCTTGCCTACTCAATGCAGTACTTCTGGGAAAGGTTTATCAAACACAGGCTTGCATAACCTTTACGATAGGGCAGTCAGTACCTCTGTGCATAGCTCAACCCCTGCCAAAAGGCAGCTAGAAAGTTCTCCCTTATATGGGTTGCACTCCCTGTAGTGTCCCCACACTGGTCCAGTTTATGTCCTCTGAGCTACACTGAGTAAGTCTAATCTCCTCCTCACATGACAGCTTTTCAGATGGCTAAAGACAGTTCTTATTTCTTTCTTCTTCAGGCTAAGCTGGTCTGTTCATCATGTAGCTAGAAATGGGACAGCAAATCAAAGAATGTCTGAGCTGGAAAGGCCCTTAGAGGTCACCTTGACAAAGGCTTTGTTTTACCACCAGGCAATATAGCATATGATCAGGAGGGAGCCCAGGCCTTGGAGAGAGACAAGACAAGCCTGAGTTTAGAATCCAGAAATCCAGTGCTAACTTGCTGTGTAACCTTGGGCAAATTATTTAGTGTCTCTGTGCCTTAGTCTCCTTATCCACAAAATAAAGTGAATATTAATATTCACCTAGCAGACTTGATGTGAGGATTGAACAAGATAATGCAAGGGAAGCTCTTAGCAGAGTCTTTGGCCCCCAGTGAGCCATCAATAAATATTAGCTGTCATTATTGGAGGCCCAGCGATGGCAGTGATTTGCTCAAGATCACATAGGAACTCAGGCAGAGCTGGACTCAGGATGCCTGCCTCTCAGCCCAGGGCCCTTTCTCATTCCCTTCGTCCACTCTACCTGCCTTGGGAAAAAGGAAATATTAATAATCTCAGAGGGAACCAGTGTACTTTGCTCACTGAATCAGTTAAGATGCCACTAAGAGAAAACCTGGCCAAATGGCATAAACTTTTAGGACATTTATTACTTCCTTGACAAGAAGGCCAGAGGAAGGTGGTCCCAGGGTTGGTCTGGTGATTCAGCAGTGTCTCTTCTTATACGGGCCTTCCCTTCTAAGCCTTGTGGGAGACTCCCGTCAAGATAGTAAGGTGACTAAGGCAGCATTCAGCACGATGTCCTTCCAGGCAGGAGCAGACATGTAAGCAAAAAGTATCTCCTCCTCTCATGCCTCTCCCTTATCCAAGAGGGAAACTTTTCCAGCAGATATCCCCTTACATGTCATTGACCAACATGAGGTCAAATGCTCACTCTTAGACCACTCGCTGGCAAAGGAGAGGCATGTCCATGACTGGTTTAGATCATTCCTTTGCAGGACATCTTGCTGTGGAACCAAGAAGAGGGGATTGGCTGTGGGAAGGCAACCAGTGCTGAGCATTGCCCAATTCAAGCTTCATTCTGCTTTGCCAACTCTCATCTTTTTATGTCCTAATCTCACCTTCCCAGCCAGGCTGTGAGCAGTGGGAGAATAACAGCAGCTCCTAGTGAATAAGTACCTACCATGTGCAAGGCCCTGTCCTGCGCACTTGTATAGCCAGCTTCCATGGGGTCCCCCAGTGGTCCCTGACCCCTGGTTTCCCCCTCCCACATGGTACCAGTCTGTGTGACCAATAGAATATGGCAGACGTGATGGCATGCCACTTCCAAGATTAGGCTGTCAGACGCTGCGACTTCCATCTTGGTTGCACTCCTTCTCCCTCTTGGGTCATTCATTCTAGGGGCGGCCAGTTGCCATGTCCTGAGCAGTCTTATGGAGAGGCCCATGTGGAAACAGCCAGCAAGGAGTGGAGCCCTGCTAATAACCCCGGGAGTCCCCAGGGGAGCAGTTCCTCCAGCCCCACCAGAGCCTTCTGATGACCACAGCTGTCACTGACACTGAGCAGAACCACACAGTTAAGCCACTTCTGGGTTCTTGACCCTCAGAAATTGTATGAGATAATAAATATTTGCTGTTTTAAGATGCTAAATTTGGGGGTAATTTGTTAGAGAGCAATAATGAATATAGTGCTATGTTAATATTATCCCATTACATCCTCACAATAACCCTTAAAGAGTGGCTTTTATTTCCCCCATTTTATAGATGATAAAACCAAGGCTTCGATGAGTACAGTGATTTCCCACAGCTGACAAGTGGTAGGATTTGCCCTCACGTCTGTTTGATTCCAAAGCAGAGCAAATGTGGTTCTGTTTTCTCAGTTGGAATATCTCCAGCTCCTGTGTGAAAGCTCAGGAATTAGGGACATGAGAAGGAAGTCTCTTTCTCCAATGTGTTTTCTCTTCCTTCTTTCATCCTAAAAAGTACACAAGGCACTAGGATTCAGGGACAAGTAGGTTTATTAGAAAAAACATGGAGTTTGAGAGGGTGACACCTGGATTCTTGAGTGGCCTTAGGCAAGTTCTTGTATTTTTCTTGGCCTCCATTTCTTTACCCACTAAATGGGATTAATATAAACTTGCTCTGCCTTCCTTGCCAGAAAACCATACAAATCAAGAGTGAAGAAACTTGTAAAGTGCTATGACCACAGAAAGGTTTGCTTTGAGTAAGGACTGCCCCTGGCCTGGGGCTCTTGCACTGGCAGGGGAGGCAGCCTCCACAGCCCCTCTGTACAGGTGGTAAAAGCTTCTTTCTCCTCTCCTTCTTGGACTAGGTTCAGGAGATGGAGATACTGAGTGGCAGTGGTCAGAAGGCTCTGGTGGGGCTGGAGGAACTGCTCCCCTGGGGACTCCCGGGGTTGTTAGCAGGGCTCTGCTCCTTGCTGGCTGTTGGTCAAAAGCCCCAGTTCCTTTCCACATGGGCCTCTCCATAAGACTGCTCAGGACATGGCAACTGGCTGCCCCTATGAGTGACCCAAGAGGGAGAAGTTATGCAAACAAGATGGAAGTCGCAGCGTCTGACAGCCTAATCTCGGAAGTGGCATGCCATCACTGCTGCCATATTCTATTGGTCACACAGACTGGTACCATGTGGGAGGGGGAAACCAGGGGTCAGGGACCACTGGGGGACCCCATGGAAGCTGGCTATACAAGTGTGCAGGACAGGGCCTTGCACATGGTAGGTACTTATTCACTAGGAGCTGCTGTTATTCTCCCACTGCTCACAGCCTGGCTGGGAAGGTGAGATTAGGACATAAAAAGATGAGAGTTGGCAAAGCAATTGGGCAATGCTCATGGTTGCCTTCCCACAGCCAATCCCCTCTTCTTTTCCTCTCATGCTTCTCCTTTATCCAAGAGGGAAACTTTTCTGGCAGACATCCCATTACGTGTTATCGAGCACAATGAGATCACATGCTCACTCTTAGACCACTCACTGGCAAAGAAAGAGACATTTCCATGACTGGCTTAGATCATCCTTTGCTGGGCATCTTGCTGTGGAACCAAGAAGAAGAGGCCCGACCCACTTCTTCAGCCTCACCCCTCACCATGACTTCTCTCTTAGGCCATACTGCAGCCTTGCTGAACTAGTGGAAATTTACCAAGCTTGCCAGGAGCGTTCTGTATGCTGAGACTTTATCTGTGCAGCTTCTTCTGCATGGATACCCTCCCCAACTTCTCCATCTGGCACATTCCACTCATCCTATAAGACTCAGTTTAGATGCCACTCATGACCTGGTTCAAGTCCTCCTACCTCTCCTCTTGACTGCTGGACCAGCCTCCTGCCTGAGCTCCTGGCCTCCAGCCTCCCCTTTCCCCTCCAAATCCCCATGGAGCAGCCAGCCGTCCTTCTAAAACACAAATCTTGTCATGTCATTCTCTGCCTAAAATAGCCCATCAATGGAATAATCCATCAGTCAATGCTTCAAGGGCTCCTCCTTGCCCTCAGGAAGACATTCAAAGCTTTCTGCCTGGAACTCAAGGCTTGGTCTCTGCTGATCTCTCCAGCCTCATCTCTCTTCTCTCTCTCCTGACCGCTTTGCACTCGCATTTCACTCCAGCTCTATTGCTCTGTCACCCTATCTCAGACAAACCTTGCTCTCTCTTGCCTTCCTATCTTTGCTCTTCCTATTGTTTCTCACGGCCTTTCTCATCTTATCTACCCGGGGAGTTCCTGCCTGCTCTTTAAGACCAACTCTGATTTAACCTCCTCTAGGAGGCTTTCCCTGATGGCCCCAGGAGAAGTCTCTGGCTTCCTCTTTTTCCCTCAGGCATTTATTGATGCTGTTTGTCAACTTGTCTGCTTACGCTAGGAGTTTCCTGGGACCAAAGCCTGGGTCATGGCATGGCTGTGTCCTCAGCATTAGCACAGTGGCACAGAGTAGACATGGAAGATATGTTAGTTGGTTGGATGGTTGAATGAATGAATGAATGAATGAATGAATGAATGAATGGATCCATCCTTGGCCAGTGCCAGAACAGCTGCTTCCCAGGAATTTTTTTTTTTTTTTTGAGCTTCCTGGGGCCAGGGAATGAACCTGGGACCTCTTATGTGGGAAGCTGGTGCTCAACCGCTTGAGCCAAAAAACGCTCCCTAGAAAAGCCCATTTTGTAGCAAAAGGGGAAGCAGAAGGAAGGGGGACTGCTCTGGAAGGGAGAAAGAAAATCAATAAAAATGTAAATCTGGTTGAAAAAAACTGTCCCAGGCTGGCTGTGGGGAGAGATAAGACTAGGCTAGTTGAGCCCCGGCTGACAGTGTAAGAGAGATTAGGGGACAAGTGGAGCTGCGGCCAAAGCAGGGTGAAGCGAGTGTGTCTCCCGGCAGTAGAGCCTCCTGCCTCTGCCTTCCCCACCCATCCCCTGCCCACGTGCTTTTTGTGCTCCTTAACTTCTTCCAGGGACTAGAGAAGGGGAAGGAAACTTAGAATTGTTGATCCTCAGGTGCTATGCCTGTGAGTAGCATATTATCTTACTTGATCTTCCTAACTTTTGCAAGCTAGGAGATAGGTATGAGCAACCTCACTTTACAGGTAAAGAAACAAGATGCAGAGAAGTTAAATCATTTATTCAGGGTCACACCATGAATATATGACAATCAGGATTTGAATCCAGACCTGACTGATGCTAAAACTCTTCTTTCACTAAGGCTCTCTGACTTGGAATCCTCCAGGAGGCCCACAGCAGGGCTTCAGCTGGTCCTCTGCCTCTGAAATTGTACACACAGTTGTGCAAGTGCTTGTGTGCATTTTTTTTGGAAAGTCTATATTTTGTCAGGTTCCCAAAGGTAGTTGTCACCTCCCCCTCATTGCCTATACCATGCTTCTCCCTGGAAGTGGTGGCATTTGACCTGGGCCTGGAAAATTTGGTAGGACTTCATGAAGTGGGGATGGAGAGAAAAGCAACGGGGAGGAAAGAAGAAGGAAATATGGCTAGAGGGAATAGCACAAGCCAAAGCATGGTACTGGGAAGGAATCCAACATGCCCGGGGAATGGTGAGGGTGCTGTGGGTTCTCATTCCTCATTCTTTGGGGTCCAGTCATGGCTACGGACTCCCAGCTCCTGAGGGGCATCTGCCCACTTCCCACATCGACTAGAGGCAGGAGGAGCTTAGACTTTGGTGTCAGGGTTTGGTTCTAGTCCAGCACTGTAACCGAACCTTGTGGGATCTGGATTTTACCATCTGGAGAATCTAGCAGGTAGACTATGCCTTCTCTTCCAATTCCTTTGTATAGGGTGAGACTAAAAGGAGCTGAGATACACAAGCTCGTGGTCACTGACCAGGCCTATAATCAGGAGAAGGGGCTGCTTCCTGGACCTTCTTAGGGCCTGGGAACCCCTCTGGCTCTTACCTGTTGGACCCCTTAGCTCTTGGTCCCATGTCTCTCTTGTGGTGACTCTTGGAATCTCCTCACCCCAACCAGCCTGGGGGATTTTAACACAAGGACCCTATCTTCCTCAAATTTCAGCTCAGTTCAGAGGTGGATTCCCCATGCAGCTCATGCTGCTTGAGCATCAGGGCCCTTCTCCAGGACCAGGGAAGGGCCCCATTAATATATTCATATGGTGGTATTTTTTGGTGAAATTTGCAAAGGCAAGATACTTTAACCACAATCAGGAAAGACTGCCGTTACTTTCCACTCTTCCTCAAAATTCAGCTCAGTTCAGAGGTGGATTCCCCATGCAGCTCATGCTGCTTGAGCATCAGGGCCCTTCTCCAGGACCAGGGAAGGGCCCCATTAATATATTCATATGGTGGTATTTTTTGGTGAAATTTGCAAAGGCAAGATACTTTAACCACAATCAGGAAAGACTGCCGTTACTTTCCACTCAGTCTTCCCTAGTGTGACAGATTCCCTCTATTGAGGTAGCTGGAGTGGCCACAGGCATTTCTGAGATCTGTCTAAGGAGGTGTCAAACTGGGGGTAGATTTAACTTGGGTTCATCAGAACGTATTTATGTGGTTCTCAGTGTCTGTGTACAGGTAAATCATTGCTAGCCATCCCTGTGTAGGGATTGGCTTCCAGGAATGTTTCTACCCACACTCTGACTCACTGGCACTGTGACATTAAGGGGTCACATCCAGAGGTCATATCGTGACATGATTGGGTTTTATCCAGCCTGGACCCGGAGGCATATGGAAAGTGGGGGAGAAACAGGAGAAACGAGGTTAGAAATGTTCAGAGCCACAAGTAGTCTGTGGGAAATTCTTCTAGTCATCAGGGAACGAAAGTGTTTTCTAGGTGTCTAAGGCCGTTAATTAATAAACAATATTATGCTATTTTTCTGGATTGTGTTGTATTTGTTTTTTAAAATTTCTTTTCTCTTTCAAAGTAAATATTATTTTATTGCTTAATTTTATGCTCCTAATTTTGTACTTTTTTTCCTTAAAGAGTTCTCTCTAAATTGTATAAGCTTCAGTTCCCACAAAATCTGGATCTATTCCTGGCTCCACCGTCATTTTCTGTGTGATCTTGTGCAAGTCGTTCCTCTGTCCTGAACCCATTCCCTCTCGTGTAAAATGGGGGTGACTATCTGGACAGTGGAGGCCTCGGAAAGCCTTGTGGTCTTAATGCAGTTCTGAAACCATTACTGGAGGAAGTTGCCCCGCCAGAGGAAAATTAGAGCGGAACAGAAAGACAGGCAAAGCCGTAAGAGACAAGAAATAACGGCGAGCAATGAACCCACTAAAACTTAAATCTACATAACCAGAAATAATGCAGTTGTTGCAAACTCTAATATCATTTGTGAAAAAGGGTTTTTGTAATAGAAGAGACATTATGCAAGAGCAAATGTAATAATACGCAGTCTCTATAATTCCAGATTATTTCTGTGAAGCCTGGGAAACTGGAGGAAGGCCTCTTCCTTTGGAAAAGCATCGAAATTCCTGGCATTGATAAGGACAGGCTCAGATACAGGCTAAACATTTAAAGGCATCAATCAGTAGAAAAGAAAGGGTAGTAGAACTTCCCTGTACACCCCTCTTCTTTCAGCCTCAAACCCCCGCTCAGAGCAAGCGCCGGGCCTGCCGCCCTCCCCACCCAGCTCCCGATGGGCATCTGCTTCTCCCCCGCCCCCAGCCCAGGGCTCTGGAGGTCGTCGCCGATGGCCCTGTCTCCTGAACGGCAGGGCCTGGCCAGGTGGGGTACCTGCCAGGTGGGGTGTGGGGTGGCAACAGAATGTCCTGGGAACAGATCAGGAAATTCTCTTCCCCTCCCAGGGAAATAACGAGGCTGGATAGGGTGGGGTGTAAAATAAGACAAGGTCTGATGGACGTAGAAAACGATGGTGCTGCTCAGAATCCAGTGGTACCCAGACGTGCTCACTGCGCAGAGCTGAGCATCGCCGCGCCGGGAATTACAGGCCCCAGCCAGCCCTTACACCAGCCCAGAGCACCGGATGTCACCGATCCAGACACGACCTGGGCGACACAGACTCAGCCACAGGAAGTGACTGGGGACGTTAGGATGCTGTCCACAAAAGAGGTTGCAGTGACTTTGCTGGCACTCAGTCAGATGCGTGAAATCGTGGCAAGGCGTAGGTGCCGGCGAGTGCGTGCTGATGTGCAGTGGGTCTCTGAAGCTAGAAAATGACATGTGCGTGGGGGCTGGTCTCCCTCCTCAGGCCAGGACCCCTAAAGGCAGGGATGAGGCCTCCGCCCCACAGCATGGCTCCCTGAGAGCAGGGGCTGGACGGCCCGAGCCCAGAGACTGGGTCTCCCCGCTCAGTCAAGTCTCCTGGTGGGCAGGGCCGCTTGAGGACGGGCTGGAGCGCCAAGAGCTGGGCGTCCTGCGGCTCAGGCCACTTGGCGGCCCCCAGCGGGCAACCCGCGGAATCCAGTTCAGGGCTCTGCCTCCAGGGGGCGCCCGAGGGACACTTCTCGACAGAGGCTGCCTGGGAGTGGGGTTGGGAGGGAGTGTGGGTTCGTCCTGACCACACCGATGGCCACAGTGGGAACAATCCTGAATGCTGGGATGTCCATTGCCACCTTACGGAAGAGGTGGCCGAGGCTCAGAGAGGGTGAGCTAGGTCAGCGGCCGAGCCAGCCTGGGGCCTTTGTGGAGGGACAGCCTGGCCCACCACGGTCCACTGCCCTATCCCAGGGCCCCGGGGAGAGATGTGCAGCCCTTCCTGCTCAGGAAATCCTGGTCCCCAGTCAGCCTGTCCGGGTGGAGAAGTTATGGGGGAGACCCTCTTCCTCGGAACTGGTCAACACAGCAAGTCCCCAAATAATGCCGTGGTTCTGATGAGCAAATGAAAGCCCAGAGAGGGTCAACGACTTGCCTCAAGTCACACAGCAGGTTCGTGGAGGAGCCATAGTTGGAACACAGGGGCTCTTGACACCTTGTCTGGGGGAGGAGCCTAGAGGGGGTCTGTGCTGTGGCTGTCAGTCTTGGTCAGGGTGGGCCCTAGGACAGCTCACACTTTGGACTCCTTGGGCTTTTTCTCTGGCCCTGACACTAACTGCTGCTGCTCTTGGCCAAGGCTGGGTGGTGGTGTCTTGGTCCCTGCCTCTTTGTCCTGCTGCCTCAGGATGGCCAAAACCAAGGCGAAGCAGGCCAGGGAGCCCGTCTTGAAGAAGAACTGGATGCCGAGGAACCTGGGGGAAAGAGCAAAAGAACCTTGTGCACCTGCCAGGGCAGGGCTCAGGCGGGGAGGGGCCAGCAGCCATGGCCGTGGTGCATGTGGAGACTTGACGCCTTGGGGTAGGAAGCCTCCAGCCCCGGGGTAGAGGATGCTGTCCCCGTGGCTGTGGCTGGGAAGACAGGTGGACCCCTGGAGTGGACCCTCGTGGGAGCCCTTAGTTGGGACGAGAGCCAAGATGCTGCAGAAGGAGCCGGGCAGGGGGGCAGAGGCCTGTCCACCCCCTGCCTGTCGTCCCACCATGCCCTGCCTCTCCCTGGATGCTTTCCAAGGACTCCCAGGGCCTGGTGATCAGTCTTGGCTCTCCCCAAAGATTCCCTCTCCCCTATTTTTTTACCTCATCAAGGCTCTCGTGTGACTTTGCCTCCATTGAGAAGCTGTCTGCCCCCGGGAGCCTCCTTGGAGTTGGAAGTGACCAGCCCCGGCTGACAAACCTCCCCGCACCAGCGGCCTCTCTGCCCTCGGGTTCCTTTGAGCTCCCCATTGTACAGAGGGAAAGACTGAGCCCAGAGACGGGGCGAGGGTGGGCGGCAGGGCCAGGACTGGGATCCCGGAAGGGGCTTTGCGCTACGCCCCGGATTCTCCCCCAGACCCAACTGTGAACAACACGTGGTTCCAGAACAGACTCTGTTCAGACAGGGAGGCCCAGTTCGCCAGTGAGCTGTGACCTTGGCTGCGACTTTACCTCTCGCCCCCGCAGCTGTAAAGGCAGGAGGCGGCGTCTCCTGCCAGCCCGGGAGCGCGTCCGTCACGCAGCAGGTGGACGGAAACGACCCCCCCTCCCCTGTGGGCCGGGCTCCGGGCGCCTCTCCGGGCCCCTCCCCACAGCCCCCCCAGCCCCGCCCGGGCCTCACCGCTTCCGGAGCAGGTCGTGGTCATAGTAGCGGCACACCGCGCGCTGCCCGCAGCTCTGCGCCCAGTGCACGCACGTGGTGTCGATGGCGCTGCCGTGGACCACGGGGCTGGGCATCCAGGCTGGGGGGCGACACGGAGCATTGCCACCCCCACCCCCAGCACCAGGAGACCCGGCAGGGACGGGACCGCTCAGGACGTCGTCGACCCTCCAGCCCACCCCTCACCCCGGTGCCAGGTGCGGCCTCCCCCGCGGGGCTGCCTGGCCTCTGCTTGCCCCGGTACCTGCACCAGGTCCATCACCCCACGGGCCCGTGAGCCCTGAGGGCAGGGCCTGGGTCCTGCTCATCCCTGCGCCCCCTGGGCCTGGCCCACAGTGGGTGTCTGGACCGCCCCAAAACAACCACCAGCGGTCCCCCGCAGGCTTTTTACCCAGAACTCTCAGGATCATGAATTGGATTCCCACTGCCAAAGCCTTGTCTTCTTTCTTCACTCCCCTGACAAGCAAGGACATTGGCCACATGAGGTTGGAGAAGGTTCCAACCCCTGAGGAGCAGCAATCAAAGTTCCCTTTCGACCTGAAGGCCCGGCCTGGGGGCTCAGGCCTTGCCCCCCATCTTCCTTCAGCCTGCAGCGCCTGGTCCCCGGGTGCCAGGGACCAGTGACCACCAGGGTGCTGTTGTGCCCACGCTGTGGCCCCGGTCCCTCTCTCCCCTTAGCTGCTGGCCCTGCCACGCTCTCCCCCGCCTCCTAAGCGAGGCAGGCCCTGGAGCCAGGACTGCCAGACACTCCTTCCCGCTCGCCCAGCCCTGCCATGCCTCAGCCTGGGGTGCCCGCAATGGCTGGCCTTCACGGAGCGTGCCTGTGGCTCGGCCATCCTCCGTCACAGCCCTCGTGCCACCCCTGGGAGGCAGGGATGCCATTAGCCCCCTTCACGGATGAGGAGGCTGAGGCTCAGACCGGTCGAGGGAGGTAGCCAAGGCCCCGCGGCCAGCAGCGGGCAGGGCCAGGATTCGGGGCCAGACCCGCGTCCTCGCCCTTCTTAACCGGGCTGCCCCCTGCGGCTTCTGATTCCTGCACTTCCTCTCTGGGGCCAGCCTGCTTTATGCAGCCGCGTGTCCGCTGATATTTGCGAGGGACTCCATCCCCTTCTAATTCTCCTGAAAGGAGGTAGGGAATAAAACTATCCCAGTATAATGAAAACCTGAAATTCTCTTGCTCTGAGGTCCCCTTATCCTTTGGCCTCAGGCGACAGTTTCTTGGGCCCAGCAGGCATCATCCTCAGGACAAGGACCAGAAATGGCCGAGAGTGAGTGACCCAGCGTGCTTGCTGACTTGATGGGGCGTTTTAGGGAGGCACTGCCTCACCAGGTGAAGTCCTCTCGCTGTGACAGGGAGGCCAGGGCCGGCCCTCCAGGTGTAGCCTCCTCTCCCCCGGGGCAGGCAGGGGCCTGGGCTCTGAGCTGGGTGTCAGTACCATCCCACTCAACACCTGCTGTGTGACCGGGGGCCAGCTCCTGAATTCTCAGAGCCTCACTTTGCTGCCAGCTCAGCAGGAGCATGGACACAGGCCTGGGAGGGCCTGGCCTCTTGCGGGGGCCCAGGACGCCTGAGTGGCCCCCTCCGCAGATTCCCCGCTCAGTATTCCTCGTCCTGCCCGTGGACAAGGACCTCCGGCTGTCACCCACCCTGGCCTGCCTGGGCTGAGCGCTCACCGTAGGATGAGCATGAAGGAGGGCGTGTGGGTGACACTGGCCAGTGCCGCTGCCAGGCTGACCAGCACCACGAAGGGCAGCACCAGGTGGCTGCAGGCTGAGTCACAGGAGCCCGCCGGCACGGGGCCGCCCCCCGCCACGCAGCTGCAGTTGGTGTAGAAGACCTGGAGGGGGACGGGGAGGGAGAAGAGTTTTCAGGAACCTCCAAGGGCAAGCAGCTGGCCAAGGGCCTGAGGCCCGGGCAGGCTGGGACAGGCCCAAGGGCCCCCAGCCAGCTGGGGCAGAGCCAGCGGGACTCCTGGCCTTCTGACCCCACGGCGCGTTCGCACGGCTTAAGGAATCCAGCAGGGGCCTGGATACAGGCTGTGTGGGCCCAAATTGCGCTGAGCGTGGGCTGGGACTGTGGGAGTCTGGAAGAGTATCTCACACACACACACATACACACACACACGCAAGTTCCTGACTGTCCGAGAAACCAAAGCAACAAGGAATGCTTTGGGGAAAGGAACTCAGAGGTTTTCCAGACCCTTCCCACTTTACTGAGATCTTCAAGCATGCTGGACTCTGGAGAGGACATATAAACACATGATGGAGAGATGCAGAGAGAGTCAAAGAAGGCTTCAGCAAAAAAGGGTGTTGGATTTGGGTTTTAAGGTATGAATAGGAGTTTGCCAAGAGGAAAAATGGGAGGAGCAGAGGCAGGGTGGTAGGCAAGGCACAGTGGCGTGAAAGAACCCAGCTTAGTTGTCCTTCTACATGGAGCAGAGGGCTTGCAAGAAAGAGAGAGGGAAGGGGGGTGGAGAGATGTGCTGTGGCTAGATTGTGAAGAGCCTTGACGCTAAAGAGGAACATGGATTGCTGTTTCCAGAAGCAGGGTGGGCCAGATGCCCTGCCAATCATCCTGCTGACAGCAGCTTAAAATGCAGGGTAAAGGATTGAAAACACTGTCCTGAATGCAGCCCTGAAGGTAAAAATACTCAGGTCTAGCACTGAGTGAGGCAGGAATCCAAGGGAGTGAGTAAAGTTGTGAAACAAGTTTTTGCCTCGAGGACATTTGCAGAACCTGGTATAACTGGAGTGTAGTTTTGGATTTAGGGGTGGGTGGGTGGAGGGCTACAGGGCCAGAGAACAATCCTAACTCCTTCCCACGGGGAAAAAGTCTACTAGGAGCCCGCAGACATCTGAACTACGAATGTAAGGCTCCCCTAGGGATAAATGGCAGCCCCCTTTCCAAACTGCAAGGAAACCACCGCCCCCTCCCCTGGGCCGGGCCCGGCTGGGCTGTGGGTGTGCTGGACGGCCCTGAGTGCATGCCCCAGGCGGCCTCAAAGCCTCAGCCCCGGAGATTTTCAGAAGTGGGCTGGACTAGCAGGGCGCTCTGGTGCCTGCCAGGAGCACAGCTGAGCAGGAAGCCTGGGCTGTCCTCCCTGCCGAGCAGCTCCTCCACCAGCGAGGCCTTCCTGCTGCCCGGGGTTGGGGGCTGGGGCAGGGTCAGATCCCATCAGCTCTCCAGAGGCTGGGGAGCCCCGAGGTGGATGCAGAGAGCCCTGGAAGGATCTTAGGTGTTGAGAATTTAAAAAAAGAAAAAGAGAACCATACTGTGGTAAAATATATGAACATCAAATTTGTCATTTTACCTATTTTTCAGTGTACAATTCAGTGGCATTAATTGAATTCACCATTTTGTGCAAAGATCACCTCTATTTCCAAAACTTTTTCATCACCCCCCATCAGAAGCTCTGGACCCCTGCAGCAATAACTCCCCATTCCTCCCCTCATCCAGGCCCCTGGCAACGGCTTGTCTACACTCCGCCTCTGTGAATTTGTTCTAGATATTCCATGTAAGTGGAATCATACAACATTTGTCCTTTGGCGTCTGGCTTCTTTGACTTAGCATAATGTCTTCAAGGTCCCTCCATTGTTGCAGCAGCTATCGGAACTTCATTCCTTTTTACGGCTGAATGGTATTCATTATATAGAAATACCACATTTAATTTATCCCTCTGCGGAAGGACTTTCAGCTTGGGAGAGGCAAGAGCTGATATTGCAAAGGCCACTGTAGCGGCTGTGGGGGGGGAGGGGCTGGCTGGGGAGGGGCCAGCAGGGAGAGGGGGCGGGGCGGGGGCGGGGTTGGAGAAAGGGGTTCTGATTTGAGAGAGGTTTCCAAGGTGGAATTGGGGAAAGGCAGGAGAGAGAGGCAGTGGCAACGTCTAGGAGTCAAGCCTGCACCCCTGGGTGCTTGCCCTGCCAAGCTGCTGCGTGTGCCCGGCCGCCCCCACACCCCCCTGGTACGGCAGGAGCAGGACCTTGGGCTGCCCTCTGCTGTCTGAGCACCCCCCTGGGCTGGAGACACAGTGGAGGGGCAGGTGAGGGGAGAAATGTGACCGGGCAAGGTCCTGCTTTTCTGAGAGGTAGAAGGTGGCTGGGATGGACGGAAAGGCCGGAGACCGTGGGGAGGCAGGGGGTGAGTGGCACTGCGCTGGGTGCCGATGGGACCCGTCCCCACGCCAAGCTCACAGCCAGCCAGGGGGCAGACACGGGTGGTGGTTTGAAGCTGTGTGCACCCAGAAGCACGTGCTCTTAACGCCAGGCCACTCCTGTGGCCATGAACCCGTGGTAAGTAGGAGCTTTCGAGGAGGCCGCTGCCTGCACCGGGACCCACGGCAATCAGGGTGGGTCTTAATCCTGCTCCTGGATTTAAGGATGGGGAAACCGAGGCAGAGGAGTTCACTAATTTTCCAAAGGAAAGGCAGAAGGGGGATTGGAAGGACCTCAGCCCTCAGGGGCCCTCTCGGGAGTCACTGACTCCGCAGGGATCCTGCCCCACCCGCCGGGCCTTTGGAAGGGCTCTGGAGAGTTCCAGCGCAGGGGCAGTGAGCAGTAGGGGGCTGAAGGGGGGGACTGCAGCTATTCCACGTGCAGACAGTGTACACAGCCAGCGCCTGGGTGGCGCCTGGGGCACATCCTCAGGCAGCTCAGCAGGTCAGCCGGTGATTGGCTCTGAGGAGCCCCTGGGCTCAGATGCTCACTCCCCACACACCTGGTCACAGGTGACAGGGCGGAGAGGGAGGCGCTGGCCTCACACCCGACACCTGCGCACACACACTTTACTACAGCTTTCGGGCTTAAGAAAGGTGGGTGTGGCCTCCCTTTCCATTTAGGGAGGAGAAAGGGGAGGGGAGCCAGATGCTCTTGGCCGCCTTTCCTAGGAGTCATGGGTTAAACTGCACTCCTTTCCCTCCCGGGAGCTCCCTGAGGGTGGGCCCAGGGCTCTGTCTTCAGGCCCCAGCCCAGGCCTGGCCAGGGGAGGGGCTCAGTGGGTTTGTTGACTGCCTGCCTGACCTACTTGTCTCCTGTCCTGCCCTCTGCTCACCTGCTGTATGCACACACTAGGACCTCAAGCACAGGTGAACACAGGTCCAACCCCGTCAGTCCTCTTCGCAAGACCTGTCCATGGCTCCCCGTCGATCTCGGATAAAGTCGCCGCTCTTGGCCTGGCATTCAGTGCCTTTCCTTATCTGGGCCTCGCTTTCCTCCATGAGCCCTTAGGCGTCTGCCCCAATAAGTTCCTTGCAGTTTCGTGAAACCCCATGTTTTCTGTGCCTCCAGCTCTCTGCTTACGCTGCTGCGCCTGCCTGCACGGCCCGCCGTCCCCGTCCTAGCTTACCTACTCACCCGCGAAGATCCACTCAAGTGCCACCTCCCCGGGAAGCCTTCTGGGAGCCCCCTGGTGGGATCTATCTCCTCCCATCCTTGTGTGTAAGTCACAGGGACCACGTCTCACGCCTGTCAGCACCCTTGGACTTGCTGTGAGTCACCGCCTTTTGTGTCTTCCCTGCATGGACAGCTGGGGGCCCGGATCTGCCTCAGGCCTAGCCCCTGGGCCCTGGCACGTGGCTGGGCTCACGCTGGCAGTGAAAGCTTACAGACAGAGTGCTTTCCATCTGCCGACAGAAGGGGAGACAGACAGACAGGAGGAGGGCGGAGACAGGGCGGGGACTCCGGAGGCAGAGGGAGTGCCAGGCGGAGACAGAGGGCAGAGCCCTCCAGAGGTGGAGGGCATGCCAGGCAGTACAGACAGGGGAGGCAGAGGCTGGCAGAGGCCGGACTCACCAGGCTGCTGTCCGGAGCCTCCCGGACCACCCGGCCAGTGCAGCCGGCGTGGCAGGGCGTGACGTACTCCACATGGGTGCTAGGGTCGCAGACGGGGTTAAAGCCATCCGATGAGCAGGAGCAGGGCTCCATGCAGCCTGGAAACAGCCCGGGCCCAGGCAGGCCGCTGCTGGGAGAGAAGGCTGGTGGGCGCTTGGCCTGGCTTTCCCGCCCTCAGTCCTCCAGCCCGCTGCCCTCCCGCCAGAGCCAGGGCCTGCCATTTCAGCCCTGCCTCCCTTCCTGGTGTGTGGTGAGCTCCTTGCAGAGCGGGTGCGTGAGCAGATGCAAGGGCCCGAGGCTGCGGGGAAGCCTCCATGGGAGGAGCGGGGAGGGAGTTGGCCAGAAACTGCCAAGACCCCTCCAAGTCCCAAGATTCTAGAGTCCTGGAACTTCTGCAAAAATCTCTTCTCCTCGTGATGCATACAACATATTCCCAAATAGTTAGAAAATCCATAAATAAGAAGATAGATTGATGCATAGACAGAATGAGATAGCCACTGTGGCAAGATGTTGAAATTGGTGGATCTGGGTATGGGGGAGGCATATGATGAGATTCTCTGTATAGGTTTTGTCACTGTCCTCTAAGTGAAATTATTTCAAAATGAAAAGTTGAAAGAAAAAAAACCTCTGCTCCTCAATGATCCTTCCATAAGGAACATCCCAGAATTTAGTGTCAGATGAAACGTGACTTTCTTGGAGGAGCTGAAGTGCCTCCTTTTCTCAGAAAATTAGAGCTCTGAGTGCGGGATCCATCAGGAGCCCTGCCTGGCCGTGAGATCTCTGCGCATTCCTGCCTCTCTCCGGGCCTCAGTTTCCCCATCAGCTCAGTGGGGCTCCCCTCCTGCAGCCTCATGACCGCTGTTCTCACTCCTGCTACTCCGCTCCCTGGGCCCAGGGCAGGTTAGCCCCACCTGCCTCCCACCTGAGGCTTGCCCCCAGCTCCCATGGGCACCCCTGCTCTGGGCTGCCACTTGTTCCTGCCAGGGCAGGGAGTGGGGGCAGAAGGCCAGAAGGGGCAGGCCACCTGGGAGGGGACCAGCAGGAGCGCCCTTGGACTTGCAGCTAGGAGGGAGCACAGCAAGCCTCCCAGGGGGCAGAGGCCGGAGAGGCGGATGCTCTCTCGGGGTGACCAGGTGGCCAGGCTGCAGGGGGGGCCGGAGGGCAGAGCTGAGAGTGGTCTGGGCTCGAGGTCAGTGCGGGGCAGAGGCCCAGGCCAAGCGGGGAGCTGGGCAAGGCAAGCGACATCTCAGTTCCCTGGAGCAGGCAGCAGGGGCCAGGGAAGCTGTGGGTGGGCCGAGTGGAGACGGCCAGAGTTGGGGGTGGGGGGACTCCGGGCCAAGGTGCACCCCACTGCCTGCCTGCCTCAGGTGGGGCTGTGTGTCGGGGTGGGGAGGAGGATCGTTGGCCAGCACGGTCCTCTCCTTCTCCCCGCCCAGCAGGGCCCGTGTGTCCGGCACTGTCTTGGCGCCTCTCTGGAGGGAGCGAGAGCAGGCCGGCCCTGCCTGAGCTGAGGGCCTATCGGGAGGTCGGGTGGGGGGGCTGTGCCCAAAGCTGGCACCTGGGCGGAGGGCGGAGGTGCCAAGGGAGAGTCGGGGGCAGAGGAAGTTGGGGAATTCTAGCTAAGTGTTGGGCCAGTCTAAGCCTGGAGCAGTTCCCAGGGAAAATGAAATCATTCTGGAAAAGAGGCATGACTGTACCTTCCAACATCTTCTCCAAGACATCCTAGCTAGCTCCTGGGGGTGGGGTAGGGGGCGAGGGAGGCCCTGGGAGGGGGCGAGGCAGGAGGGCGAGGCTAGTGCTGCAGCAGACTTGAGCAGAGCATTCTGGAGTCTTAGGATCACCAAACAGCAGAGTTTTAACTCCTCAACTCTAGGAACCAAGAACCTCGGGGGCCTTCAGTCCAGCCGCTTCCCGTGGGCAAGCCGCCTCTGCCGCCTGCCACACAGGGGCCATCCCATCTCCCCCCACCTGCACATCACCCCCCAGAATGGAGAGCTTCCTTTTCTCTGCCTGGGAGCAAAATCCATCCTCAGGCTAAGCTAAGCCTCTTGCGGTGCACCCTCTGCCCACTTTGGCGGGGCCCACAGAGCTAGGCCACCCTGGTGAGGGTGCCATCACGGAGAGGGGTGGCTGCCCTGTCGCCGCCTCCAGCCTCTCCCCAGATCTGAGCCTCCCTGCACCCAGTTCCATCCCTGGCCCTGTTAGGGGTGCACTGGTGCCCTCACTGGGGCCTCCAAGAACGTCCCACTGCCTGCCCTTGGGCCAAGGGAGCCACTCTTGTACGAGGGCCTGGGAGGGGGCAGCGCTGAGGGGTGCGGCGAGGTATTGGTGGGGGTCCATCGACTCGGCCTCTGTCTGGGTCACTTCCTTCTCCTGGCCTGCCCTCCCCAGGCTCACACGCCCACGCTCGAGCACACACTCACCCAGGCTGGGGGCCGATGCCAGCGATCCGAGGGCTAGAGCAGCCGATGAAGAAGAGGGGCAGGCTGAGAAGCAGGCAGGACAGCGAGCCCAGCAGGCAGAGGGCGCTGCAGCGCCTGGAGCCCAGGCGGAGGCGCTTGACCAGCACGCCCCCCACCACGATGCCCACGATGGCCAGCGGGATGGTGAGGCAGCCGATGAGCAGGTTGGCGAAGGAGGCCGTGACGGAAAACTGGCGCTCCAGGAACTTGGGCAGGAAGGTGGCCGTGCCCGCCGCCATGGACGACAGGCACACCTGGGCCAGCACCACCAGCAGGAAGATGGGGTGGCGCAGGGTCCGCAGCAGCACCCTGGGGAACACTGACGGGGCGAGAGGGCAGGAGGGTGGAGAGGGCTGGCTGGGTGGGCAGGCCGGCCTCGCGGCGCAGTTTGGGTCCCATCCTCTCCCATTCAATCTGTTTCTTCTCAGTCAGGTCTATTGCGCTGCATTCCAGGCCTTTTCCTTTAATTCTGCTGGATTCCTTTCCATCCCACCGGACCCCACCCCACCCCACCCCATCCTATCCCATCCCATTTAATTCTATTGCATTCAATTCAATACCTTTATACTTGGCTCCATTCAATTCTATACCATTTTTGAAATTCTATTTCTTACCATTCCATTGACTTCTGATCCTTTTCACTCAGTCCTACTCCATGCCATCTTATTTCATTCTATTTCACTTATCCCACATCATTTCATTTCTTCCATTCCCTTCATCCATCCCGTTTTTGTTTTCAGGCAGCCCATTCTATCCCGTCCTGCTACAGCCCTTTCCAAGCCCTTTTTCTTCTCTTCTGTGTCCTCGGCGCAGGCCCAGGCGTGGAACTGGATAGATGAGAGCTTGTCGTGCTCTCGCTCCCCTCCTCCCTGCTCCTCATTTTGCTCCTGGTGGGGTGGCCAGCAGCCTGGGCAGTGCTCCCCGTGCTCCAGGCTGATCACTTCCCACCAACCCCTTCAAGGTTTGGCTCAATCTTCTCTCCTCCAGAAAGCTTCTCTGATGGCTCCGGTCTTACCAGACGCCCTCCTGCCTTACTTACTTGGCCCTCAAGCAGGCAGTGTCCCCCTTGCTGGGCAACCGCCCCTGGGGTGTGTTCTCCCTCTTCCCACCCCAGGCTACGGGGCACAACTTTTGTAGGTACAAGTCCTTGTTGAGTGCCCCAGGTGAACGGAGCCCGTTGTCCTCTAATCCGTTTGCTTGGGCTGAGCAGTGAGGGGGGAGTGTGGGCTGGCCACTGCCCCCTCGTTCTTCACATATCTATCTAGCACACACACCTGGGTGCCTAGTCTGTGCCAGCCCTGAACTGGGTACCTTGGTCACAGGAATGAGTCCCTCTAGGTCCCATTCCTCAGAGCTCACGTACTGATGGTGGAACCAGATCTGGAGACGCCCACGTTACAGCACGAGGATAAAGACCATGACCATAAACTGTAAAGCTGACCCTGACACTCTCCTGCTCAAAACATTCCATAGCTCCCTGATGACCAGGCTCAGTCCCCTTGGCCTGGCCTTCAAGCCTCTGTCTGCTCTAGCCCCTTCCCTCACTGAAGCCTCGTTCGTGTGCCTTTTCCTTTGCTCTGGACACTCTGAGTTCCTTGAATGACCCAGGACTTCCAGCCAAAGATCTTTGTACATGATGTTCCCTCTGCCCAGTGACACTTCCCTTCTCGCCTTCTTCCACTTTTGACTCATCCTTCAGAGTTCAGCTTAAATGTCACTTCTCTAGGAAGCCTGCCCCCCCCCCACTGCCCCCTCCACTTGCCTCTTCTAACACATGCCGCGTGTGAGATGGCCTGCTCAGAACTGGGCTTCTCCACTGGCCTGTGCATTCTGGGAGGGCAGGCAATGTGGCTCTCCTGTTCCCTGTTCTATCCCAGCTCCTATCTTACTGCCTGGCACGTGGTAGGTATTCAGTCAAATTCTCTGGGATGGATTGACAGAATTGAGCGACAGCACAGTAAATCCAGAGGGCTGTGGGTCAGAGGAGGCGCTCACCCTGTCTGGAGGGCCAGGGAGCTCCCTAGAGGACAGGATACTCGAGCCTTAGAGCACAGGACAGTCTGGCAGCTAAAGCAGGCGAGCAAAGAGATCGGGAGGAGAGTGCCGCTTTGGAGTCAGGGAGAGCTGGATTTTGAAGCCTTTCTCTGCCACTTACTAGGGGTGTGGCCTCGGGCAGTTTGTTCCCTGTCTCTGACCTTCTCTTTCATCCTGTTTTGTAGAATGAGAGAGGCTCTCCACCCTCACATGGCCACGGGGACTAACTGCGTTAACCCGTGCATAGCTTAGCGCAGTGCCCAGTGTACAGCACAGAGGCCTGGACGACCACCAGGCACCCAAGGAACTGAAAGTAATCACGCCGCGCTTGCGTGTGGAAGAGGGAGAGCAAGACTGAGGGGTCAGCAGGAACCAGGGCATGATGGGCTCAGACGCCCAGGGAACCAGGAGAGGGTTTTAAGCAGGGGCCAGGTAACTTTGCCAGATTTGCCAACCAAGGAGACGCTGGCTCGTGTTGTCCAAGTGCTCCCAGGAAAGGCTCCCCATCTCATGTTGAATGAAAGCCAAAGTCACCACCATGACACACAAAGCCCTGCTCGGCCTCCGTGTGGCCTCAGACCACTCTGATCTCCCGGCTCATTCAGCTTCCACCACAATCCTACCACACAACTACTGCCTCAGGGCCTTTGCACTTCCTTGCTATAACCTTTGCCTGGGAAGCTCTTCCTCCAGATAGCCACAGGGTCACTCTTCAAGTCTTTACTCAAATGTCACCTCCTCAGGGGGCCATTCCTGAGAGTCACGTGGCCTCCCGTGACCTCCCTGTCCTGTTATGTTTCTCCGTAGCACTTTAGGTAACATACTGTGCATTTTACTCATTTAGCCTAAATGAACGTAAACTTCATTTAGGGCAAGGATTTTTGTCTGTTTTGCTCACTGCTGTCTCTCCAGAGCCTGGGACATAGTGGGCACTCATTACATATTTGTGGAATGAATGAATGAATGGACGTACAGACTACTATGTGATCGACAAGAAAATGTCTAGGGCAAAATTTAAGGTTCCAGAGAGGCTTAGCACCAGAGGTTTCCTGGCGGAGGTAGGACTGACCTGGGACCTGCAGACTGGAAGGCTCTAGAGAAGTGGCGAGCAGAGGCAAAGATTTTTAGCAGGGGCAGAGGCGTGGAGACAGGGATAGGTGTGGCTGCTGTGGTGCTGATGACCCCTTGGGTCCCCTGCTGTGGCGCTGATGACCCCTCCGGGCCCCTGCGAGCTCCTAAGCCCCTGCCCCACCCGCAGGCTGCCCTCACCGGGACTCTGTTAAACTAAAGGGTGCAGCGCATCGGGTAAGTCCCTGTCCCTCTGGGCTTTAGTGCTCTTGTTGGTAAGGACAGCCAGAGTGAAGTCCAAGGATGCTTTCTGCTCCAATGTGGGCGTCTCTCTCTCCACTAACAACAAAAGAGGAAGAGATGTGGTTTTGCTTGCAGTAGCAAGATTGAAGTCCGACAGAAGGTGTGGGCGGAGCGGGAGGCCTTTCTAAGAAGGCCTTTATCAGAGCAGGAAGCCACCCTCCAGGCGGGGCTGGCAGCGAGAGATGGCCACAGGGCCTGCTGGGCAGGGGGTGGGTGGCCCCTTCCAGTCCCGCTGCAGCAGGACCAGAGCCTCTGTCATGGGAGAAGATTTCTGTCTGTCCTCAGAGCGTGGCCAAGCCATCTGGTTCCCCAAAACCCCCCAGCTGGGCCAGGAGCTGTTTCCCTGGGAGCCAGAAAATAAAAACAAACAGTCCAGGCAGGAGGTGGGGGCTGGGACTGGAAGTCCCCCTCCTTTCCCTCCCGGGCCTGCCTCCTGGCCACGCAGGCAGGGCATCCAGCCAGCATTGGGGTGGGGAAGTAGAACGCCCGGCCCTCGCCCAGGTAGCTGCTCTGGCCTCTGCCTCCCGATGAGCTGCCCTGGCAGAGCATCTGATGTCCTCTATGAGCTACAGGATTTTAACCTGGAGTTGGCTCCAGTTACACAGGCACAGTCCAGAGATGGGCAGGACTGGCCCAAGGTCATCCAAGCCAGAGAGGCCAGGGGAGGGCCAGGATCTGCCCAGGGTCTCCTGACAGGGGCCATTTCCTCTGCTCTCCCTCATCCCCATTCCTATGCCTCTCTGGCCACCTGACTCCAGAAGATTCCATCTTACTAACTGGTCCCCTCTTCTAGCTATTCTCCGATGCTAATCTCTGCAGTGTGTTTTATACCCGTCCTCCATCTCTCCTTAGCACCCAGAGCCTGTCTCCAGAACAGATGGAAAATTCCTGGAAGGCAGGGACAATGCTTTTCACTTAGACAGAGACAGCGGAAGGGGACCTCCAGGGTTCCCCTTAGACGGGAGCCTCCCTTATCTCGGGCACAGTATCTCCTCCATCAGACAGGTCAGGTCCTCCTTCACCTCGGAGCCTGTGTCTCCCCCATCAGACAGGGCCTTCCTCCAGCTCAGAGGCCAGGTATCTTCCCCCAGTTAGGACAGGTCCTCCCTCAGTTTAGAGACCATGCTTTGTTTTTGTTTTTTCCCCCCATTAGTCAAGGGCCTCTCTTAGCTCAGGGACAATGTCACCTTCCCCAGATGGACACCTCCTCCAGTTCAGGGACTGTTCTCCACTGGACCAGGCAGGCTCTCCCTCCATTCAGAGACTCTGCCTCTGCAGCTCAGGGACTGTTTCCCCCATTAGACAGATGCCTCCTGAGCTCAGGGGTCTAGGCTCCTCCAGCTGCAGGACCACAGCTCCTCCTCCCTCTGCCACCCTCTGCCCCATGGTTACAGGCATCAGGGCCAAGCCTCAGGGTCAGACCAGACCCTCTGGAGTGCAGCAGAATCCCAGAAGCCATTGGACTATGAGCCACAGGGCCTGCCTCAGTCTCCTATGTGCTCTTGTAGCTAAAACCACCAGAGACTATTTGGCCCAGGACACCTACTCCAGGATCCAGTTTCAGCAACTGGCCCCAGCTTCCCCCTGGGCAGGAGCCAAAGCAGTGATTAATAATCTCCTCCATGGTGCAGCGTGCCGAGGCCTTCCAGCAGCTGGGGGGCCTGAGGTCAGGGAACCCAAACCCCTGTCTCCAGGCCCAGCTCCACAGAGTCCAGGCCCTCCGTTTCCCTGGGGATGCTGGAGAGCCCGAGGTTGAATTACTGGGATCCCAACACCACATCTTGGAAAGCTCTTCCTAAGAACGGGGCCTGATTCCTTTGTTGCACAAGTCCTTGGTGAGAAGTTGAGCAAACCCTGTGATTATCACCCTCTTAAACCACAGGCAGCTCAATTTACTGTCCTGGGAATGGTTAGAATAATAACGGTAGGGTAGGAGTGATAATTGAAATAATAATTGTACCTTATGTAAGTACAGATTTTTTAATAAATGGAAAGGGTTTTCCATTTATCATCCCTTTTGACTCTTACAATTGTCCTTGAGAGAGGCAGAGCAAGAATTATTGATCCAATCTATCAGATGAGGATATGCAGGTTAAGGAAGAAAAGTAATGTCTCAAAGATTGTATATTGGTCAGTGTTAGGGGCAGGGTTCAAGTCCAGGTCTTCTGACTTGCTGTCCAGTGCCTGATGGCAGGCCCTCAAGCAGTGTTGGCCAGACGAGAATCTTTAGAAAGGATGGCTTAATCACATCATGTACCCAGGTTACTGACTGAGCGTTCATAGTCTCAGGATCAGAGCTGCAGGGACCTTAGATCACGGGCCCACCCCTCACTGTACAGATGGGAAGACCCTGGAGCAAAGACCCAAGACTAAGGCCCAGGTCTCTGGACTTCAGCCTAGAGCTTCCTCCATCAATGCCACAGGCAGGGAACTTAACCAAGACTTACTGAGGGCCTCCTGTTGGCAGGAGGGTGGGAAGAGAAGAGGAGTCGCAGATGAGCCAGCAGAGGCCCTGACCTCTAGGAAGTCAGGCAAGTACAAAGCACAGACAGGAGTTGATACAGAGGCCCAGAAGAGGGAGGGAAGTAGCCTTGGAAGAAGGAGTGGCACTTGAGCTTGACCTAGAGGGACAGGAAAGATTTTGATAGATAGCAACAAAAAATGTTCCAGGAGGAGCAAAGACTCACAAAGAATGTACAGGTGCTGATGAGGAGGGTGTCGGTGTGGAAGACGAATCAAGAAAGGCAGGGAGCAGTTGGATCCTGCCTAGCTTCAAAAGCCTCCTGGCCTGTCTGCCCTAGCACGGCCTGGAGCTCACTCACCTTTGATGAACTGGATCACACTCAGGTCAGGTGCAATCTGGGCTAGTCCATCCCGCTTCTCTGCGGACCCCAGAGCAGGGTTCTTCTCAGAGGGGGTGTCCTCACCCTGGGAAGACATACACCCAGGCGGTAGGTTGAATGCCAAAGATCCTGCTCAGAGAAGGCTGTGAACTAGGGAGGGAGCCCTAGGAGGGGAGAAGGTGGGGGCTGTCACTTCATTAGGAGTAATGGTGACCAGCAGTGATCTAGTCAGGAAGTTCCTGGCCTTTAGGAGCTCAACAGAGTTTTTGGTAAAAAAAAAAAAAAAAAAAAGAATGAAATTCCAGTAGCTGAATAGTGACACAACCATCACCAGAGTACACCGCTGATGATCGTCACCATCATTAGTGTCATAATAATCACCAACGTTACCCTATAAATGACCACCATAACCACTACCATCATCGTTATCACTATTCCCATCCCTTTAAACATCAAGTCCATTAACATCACCAGCTCATTATCAATAGGGCCATCAGTATCCCTGAATACCGCGATGACCAATATTGTCATTACCATTATCATCACCTCTGTCACGGTCACCACCACCAGGACCATCACTAGCATAATCATTATCATCACAGTCACCTGAAACTTCAGGATCGCCAAGGTCATCATGACTGTCAGCATCATAAAGATCATCTCACTGTCTCTATTACCACTGTTATCGCTACCATTGCCTCCACCAACATCAGCGTCACCATTATCTCCATCATCATCATCATCATCAATGCCATCACCACCACTACCATCAATTCACCAGGTCCATCATCACCACCACCACTGCCACCTACATTATCTCCACTACCAAGGAGGTCATTATCAATGATGTCACCTTCACCACCACTGCCCATGCCACCTATCCAAATGACCACCATCACTCAGTGTTACTCTCACCATCATTAAAATCTTCACCACAACCACTGTGATAAAGCAACGCAGTCATGAACACACTGCTATCTTCAGGCACCAGTGGCTGTTATCACCTCGAGAGTCATCGTGAGCAGGAGGCCTCCAGTGATTGGTGTCTGACATGAGGTTGGGGTGATTTGAGCCTACAGCTCATCCTGTTCTACACTATCTACTGTGGCAGGAGGGGAGTGGGGAAGAAAAGAGACAACAGTCCCCTCTCCTCCCCTTGGAGGAGTCAGGCCACAGCCAGAAGATGTGTTCAGCTCTGGGACCCACACTGAGAGGAAGGCGTGGACAACCTGGAGTGGGTGCAGATGCCCTACGTGCATCCTGAAGGAGAGGTCTTTTTTCTTGGGGAAGAGAAGACTTGGGAGGGGGGTGGGAGAATGACGTAATCTTGATCTTCTGATGGTCCAAAAGAAGAAGGAAATAATGATCCATAATGGTTAGTGTATACTAAACACTTCCTACATGGTAGGCAAGGTTCAAGGACTTTGGTGCATTAAATCACAGTTGAAACCTCGGAACCTTCTGAAGTTGTGTGATGGTTAGGCTAATGCGTCAACTCAGTCAGGTAATTGTGCCCAGTTCTTTGGTCAAGCAAGCACTGGGCTAACTGTAATACAAGGGCATTTATGGACTTTGTTACCATTGACTTTACTGCAGTGGTAAATCATAGATAGCTGGTTATAATTACATCAATCAGGGAGATTGCCATCAGCAATGAGTGACGATTTATCCAATCAGTTGAATACCTTAAAAGGGGAAGTGATTCCAGCATTGAGTGAGAATTTCCCAGCTTGTCTTTGGACAGCCAATATCTACCAGAACTCAT
The DNA here is from genome assembly GCF_030445035.2 of Dasypus novemcinctus. NCBI lineage: Eukaryota > Metazoa > Chordata > Mammalia > Cingulata > Dasypodidae > Dasypus > Dasypus novemcinctus. The sequence goes on along the minus strand of NC_080682.1, from coordinate 107,451,779 downwards.
CAAGAACCTTCACTGGACCTTCAGTGGAGCCCCTGGTTGCAGCCTGCCTGCAGAACCTGGACTTGTGCATCCCCACGGCCACGTGAGACTCTGATAAAATCTCTTACTATGTACAGGTTATCTCTTGTTGATTCTGTTTCCCTAGAGAACCCTGACTAATACAAGTAGGTACCATTAAAATCTCTATTTTTCCTATGATAAAACTGAGACACAGAAGGCACTAAAAAAATAACTTGCTCCAGGTGACACAACCAGTAAGTGGTCCTGCTAGGATCTGCACCCAGACGACGTGACTGCAGAGTCAGTGCACCTAGCTGGTGTACCCTGCGGTGAGGAGGGGCCCAAGGCAGGCTGAGTACCCGGGGTATTCTACCTGCACTGCCTCTAATACAAAAACCCTCGGAGACAGGTACTATTACCGTGCACATTTTTTAGATGAGAAACTGGAAACTAAGTCTTGAAGAAGTTGCTACTTGCATGGAGTCATTTGTATATAAGAGATGAAGTGGAATCTGATTAATACATTTTCTATGCAACCCAAGATCAGAATTAGGAGCAACAAGTTCCAGGGAGGAAGACTTAAGACCAGTGTAAAGAGCAATTTGGTAGAGGCTGTCCTGGGAAGAAGTGAGTTCCCCAAAACTAGGAGCATGCAAGCAGAGGTTGGCCCTTCTGGTCAGAGATGCTATATGCCCTGGTGGAGGGAAGGTTAGGCTGCAGAGTTCATCTGGGGTGCTCTGGTCCTGCCTCTTCCCTAGGGGTCTGACACTTCTTTCCTCTCATTTTCATAGGGAGTCTCATGAGGGAAATGCTGGGTTTTCCCACAACTCAGAGCCTCCAGGCCCGCCCCCACCTAGGGGGAGTCTGACATCCTGTTCCAAGCTCCCCTGCCCTCACTCCCTGTGGTGGCTGCCCAACACTGGCCTCACCGCAGCAGGAAAATTCATTCGAATATTAATTTGCGTGTGTCTGTTCCCTTGGGGGTTTTCCTTTCTCTCTTCTTTCATTCTAGGAGGAAGCAGGCTCTGGGTTTTGTGGCCTCAGGTTCGTGCAGAAAGCAGGGTTCAGCTGCAAGATTTTCCTTCCTAACTTTTGTTTCCAAAGCCCGAGTGCACTGGGAAGATGAAGCTGAGTGTCGTGAGGAGCGAGGGCAGCCTCCAAGGATGACGGAAGAGAAGGGGCTCCCACCTACAACTAACACTTCAAAATGGAGCGGGGCAGGGACCGAGAAGTCTGTGGCTTCCACGAGCAGCAGGGGGCCACATACAAGGCAGCAGTGGCCCTCCGAGGGGCAGGCTGCAGGCTGACTTGGGAGGCTGGGCCCACGCTGCCAGCCACAACAGGACCCCTGTGCCCCAAGCATGATAGGGGGACCACGTGGCCCCCACGGTGGCCAGGGTTTGCTGGCGCTGACGCCTCCTGGCAGGGCTGGGACTTCCCTGGTACCTGGGCACCAGGCAAGACCTCAGGGCCTTTGCCTCATCTTGGTGGGGCGAGCCTGGAAAAGGCTGGGGTTGAATTTCTTGCTGATCTGGCAGGAGGGGCATTCAGAGTAGAAGTTAAACTGACTTGTTAAGAAAATGAAAAAACATCTACTTTATGCCCACTTAGGTCCCAGTCAAGCTTCGTGTAATGCCCGTCTCCCCTGCTGGACTCTGAGCTCTGGAAGAGCACAGATGGTGCTTTATCCTCGCTCTGAAACCCCCTGGCATGTGGTGGGTACCCAATAAATATCTATGAAAAGAGTGAGTCCAAGAGATGGCTCCAACAGGCAGCGCTGCAGGCAACGCCAGGCTCTTGGAAGACAAATGAGTACATTTAAGGGAGGTGCTATTGTGCTAATGGTTCAGAAAGAGGCAGAGGGTCTGTACTGGATACTCTGGGGTCTAGCGGAACTGAGATTCCAGGACCTGCCAGGCCATTGGTATGTCGCCTGCACATCCACGACCGTGCTCCATCCCCCTTGGGACCTGCCAAGGAAGAAGTCTCATGCTCTTTTTCACACGAGGACACACGCTCTAGGATTAGGTAACTTGTCCAACATTATTCATCTAGAGATTTGCGCTCAACTGCCTGAGTAGAAAACTCACGCTTTATCCACTAAACCCTGTAAGCCCAGAAGCCCTGGGGCAGGGCCTACAGAATTAAAGGCAACTTTGTGGTATGCTCATCCAGGGACCAGAAATCCCCCCTTTTAAGCCTTGTTTCTTTGGGTGAGGCAGATTGGGTCTATTATTCATTTAAACTATATAACTTCATCGTCTCACATGGTAGCCACCAGCCACATGTGGCCACTGAGCACTTGCAATATGGCTGGTCTCATTTGATATGTCAGCATAAGATACATGCCACATTTCAAAGCCTTTGTTTGGGGACAGCAGATAAAATATCTCATTATTTTTTCTATTTATTATATGTTAAAGTGAGAATATTCTGGATATATCGGGTTAAATAAAATATATGATTAAAGTTAATTTCTTTTTACTTTTTAACGTGGTTTCTAGAACATATAGAATTCCAAATGTGGCTCACATTATCTCTCTTCTGGGCCGTCCTCCCTTGAAGAGAATTAGTAGACTTCCTTGCATCTTTCTCAGTCCTAGCCAAGCAATGGGGAGAGTGGTCTGGGAGGGACATTAGAGCATGGTGGGAGGGTCCTGGATAGCTGGGGGTGGTGGTGCTAGGAGTGGGGTGCTGCCTCAGGAAGGGAAGTAGGACAGGCTGGGGATAGACGGACAGCATCCCAGGGACAGGGGCAGACGCGGTCTTTGGAGACGGGCAGAATCTGTGCTTGCCCGGGGATCCTCGTCCTCTTGGGAGGAGTAAAATCAGCCAAGCCAATTCCATCTGCTCTCACATGTACAACCCGGTAAAGTCGACACTGCACTTTCACATCCACCACATCATTTAATCCCCACCACAGACTGGCTCAGGGATTATTACTGCACAGCTTTACAGAAGAGGAAACTGAGGTCAAGAAAGGGAAGTGCCTCCCCCGGAGTTTTCAGCAGAGCCAGCTCTCGAACTCAGGTCCTTTAGCGCCCCTGTGTCAGTCCTGTCTGTCTGAAAAGGGCATGGGATTTGGAGACAGGAGAGGAGGGACTGGTCTCCAGGGACCCGAGCAGTCAATTTGAGACTTTGGATAGACAGGAAGGGGGCAGCTGTGGGACACAGAGGCAGAGTATGAGCAAGAGTAGGTGGTGAGGACTCTGTCATATGGGGGAGTCGGGGAGACCCCAACCTGGCTACAGCCACTAGGCTCATGGGGGCAGGAGATGACTGGAGCTAGAACTGGGCAGTTGTGAAGGCCAGGCTCGGGGGTGTGGGCTTTATCCTGGGGGTGCCGGGAGCACTGCCTCTCCCTGGTCCCTCATGTTTTCCACAGGTTTCTGCCTCTCTCTTCCCTAATCTGTTTTGGGGACTCCTGACTAATTGTGGACTCCAGAAACAGGAAACATCATGCCACTGCTCAGAGCAGGGCTTAGGGCATGACCCAGCTGGGCTGCGGTTTGCCCAGATCAGCAGGCAACTGGTTATTGGGAACTGGTTAGTTTCCCTTCCAGGGCCAGTGCTGACTGCTGCAAGCCTGCAGGGCCACGCAGAGCCCCGAGGTCCAGGGCATGGAAGGCCCTGCTGTCTGCTGAGCCCCCCAGGGATCCAGGAGCTCTCCTCAGAGGAAACTGGTTCCCAGCGGGCTCTGTCCCAAGGCTGTGACTGCACAAGCTGACTCTGAGTGAGCGCTGTGGAACTCTCTGCAGCCCTCAGCTTCCATCACGTCACCACCGGAAGCAGCCCCAGGATGCAGTGATCTGTTACACATCTGTCCCTCCCGGAGCGAGGGGTTTCTAGCAGGATGCCTGGAGATTTGAGCTTCTTGGAGAACAAGACTTTCCTGTAATGAGATGCATGCAACTAGCCATACCTCTCGTTTCCCTTTGCCTACTGGAAATCTCAGAACCTCAGATGAGGCTCAACTGTATCACCCGAATCGATCTTTATGGTCTGTGAATCTGTTTTTCTCTTAGATTCTGTTAGCCTTTTGTGTGTATCTATGTTTTCTCCCTACTCCCTATTCTTCAATTATTTATTTATTTATTTTAGCAGAGGTTCCAGGAATGGGTCTTGCTGGATTTGAATCCCAGCTGTACCATTTCCTAGCCCTGTGACCCTGTCCAGGTTATTGGATCTCTCTGTGACTCAGTTTCCTAGGTTGTAAACATGGCAGTAATGACTGTCCCTACTTCTTAGGTGGCTTACGAGGGTTAACTGAAATTATCGACCCGAAGGGCTTAGAACAGGGCGGGGAACAGAGCCCTGGATTGCCGAGAATGGGGGAGGACACTGGAGGGCTCCCAGCTGGCTGGGAGGGGCTAGAGGCAGGCCTGCAAGGGAGAGGCACTGGGCGCAAGGAAGCCTGCGTCACCTCAGAACTCGCAGAGGCTGCAGAGAGGGACACGAAGGCCCAGGGAACGGGCAGCCTCCCAGCGGGCAGAGCTCAGAGGCCAGCCCCACGTCTTCCCACTCTTCCCGCCCCATCCCTGACTATTCTCCCAAAGTACGTTAAGGTCAACAACTGGGAGACAATGGATTTTATTGACTCACAGTCCCTTCGGCCAAAAGTGTAGCCATTTAGAAACATGAATTTGGAGAATTACAGACCACTTGAGGCTTAGAATCTTAGAATAATAGAACTCAAGAATCGAGATCCTCCAACTATTAGAGGCATCGAGCTTTAAAACCACACAATCTAGAACCCCAGTTTCACAGAGATATCCTAGAAATAACAGGTACATATAATTCTGGAAAACATGAACCAGAGGGAAGATCACAGAGTGCAATGGTGCTCAGAGGCTGGGCAGGGACAGGGGTTCTTGGTAGAGGAGAACTGTGTGCCAGGAAGTAGCTAGCTGGGCCTCTCCCTGCCGCTGGCCCAGGGCCAAGGACAGGTCCTCAGAACCATCTGAGAGCCCTGGAGGGCACAGGTGGGCTGCTGGCTGAACGGGGTCTCCCCCACCACACATGGGCCAGGTAACCTGCCAGGAAGCTCCCAAGAGACCACCTTTACTCCATGGGCTCTGCATGACCATCTGCCAGGAGTCTGGGACCTGACGGTACCTTTGAGACAGGTCCATTGTACAGATGGAGAGACTGAGACCTAGAGAGAGGCGAGGACCTGCCTGGGGTCACTGCTAGGCCTGGCCCCAAGATCCCAGGCAGAGACCTCATAGTCACGCCATGGGAGAAAGCGGAGTTGTCGGTCATCCCCTGCCTCTGGGCACCTGGCCTTCCTTCACCACCTCGGAGCTCCTTGAGGCTGGGGCTGTGGGGTTTGCCCCTTTGTTCTCCTGGGAAAATGCTCACGTACTATTCCAGAGACAGGGAACCCTCTAGAGCAGACAACATGGAATCTAGCAGAGCTGGCAGATCTTGTCTGGTCTAGTGCCCATCGTATAGGCAGGGAAACTGAGGCCAGAGATTAGATTATGCACCATCCCCTCCTGGGTAACTTTAAACATTGCGTTTACTTCTAGGAGGCTATGTGGGGGGACTGGGGAGCAGAGCACTGACCCTGGGATGGGATGCTTGAAGAGGTTTCAAAGAAATAGCTCAGCTTTCCTTTCTCCCCCTGCTCATTCCCTCTCCCACGTGCGCTTTCTGGACGCCGGTTTCCCCTGAGCAGGCCCTTCTCCCCGGCCCGCCCACCTTCCCGTCAGCCGTGGCTTTCGGCTGCCTCCAGGAGGCGGAGGAGCAATTCCTCCCACATCAATATTTATTGCCTGAGAGAGGCTGGAAGCAGATCGTCATGTTCTCAGCTTTCGGTTCTTTTTTAAGAACCTCTCACCCCTTCCCTCCTCGCTCCCCATCCCCAATATGCTGACAGAATGAATCTAAACAGCCAGACAGGTTCACAGCCAGGAAGCCAGGGTTTCAAGGCACCACAGAGGCATGGCCCTTAAATCAGAACCTCAGAATCAGCAGCTTCGGCCCAAGGAATGAGGCCTTCTCAGAATCCAAAGTGCACAGATTATAGCTCAGCATCTTACACGACAGACCAGAATGGGGAAGTGGCTTGCCCATGGTCACACAGCTGATGTGTGGCAAGACTCCCGCCCCCAAAGCTCTTGCTTCTTTCATCTATTCAAAAGTCAAGATTACCCTAATGCTCAATGGACTGTTCTCTCATCAAATTTAGGACCCAACTCGGAGATTTTCAGTAACCAGTAGGCCCTTCCTCTACGATCACCTCTATTTCCAAGAACTCTTCCCCAAGTTCAAGGAATTCTATACCATCCAAATTTTGTCCTGAGCTAGGCAGACCTGCGAAGGGTCATCTGTGGTTCCGAACTTGGTCTTCCCTGAAAGTGGTCCCTCCCAAGCAGGTGTTTTCCCAGGCCTCTGAGCCAGCTACGCCCAATCCCAGCAACCGCCCAGCCCTCCACTGTCTCTCGGGCGTCCCAAGGCAGAGCAGCACCCAAGACCGCACAGTCCACCTAAGGGCAGCTTCGGGACCCGTTCCTGTCCCCAGTGCACTGGTGCAGCTGCTGACAGCTCCTGTCCAGACGAACGCAATAACTGCTTCATCTTCCCTTACACCCCGCCTCAGCCTCCACACCCCGCCTCAGCCTCCACACACCGCCTCGGCCTCCACACACCACCTCGGCCTCCACACCCCGCCTCGGCCTCCACACACCGCCTCGGCCTCCACACCCCGCCTCGGCCTCCACACACCGCCTCGGCCTCCACACCCCGCCTCGGCCTCCACACACCGCCTCGGCCTCCACACACCGCCTCGGCCTCCACACCCCGCCTCGGCCTCCACACACTACCTCGGCCTCCACACCCCACCTCGGCCTCCACACACCGCCTCGGCCTCCATACACCGCCTCGGCCTCCACACACCGCCTCGGCCTCCACACACCACCTCGGCCTCCACACATCACCTCGGCCTCCACACCCCACCTCGGCCTCCATACACCACCTCGGCCTCCACACACCACCTCGGCCTCCACACACTACCTCAGCCTCCACACATCACCTCAGCCTCTCTTCACACAATGCCTTTCTCCCCTGCAATCCTTTCTCTGCCCAGCATTGGGTAAGTGAGCCAAGGCCTTCCCTATTCTGCCCTTGCTGGCTCCTCTAACATAATTTTTCTTTGGCACCTGCCATGGACACGCCGTTTGCTCCAGCCCACCAGCAGAGGGGGCCGAGGTTCAGGAGGGCACAGGTCTGGGAGTCAGACTTGGGCTTAAATCCCAGCTTTTCTAGGCAGAGCCGTTTTTAGCTCTTGTTAGGCCCAAACTCTCTTCCTCTAAGAAGGAGGCCGTATTTCACAGGACAGCAAACATACTCAAATGCACCAACCTGCCACATTAAGTCAAATTCTTCTTACTGCAAAATATTTGATGGATTTTATAGATTGTCCCTTTGGAATTGAAATAGCTTGGCAACAAGTAGCATAATTTATGTTTGTCTGTGATTTCTCAACCATCATCATTCATATTTGAGAAAAGAGAAGATATCTAATCTGCAGATTTCCAAACTGTAATGAAATGTGTATGCTTGTTAAATAAAAATTAATGAAGTTGACCTTAATGGTATGTGATTAAACTTTTAAAAGTGCTTCTAAGTGGATTGTACAATCATGGGACTGTATGACACAGGGAATCCAGTGGTAGAAGATGGACTGTGGTTAACAGAACAAATCTGAGAATGCTCTCTCATGAATTATAACAAATACACAGGGTGTTAATAATCGGGTGGGTTTGGGGAAAATACACCAAACGGGCTATAGTTAGTCAATAATATTTTGACAATGCTCTTTCATAGTTTATAACAAATGTTTCATAACAATGCAAGGTGTTGGTGGTGGGGTGATATATGGGAGCCCTGTATGATGATATGCACATTTGTTTTATAAGTTCATGGCTTTTACTATACACTTATCATTTATGTATGTTCATGCATGAAAATTAAATTTCAATAAAATTTTATTTAAAAAACTCTTTCACTTTGTCATTTGGAATCACCTATCCTGCCCAATGACTCCTGTGGCTCTGCCCTCTCCTACTTGACCTTGGGCAAACTCCTCCACCTGGTCGGGCCTCTTCTGAGGAAAGGTCCACCTGCCCCAAGAGGTGAGCAGGGGGATTCAATGAGACATTCCCGGGAGCATCACACCAGGTGGTTGGTTCTGGTCCATGAGTCATCGTCCTCCTGGACTGTGCCCCTTTAAGGGCCGAGACCATGTACTGATTTTCAAATGGCCAGCGTCCAGCCTGGCCTAGAGAAGGATCTCAATTAGAGCTTGTCCCCTTCACTGTCCCCAAAAAGGCCGGGTCATTTATTTGCCCCAAATCCTTTGCCCACGCTATTTCCGAGCCTAGGATGTCCCTCCTTCTCCTTGCTGGCCCTCCACACATCCTTCAAAATCCAGCTCAATGAATCCTCTCCAGGGAAGTCTTCCCGGACCCTTCCACTCATCTACTGCACCAACCGATGCCCCAAGTTCTTAACATTCCTATAGCACTTTCAGAATTTACCACAAACTTTAAGCAACAAGCAGAGAGGCAGTTAAGTATAGTGGTTAGAGCAAGGATATGGACTTAGACAGGTTTGGGCTGTCATCCCAGCTCTGCCCTTTCCTGGCTGCGTGATCTTGAATAAGTCACTTCAATTCTCCTGCCCTCGATCTCCTCAATCGTAAACAGGAGTAACGCTCATGGCGCAGGGCTGTTGGGAGGATGCAATGCATTCCAAACAGGGATGAGCTTGGTGAGCTGGGAAGTGCAGTGCCCAGGAGAGCTGGCATTCAATGTGACAAAGGAGGAGGGTGGGTGGGGGCTGGAGCTTGGGCTGGGGCAGGAGACGCGCTGAGCGGGGGATGCTTACTTTGCCGGCAGGTGAGGCAGAAACCGCCGAGCCCCTTCGCAGGAAGCAAAGCTCATACTTCTCCTTGGGCATCTCCCTGGGGAAGAAGAAGTAGGGGATGGCAGCCAGGGCCACCGTGCCAGCGGAGATGAGGAAGCCCAGCCACCAGGCGCCCACCCAGCGGGGGTCCTTCGAGGTCAAGCTGATGCCACCTGGAAAAGAAGACCATGGTGATGTTAGGCTCAGGGTGGGCCACTGCCACGATGCCACGACCCTGGGATGACCTTTGAGACAGGAGGCAGCCTGGAGCAGCAGAGCCTGGGCTGGGAGTTGTGGCTCTGCCCGCTACGGCCTATGTGACCTCACGCACGTCCCCAACACTGGCAGGGATCTGGCTTCTTTGCTAAGGTGATGTGGTGCAGTGGTCAAGGTCATGGACCATGGAAATGGTCTCTTGAGCCTGAACTCCATTGCTAGCTTAATGGGCAATTTACTTAACCTGTTTGCACCTTGTTCTCTATGAAATACAGACACTAATGGTACCTACATCACAGGGCCGTTGTGAGAATTATAGGAATGCATGCATGGAAAGCACTTAGAATAGGGCCTGGCACATAGTATGTCTTTGCTCTTCTAATTTTTATTATTACTATTATGGTTATTATTATTATTAAATATATGGTTAGGATTACTCTTTTGTTTCTCAGATCTGCATGATGATTAAAATCAACAGAGGTGATGTCAAAAATACATGGCCTTCCCCAAGGCCTACTTGGCTTTACTGCAGGATGGGGTGGAAAGGTGACCAAAAAAGCCTGCAGCTTTAACAAGGTCTCCCGGTGCTTTTGATCCCCACCTCCCTGGCAGGTTTAGTTGGGACTAGATTTGTCCTGGGTGTACCTACTGGCTGGCGCACAGAACTCTGTCATCAAACCTCTCAGACCCTAAGGCTGCGTTGGGCACATCTTTCTACCATCTCCATAGAACCTGCAAATACTTTATAAAAATACAAATACATGATAACCCCAATGTCACTGTGGGCCGAAGCCCCAGGCGTTTGATCCTGTGCAGGGCCCGAGTGCACAGTCAAGAGTCAGCAAATGCATCTGGACCCTAGGAATGGATTTGGCTCCTCTGCTGATTTTAACCCCTGTCTCTGTGCTGGGCTGGTGAGAGCTCACCTGTGCAGATACCCAACTCTTCTGCATCTCACATCCTGGTCTGTGCCCGTAGATGTGACCCCCCCCCCCCCATGAAATCCCCCATAAAGAAAGAAGGCCTAGGGAGGTGGGATGTCCGTCACAGATGCCACATCTGCCGGGATCACATCGACATGGTCAGAAAGCAGCAGGGTCATGTGCTGGGGAACCTGGAGAACCCCTGATTCCCAGGACCTTTCCTTCAGAGGAGAGGGGAGCTGCAGCCAGGGCCCAGACCTGGCTCCCAGGCCCAGCTTTCTAGAAGAAAGGGAGCTGGGGTCAGACTGTCCCTAGTGACTCTTGTGCAGACCTCTCCTGACTGGGGTCATCCTTGGGCAAAAGCCAGAGGACAAGAAGCGACATCTGCAGATCTATCCAGCCATACACGTGTCACCTGAGGCTTCTAGAGCCTGTCAGAAACTCCCCAGGTGAGGGATAGTACTTCTGAGTAGCAGGAGCCAGAAGGCAACCTGAGAGCCCAGAGTTGCTCGGTGTGACCAGCAGGCAGCTGAGATGCCACAGTGATGCCCTAGCAGGAATGTTCGAACAGGAATCCCCTTCCCGCCCCCCAGCAGGGCTTCAGGTCTAAAGCCCCTAACCCTCCTCTCCCTGGCTGCCTTCAGACCAAGCTCCAGTCCCTCTCCTTGACCTACTACCTGAACTTAAGGCCCCTGGACTCCAAATGGTGCTCCTGGCACAATTTCCCAGAATCTGAGATGCCGTGAACTAGAAGGGCTCTTAGCTTCTAGTTCCCATCTGAGAGAGGCCCAAGGTAGCACACTGAATCCCTGAGTCCTGCTCAGAAAGTTCTCTCCTATGTGCCATAGTCTTTGAGTCTAAAGCTGGGAGCTCCCACAGGCCAGGAGAGTGTGCTCATCCCCCACAGCGTATCTGAGCACGGGCCTGGGGTCGGGGGGAGCTTGGGTGTGGAATAAGGCAAAGACGGATAGTGGCCGTGGAGGGATGACAACCACCACACTTCATCTGGTGGCTCTTTACAGTTCATCTCTATCATCTCGTTGGCTCCTGACTGCAGCTTTGATTGACAGGGCAGAGATCACTGTCATTATCTCAAAGGCTCAGAGAGGTTAAGAGACTTGTCCCAAGTCAGCGGTGTTGCTGGAATTGAACCCAGGTGCCCCGGCTCAGTGTCCCCTCTGGGACCAGGGGTTGGTCTGCGCTAGCCCTGAGGACAGTCGTGTGCTGTGGGCGGACAGGAGACGAGGCTCACCTTCTGGCATTCGGTCAATGTCCACATAGAGGCGCAGCATGAGGCCGCCCAGCCCGTAGGCCACTCCTGGGCCCATCATGGTCACCGCAAACAGGATCCCTGCAACACGAGGCCCGGTTAGCGCCCGCTGGCCCCGCCTCCGTCAGCAGCCTCCGGACGGGCAAGGGCCACCCGCCTGCCCCCGGCAGGGCCAGGAAACCCTGCAGGCCTTCTCCAGACCTGCACTGGGCAGCTGGAGCAGAGCCAGGGGCTCCGCGCCCAGCCCCACCCCGGGCTTCTCTTCCCTCCCCCTGAGCCTGGCCTTCAGAACGGGGGCCGGGGCGGGTCTCACCGAGGTAGAGGGGCGAGTTGCTGTTGTGCGCAAAGTCGTCGATGAAGGAGATGCCGAAGGGCTGGATGGGCACGCTGCCCACCCCGAGCAGCGTCTGCGCTGCGAACATCAGCCCCACCACGGCCCGATGCTGGGCCCGCGTGTGGCTCCCGCAGCTGTCGTTGGAGGCGGCAGGTGCCGCGGTTGTGGGCAGGCACAGAGAAGCCCTGAAGTCCTGTGACAGATCCTCTGAGAGATGATAAAAAACACGATCACAGGAGCTAATCCTTGCACAGCACAGCCGGATGCCAGGTGCTGTTCTAACTGCTGTTTATTTAACCCCTTGGAGATAGCTGCTCTCGCTACCCCTAATCCCAGATGCTCCAACAGCAACGAGGAAGAGGCAGAGCCAGTGGGGAGCCCGGGCAGTCTGGCTTCCACGTCCACACTCTTAATCCACGCTCTACAACCTTGCTGAGCAGAAGCATGCAAGGGCCCCACGGCAATCGTGCTCCTTGGGCCTGGTGGGTGGTTACTGGAAGTTTGAGCTGGGTCCGGAAGAACAAACAAGATTTTCCGGACCGAGAAGGCAGTGGGTGTGTTCCAGGGAGAGGCACAGTTTGTGCAAACAAACCCAAGGGCTTGAAAGAGCGCGGTGCTGGGAGGGTGAGAGGCTGAGGACCCTGGCTCACACGGTGAAGGGCAAGGCCAGGGCCGAAGGCAGGGGCAGGCAGGGGAGGGAAGCTGGGCCGGGCTCGTGGAGGGCTCCGGTGCCCTCTGTGTTTGTTTTTGGGGAGGGTTTGGTGTCAGCTCAGGACACAGCCGCTGAGTGCAGTAAAAGTGGAGTTCTTAATTTATTACCAGACATTTGTTCCCTGCAGCTCACCAATATTTGGTGAGCAAACATGAGGGGACTCTCAGGCTATGATTATCCCAAGTGCGGCTGCAGAAGTGGCCTCCTCTCTGAGGAAGGGCCGGGGCGCCGAGCTGTGCCACCCAGCCCGGAGAGCCACTCCCCCAGCCTGGAAGGGGCAGCTGAACCAAGGCCAAGGACCTGTGCTTTGACCCCCAACCAAGGCTGTCCAGGCTTCGGTGTGACTTCGGCAGAGGCCTCTTAACCCCCTGGGCCTCAGTTTCCTCATCTCTCAAATGACTCTCTTAGAATGGCAGATCTACAGGGAAGGAATTCAGAAAGGAACTCAGCAGCTCGGAGCAGAGGCGCTAGGGCCGGGCGGCCTGGGTGGGCCAGAGTTGTACCTCCAACCAGCTGTGGCCTTGGGAAAGTTCCTGCCCTCTCTGAGCCTCGGTTTCCTCACATCGACGAGGACCGTGGCCATGAAGCGGGCGGCGCGGGGCACCGTGCACAGCCCCTGCTGGACGTTAGACAGGCTGATCTCGGGACAAATCTGCCTTTTCTCCTCCCACGTCTGCGGGGCCTCACAGAGGGCCTGGCACATGGCAGGGCTCAATGGAGGGTGGGTGAAGAGTGAATGGACGCAACAGCCGGGACTGTCAGCGCAGGCTGGTGCCTGGACATCCCCGGGGCGTGCACAGGGGCTGTGTGGAGGCTGCAGCCCGGGCGGGAGAAGGGCTTTCCTCGGGTTTCTTTCTGCCCACGGCAGAGTGGGGTCACGTGCAGGAGGGTGGAAGAAGAATGGGCGTGACCCTGCACAGAAAAAGCTGCACAGAAAGTGTACATTCTGCACAATTGAAGATGAGGAAGTGTTTTTTCAACGTTCTGACTAGTCCCCTTGACAACTTTCCACTCGGTCCTAAATAAACTACTCTGCCTTCCCCACGCACACCCTGTACTGCCCCACTGCCCGGCCCTTGTGGCTCCCTTCCTCTGAAATGCCCGCCTTCTTTCTTTCTTTTTAATACAATAAATTTTGTTTTTAAAGAGAATTTAGGTTACAGAAAAGTTACATCAAAAGTATAAGTGATTCCATATCTCCCTCTCCTCCTCCCACATTCTCCCATCCATAACTTCCTACAATTGTGTGCTACATTTGTTACAATTGATGAACGAACACTGAAGCATTACTACAAACCCAGGTCTATAGTTTTACACTGTGGGCTTACATTTAATTCCAATGTCCTAAAAATGCCTGTGTTCCACCTATTATTCCTTCCGCCTCCACTCAGAAGCCCTGGAAACCACTATCTTTATAACAATGCTACATGTTACTACAATATTAGTGGTAACAACATTACTACAATATTAGCACGTACATTTTGTCCACGGTTGCATTCCCCATTTATGTTTGCTCACTTTTCAACCTTGAGGATTTGGGGATAGTGACCACCACTCTGTCTCAGAGATTGAGAGGGGCCTTAGATGTTATGGGGCCAAGGGAAGGAACGATTTTGCTCGCAGTTGTATGTCCCTTGTTTCTTCAGATAAGGGGTGTCCATTACCATCACCCTGTTAGTTTTCCTGGGTGAGTCCAATGATCTGGAGAGTAGGTGTTTGCCCTCAGTGGGGAGGACGCTTGCGGCTTTCTAAACCACAGCTCAAGTGCTACCCTCTCCAGCTGCCCCCGCTGTCAGCGTCATCCCCCACTCAGGGCTCCGATGGCTCTTCTGGCCATCTCCTAAGGAGCTGGACTCTTTCTGCCTTGCAGCAGAGTTGCCCATGCTCGTGCCAACCCCGTACTCCACAGGGAGCTCCTCCAGGCTGGTCATATCTACTTCATCCCTCCACTGCTGGTCCTGGCACAGAGTGGGAGCTCCAGAGGGGTGAGCTGGTTGGAGGGGCAAGGGAAAAGGGTGCTCTCTGACAGCACTGCTCCTCTGGGAAGCCTTCCCTGATGGCAGGCTGGGGTGTGGGCTCCTTCAGCCCCTGTGCTTTCCTCCTCACACAATTGCACTGGGGAGTTATTGCTTGTTTCTATCTCCTCCCCAGACTGGGAGCTTCATAGAGGCAAGTACTGAGTCCCCTGAGAGGGTCTGGCACAAAGTAGGCATCACTAAGGGTTTGTTGGGTGGACCACTGGATGGATGGTTGGATGGATGGATGGATGGATGGGTGTATGGGTGTATGGGTGGATGGATGAATGGGTTGATGGGTGGGTAGATGGATGGATGGATGGATGGGTGTATGGGTGTATGGATGGATGGGTTGATGGGTGAGTGGATGGATGGATTGATGGATAGATGTGAGAGAGAGAAGGAATAAAGTGAATGCTCAGGGTGCTTGGGTCATTCCCTAAGGGGAGGCATCCATCTGTCAAGTAGGCCCTTAACAAAACCCTACTAGACTCAACAGGATCTAACTGTTGATGTCTAAAATTCCTTCCTTCCTTCCTCCCTCCCTCCCTCCCTTCCCAATGTCTTATCTTCTTGTGGGGATTGAATGCGTTAATACACACGAGTGCTTAGAGCCCTGCCTGGTGCGTGGTAAGCAGTGTAAGTACTGTACTGCTGTTATTAAGCCACAAACATTTCCTGAGGACCAATTACGTTAGGACCTATGAGGCTTTGTTGGAAATTCACCCCGCTTCAAAGAAAAGCACAGGGACATGTAAACAGCACCTTACCCTCTCTCCTGGGTCAGCCCTATGCCCCAGGACTGCTGGAGAGAACCATCTGGGCTGGGACTCAGGGAGGCAGCGGGGGTGGGGGAGGACTAGCAGTGTCCCGGGAGGGCCTGTGGACTCCCCAGTGTCTTACCAGGGCTGGCGTGGTCGTAGCGGTACGGCTCCGAGATGAAGTGTGGGAGGCTCATGAGCAGGCCTGCCAGGGCCACAAGGACTGCCCCACAGCCGATCAGCCGGGGCCGGTGGACCCGGCTGCCAAAATAGCTCACAAACACGATCAGAGCTGTGTTCCCCACCTGCAACGGGACGGGAGGATCTAGCAAAGGGGGCAGAGCCCAGTGGGAGAGGCCCCGTCTCCATTCCAGCCTCAGCTTTCCCATGTGTATGATGGACTTGCCAGTTGGGTAAGAATCCTTTGGGTCTCTCTTATCAACACAGTTTCTAGATCCTCCCAGGAAAGGCCCTACTGCCCCAATTAGATGGAGAAAATGAGAACAGAGAGGACAACACCAGAATCTCAATTTTGTTTTGGAACATGGGTGGGACCCCATGTTATACTATGGAGGAGGGAGGGAATCAAGGAAAAGGATTTGGAGTTTCTGGAAAGTCATGAAGGAGGGAAGCAAATTTTAAAGTATCTAAAGCTAGATGACTAAGGCTTGGGATTTTAAGCCTCAGGATGAAAATACCAGGATGCGAGCAGTGGAGGGGATCTGAGAGCCTGCAGGGGAGGGGCAGGCTCTGCAGTCGGCAGCTGGGGTGTGAACCCAGGTCCCTGGGCCACTGGCTGGGGACTGTGGGTTGGTGGAGGATTGACATTAGGAAGAACAACCGCTTGATAGTTGGGAACATAAGCCCCGGGGGTGGGGAGTTGGGGGGGTGGCCCAAGGTCCCAGGGCAAGGCAATGACTTTCACGTCCCAGACCTGAGATCTGAAGGTGGGGACAAACATCTGGGGACAATGCTGTGCGGCTGGCAAGCCTTGGGTTGGGAGGAACGTGACACATCACCCTCCGGGAGAGAATTCCACAGAACACTGCTGGGGGCCGGGAAGAGAGCGTTCTCTGGACAGCTGCCTTCTCCAAGGGTGAGGGAGAACATCTGGTAGGGAGGAAACTGGGGCACAGCTGGACCCTGACCTCCAAATCCACCCGAAGTAGCCTGGAGCCCAGCTTGTCCACTCCTAGCGGCTCGACTGCTGGCCCCAGAGGCAGTGGCCCGTGCATCCCAGGGCAAATCTGAGGACAACACCCCACGCCATGGTGTCACTCCTTCCTGCCACCACGCAAGGTCGGAAAGTTCTGCCTCTGATCTAATTTAAGGTTTCTCGCTACTGCTGAACTGACTTGCTCTGCGTCCTCCCTGGGACAGCCACCAGCGAGTTGCCTGGAAAAGGAAGGGAATCCAAGGGAGAGAGAGTAGACGTGGGGACCCCAGCCAGCTCTAAAGGGTCCCACGTCCCTCCCTGAAGTGCTCCAAGGGAAGGGTGGCCAGGTCTTTGGAAGACCGCCGCAGGTGCGCTGGCGTTACAGGGAGGCGTGTCTCCTCGGGTCTCCTTCCTGAGAACAGGGCTGGTCAGTTTCGGGGCCAGGAAACTTTGGAAGAGGTAGGCTGTGCAAGCTTGGGGGAGGGGGCTGTGATGGGACCCCCTGAGGGCACTGGGTGGGGTGGTGAGGGAGGAGGCAGCGGGAGGAGGGGAGTGCAAGCCTCCTCCGCTCTCCCTCCGCTCCTCCTGGCGCCCCTGCGGCTCCCAGGGGCCGTACCTCATTGAAGGCAGCCAGCAGCCCCGAGGTCTGGCTGGAGAGGCCGAAGCGCTTTTCCACTGTGGAGATGGAGCTCTTGAGGTAGCCGGAGATCATGAGCTGCGCCAGCTGCAGCAGGCTGTGGCACAGGACGAAGAACTGCGGAGGGGCCGCGTGACAGCAGCAGGCAGGGGGACAGAGAAACAGATGCAGCCAGAGCCCGGGCAGAGGCCGTGGCAGGAGGCAGAGTGGGAGGGGTGGGGAAAGGCAAGGGGAGCGAGCGGGAGGTGAGCAGGAATACAGGTGGGGCAGGGGAGTCAGCGAAGACAGAGGGGAGGGCGGGTCAAGAACGAGAGGAGAGAGACCAGAGGGACAGACAGGAGGGACAAGGCATTATTGGCATAGTCCAAGTCCTCTCACATAGGCCTAAAAACTAGAAGAGCCATCCTGGGTACACTCGGGGAGTCTGGGGGCCGCCCAAGACCCACGTGGCTGAGAGTAGGGCCTTCCTGGGGCCAGATTAGTGGGAGCCCTGTCTGACCCTCAGAGTCGCCACCTGAGCTGGGCCGGACCTTCCACCCTGCGCCCACCACTCTGCCCCTTTCTCCAGGAAGCCCTCCCGGATTCACCAAGCGCTGTCTCCACCACACCCTCACCTAGGTCTTCCCTGGAGTTTCCCGGTGAGACCCCTGCACAGATACACATCCCTCAGCTGCTCCACCCCAACCCACTCCACCTCAAACATCCCCGCCTGCCTCTGACCTGCCTCCTGAAATGCTGGCAGAAGTCCTAAGAGAAGAAAAATCTGTTTCAAAGAATTGAAAAAATAGAGTGTTCGTGCCAGAGCTGAGCAACATTCCCTCTGTTCTTCCGAGTCTCGGCTTCCCCATCTCTCTGGTGACTACAACGTCCCTCCTTCCAGGGTCGCTGTGAGCGCTAACTAAGGGCCCTCCCGGGCAAGTGCTCGGGGGATGTTTTAGAAGGTCCTTCGCTATTCCTTGAGGGTAATGGGAGGCTGGGGGCTCAGCCCCACTGCCCTCAGAACAGGCCTGCTTTCCTCCCCGGGGCAGTGGGGAACACTTGCAGGGCACAGACCCAGCCGAGGGCTTTGGTACATCACCCCTCCCAGCCCCACGGCCTCCCGTTCTCCAGGTGAGGACGTGGAGGCCCTGAGGAAGCCACCAGCTCCCCGGGGGTACACAGCCAGGGGGCGGCGGAGCCCACTGTGCTGGGCAGGGGCGCCCTGCCCGAGCCAGGAGCTACCTTGATGCTGTGGAACACGCTCGGCCGCAGGTCCCGAGGGCCGGGGTTGGCTTTGCCTCCAGGGGGGCCTTTGGTGGCCATGGCATCCTCGGTGTCCTTGTCTGGTCCCTGTGGCCCCTCACCTGCTGGCCCTGTGGGACAGACAGCCGAGGAGTGAAAGCGGAAACAGAGTCCCAGAGAAGGGCCCCGCCCAGGGAGCCCCACACCCCAGGGCCCCGGTGTTCCAGGGAAGGGCCTTGCAGCCGCTGAGCTCCCCAGGGGAAGCCCCCCGGCCCCCCCGCCCCCAACGCCCGGTCTCGGTGATGGAGGCGGCCTTCTTAGGTGGTGTGTCCCGTGCAGGGCGAGGCCAGGTCCCTCCTGGGGGCCACCTGTTTCACTCTGTTCCCCGCGTAACCTTCCTTCTAGGTAGAACCCGCGGCCCGGCAGCAGGGACGGGCTGCGCACATTCTCGCAGCATGCTGGGGCCTGTGGTCCAGAGGCCACCCGGGCTCTTGGGAGCTTTGGGAGCTGAGTCTGGCCCTGGCTCTGCAGCTGGTTTTCTGCCTGGCTGGATTTAGGATCAAGGGTCTGGGGTCAGGTGCAGGGCCGGGGCTCTGTGCACAGTCAGGGAATAAACGTATTTCCCGGGGGGCAGTTCGGAACAGACGCCAGTTTCCCCAAGACACCACCCTGCGCAGAATCACCGAGCTAAACCAGCCCGACCCCAAGACCATGTTTTCAGATCATGTTGCCGATCGGGCCAGAAAGGGCCTGGCGAGCTCGTCCTCATTTTACCCTTCCCTGAACAAACTGAGGTCCCCAAAGCGGGGTGGTGACTCAGGAGGCAGAGCTGGGGTCAGAACCGCGCCTCGGCCCCGTGACGCACGTGGTTTTCTCCCACGCTGACCGTGTCACCGTGCCAGTGTCCCCCTCGCTGAGAGGAGAGGAAAGCTGAGGCCGTCGGAGGCGCCCGCAGGGTCTCCTGCGGCTTCATCTTGGTGGGGAGCCCGGAAGCCTGGCTCTGGGAGGCTCCACCCTTCCCTGTAGATGGAAGCCACCTGCCTCCTCAGGCAGCCCGGGCCTCTTCCGCCTTCCTCTCTCCTGAGGCCCCGCTTCCTGCCGGAAACCTCCTGCATTGTTTCACATTCCCCGCAACTCGGGCAGGAGTTTCCCCTCATTCAACAAGCTCCTTTGGGAGCCTGAAAACTGATCTGGGGACGCCTCTGACCCTAGGGGTTTATCCTTAGCTCCTAACTCCCTCCCTCCATCACCAGACCTGGAAGGCAAGTTTAAGGAGGGGGCTACAGGACCCTGAACCTCTGCAAACAAAGGTTTTATACTCTTCATGCAGGGACCATGGAAGCCTGAATAATTTTTAAAGCTGAGATATAATTCACATACCAAAGCCTTTAAAAATGTACAGTTTATTTTAAAGTGTACAACTCAGTGGATTTTCGTATATTCAACAAGTTGTACAATGATTGCCACTATGAAATTCCAGAACATTTGTATCACCCCAAAAAGAAAACCCATGCTTATCAGCAGTCACTCCCCATTTTCCCCATCCTCCAGCCTTTGACAAGCACTAATCTACTTTCTGTTTTTATGGATTTCCTATTCCGGGACATTTCACATAAATACAATCATACAATACAAGATCTTTTGTGTCTGGCTTCTTTCACTTTGCTTAATGTCTTCAAGGTCCTTTCCTGTAACGGCATGTACCACAACTGCATTCCTTTTTATGGCCGAATGATAGTCCCTTGTAGAGGTACACCACATTTAGTTTATCCATTCATCGGTTGATGGACATTGAGTTGTTTCCACTTTTGGTTACTATCAATAATGCTGTTATGAACATTTGTGTACAAGTTTTTGTTTAAATGCCCACTTTTAATTCTCTTGTATATGTATCTAGGAGTAGAATTGCTGGATCATATGGTAACTCTATATTTAACTTTTTGAGAATTGGCAAACTGTGTTCCATAGTAGTTGCACTACTTTATATTCCCTCCAGCAAAGTAGGAGTGTTCCGATTTCTCTACAACCTTACCAACACTTGTTACTGGCCATCTTTTTAAAAAAAATTTACTTGTTTATTCTTGGCTGTCTTTTTCACTCTAGCCATCCTAGTGATTGTGAAGTGTTATTGTGGTTCTGATTTGCATTTCCCTGATGACTAATGATATTGAGCATGTTTTCACTCGCTGATTGACCATCGGGTATATCTCCTTTGAAGTAATGTCTATTCAAATAGCCTGAGTAATTTGACTGAGGAAATGAAAGTGTGAGGCTGCAGGGCATAAACATTCAAAAGGGACAAGGAGATATGAAACACAATGACATCTGACAGAGAGAAACTAAGAGTCTGACCCAGTGAGAAGGAGGAGGGGACTGGAGGAGAAGGGTGAGGAGTATTTCTGAGCCTCAGTTCCTCTCGCTCAGCAGACACTGGCATGCACTCTAGCCCAGGGCCTGTGCCTCACATGCACTGCTTGCTAGCCCTCTCCACAACTCTGTCCCTCTGGTGCTTTGATTACCTCTATGTTTCTGGTGATACCAAGGCTCAGCAGTAACTAGCTCTGCTGGTTAAGTCTGGTCAGGCACTCAAGTCCAGGTGTTAATCTCAACACCACTTGATGCTCCTTGCAGAAGGTGATGAAGAAAAAAACACAATCCTCTTCTCTGTCTGGGCCCAACCAGACCTGGCCAGGCTACCTCAAAGGCAGCAGTGCCCACACCCCCAGGGGCCAGACCAGCAGATGCGAGGCCTGATGCTGAGGCTGAGCGGGTAGAAGTCACAACCTGGAGCCCCAGCTCTGGGAGAAACCCAGGGAATGGATGGGGCAGGAGAGAGAAGGTCAGTGGATCATCCCAGAACCTTCCCCTACCCATGGCCTAGTGCCTGCTGAGAGAAAAATCCAACCCGAGCCCCCAGATCCTAGACCCGTGGGTTGGCTTCCTAGACCCATGTGGGGACAGCCTCCCTGTGCCCAAGCCATTTAGCCCCAGCTCTAGCCCCCCGCCCACTCACCTGCTCACTCCCTGAAACTGCGCGCCCACCTCAGTGCAGGCCCCTCTCCAGCTGCACCTCTGGCCCTCTCTGAAGCTTCTATCTCAACCGCCTCCTCTGCAAGAGCTCAAAGTCTTACCGGAGATTGTTTCATCCTTCAAAGATAAGGCTGTTTCCAGGGGCTAGAGTCCACAGCCCGGGCTGGGGTGTGGGAAAGGGTGTGCGGGGGGAGCACTGACTACACGGTCTGCATTCTGAGACAGGGGCCAGTCAGCTGGTTGGTGGTCAGTTGGCCACTGAATGGGACTGGTCAGGCAGGTTGTCCGTCCACTCCGAGCCGCTCCTGTGGGCTGAGGCCTCTACTGAGGGGCTGGCAGAACTCTGACTCCCTGACTGAGGACAGAGCTGCACTTGGAAGGAGGGTCCTGAGGCCAGGGCTGTGCGTAAGGGGCACTGAAGCCCTTCCCTGTCCTGGGCAGCCTCTGTCAGGGTCAGCCCTGAAAGGAAGAGGGGGCAGCTGTGAAGTGGATCTCCACCGGGGAGGGCCAGAGCTGAGCCTGGAATGGGGGTGGGGAGGGAACAGGGAGCCAGGGAAAAAATCCTAGTCCCTTTCTCTCCCACATGCGCCAACAGGTTTTGGAGCCCATGACCCAGGAGTCAGCTGGCAGGAGCCTGTGTGCTTGTCGGTCAGCCTTCGCTCGGTTACGCGGCTGGACATTCATACGGGCACGCCCACGTCCATCGGGTGGTCGTCGGTGTCTTTCAGGTGACTTGTCTGGTTGGGTTGTCTGTCAGTCAACCAGTAGCTGGCCGGACAGGGGCCCTGCAATTCTGTCAGTCAGTCAGAGACTTTGCTCGCAGGGTGGCTGACTGGTCAGAGACTCTGACAGTAGGTCAGAGGGTCTGCCTGTCCGCCTGTCAGCCAGCAGCCTCCAGCCACGCCTCCACGGGCGGCCCCCAGTGTTCTCCACAGCCCCCAGGCCAGGGGTGAGGAGAGGCGAGTTTTCAGAGAGTAGCCTGACAGACACCGACCTTTCCCTGCCTGTTCTTTGCTGGAAAGGTGTAGGATCCTGCCTCCTTCAGCCATTCCCCAGCTGTGAACGGCAGATCCCAGGGAGACGGGGGCTGACTGTGGAGCCCTCCCACCTGGGTTCTACTCCCAGCTCTGCCACCAGCCCACTCTGTGAGCCTAGAATGTCTCTTGAACTTTCGGAGCCTCAGTTTCCTCACTTGTAAAGTGAGGATAAGAGTACCTACGTCAAGGAGATAAGCATCTAGGGCCCCTGGCCAGTGCCTGGCACACAGCACGCACCCACGATGGGCCATTTGCCACCCTTTCCCTAGTAAGTCTCCAAGCACCTCCAAGGCGAGAAGGGCGGTTGAATCTATTCACTTCCCACACGCATCTGGTCCAGCTCCAAGTTTTCGCCTCCATTCTGACATCAACATCCACCTCTCCCCCAGCAGAATTACCTCTGAATGATCTCTTTGTCTCTCACCCAAGTCCCAACCACAAGACCTGGCCCCGAGCGAGGAACTGGATCCCTTCTCTCCACGCACACACACTAGTTGTGGCTCTCCCCAGAGGTTTACACAGCACACGTGGCCTTGTACCAGGGGCCCTTGAATTTCTCCTCTGCAGTGAAGAAACCATGATCTGTACTTCCCAGGGCAGAGAGTGACCACTGAGAACCCAAACCAGCCACCCCACCTTCGGCCTGGGCACTGCAAACCTCACTGCATATGCCCTTGCTATTCTGTTGCCATCGTTGGCATTTATTACTCTTCTCAGAATGTCCTGCACAAGCAAATGGTTTGACTGTTCACGACAGAAACTCCTGAGAGACGATGAGCTCTTCAGTGGGAAGCACCAGCCGACGGCCCGCAGCCCCCAGCCTCTTTGAATCTCTCCCTTCGAAGCCCTCATTTGCTGTTCCTACCAGTCCTGCTCTGGTGTAGGCTGACCCTTACCCAATGCTAGTCACGCCTCTCTCCCCTCACCCCCCGCTGAAAGACCGGCCTTAAACCACATTTCCGATTCTCAGTAAATCACGACCTCACCTTCCCTGCTCTGAGATGCTGCCAAAGCTTTGAGAGGAAGTGCTATCCTGATGGCGGTAAGCAGTCAGCTTTGTCTTAGCAGCAGGTGGGGGTGCTGATATCTGGGGAGCCAGCACCGACCCCACACGTAATAGGTGCTCAGTGAACACTGTTTTCCTCCCTGTTGGGCAGCCAGCCTTTCCCGCAGCTGGCTGCCCTCCTGCCACAGACATCCGCCTGAGTCCACGCTTGCCCTGAGGAACAAGCATTGCCCCATCTAGAACCAGAGCATCTGGTGAGAGTTCAGCAGCAGCCGAGGGCGGCGGGGGTGGGGAGCCCACGACTGCCACGGCTGGGAGACGGGGCACTCGGCTAGCCCTCACCCCTAAAGGAAGTGGTCAGGCCTGAGGAGCAGGCCCAGACCCCAGAGGGCAGATGGGCCTCTTGACCTGAGGGGTCCGGGGCTACGCAGATGGCGTGGTACCTTGTGCAGGGCCAGGCTCCTGGGGCAGCTCGCCGATCCTCCCGGCAACTCCTTGAGAGAGTAGCTGCGAATCCCATGATTCAGATGAGGAAACGGAGGCACAGAGAAGGGAAGTGACCTAACCAGGGTCCCAGGGCTGGTAAAAGGCCAAGTCTGCAAGCAAGGCTCGCGGCCCCCGTGCGGCCGGTTCTTCTCTCAGCCCGGCTTCCTTCCTGCGCCTTGCCAAAGGCGCTTCTTGTATGGGAACACTCTGGCGTTCTACCAGCCCGTTGTGTAGCCGGCCAGTCTGTCAGTCACCCCCTCGTCAGTCAACGTCCTCTCCTGACGGGCCCAGGGAGCGCCGTGGGTGGACGGGCTGGGAAAGAGAGATGTGGGAGAAGGACACGTGCTCCCGGCCCAGGGGACCTGAGAAGGGAGGGAGTTCAGGACACACAACCAGGGCCCAGATCTGAACCTTCAGGGGAGATGTGCCGACGGCGCTGAGAGATGCCGAGGCAGAACCTGGGGGAGCAAGGGGCTTTCCCCAAAACCGATCCAGCTCAGCCACGGGGAAGAGGGCTGGGACCACGGAGGGGCAAGGCGAGCCTTTTTCTCTCCAGGGCACCGCAGCCTGTCCCTCCGCAGAGAGAGCGAGACCTTGGAACACTCAGGTGTGTGCCCTTGGACCAGAAAACAGGCCTCTCTGAGCCTCTGTAAAATAGGAATAACAAGCCCCACTTTTGGCCGTCTTGAGGTCTGCACAGGTTAAACACCCTTTGTCAGCTCCAAAGGGCCTCCCCAGTGCCTTTTGCTCAGCCTCTGCCCTGGACTCACCAGGGAGTCTATTTCCAGGTTTGGCCACTGGGCCCTAAAATAACGTATTCTCCTTCCTGTGGGAGCCTCAGCCCAGCATCTGTCTCCTCTCCTTCTGATCCGTGAAGCTGCGCAGATGCTCTGCCGCCCCCATCCCCACCAGTTGCACCCCCCTGCCCTCTTTGTGTTTCTCTAATAACTTCCCTGTGCCAGGGAAGGAAAGGCCTCTCCCCGCACCCACCGCCACGCACACTTTGCCAGGGCCATCGAAGAAACAGGCAGAGATGGCCTGTAAGGCAGAGGCTACACCTGGAGGCCCTGGCCCCAGGCCCCACTGCAGGCGAGCAGGCTGTGCACCACGGCGTGAGCGGTGCCCCGGGAGCTGTGCAGGGCGTGGCGGGCCGCCCTGGGGACGTTCCGCCCGTAGCCGTGCTGGCCCACCGAGTATTTTCAGGTTGTCGCCAGGGTTTAAAAATCAGGACATTTCACCTATATTCCTTCTTTAGCCATCCCCCAGCTGCGAACAGCAAATCCCAGGTTTTCGTTTTTTTTTAAAAGTTCGGATCTGTTGGCACTGGCCCACATTCCTACATGGCAGCACTCAGCTGCTCCGCGGTGCTGGGCCTGCTCGGGTCGCCGTGCCCTGCGGGGGCCTCACTGGGGGTGACGCGCCACCTGCTATGACTGTCCCTGAATGTGGCCCCTGAGCAGCGCTGGTCCTCCCTGCCTTGGCCGGGCTTGGGGAGGCCACTTGCCAGGGGCGCTCTCCTCATCTGGGCCCAACCCTCAGGGAGGGAGGAGGGGGAGATGCCCGGAGGGGGAGATGCCAGAGCTAGGTGGACCACCTTGAGGTGTGAAGAAATGGGACCAGGGCGGGCCGTGGCTTGCCCCGGGTCCCTGTGACAGGGACGGAGCTTGTGCTCTGCTGGTCCTAGGAGCAGCATGGACAACCCTCCAAGTCAGGCTACTAGGGACCGCGTGGCAGCAGCTCCAGTGCCTGCCCTTGGGGACCTCCCGGGGTGAGTGTGTGCGCGGTGGGGCTGGGGGTGGGGGCAGCAGAGGTCTAACACAGAATCAAATGAGCTGTGCTCGGTGCTGGGACACAGGGAGACTCAACACTGCAAACCCAGAAGAGAGGCCCTAGCCTAGAATGGGGAGGTCTGGAAGGCTTCCTGGAGGAAGCAACAGAAGAAACGTCTGTGGAAAGGGGAGAAGTATGAGAGTGCAAAGATAGCTCAGGGAACAAAGAGTCTGTCAAGGCTGAAGACCAAGATCAAGACGGGGAGTTGAGGCTGAAGTTGGAGGGCCCTTGAGAGCCAGGCTGAAGGGGCAGGCTTTGCTCTCCAGGCATGAGGAGAGCAGATGCACCCTCCTGGGAAGATCTCCGTGGCTGTGGGTGGAGAATGGAGGGGCCAGGCTGGAGGCAGGGAGGCAGATGAGGGGGCCAGAGTAGGGTCCGGGCAAAAGAGGGATAGTGGGGTCGGCGCCCGGTAGTGGCAGCCAGGATGGGAAGTAAAGAGCAGATACCACCACGGCGAGCGGGTGGGAGCCACAGGGGTGGGGCTTAATCAGCCTGGAGGCTGAGGACACCTTGAGGCTGGGTGGAGAGGCTGGGTGGGCCATCACTGGGGGCTGGGGTTGGAGGGTGCTGGCAAGTTCGGCATTGAATATGGGGAGTGTGGGGTGTCAGGGGGCACCCTGATGGTGCTGTAGGAGGTGTGGGCTCCAGGAGAGAGGACCTGGGCTGGACACAGAGCTCTGGGGGTCTGGGAGGCACATGTGGATAGAACGTAGCATAGGCCATGGGTGGTCACCCCTGCCCAGCAAGAGTGTGGAAAACAGAGCAAAAGGAGGAGGCCGCCCTGGAACTGTGTTCCTGGGCAGGCAGTGTCGTGCAGAAGGCCAGGTGTTCTGGAAAAAGCCACCGCCTTCTGTGCTAGCACAGCCACAGCAGCAGGCGTTGGGCAACCATCCCTCACAGTGGTGGCAGACACCTCTCTCCGGGGATAGGGGCTCCCGGGGGGAGTGGGAGAGGCCACCCCCTCTTCGAGCCCCTCCCACCCCCTAGATCGCCCTGTGGCGATCTAGGTTGGCCTACTGCCTACCCTGCCTGGCTCCTGCAGCCCAGGCTCACTCCCCTCTTATCTACAGACTGGGCAATGAACTACCTGCCGGCAGAGGCTGCCTTACTTCCTCTCCTGCTGGATCATGTTAGCTCCTTACAGGAACCCTCTGGCTTAGAAAACTTTGGATTCAAATATTTGCTTTGCCATATCGCAGCTGACTGGCCCTGCGCAGCTTGCCTCAGGTTCTTTCTCTGTGAAGTGGGACAATAGTGCCTCCCTTGGGCGTTCTGGGTAGGGTTAAAGGCCCATGCCCCAGGCCTAGCACTCTGTAGTGCTCAGCAAATGTTGGTCCCCCCTCCTGGGGGCATCAGCAGCGAGATGAGTGCAGACTTCTCAGCCCAAGGAGGCCAAGGCTCCTGGGAGCCCCTCCCACCCCATCTACCCACCCCTCGTCAACCGCGTTCTCCAGCCCTAGTTGATCCTTCCATTCCCCAAACTCCTCATGTTCCTGGGGTCTGCCAAACCTTTGCACATGCTGCATTCTCAGCCCGGGGGCCTTTCCTCCCAGCATACCTGCCTCAGCCTTCAAAGCCTGGCCCAGCTTAAAAATACTGCTGCTGAGTTGAGTTGAATGGAGAGAGACGGGTAGGCTGGAGCGTGGGCACAGAGGTGGGGGCTGCAGTGGGGCCGGGTGGAGCCCCATGGGCTCCAGGTCCCAGTTCGGCCAGGTGGGGCGTAATCTAGATGGGGAAACTCAAAGGCACGAAGGGGGTTCCCTGGGTGTTGAGCTTGGCTGCTGTCCTCTGGAAATTCCTCCTAGCAGGACTCGCAGGTGGGCCGCCGGGAGGACAGCAGTGTGTTGGGGGTCCAGCTCTTGTGCCTTCCAGCTGTTGCCTCTTGAGGGCGATCTGGGCAGGGTGGGGGAGAGGGACAGGCACTTTCTGGGGGTTTCCAGGCTGGGTCAGGGACCCTGTGCCGGGACTTTCTGTTCCTGCTTCTGGCCCTGGCTGTCCCATGATGACCCTAAAACTACTGAGTAGGGCCCGGGGGATGGGTGAGCCCTGAGCTCACAAGGGACTCAGGCCAGGCTCCTTAGGCCTAAAACAAAGAGCTTGAGGCACAGAGACAGGCGGCCATTGGCCAAGGCCACACAGCTTCCCCCCAAATGAGGCCCCAGCTCATCTCTCTCGGGGCTTAAATTTGCTCCCTAAGGGGTCCCATTTGATCCCGCCTCACTCCGCACTAGAAGTCCCAGTCCCCCATAAGGCTTTGGCATCCAAACACAAGGTTATCCAAATAATTGTCTCAAAGCTGTTTGGGCTCCAGAGACCCCCGGGGGCCTGGAGGGGGATGCAGGTGGACCCCTTGGGCCTGTGTTCAGCAGGTCGTGGCCCAGGGCTGGGCACGTGGGAGCCTTCAGTACAGACTGGTCAAGAAAGAGAAGGGGAAGGCCAGCACGGTAGGACAGAAAAGGCCCTGAGCCCCGGGCCGGTTTGAGCTTCAGCTCTGCCACTTGCTAGCTGTGTGGCCTCGAGCAGCGAGTGGGCCCCTCTCAGCTTTAGTTTCCTCTTTCATTAAATAGGCATGAGAGAGTTCCATAGTCCTAAAGCGCTGCCCACACATGTGAGGTTATTACGAATATCTCTGGGACACAGATTCTCCAGGCCACTAAAGTGTGGCCACTCTCCTCCTCAGATACTTCCCAGAGCTCCCAGTTACCTCCCAGGTAAAGTCCAGATGCCCTAACCTTTCTTGGAGACTCCCTGAGGTCTGGCCCATTAATCTCTTTGGCTTAGTTTCCCGAGAAACTTGCCTTCCCTCCAACTGCCCTGGGCAGCTTGGCGTTTGCACGAGCAGGCCGGGTCCCGTTGCTTCTCTAGTATCTGCAAATGCCTTCTCCCCACAATGCTCCTGCTGTCGACGTCCCCCCACCCCCCCAGCCTGGGTGGTTTGCCCGTTCCTCTGTGCCGGCCCGTTTCTGCCACGTACAACACTTTTCCAGCTTTGCTTTATGCACGCAATTTGTGTCTGCGACTCTCAGGTCCACTGGGAGCTCCTGAGGGTGGGGACCCTGCCTCACTTCATTCTGGGTCTTCTGTATCAGCCCAGAGCCTGGCACGTAGTAGGCTTTCAGTCAGGGTTGGAGGGAGGGAAGGTCTGTTGGGGTCATGGCGAGGAAGTAGGGAAGTCTATGTACCAAACCTTTCCCGAGATGTCACCTCTGCCCAGCCCTGAGCTGGGTTCTGGGGCCTTGGGCACGGCCGGGGCAGGCCACCGCGGTGGGGCGGGGGTGCCCCAGCACTTTGAGCATCTGGGCTGTAGTGGGAAGGGCGGCAAAGACCAAGTTTCCTTTTTCTCCACCCCCCGGGTACAAGGGGGCGGAGGCTGGCCCCCATGGACAGGTCAGTGCCCCACTGCTCCCTCTGGAGGGGAGCCCGAGCTCATCGCCCAAGAAGGGACCCGAGTGACTGCCTCAGCCGACCCCGCTGCTGCACAGGTGGAGAATGTGCGTCCCAGAAAGGGACCCCATTGTGGGTCACTTGCAGTCTTGCCACCTGGTTCATGACTCCTGCGAAGCTGCTGCCTGAGACAGGGCCCACCTGACAAGGCCCAGCCAGGGAGGAAGAAATGCTCCACCCCTGCCCACTCCCCAGTCACTAGCCCCCAAGAAAGCTTTGCTTTGTCTGATGCCAATGGTTAAGTGCCCAAGATGGGTGAAGGCTCATCAGTGTGGGGTGAAAGAGCTGTGACAGCAGGCAGACTTGAGTTCTGTGCTCCTGCTATGCCACTTACTTGCCGGGTGGCCTTGGGCAAGTGATTGCAACCTCTGAGCATCTGTTTTGTCACCTATTAAAAAGGGGGACAGCATTTCACCACATTCTCAAATGAGTGCAGAGCTGGGATGTGAACCTAGGCCTGCTGGCTCTTTCCCTTTGCCCCCCCACCTGCCCTGGAATGGTTCACATTCAAACAGATGCACTGGAGGGAGTGACTGAAAGCATACCAGGAACAGGAGTGGTGAACCATCAAGAGAGGATCAAGCCGCACTTGGGAGGTAACAGGGAAAGGTCACTTCCCAGCTGGACAGTCAGTCAGGAAGGCTTCCTGGAGGCGTTGGCATTTGAAGCTCTTGGAAAATAGGGCAAAATTCAGCAGAATGGGCAGGGAAAGGTGGGCAAAAGTGCAAGGGTGAGGAAGTGGGGAATCTCGGAATCAGAGTGGAAAGGGCCTGCGGGAGTAACTCCCCCCCCCCCCATAAGGAAGCTCTGCCCGCTGCTGTGGGCCCGTGGGGAGCTGGGGGGACTCGCTGGGAGCGGGCTGGCCCTGACTCTTCTGTGTGTGGTGTTTTGCTGGCTGGGCCGGGGCCCTCTTCCTTGGCTGAGCTGAGAGGGGCGATGGCTCTTCCCAGGCTCCAGGCTCTGTATCCTGCCCCACCTAACTCCCACATCCTTGAGTGGCCACAGACCAGAAAGAGTGCTGGGGAAGGCTTGTCAGCCCGGCCACAGCGCTGCCTGGGCCTCAGGAGGCCAGGCCAGGGGGGCTCTGGTGGCGCAGTGGGCAGATCCTGGGGTCTGCCTCCTGCTGGATGTGGGGGTGGTGGCAGTGCTAGAGGATATTCCAGAGCCGGGCTCTGCCTGGGTGAGAACAGCAGCCTTATGAGCAGGGTGCTGGCGGACAGAGACTAGTTTCTTCCTGCACCCATAGACCCCCAATTCTCCCATCCCGCACCCACCAAGGCTGAGGGGGAAGTTGGTTTATCTGTGTCCCATTCCCCCGCTCTGCTGCAAACCGACGCGCCAAAACCTGCCGTCATTCTCCCCTCTCCAGAGAGGCCCCCTGCGAGGAAGCACCCGCCCCACCCTTCCTGCCGGGCCACAGCCCCCATGGGGCTGCTGTGACCTGCTGGAGGCCCTCCACTCTCATCCCAGCCTCTGAGGCCCTCCATTTAACACGGCCCTGCCTGGGCAGGGGTGGGGCGAACACAGCGGGAGGGTGGCCAGGGGGGCAGCCAGAGCTGATAGCTGCAGGGCACCCACCGCGCAACTCCTGCTCACGGGCTTGGCTGGGTGGACTGACAGACTGGCCGCAGGTCAGCCGTTCCCAGAGGGTGCTGTCGGCCACTCCCCAGCCCTCCCCAGGCTCCTCCAGGCCTCAGGGCGCTTCCCATCCAGGTCCGCCCCCCCCCCCCAAGCTACTAGGGCCCTGCAAGTTCCCTCTGAACCCTGGCCTTGCCTGCGCCCACCTTTCCCATTCCCTGTCTCTGATGCCCACCCCCTCCCCCCACCCTCCCTCCCTCTCTCTCCTGCTTCTCTTGATTTCTCCCAGTCTCTTCCCCAGCCCAGGCCTCTCCCGGGCCATCTCTCTCCCTTTCCCTGCATTCTCCTGCAGACACCCGTTTAGCCTTCCTTCCATCTCTGCCTCTGCATCTCTGGACTCGCTCTGTCTCTCTGACTGCGTTTCTCTCTATCTTTGTGTTTTTGTTTTTTTATGTTGTTGCTGCGTCTGTCCCTCTGTCTCCTTTAGCGAGGGAGGACAGGGCTCAGCAGGGCATCAGGAGTTTTGTCTTCCTGTGCTGTGCGCTGCCTCGTGAGAGAGGTCTGCCTGGGCTCAGCCTCCAGCTGAGGAAACAGCTGGACAGAAGCCCTTCCTACCGCTCTCAGCTTTCCCTCACTCATTCAGCTCTCCTGCACTGGGCAACGGCCCTGGGTAAGGAGCTGAGAGCCCCCGTCCCACATCCCAGCATGCCTTTTTTGGGTGCCACAGCCTCGCAATGTGACCCCAGCCTCCTGCCCAATGCCTGTTCCCCCCCTCGCCCAGACTTACCCATCCTGGGTCCCATGAGCTGGGGTGAGGTGTGCAGTGTGTTCCGGCCCCCAATTCAATCTCAGGACCCAGAGCTTGGCGGGGGAGGGGAGTGCAACAGTGCGACCTTCTCAGAGCTGAAGACAGCAGGAGTGAGCCGGGCAGGGGGCTGCAAGTGGCGCTCCCGGCACCAGGCACACCAGACGGTGGCCGCCTCCCCCTGGCCCGCCTCTGGCCCCCGCCTCCGGCCCCCGCCTCCTGTCCGGCTCTCCCTCTCTGAATCTCTCTCAGTGCCTGGCTGGGCTGCCCAGGGCCGGGCTGTGCAGGGGGCTGGGTTTGTTTGCAGTCCAGCCCCTGCACTGGGAGGAGGCAGATGTCTCACCCGGTAGCTCCTACCGGTGGCCCGCAGGCCTGATCCTTCCCAGCCTCTTCCTCTGGCATTCCCCCCACAGACTCCCACCTGCTCCGTTACAGTGGAGAGGGGGGGCAGAGGGAGCCCCCCGCGCCTCTCACCCCCGGGGCACACCCAGGGCCCCTCACTGCATTCCCGCTTCCAAACTGAGCACTTTCCCCCACCCAGCTCCTGCCCCTCCCAGAGAACCCTGTGGGCCTCAGGGAGCCCTCTCGAGAGCCCCGGCCCCCGGAGCCCTGCCCCCTTCACTGGTCCCTGGCCCCCTGAAATCCTCACCCCCTCTCGCAGAGCCCCTCGCAGAGCCCCCCTCGGAACCCCTCTCACTGCGCTCTGAGGATCCAGAGCAAGGGGGGCTCTGTTCCCGGGAAGCCCAGTGGCCAGGGCCCCTGGGAGGAACTCAGGGTGGAAGCTCCGCGAATCCTAGACATCTTGGGGGAGGGAGCGGGGCAGAGGGAAAACATGAAACTCCCAGGGCTGGCTGGCTTGAGGCTGAAGGGCCAGATGGACCCGAGCCCAGTCTCCATCCTGTCATTTGCTGGCTGAGTGACCTTAGGTAAGTCCCTGGGTCTCTGAGCATCAGTTTCCACATCTGCAGGGAAGGAGCAATACTCCTCCCCTGGCAGGGCTGTTGTGAAAGTTCAGGGAGAGAGGAAGAAGCCGGCGGCCGGAGGCTTGGAGCTCAGAGGAGAAGGGAGTGGCGGAGGCAGGGCTCCGGCCAGGGCCGCGGGGAGGACGGAGGACACCGTGCCTTGCCCTCTCCAACTTGCAGGGCACTTTCACCACTGGGCCCCGCGGGGCTCTGCCACCACCCTGCAGGCAGCTCTTACTTCCTCTGTTTTACAGATGAGGTAGGAGGGGGTGGTGCTTTGTGCCTTTGCTGCTGGAACTCTACCAGGTGGCCTTCTCTGAGAAGGGCCGCCGGGGTTCCCCAAATCCAAGGTACAGGCGTGAACCTGAACCAGTTCCAGGAAGAGGTTTGTGACCTGGAATGGGGAGGGGACTCTCAGGGTGGAATGGCAGAGAAAAAGACATCAGCCCCGCTGGCCTCCTGGTGAGAGCACGAGGGTGTGAGCGGGAAGTGGGCGATATTTGAAGGAAAAGCACAGACCCGCTTGGCCCCGAGTAGGCAGTCGATAGTGACTTGTGTGAATGAATGAGTCTTTGAGAAACCAGAAAGGTGAGGCAAGACTGCTGTACTGGGAAAGATCAATAACTGACTTGGATTGAAAGACCAGGCACTGATCCTGCTAGAGGAAACCAAAGGAGGTCTGCCTCTAAATCCTTCAGACCAAGTCAGTCCTCACAGAGAGGCTGGCAGAGCTGTGACCTTCCGGAATCCAAACTGCAGGCGCGCCGTTGAGGAAAGGAAGGTCCTTTAGATGTTCTGGGGGCTCCGTTGCCCCCCACCTTGGCCCGAGAGGCTGCAGAAGCTCTGGAGAGCGATTGTCGGATTAGAGGCTGGGTCCTGCTCAGCTGGCCAGGTTCACTTCATCCACCTGTGGGCCAAACAATGCACAGCACCCCACAGGGCCCGGTACCCACGGCCTGCTCAGGTATGACTGGTCTTCACTGAGTGCACCCACGCCACGCCCCAGGTTGACACAGCCTGGCCCAAGAACATTCCTGAACTCAGAACTGAGGAGCTGGGGCATGGAATGGGGCAGTACCCAGAAGCCTCTGGGAGTCAGGCCAACAGGCCCTCAGGCCCATTCTTGGGCTAGTTCTGCATTGAGATCCTACTGTGTAAGTAATCCAGGCTTGAGATCTGACCAAACTGGTTTGCACCCCAGCATTGCCACTTCCTGGCGCGGTATCTGCTGAGCCCTGGCATTTAGAGGTTCCCACGATGTGTGTGGATCTCAGCACCATCTGCAGATTCCCACAGTTTGCAAAACTTGGTGCCTTTTTTTAGAGTCCTGTGCTGTTGGCAAAACCTGGCATGGTTTGCCGAACTCGGCGGCTTCTAGGGCCCCATGTTCACACAGCCCTCTGCCTCCCTGGTGTGTGTGTAAAACGCCGGTCTGTTTGCAGAAACCAAGTCCTTCCCCTTTTTAAGTCAATCCAGGTATGGAAATGCCATTGTCTAAACCAGGCAAAACAGGAGACTCTTGGCTTTATAGAAATATCTGGCTTTAGGTCCAAGGGAAGAGTCCTGGACTTCAGACGAGAGATGCCCCCTCTTGTGCTCAGATGAGAGTGACCCCAGCTCTGTCACTAACCTGTGGAACCTTGGCAAGTCTTTGTCCTCTCTGGGTCTCGGTCTTTTCATCTCTTAGATGGAGACCATGATGTCAAGCCACCCACCTTCAGCGCTGCCCTGAGGAGCTCTGTGAAGTGCCCAGAAGAGGGGGGAGAGCCCAGAGCGGGTAGAGAGGGATAGTGTGGGCTTGGGGGTGGACGGAGAAACTGGAGGCTCCTTCCTGTACAAGGCTTCAAAAGGCTGCTGCCTCAGCACCTTCGCTTGCACTTCCCATCCGGCCTGGCGGCTGAGGTGCCGATAGCTATAAATGAGCCCTTGGCCAGGGCAGGCAAGGGGGGCCTCAGCTACCCCCCTGCCCCATGCTGCTGCCTTGGGGTCGGACCCCAAGCCGTGTACACATGCTCATATGCACGGCTCATTAAATCTGCCCAGGCAAGGCAATGCAACTCTTCTTTCACCCACGAGGTTGCTGACACGCTGGGGAGGTGAAGGGGCTTGCTCAAGGCTATACCTCGAGCAGGAGCTGGAATCTGAGTCAAGGACAACAGTGATAGTCACACTGGGCACTCAGGAGAGAACATGGGCTGTGCCAGAGACTCTTCAGTTCTCCTTGAAAGTGGCAGCCCCGAGCCCCAGAAAGAGTGCAAGCTTGGGAAGCAGTCAGTTCAATCTCGACTCAGCAAGTGGCTCTCTGACTCAGTTTCCTCATAAGTGAAACAGGGATGATGCTAAGCCTCCCGGCAGGAAGGCACTAAAGCAATGCCCCCTCTTCTTCTTGGTGTGCTTGCATAGCTTATCTCTCCCAGGAAACGATAAACTCCACCAGGTTCTAGCTGGGTGACCTTGGGCTGGTCACTTGCCCTCTCTGATCCTCAGCGTCCTTGTCTGTGAAATGCCTTCCTGGGGCTGTCAGAAGACTGAGTTGCTGATGGATGAATTAGTCCTTGCTAAATTCTGAGAGCTGCGCAGACATAGCCATCTTTAATATGGTGATAATGGTGATGGTGATGACTCGTAATTCTGGAAGCAGAGGATGAGGAAGAAGTAAATTAAGACAGGTTCGTATCTGGGCAGTGTGCCCTGACTGATCACCTGACAGGAGTAAATCACCAGAAAGGCCCCCTGAGATGGGAGGAAACTCAAGGGTGAAATTGGGGCCCAGCAGGCAGGCTGGGTGACTGCTGCTGTTCACAGCTGTTGTGTGTGGGTGCTGCAGGTCTGCACCCCTCCTGCAGGCTGCAGACTGGGCACTGGCCTGTGACCCCCGGCCCCGCTCTGTCATCGCGCTTCCATTGGGCAGGTTCCAATCCCTGCCCAGTTCTCAGTTTCCTTATCATGCAATGTGGGGGGGCATTCTCTTTTGGAACAACCCCATGAGCTAACGGATCTACAACTGCTTTTGCAAAGTGTCAGGCATGGCGCCTGAGGAGTTATGGCGATCAACAAGGGGGCTCCTTGGAGAGAGGGCGCGGGGTGGGGTGGTGCAGCGGGCAGGCTGGGTGGTGGGCGCGGGAGGCGAGGGGGAAAGCAGGCACACGCCCTCTGAGCAAGGGCCCGGCTCCCCGAGGACTTTGCAACACCGCCCCCTGGGGGCGAGAGAGGGGGTCTGCGCCCCTGGCTGTTTGTCCCGCTCTTGTGAAGGAGGAGGGCGCAGGGGACTGGAAAAGCAACCCAGAAGGAGCCCGGAGCGGAGCGGGGACCCCCGTTCCTGCCTCTCCCCGGCTCCGCACCCGTGTTCCGCCTCCGGATCCTCTCAGACCTGCCCGCTCCTCGCCGCCTGCTCTCGCCGTCCTGCGCCGTGGCGCAGCCCCCTCCGCCCGTCCGGCCTCGCCCCGCTGTCCGTCCACCTGCCCGCCAGAGGGAAGCCGCCAACCTTGCCCCCGAGCGCGCCCTCTGCTGGTGCAGCACCGCCCCCGCCGGGCCTCGGGGAGGCTCAGAGCGGCGCCCCTCCCGGCGCAGCCCCGCGGCCGCAGGTGGAGAAGGGACGCGGCGTGCGCGCGGGCGAGGCCGGGCTCGGGGCGGCTCCGCTGCGCTGTGGCGTCCAGCCCCCCTCGGCAGGCGGCGCGCCCCGGGCCCCGCTCCGGAAGTCCTCACGCCTGTGCTTTCTCGTCTGCCCGCGGGGGCTCCTACACGGACAGATGTCACTTCTTCTGGGGAAACTGCTCTGAAAAAAATGAGGGCAGCAGCACCACGTGGAGGTTAGCGGGAGGAAACCCAGGCCCGGGACGGCCCAGGAGGATTTTCTTTTTTAAGTTTAAAATTTTTAAAATTACAAACGTAACTTTTTTTTGCATTGCGCCTTCCTTTCCTCACGGTGAGATCTGTTCTCTTTTATGGGGGCCGGCAGAGGTTCTGAGAGCTGCCGGGGAAGCACGCTTCACCTAGGAAGACGAGCCCCTGCCTCTGCTCAGGGGTTGGGAGGCTGGAGACCCGCAGGCAGGCAGCAGCGGGGCAGGCGGGCACCCGCTCCTCCGCGGGGCCTCCCCCGGGGCTCTGCTGGGAGCTGCACAGGGGGACCCCTTAGCCTGGCTCAGCTCGCACTCCAGGAGGGGCCGGGACAGGCCGCCTTTTACAATCCCTGCTGCTCATTCGGAGCACCGTCAGCTTGCATTTTGCTTGATTTTCTTCCTCTCATGCCATACTTCACGTGCACATAACACCCCTTTCCTAGATCCACTCACCCCGACGCTTCCTGGCACTCATGTCTAAAAGCCTCTGGGGCCCCAAGTGTCGCTGTCCTTGTTTAGACGCCTGCCCTGTTCTTTCTTTCTTTTGTTTGATTGGGGTTTGGGGGGAACGTAGTGTGTCTCTCTGGGGGAGGGGAGAGGCGAGGCTCGTGCCTCTTAGAGGAGGGCAGGGAAGAGGAGGGGGTGAGTCTCTCCAGCAAATGGGCTTAACGGTGGGGCCAGCTGAAGCGGGGCCCAGGCAGCCTGCCTAGGGGCTGCAGAATCTTCTCCCGAGGGGTCTCGGGCCGGGGCTCCAGGCCCTGGAGTTAAAGACGTCAACATCCTCCAGAAAGAGTCAGCGAGGGGAGGCAGGTTAGCAGAAGCAAACAAATTCAGTCTTTGGTGTCGCTGAGGCTGAGCTCGGCCAACGACTAGCTGTGCGACTTTGGGCAGTTATTTCATTTTTAAAGCCTCAGTTTCCTCGACTATGAACTGGATGACTAATAGATTATTAAATACTAAGCACTGGTCTAAGTCCTTTCCCAGGATTACTCAATTAACATTCCCAACAACCTCTTATTATCATTATCCCCAATATATAAATGAGGAGGCTGAGGCACAGAGAGGTTAAGGGACGTGCCCAAGGCTACACAGCTGGTAAGTGACAGAACAGGACTTGAACCTAGACAGAGTCTATGGCCATGTCCTTAACCGCAGACTGAATCATCCCAACGGCTACTTTGAGGACTCAGCGACCTGTCCACCATTCCCTGGCCTGGGGCTGAAGGCCGCATGGAGCACTGAGACGAGCAGCTCTGGACTGCTCACGGACGACCTTCTGAATGACCTTGGGCATGTCACTTTCCTGGTCAACTCCCAGGTTTCCCACACACAGCGGGAAGGACTTGACCCCAGCTGGGAGCCCTAAATCCCTGCTCCAGCCCACACTCCCTCCTGAGCCCCTCGTGTCCATCTCTTCCTGAGGATCCCCGAGGCCCCTCCAGCTAAACAGGGAGCCCAACATTCTCTCGGAAACCAGCCCCCGTAGGTCCCGCTCTGAGCCCGAGCCTCCTTGGTGTGCTGGTGGAGTCAGGCCCACCCGCCTTCCCCCCATAGTGTGCGGCGACTCCCCTCCTTCACGTTCATATCCCCCACTCCCCTTAACTCACTCTAAGCCTCAGCCTTCCTTTGAATCTCGGGCCCTGGTGGCAGCCGCCTTCCTCTTCCGAGATCCCGCTTTCCTTCTTAACCCATCCTCTGCATTCCACCCAAGTCATCTTTCTAAGCCCAGATCTCATCATGCCAAGTCCCATGCCCCAGAATAAACTGTCATTGCTCAGTCTAACATTTGATGCTTCCTGACCACATGCCTACAACCTGCAGCCCCTCTCCACCTACCCCAGTGCCTCCAGAGCATACCAGGCACACGCACGTCCTGGAGCTGGGGGACGTGCAGGTCCCTCCAGTCGGAACGCCCTTCTTCTCTTTGTCCACCTGATACACACGTCCAGGACCACTTCAAAGTCACCTTTGCCTTCAAAGTATATCCTGACTCTTCCAGAAAGAAAATGGATGTACTCGGAATATCTTCGTTTTTCACATGTCCTTGGTCCATGAGTGTTAATCAGGCTGGCCACTCCGTCAGGGACATCAGCCAGTTCCTCTTTCCCACCCTTGTCTCCCTTTCGTTCACCTGGGTTCCTTTGATGAGTACAGTGATCTGATATTTCTTCCTATGCTGAAAGACTGGGCTAAGAATTGGGGCAACCACGTGTAACATGCCACAGGGCAGGCACAAGCCCCCAGAGAAACAGACTGGAAGGACCTCAGCTTTTCAAGGGTACAAAGCGCCAGAGGTGAGGACATCCAAGGGGTGGCTTCTGTGCCTGTGATCACGGCAATAGAAAATTTCTTCACAGCACTTAACAGTTTGCAAAGTGTTCCCCCAAAAAATATCTCACATGGCTTTACTCAAGCCAACATAGCTGGCACTGTTTATTCCATTCACAAAGGGGAAGCA
The DNA here is from genome assembly GCF_030445035.2 of Dasypus novemcinctus. NCBI lineage: Eukaryota > Metazoa > Chordata > Mammalia > Cingulata > Dasypodidae > Dasypus > Dasypus novemcinctus. The sequence goes on along the minus strand of NC_080682.1, from coordinate 107,413,149 downwards.
GAGAAGTGAAGTCACTTGTCCAAGGGTGCACAGCTGGAAAGCCGTGGAGCTGGGCCTGGGCCACGGCCTCCCGGAGGTGGCAAGGACGGTGAAGGTGCTGAGAAGGTTGGAGGCCCCAGCACTGGGCCCTGGTTCTGGATTCTCCTCGCCAGAGCTCTGCAGCCTCCTGCCCACGGCTGGGAAGGCAGCCTAGGCTCTCCCCACGCATATTTTTAACTTCCTTTCCTTCCTTGGCACTTTCCTTTTCAAGCCTCTCGCGTCTATCGGAGCCTCGCGCCCCACCAAGGGTGAGGAAGAGTGGGGGCGAGACAGAGAGACAGGGCGTCATTGAGGAGTGTTTCCAGGGCAGAGCGGCGCTGGAGCAGGGCGCAGGTGGCTGACCTCCGCTCCGAGATGGGAACTTCAGAGGGCTGGGTTGTTTTTTGTAATTCTTAGCTTTGACATGCTCCTGGGATACACGGGCTCCTCTTGGAGACATTTCTGGACTCTGAGGAAGGAGAGACGGTGGACTGTGAGTGCCATGGCACTGCCCCAGGAGAGAGTCACAGTGGGCTGTGCAATCTGAGTGGAAAATGGGCGTGACATCTGTTTGCATTCTTTACCCCTTTTCAGCCTGCACCACGCCGGCACAGAGCTTGCACCCCATAAACACTTACTGAATGAACAAATCCCCATTTGACAGAAAAGGAAACAACTTCTCAGAGAGCGAAGGGTCAGGTTTGAGTCCAAATCAGTTTGAGCATTTATCCACGATACTTCTCCCAGTCCCACTGGATGACAAACTCCTACAATCTAAGCATCTTCAAAACTTCTCCCACCACTATCGTCTTAATGAGACTTACCCCTCCCCACCCATCCCACAAAATCTGCAAACTTGTCTCTATCTCACTCTTTCTTCCTTTCCTTTATTCTTTCTTTCTTTTTTTTCTCTCCCTTTCCCCTGCTGTTTTGCTGTCTGTGTCCATTTGCTGTGTGATCATCTGAGTCTGGTTTTTTCCTTCTTTTCTCGCTTTCTCCTCTAGGGCTTTACCAGGATTCGATTCCAGGAAACTCTGATGTGGGAGAGAGGTTACCTATAGCTTGCACCACCTCGGTTCCTCGTTTCTGTTGCTCCCTTGCATCTCTTTTTGTTCCATCATCATCTTGCTGTGTCGCTTGCTGCACGTGCCTGGCTTGCTGTGCGGGCCTAGCACACCTTTACCAGGAGGCCCTGGGGATCAAACCCAGGTCCTCCCATTTGTTAGACGGAAGCCCCATCGCTTGAGCCACATCTGCTTCCCTCTTTCTTTTTCTTTCTTTCTTTTTCTTTCTCTCTCTTTCTCTTTCTTCCCTTCCCTTCCCTCCTTCCTTCCTTTCCCCTCCCTCCCTCCCTTCCTTCCTCTCTTTTTTCTTTCTCTCTCTCTCTCCCTCCCCCCTCCCTTCCTTCCTTCTTCTTTCTTTCTTCCTGTCTTCTTTTCTTTCTTCTTCCCTCCTTCCTTCCTTCCTCCCTCCCTCCATCTCTTTCTCTTTCTCTCCCTTTCTTTCTCTCCCTCTCTACCTCCCTCCCTCTCCTTCCTCCATCTCTTCCTTCTTCCCTCCCTTCCTCCTTCCTCCCTTCCTCCCTTCCTCCCTTCCTCCCTTCCTCCCTTCCTCCCTTCCTTCCTTCCTTCCTTCCTTCCTTCCTTCCTGCCTTCCTGCCTTCCTGCCTTCCTGCCTTCCTGCCTTCCTGCCTTCCTGCCTTCCTGCCTTCCTTCTTTCCTCTCTCACCTAACTACCATGAGCCCAGATCCTGGGCCCAGAAGCACTTCTTCCCCTCTGTTGACCATCATCTTCCTCTCCCATTCCTACATCCTTTCCCTCTCTACTGGCTCCTTCCCATCAACAAATGGTGGGAAATATGCTCAAATCACCCCAGTTTTAAAAATACAACAAAATCCTCCTTGACCCTTCATCGCCCTCCAACCATCCACTTCTATTCACAGCCAAACACCTTGTAAATGTTTTGTGCTTTCTCTCCACTTACTTCCCAATCTCCTCCACATCCGTTTTTTCTAGGGTCCACTGTGACTTCATTGCTGAACCTCATGGACACGTCACATCTCCTCTTTCTGGTCCTATCATTAGCATTTGATGCTGCTGACCCTGTCTGCCCTTTGGAGCCCCTCTGGAGTATATACCCTCCTGATTTTGCTTCATCCTCTCTGGCCATTTTTGTTTCAGTATCTTTTGCAGGCAACACTTGTTTTGCCTCAACTTAATATTGGTTTCCCCCAAAGTTCTGTTCTTCTCATGTTATATTCTCCCCCTTAGGTGATTTCATTCACTGCCATAAGCTTATTTCTCCCAAATCTCTGTCTCCAGCTCAGCTCTTTCCCCTGATCTCCAGATGCAGTCTGCCAAATATCTCTTGGACATCTCCACTTGGATGTCCCAAAAGCTCCTCAAATGGTGCATGTCGAAAAAAGAACTCGCTGTCTTCTCCATAACCTTCTTTCCACTGCATTGCCCACTGCCCACTACCATGTTCTCCATCTCAGTCAACACCAAGCACCAACTGCCTTGTTACCCAGAAAGAATCCTGAGCATCATTTATCATTTTAGATTCTTCCATAAGAAGTTAAATTCTGACTAGTCTATCTCCTGAAGATTTCACTAATCCTTGATGAGTCAGAGGTATGGGCTTTGGAATGGACTGGACTCTCAAAACAACTCACTGTTGGCTTTAGGCAAGCTAGTTAACCTTAAAGGGGTTACTTAAGGGATAATAAAAACAATGGTTCAGGTGAAATGAAATGATGTGAGCACCTTTGCACAGTCTGTAGCACACCTAAGCACTCAATAAAGGGCAGACTTCTTCAGTCATCATAATCATTCTTACTTTTCCTTATTCCTCCCTCACCATTCAGTTCCTTGTTTGATCTTCTCCCTCTAGCCTCTTCCCCTCTATTCCATTCCCTATGCAGCAGTGGGTGTGATATTTCTGAAACATGTAGCCTAAAGGCTGGCCCTGACTCGCCAGTTCCCTCATGCTGAGGTCTATTCCTTGGCCTCGAATTTGAGACCCTTCTCCCTCTGGCCTCTGTGTACCTTTCCAGCCTCATCTTTTGAGCCTCCCAGTCTTTCCTACTATACTGCAGCCCAAAACAAACTTCACTCTGTCCCTCTAACATATCTGCTTTTTCACCTCTTCCTGATATTGTCCATGCCTCATCTCCCTGGAGAACATTCCTCACCTGCTTATAACTCATGACTTGCATAGAAGGTGTCTTCCATGAGGCAAGCCTGCTCTCGTCGCTCTGCTGGGTCCTGTTAACTCTATAGTAGCAGAGATCACATAGGATGTGATGGTCAGATTTTTGACTGACTACCCCATTCAGCTGTCAGTTCACTGTGAGCAGGCACATAGCACAAACCAGCTTCATTCAATGTGAGATGAATGATGAGCCTCAGTTATCCTAATCTTTAAAATGGTCAGCACAGACAACCTGGTTAGTGCAGAGGATAGAAAGAGCGCTGGGGTTGGAGGAAGATGAATTCACTGAAGGCTCCCTGGAGAACGTCGGACTTAGAACGATAAGGTATGTAAGGAAGAGCAAGAGTGTGCATGAGAGAAAAAGAAAAAGAAAGGGGCAAGCAATGATTTGGGAAACTAAGGGCTCCATGCTCTCTCACACTTCTTCCTCTAGCTCCAAAATACTCAGTGTATCCCCACACACCAATAAACAAGCACTTTACATAGAGTTTTCACAACTTTTTCTCATTTGTGTGGTTGGTATGTGCAGAGACTGGACTGAATTTTAGCAGATTGGAGAGTTCAGATCCTGCCTTGTTCTTGGGCTGCTGTGCAACTTGGATAATCTCTTTCACCTTTTTGAGCTTCAGTTTCCTCATCTGTGACGTGGGCATACCAATCATTGCTCATTACGTGGGACAGATCTATAGACTGTAAAGTTCTGTGCCCCAGTGAAGACTATTAATCTTGTTTTTCTAATTATCAGCAAAGCCCAATGGCAGCTGCTAACCAGCCACTCGGGAGTCCCCAGAAAATTGTTACTCCAGGTCCCAGTAGAATGGGACCCCTGGGAGCATGACCCCAACAGACCAGGGAGGGGCAGGGCCTGGGGATTTAATGGACCCAGCTAAACCCTAAACTGGTGCTTCCCATTTAGGGAGCACCAACTTGCAGAGAGGAAGCTGGCACCTGGAGTGGCCAGGGCTGGGCTGGTGAGCTGGACCACCCTGAGAGCTCTTGGGCGTGAAGTGAAATACCCAAAGCCAGTCGTCGCCCAGGGAAGGGCCAGGCTCTGGGAGGGCAGGGTCTAAGGAGTTAGCGCCCCTCATTCCACTGTGAGAGGTGCTTAAGAGAAGAGAGCTGGGCTGAAGTCTTTCTGCCCCCAAATATAACGTCCTAGTCTGGATCTGATGCTGATTTTCTCACCGTGCGACTTTGGCAGGTCCTGGCGCCTCTCTGGGCCTCCCCCTCCCCATCAGCACAATAGAGAAGCGGTATTAGCTGCTCCTGGAGTCCCTCCTGCTCCGGTGTTGTCTGATTCCACAGCAATGCTGGCAAGAGGGTGCTGAAGAAGTCAGGACAGCCATGCTCCAGGCTCTGTCTGGGGAAACACCAGGAATCAAGGCCCTGGGCCCCATCAAGGTGTTGGTTTTGTAGAAGGGGACTCAGACCCAATACCTGACTCCTGGGAAACCTCAGGTCGGTGAGGGAAACAGACGTGCACAGAGTTGATGCACTCTGAATTATCTGGGCTGCTAGAGAGGGAAGCTGGGGGTATGTACCCACAGGGAGGAATTCGAGCTGAGCCTTCAAGAAAGAGCAATATGACTGGAAACCTCTAGTGCTTCTCCCATGGTGGAGCCCTGGGCAGGGAGCCAGGAGCCTGGCTTCTAGTCTAGGCCAGCCACCAGCTCTCTCTGTTGGAGCTTTTAAAATTTGAAACATGGGGAGAAGTAAGGGTTGGAAGGCATTGGTTTGCTTTTCAGGACTTTTCTGGCTCTGATGCTCTGAGACTGCTCAGCAAAATTTGCATATCCAGCCTTATATGCAGGGACCAGCCTCTTGGAGTTGGAGCAACTTTCAGGTTTGCATTCCTTTAGATGCTAATATAAAAATTAAAATAAAACAAATTTCTGCTGACTGGTCCATTATGAAAAAGGGTACAGTTTAACTCAGGTTAACACTTTCATTAATTTATTCAACAATTTTTTGAATAATATTTTTTAAAAATGAATTAAAAAATTTAAAAAAATTTATTCAACAGATATTTATTGAGAGTTTATTATGAGACAGGTTTTGCAAGGTGCCAATTATATAACATTTATGCCATGACGTTTTTCAGGCAGATCAGCCCAGTATTTCTTTTTATAAGATTTATTTTATTTATTTCTCTCCCCTTCAACTACCCCCCCCCCCCCACCATTGTCTGCTCTCTGTGTCCATTCACTGTGTGTTCTTCTGCGTCTGCTTGCATTATCCGGCAGCACTGGGAAACTGCATCTCTTTTTTGTTGCATCATCTTGCTGCATCAGCTCTCCATGTATGCAGTGCCACTCCTGGGCAGGCTGAGCTTTTTTCAGGTGGTGTGGTTCTCCCTGTGGGGCACCCCTATGCAGGGGCGCCCCTGCATGGCCCAGCACTTCTTGCACTCATGGCAGCACTGCGCATGGGCCAACTCACTGCACAGGTCAGGAGGCCCTGGGAATCGAACCCTGGACCCTCCATATGGTATAGATGGACACTCTATAAGTTGAGCCACGTCCGCTTCCCTAGGTCATTTCTTAAAAACAGCATTTCCTTAACCTCAGAGCCTCCATTTAGTTACCAGTGTGTCTGAAGCTGTTTGAAGGCATTCTCAGAACGAAACAGAATTTTTTTTTTTTGAAATTTTGATGTCTCTGATATCAGCTTCCAAATTCTCCAAGTGGCCTGGCTTGGTGGAAAGAGCCTAAGCCCAGAGCTAGGAGCCCTGGCTTCCAGGACAGATTCTGACCCTGACCCTCTGTTGACCTGGGCTGATCCCTGCCCAAACCCGGCCTGATTTCCTCGTTTGTGAAGAAAGGAACAGAGACTCCAGGATCAGCGGGGCCATTTCCACTCTACTTATTCTGTGACAGAGAGGCTTCTTTTTTTTTTGTCAGAAGAGGGAGAAGCTGGAGTTGGTTTGGGGAAAAACAACTGGGGTGGAAGAGGCTTGAAGTGAATGCCAACGGGACCTGTCCCTGGATGACCTAGTTAGAGTGACTAGACCCAAGGAGAGGGAAACAGCATTTTCCCTCAGCCCATTTCTGTGTCTTGAAAACACTTACTTAGGACGTCCTGTGGCTGCTATGGATGCAGGTAACCTTCAACAGCCTCTCGGGTGGGGTGGGGTTAGTCTATTCAGATCTCTTGGTCTTCTCTCATGAGCCGATGCTCAAGACATTTAAATCTTCTGTGGGATCTTCTGAACTGGGGCTATGGAAGGAAGATCCAGGGTAGTGGGTACGAAATGGCTAAATGGTAACACCTGCTGAGCTGCAGTCACCAGGAGGAGGGAAGATGTACAGGGTGACACCAGAAGGACCCTGGGGACCGGTGGGTGAAGAGACCATTTGCAGCTTGGATTCCACTCAGGAAATGACCCTTTCTGCTGAAGACATATCCAACGCCTCTGCCTTCTTGGGGTGACCAGCAGTCCCAGTTCGCCCAGGACTGGTTTCCTGGGAAATGGGAATTTCAGTGCTGAAATGAGGACAGTCCTGGGCAAATTGGGATACTTGGTCACTGTATGATATGGAGAAGAGAAAGGATACAAAGACAAGCTAGAGGGCACCCAGGTTAGAAAGAGACAGAGAAAGCTCCAACACCAAGCATACGGCCATGGAAACCATTCTTGAGTTAAGCAGGCATTTGTAGCCCTGTGTGGAGGAAGCAGCTCTCTGTCAGTGTCACTATAAAGATATCACAGAAAGGGAATCCTCAAGCTCATGGAAATGTAGAAGCAAAGACAAAGACCACTGATTGAGGAGACAGAACATTCAAGTAAAAAGACTGAGTGAGATGAGAATAGGGTGGGACGGAGGAAAGGAGGAATTAAATCCACAGCAGAACGCAAATATTTATTTCACCCATTCCCAAGTAGGGTTCCAGGCAGTTCCTTAGAGCTCATGTCTGAAGTCTTTGTCAGAGGTTATTGACAGTCCTCTATGCTCAAGTGTCCATAATCAGAATCAAGGGGTACCTTAGAGTAAACCATATTGTATTTTCACTCCAGGGTTTATATTCACTCACTCTCAATCAATGATTCTGTTGTCTTCACAAAGTCTCAAGTTAAAAAACAAAACAAAACAATATTTAGGGATTTCCACCTAGAGATATCTGGACTGGATGGGCTTGTATCAGATGACTGAAGTCAAGATTCTGGTGCTGAAAGTGGGCAAAATTTGGTAAGTGGTTCACCAATATTACCATCCCTAGAATGTTCCTTCATCGGACAGAGTAGGAACTAGGCTAAAAAATTAGACATCCTTAAAGGAGCTACTTGAACTAATAAAGGAGACACTTGTTTTGTAATTGGTATTGGAGCTATATGAATGCCTCTCAAGACTTTTTCTCTTGGATTGATTAAATTTGTCCTCCTACCTCGAAATCTTGTTGATGTGGTTCATTTATGTTTTTTTCTTAAACCAATGCATCTAGGTTTTCAGGTTGCTTAAAGGTTTTAAATCTATTTTTTTTTAAAGAGTTATTTATTTATTTATTTATTTAATTTATTTCTCTCTCCTTCCCCCCCACCCTGGTTGTCTGTTCTCTGTGTCTATTTGCTGCATTTTCTTTGTCCGTTTCTGTTTTTGGGAGCGGCATGGGAATCTGTGTTTCTTTTTGCTGTGTCATCTTGTGTCATTTCTCCGTGTGTGCGGCGTCATTCCTGGGCAGGCTGCACTTTCTTTCGCGCTGGGCGGCTCTCCTTACAGGGTGCACTCCTTGCACGTGGGGCTCTCTACGCGGGGATACCCCTGCATGGCACGGCACTCCTTGCGCGCATCAGCACTGCGCATGGGCCAGCTCCACATGGGTCAAGGAGGCCCAGGGTTTGAACCGCAGACCTCCCATGTGGTAGATGGACGCCCTAACCGCTGGGCCAAGTCCGCTTCCCTAAATCTATTTTGTATCTAAACATTAGATCCTCTTTGTAAGATTCCAGCCAAAAGGAGCCCAGCCTTGCATGCCTCTAGGTACAAGGAATTCACTGGTTTTCAAGCCAGCCTTTTGCATTGTAGGATAATTCAGATTCTAAGGAAGTTATTCCATATGTGGGGCTGAACTCTGGATCCCTGAAGCTAATATTTTGTAAGAGTTATCCCTTCCCTTTGACAGTATTTCAGGTGTATGTGTCCCTTCCTCTATCCTATTTTCTTCTCCTTCAGTCTAAACATGTCCAGTTCTTTTTAAATTTATTTTTTATTAGAGCAGTTGTAGGTTTACAGAAAAATCACGCAGAAGTACAGAGTTCCCATATACGCCACCACACAATTTCCTCTATTATAATACTTTGCATGTTGTAGCATGAATCAGAACTTCATTCCTTTTTATGGTTGCATATTCATCTGTATGTATATACCACATTTTGTTTGTTCATTCAACTGTTGATGGACTCTTTTGGCAATTGTGAATAATGCTGTTATAGATATTAGTGTACAAATATCTGTTCAAGTCCCAGCTTTTAATTCTTTAGGGTATATGCCTAGTAGTGGGATTGCTGGATAACATAGTAATTCTATACTTAACTTTCTGAGGAACCACCAGTTTTCCACAGCCGTGGCACTAATTTACATTCCTCCTACAATATATAAGGGTTCCTGGGCCAGCTCTCTTTTTTTTATCCCCTCCTCCCTTGTGGTTTTTTGCTTGCTGTCTGCTCTCTTTGTCCTTTCCCTGTGCATTCTTCTGTGTCTGTATCTATTTTTAATTAGCCCCCTCCCCCTTGCAGCTTGCTTGCTGTCTGCTCTCTGTGTCCATTCGCTGTGCACTCTTCTGTGTTTTTGCTTGTTTCCCTTTTTGTTACATCACCTTGCTGAGTCGGCTCTCCATGGAGCTGGTGTGGGCCCAGCTCCTTTAATCGTTGCTCACCATTTGTGGCATTTAATTGGGCCATGAAATTACTGGCATAAAGAAAATAGTCCTAACAAGGGTTGAAATCCATGGCAGGGAAGAAAAGGATGCAGGTGCTAATTCATGTTTCCCTGATTGCTTTGGTTTTCAGATGTGCCCTGATGTTCCCAGTGTCTCTCTGCAGACAACCAGCTCTGGCCTCCTATGGAAGCCACAACCTGTAATGGATCAGAGGACCCCTCCCCTGTCTTCTACCTGGTGGGCATCCCCTCTCTGCAAGAGTTCCTCTTCCCCCCTGTCTTCTTGGTTTTCCTCCTAGTCTACCTGCTCATCCTGGTGGGTAACACCCTGATCCTGGTGGCTGTGGTGGCTGAGCCCAGCCTCCACAAGCCCATGTATTTCTTCCTGATCAACCTCTCAGCCCTGGACATCCTCTCCACTACAACCACTGTCCCCAAGATGCTGTCCCTCCTCTTGCTGGGAGACCACTTCCTCAGCTTCCCTGCCTGCTTCCTGCAGATGTACCTCTTCCATGGCCTCAACTGCTCGGAAGCCTTCATCCTGGTGGTCATGGCCTACGACCGCTATGTGGCTATCTGTCGCCCACTGCACTACTCTGTCCACATGACCCCACAGACCAATGCTGTGCTGGCAGCCAGCGCCTGGCTCACTGCCCTCCTCCTGCCCATCCCAGCAGTGCTGCAGACCTCTCAGATGGCATTTGGTTCTGTAGCCCAGGTCTACCATTGCTTCTGCGACCACCTGGCTGTGGTCCAAGCCTCCTGCTCTGACACCACTCCCCAGACCTTCCTGGGCTTCTGCATCGCCATGGTGGTGTCCTTCCTGCCCCTTCTCCTTGTGCTCCTCTCCTATGCCCACATCCTGGCCTCGGTGCTTCGCATCCGCTCCAGAGAAGGCCGCTCAAAAGCTTTCTCCACCTGCAGCTCCCACCTGCTGGTGGTCGGCACCTACTACTCATCCATTGCCATAGCCTATGTGGCCTACAGGGCTGACCTGCCCCTCGACTTCCACATCATGGGCAACGTGGTATTCGCCATCCTCACACCTGTTCTCAACCCCCTCATCTACACCCTGAGGAACAAGGACGTCAAGGCGGCCATCACCAAAATGGCATGTCCCCGGGACCCAGGGCATTCCAGGGCCCTTGATCCTTAAATTTAGCTAATTCTGTTCCCAAGATACCAATGACTGTGCCTATTGATACCAGGGACTCAATAAATAATTTTGAATGAATCAAGGAGTTACAGAAGCCTAAATTGGCATCCTTCAGTTTGGCAGACAGTTACAACATGGTTCTCAAATATTGGACCAAGATGGCATTGGATGTCAGTGGCAAGTACTCATTTATCAGCCATATAGTGGGCTTGAGGTGACTGCAAAGGAAAACCACTAGCTGTTCCAGTCATGGACCGTATGGTGTCCATGTCTCTGCCCAATGTGAGGGATTCATTTTCAGCTTGGATGCCCATCAAAAAGTAATGGTCCCTGCCAAAGGAGTTTAAACCTCCATTCTCCTCATATATCACACTAAGGGGTCAGATCAGAGCAGAGATGGGAAGAACTGCAGTGTCCCCCAATCGACAGAAAGGGAAGTGAAGGAGAGAATGGAGGGAATGGAGAATGGAGGAAGTGGAGAGAGAGCAAAAGAGAGAATGAATATTATAGGGAAATAAATTTTCCTTTGCAACTTGCAGTAAAGGCTTAGCACTTAAATGGAATCCTGGATAAGTGAATAAACAGAAAGAGAATTTTTCACAAATAATATTTCCTTTGAGGAAATGACAAAGTTGCAGACCCATGTGGGACAAGAGTATGGGATCTGTAGAACTTGAATATGTGAGAAGATAGGAATACAGCCTAGTTAGATAAGAGACAGTCTTCTTAGAACTAAGGATGCTCAGCAGTTGTTCTTTTGTTTGTTTGTTTTAGGAGGTAGTGGGAACTGAACCCAGGACTGGTGCATGGGAAGCAGGTGTTCAACCACTGAGCCACATCTGCTCCCCCTCAGTAGTTCTTAGTAAGACTAAATTGCAATTTGTATTCCCTTTAGCTTTTGTGCCATAGTTTTGTGCTTAGGTTAGCGGTATGGTAAACTGATACAGTTAAATTGATCTCAAGCTAAACTTCAAATTATTTTTATAAAGTATCAGTTGTAGGGTTCATTAAGTTATCATAGACATATTTCTGCATTGGGTATAAACCATCTGGCCCTTGTCATCAGTATTTTGATGCCCAAAATAGGACAGACAAATAAACAGCTTCTTTGTTCCCTTACAGAATATTCTCTTAGCCAAAATTATATCTGCTAGGATGTACTATATGCCATGTTAGCAATGAGGAAAAAGAATAAATAAATATTCGTGGAAAAGCCAAGTAGGCTTAGATAAAATGTTCTCTTTTCAGTGATGTATGTTCTTTATTGTAATTTTATATAGCTCATATATCATAAGGTCATGTACATAAAGGGAACTTGTGCCTTAGGAGAATGATGGAGTGAACTGTGTCAGAATTTCATTGTGTTCACAGGGAATGCCGTGGCTTTCACTCTTGCCATAGCCTGGACACATTTGAGAATCTCTTGGCTAGAATACAGAGTCCTAGAATACCAGAGCTATAAGAAACACCATAGATCATTTGATTCTATCTTGCCTGTTTTATGATTATTGAAAATTGAGGCTCACAGGAGTGACGAACTTGCCTAAAAGCACAAAGCAAGCCAATGCTATAGCCAAGATACAAGCACTGTTCTCCTGTTCCCTAAAATAGTAGTCCTTCTGGCACATTTCAAAGCCAAGGGCTAGACTTAGGCAAAGTATAATCTTTGGTCTAATGAAAGACTGTCTCCAATTCCAAACCTGTCTCTGTCTAGCTTGATAAGAGCATTACACTTCCTTTGCCATGTTCTCTATTATGACCAAGAGGTACACATTGAAAATCCAAATACTTGATCATTATAGGTGTGTGTGTCCACACATAGGTATATATGTCCATTCCCTGGACCCAAACACAACCAGTTGAAAATTTAGCTTTTTCTTCCAAGCTGTTTATTTGGGGAACAAAAGAAAACATTTGTTATGTATACCTATGTTGAATCTGTCCGTGTGTCAACAATGAGTGCTTCCAGTAAGAGATAATTTGAAAAGTGAAACCCTTCAGTCAACCAACCAGACATATTATCTTCCCTATCTTAGAAACAACTCATTGAAAGAATTAAACTGACCCCTGAACACTGAGATCAGCCAGATACAAAAGTAAGCCCTTAGTCAGCCAACATATTATTGCATATCCCCCTATACAAGTCCTGAATGGCTCAAGAAGAAATAGTGCTGAGATGATTTTTCCTGATGTTTTCTTCCATGTTGAGGGAGTTCAAGTCATGGAATGCTTTGACCTCTTTCTACCCCATTATTTACTCCTCCTTGTGGGGTGTGGGATGATATCTGATTGATGTTTGGGAAGACTAATCAGGAAAATCTTAGCACAGCTCCTCTCTTCACATTCCCTTCCCCTCCCTCCCACCCTTGTATTCTCCACTCTTCCTCCATACGTACATTCTATAGAGGCCTGTTCTCACGTAGGGGTATCTGAGGTGGCCCAACAATGCCTGAGTGAGAATCTCTCTCATTAGTCACTTGCCCTCAGATATATGCTGTGTCCTTCAATCTTGCGATAGTTGCGTTCCCTGTACCGATATCTTTGCTCAGATCCGCAATTGGTTCAGGGCTAGGTGGGGAAAAGAGGTATCATTATTGTGCATACTCAGTGACCCTGAACAGTCAATTTTCCAAATAGTCACCCATCACGCTAGATTCCAGAAACATGCATCCTGCCTGATTTGAAGTTTTCACTGGATAAGGTAGAAAATGTACCAGCTGTCTTGGTCTTGGGTTACCAAACCTAGGAACCAAGGCTTTGATAAACTGAGACCATATGCTGATTGTACCAGGTATTAAGGCTTGCAACTAGTTACCAAGCTAGAGAAGGTCATCATTTGAACCTTTGAGTCCTCAAAACCATAATCCATAAAGCTAATATGAGTTTATACTACCCATCTCTAGTTATATAATTTGGTGAGGGGATGTTTGGACTAAAGGAAGAACGACTGCCAACTTTTCAGAGCTACACTAGCAATGGAGAAGGGGGCAATTCCCCAAGATTTCTTTTCCTTTGCCCCAACTCCCCTAAGTACATGTTGCTCCTTCCGTATCTCTTATCTTTTTCTTAATGTCTGAACCTCAGACCTTGGTGAAGAATAGATTAATGTGGGAGGGCGGGTGATGGAGAGTAGATCTCTGTCTCTCCTAATACGACACTGCATATTGCTACCTTGACCCTACATGCTGGCATTCCAACATTAGATACTGTGCTGGCTTCATAATTAAAGATATTGTCACCTGTGACAATTTGAAGCTGGGTGGACCCTAGAAGATCTAGTCCTTAGAGCTAATTCATTCCTGTGCATGTAAACGTATTGTAGTAGGAACTTTTGATAAAATTACTTCAGTTAAAGGCCTTTGATAAGATTGCATGACCCAGGGTGGATCTTAATCCTCTTACCAGAGTCCTTTATAAATGGAAGAAACATGCAGAAACACAGAGAAAAACTCCTAGAAGCTAAGAGAGAAAACCCTGGATGTCTGCAGCTAAAATCAACTGAATCTGGGAAAGAAAAAGAGTAGAGAGAAAATCAGAGGCAACCAAAAGTTGAAAGCAATGAAACCTGAAGGAGAAAGCAGAGACTGGCAGACACTGCCATTGTGCCCTGCCTGATTGCCCACAGCAGAAGTTTGGGGAGAAGGCATCTCCTGATGAGGCCTCAGACATGTTAGCTTATAAGTTAAATCCCCATTGTAAAAACCAACCCATTTCTGGTATGTTGCCCTGGCAGCCTTTAGCAAACGAAAACATCAACTTTATCAAGTGGGAGAATGTGGAGAGTAGAGAAGGATGAGTTTCAGAGGATCCTGGAGAGTCAATCATCCTCAATGACTTTGGCTTTTCCTATGTTTCCAGAAACCCACTCTTTCCCAATCAAAGCATTAATATTGGCTATGAAACAGACCGCATTTGGGTATTCAGTTGAGCTGTGGTTTTTACAGTGCATGAAGAGAGCTTCTACACTGGGCCTTAGCAATCTTCCTGTTATAGGTTTACATGGTAGCTGCATGTTTTCTTATTTATCTCTAGCTGTACTACCTGACTTTCTAAATATACTTCATTTAAGGCTGTAGAAAGTATACCAACTCAGTTCTAAAGTTCCTTATTCACTTAAAATTGTTGATTCTGATGCATAATAATAGATTAGGTTATTCAGATCAAATTTCTTATTGAAATGAACTAAAAATTCTAGATAAAGTATCAAATTTTCTTAAAGACATTAAAGAGTTGACAAGATACTATGGAACATCTCGGGCCAAATACCTAGGAAAACAGAGGCAAAGGAAAAGAGAAGCAGACTTTCACCTGAGGGTATTTTATAGTCTTGGAAAATGTGGACTTACACTGGATTGCCTCATAGTCGGGGTTGGGGGACAGGAACCAAAGGTCAAGGATGCAGAAGGTGGAGAGTTTAACAAGAGATGCTCCCCATAACAATCTTGAGCGACAAAGGTCTCCACCCTTTTGTAAGGGTGAACTGAAAGTAAACCAGGTTTTCTGATTTCTATCTGAGGATCGTATCTCCTGGGTTCTCCAGTGAATCCTTACTTTAAAAAAGTGGTCTTCGACTGTCCCCAAGAACCTGACAACACAAACATAAATTTTCTCTGGAGGAAATTTGAGTCATCCTAGATTCAAATTATTTTCAGAAACAATTTTTCCAGTACGGTTGCCAGTACACAAGAAGAATTGGGCCTGTAAGGAAATAAGGTACCAAGAGTGAGATCGAGAACAAGAAGATAAACAGGTACTAGAATAAACAGTCACATTAAAAACCATTCTTATTAACTTTAAATACATAAATAAAAATATTTAAAATATTTTCAGAAAACAAGAAAATATAAAAATGACAGTTTTTCTTGTACTTTTTAAACTTTTTCTTCTCATTTTTAAAAATTAGGTTGTAGGTTCACAGAAAAATCATACAGAGAGCAGAATGCCCACACCACTCCCCACAGTTTTCCCTAACATTATTTTGCATCAGTGTGGTGCATTGGTTACAATTTATGAAGCAATATTATTGTAATTATACTGTTAACTACAGTCCATAGTACATATTAGGGTATTAATATATACTCTTTGTGTTATACAGTTCTATGGTTTTCTAAAAAAAATTTTTCTGATAACATAAATGCCACTTAAAATTTCCCATTTTAACCATTTTCAGCTATTCGGTGATGTTAACTACCTTCAAAATGCTATGCTACCATCACCACCACCCACTACCAAAACTTTTCTATTACCTCAAAGAGAAACTCTATACTAATTAAACATTTACTCCCCTACCACCACCCTGGCCCTTCATAACCTGTACTCTAATTTCTGATCTAAGAATTTGCATATTCCAAATATTTCATATAAGTGAGATCATATAATATTTGTCCTTTTTTATGTGGCTTATTTCACTCTACATGAGATCTTCAAGGTCCATCCATGATGTAGAGTGCATCAAAACTTCATTTCCTTTTAGGGTGAAAAAATAATTCATTATATATATATATACCTCATTTTGCTTCTTCATTCATCTGTTGATGGCCACTTGGGTTGCTTCCACATTTTGGTCATTGTGAATAATGCTGGTTTGATCATCAGTGTGCAAATATAGGTTCAAGTCCATGCTTTCAATTCTTTAGGGTATATACCTAGAAATGGGATTGCCAGGTAATATGGTAACCCTATACTTAATGAGGAACTGCCAAACGGTTTTCCACTGTGGCTGCACAATTTTACATTCCCACTAACAGTGAACAAGTGTTCCTATTTCTCCATATCCTTTCCAATACTAGTTAGTATCCTTTTTTTTCTTTTTTCAATAGAAGCCATTCTAGTGGGTGTGAAATGGTATCTTATTGTAGTTTTAATTTGCATTTCCCTAATGGCTAATAATGTTGAGCATCTTTCATGCGCTTATTGGCAATTTGCATATCTTCTTGGAGAAATATCTGTTCAAGTCTTTTGCCCTTTTAAAAATTGGGTTGTTGGTCTTTTTGTTGTTAAGTTGTAGAGTTATTTATATATCCTGGATTTCAAACCATTGTAGGATATGTGGTTTTCAAATATTTTCTCTTACTCTGTAAGTTGTCTTTTATTATTTTTTTTACACAGCAAGAGTTTTTTTCTTTATTTTTAATTATTTTAAAAGATGATTTAGATTACATAAATGTTACATTGAAAATATAGGGAGTTCCCATATACCTCACCCCTCCCCCTCCCACATGTAACTTGTCTTTTTACTTTAGTCATAAAGCCTGATGCACAGAAGTTTTACTTCTACTAAAGTCCCATTTATATGTTTTTTCTTTTGTGGCTCATGTTTTGGATATTCGTTGCCTGACACAAGGTCCTGAAAGTGTTCCCTTTGTTTTCTTCCAGGAGTTATGTAGTTTTGGTTCTTATATTTTAAGTCTTCGATCCATTTTGAGTTAACTTTTGTGTTTGGAAATCCAGTTTTCCTGGCAGGATTTGTTGAAGATACTATCCTTTCCCCCTTGAGTGGACTTGGCATGCTTGTCAAAAATCAATTGGCCGTGGAGGTGAAGATTTATTTCTGAGCTCTCAATTTGATTCCATTGGTCTGTACATCTGCTCTTGTGCCAGTACCTTGCTGTTTCGATTACTGTTTTGGTTGTTATTTTGTAGTAAGTTTTATAATCAGAAGTGTGAGTCCTCCAACTTCATTCTTCTGTTCCTAGATGGGTTTGGCTATTCAGGGCTCTTTAACTTCCTGTGTTAATCAGCTGAAGGGGTGCTGATGCAAAGTAACAGAAATCTGTTGGGTTATATACAGGGTATTTATTTGGGGTAGAAGTTTACAGTCACAAGGCCATTGAGTAAGTTACTGCCCTCACCAAAGTCTGTTGCCACATGTTGGCTCAAGATGGCTGCCAAGGGTTCAGCCTCCATTTTCTCTTACAGCTCCATGGTCCCAGTTTGTTCCAGTATCAGCTGTAGGCTGGGATAAGTCTCATCTCTCTCCTGGGGCTCATTCCTCTCCCAGCTCAGCTGTTCTGGTCTCTCCACAAGGTCACCTATAGACTTTCAGGCTCCCTCTCTCTTCCTGGAGCCTCTGTCATGTCTATGGAGCTGTCTCTATTCCTCTGTGTTCTTCTCTTGTGTATTTACCTCCTGGGAACTCTGGATCAAAACTCCAACTCTCTTCTCTGACTTGTCATTTTCTCTGTGAGTTCCCATCCCCTACCTATATGGCCCAATTAAATCCTTAATCAAGTAAAAGTGAAACCTCTTAAATTTTAATACTATCTAATACACCCAGATGAACAGACCAGTTTACAAACACAATTCAATATCTATTCCTGGAATTCATAAATAATACCAAACTGCTACACTTCTGTATAAATTTGATGATTGGCTTTTCTATTTCTGCCAAGAAGACTGATAGAATTTTGGTTGGGATTGTGTTGAATTTGTAGGTTGCTTTGGGTAGAATTGATGCTTTAACAAATTGTTATCTTAACAAAACTTAGTTTTCCATCCATGAACATAAAGTATCTTTCCATTTATTTAGGTCTTTAATTTCTTTGAGCAATGCATTGCAGTTTTCTGTTTACAAGTCCTTTACGTCCTTTGCCAAATTTATTCCTAGATATTTGATTCTCTGTTTGCTCTTGTAATGGAATATTTTTCTTTTTCTTTTAAAGATTTATTTTTTATTTTATTTCTCTCCCCCCACCCCATTGTCTGCTCTATGTGTCCATTCATTGTGTGTTCTTCTGTGTCTGCCTGGATTCTTGTCAGTGGCACCAGGAACCTGTGTCTCTTTTTGTTGCATCATCTTGCTGCGTCAGTTCTCCATGTGTGAGGCACCACACCTGGGCAGGCTGCACTTTCTTTGTGTAGGGTGGCTCTCCTTACAGGGCACACTCCTTCCATAGGGCTCCCTTACGCAGGGGACACCCCTGCATGACGGGGCACTCCTTGCGCTCATCAGCACTGTGAGTGGGCCAGCTCACCACATGGGGCAGGAGGCCCTGGGTTTGAACCCTGGACCTTCCATGTGGTAGGCAGATGCTCTATCAGTTGAGCCAAATACCCTTCCCTGGAATATTTTTCTTGATTTCCTCTTCACATTGTTCATTACTAGCATATAGAAACACCACTGTTTTTTGCATGTTGATCTTGTACCCCATCACTTTGCTAAACTAATTTATTAGTTTTAGAAGTTTTATTGTGATTTTTTTTCAGGATTTTCTATTTATAGGATCATCCGCAAATACAGAAAGTTTTACTTCTTTCTTTCCAATTAGGATGATTTGATTTCTTTTTCTTGTCTAATTACTCTGACCACAGCTTCCAGAACAATGTTGATTAACAGTGATAACAGTGGGCACCCTTGTCTGTTCTTGATCTTGTAAGAAAGCTTTCAGTCTTTCACCATTGAGTAAGATATTATCTGTGGGTTTTTCATATATGCCTTACATCATGTTGAAAAGTTTCTTTCTATTCTTAGAAAAGGGTATTTTTTTAAAGAAAGGGTGCTGGATTTTGTGAAATTCCTTTTCTTCATCAATTGAGGTGATCATGTAGGTTTTTATTCCCATTGTTCTACTAATGTGGTATATTACACTAATTGATTTTCTTGTGTTAAACCACCCTTGCATACCTGGGATAAATCCCACTTGATCATGGTGTATAATTCTTTTAATGTGCTGTTGGATTTGGTTTGCTAGTATTTTGCTGAGGATTTTTGCATCTATATTCATAAGGGATATTGGTCTGTAATTTTCTTTCCTTGAGGTAACTTTTGCTCGTTTTGTTATTAGAGTGATGATGATAGAATGACCTAATAGAATGAGTTAGTAAGCATTCCCTCATCTTCAATTTTTTAGATGAGATTGAGCAAGATTGGTATTAATTGTTCTTGGTATGTTTGGTAAAATTCACCAGTGAAGACTTCTGGTCCTGGGCTTTCTTTGTTGGGAGGATTTTTGTTATTGATTCCATCTCTTTACTTGTTATTGGTCTGTTACGTTCTGTTTCTTCTTGAGTCAGTGTAGGTAGTTTGTGTGTTTCTAGAAATGTTTCCATTTCTGCAAGGTTATCTAATTTGTTGGCAAACAATTTTTCACAGCATCCTCTTCTAATCCTGTTTATTTTTGTGGGGTTGATAGTAATGTTCCTGCTTTCATTTCTGAATTTATTTGCATTCTCTCTATTTTTTTTCATTATCAGTCTAGCTAAAGATTTGTCACTTTTATTGATATTTTCAAAGAAGTAAAAGTTGGTTTCCTATATTGTTTTTTGTTGTTGTTGCTTTTTTGTTTTTAGGAGGTGCCAGGGAATGAATCTAGGACCTTGTACATGGGAGGCAGGCACTCAACCATTTGAGCTACATCTGCTCTGCCTATATATATATTTTTGTCTGTATTTTAAAAAAATTTATCCCCCCCTCCCCCTTGCAGTTTGCTTGTTGTCTGCGCTCTCTGTCCATTCACTGTGCGCTCTTCTGGGTTTTTTACTGGTCGCCCTTTTTGTTGCATCACCTTGCTGAGTTGGCTCTCCAAGGCTCTTGCAGGCTGGGTGGCACTCTGTGGTGCTTGTGGGCAAGCCTGCCTTCACAAGGAGGCCCCGGGACGTGAACCCAGGGCTGCCCAGATGGTAGACGGGAGCCCAACTGATTGAGCCAGAGCTGCTTCCCTCTGCCTATGTTGTTTTTAATTCTCTATTCCTTTATTTATTTGTTTGTTTGTTTGTTTGTTTTTTAGCTGGTGAATTTGGAAGGTTGCTTTACTGGGGAAATTCAATTTTGAGAAGATATTTTCAGCAGTTTGCTTGTAGACAATGCATTGTGTTCAGCTGTTATGGAAGTGGCCTTCTAGAGTAGATGACTGTGCAGATACATTATACTTTCTACAAAACTAATTTATTATAAGGAATTCCTCATTTATTCTTTTTAAACACTTTTTTATTTTTTAAATACTTTAGACTACATAAATGTTACATAAAAAATAGAGGGGATTCCCATCTTCCCCACCCCCTGCCTCTCCCACACTTTCCCACATTAACAACAGCCTTCATTAGTGTGGTACAAATGTTACAATTGATGAACACATATTGGAGCATTGCCATTAAGTGTAGATTATAGTTTTTGAGGTACCCGGCCCAAGGATTGAACCTGAGACCTCATATGTGGGAAGCCGGCGTTCACCACCAAGCCACATCGGCTTCTCTGAGATGGCTCCCTCGCGGTTTGCTTGTTTTGTTTTTTGTTAAGGAGTCACCGGGGATGGAATGAGGACCTCTCATGTGGGAAGCAGGCACTTAACTGCTTGAGCCACATCCGATCCCAAAATCTCTATTTCATTTATTGCTATTCTAATCTTTGTTATTTCCTTTATTCTGCTCACTTTTGATTGAGTTTGCTCTTTTTAATCTGTCTTTCCCAGGTGGAGTTTAGGTCTCTGGTTTGATATATTTCTTCTTTTTTAATGTAATCATTTAGAGCTATAAAATTCCTTCTCTCACTGCCTTTGCTGCAACCCATAAGTTTTGGTATGTTTGTTTCTACTTTCATTCACCTCTAAGTATTTCCCTTGTGATTTCTTCTTTCACTCCTTGCTTGGTTAAGGTTGTATTGTTTAATTTCCACTTTTTTGTGAATTTTCCAGTTTTCCCTCTGTTATTAATTTCCAGTTTCATTCCATTGTAGTTGGAGGTGATGCATTGCGTGATTTCAATATTTTTACACTTATTGAGACTTGTTTTGTTATCTAATGTATGGTCTGTCTTGGAAAATGGCCTATGTGCAATAAAAACAAACATGCATTCTGCTCTCATTTGGTGAAGTGTTCTATATATGTGTCTTAAGTCTAGGTGGTTTATAGCATCATTCAAGTCTTCTATTTCATTATTTATTTTCTGTCTAGCTGTTATATCCATTATTGAAAGTAGTGCATTGAATTTTCCTACTATTTATTAAAACCATCTATTTCTCCCTTCATATCTGTCAGTAATTGATTCATATATTTTGGGGTGCTGCTGTTAGGTGCCTATATATTTGTAATTGATATATATAGCAATTAGTATATAGTGGCCTTCTTTGTTCCTTGTGACAGTTTTTGACTTAAAGTATATTTTATCTGAAATTAATATAACTAATCCAGCTCTCTCTCTCTCTCTCTCTCTCTGTGTCTCTCTCTTTTTAGTTAGGCCAGTAATTTATTAAGGAATGGTGAGAAGAGAAAAGGGAGAATATAACAGATCTTGGGTCACAGGTCGAGAGGAAAGGGGCCGAAACGTGATAAAGAGGGCCAATTTACAGACTACAATTCCCCATTATAGGTTATAATGCCCAGGTTTTACCTGTGTGTTGTTCCAGGCAGAGGGAGGAAGTCCAGAACTGGAGCAGAAAGCAAGGACAGGAGAACAAAGGCAAGAGCAGGCTCAGCTCTCTTTTGGTTCCAATTTGCCTGGAATATTTTTTCCATCCTTTCACTTTCACCTTACTGTGTCTTTGAATGTAGGGTGAAGCCTTGCAAATAGCATATACTAGGGTTATGCTTTTTTCCATTCTGTCATTCTCTGTCTTTTGACAGGAGAGTTTAATCCAATTACATTTAAAATAACTACTGATGGGAAACGGATTTGGCCCAGTGGTGAGGGCGTCAGTCTACCACATGGGAGATCCGCGGTTCAAACCCGGGGCCTCCTTGACCCGTGTGGAGCTGGTCCATGGACGGTGTTGATGTGCACAGGGAGTGCCCTGCCACGAAGAGGTGTCCCCCGCGTAGGGGAGCCCCACGCGCGGGGAGTGCGCCCCGTAGGGAGAGCCGCCCAGCGCAAACGAGAGTGCAGCCTGCCCAGGAATGGTTCTGCCCACACTTCCCATGCATGCTGCTGATGACAACAGAAGTGGACAAAGAAACAAGACGCAGCAAATAGACACAGAGAACAGACAACTGGGGGAGGGGGGGAATTAAATAAATAAATAAAATATTTTTTTTAAAAAATTAGAAAAAAAAAAAACTACTGATAATGCAGGACTTTCTTCTGCCATTTTGTAACGTGGTCTTTGTAAGTCATACATTTTTTGTCCCGCAAGTCTTCCATTAATGCCTACTTTCATATTTGTGCAATTTTATTTAGTACACTATTTTGAGTTTCTCCTCATTCCCCTATGTAAGTATGCATGTATGTATATTTTACATACATAATTAGAGAAGTTGTGAGCTTTCAAAACAATCAATCATAAAATACAGCATTCCCAAGTACCATCCTGCCACCAACACCTTGCATTGGTGTGGAACATTTGTTACTATTGATGCTGGCACATTTTCTTGTAATTGTACTACTTTTTAAAAACAGCAGTTACCATTTTTACAATTGATGAAAGCTTTTTAAAATACTTCTATCTATCATCCATTCTTTACATTAGCTGTATTCCCTTGTACCTCCTTATTATTAATACCTTATATCAATATCACATTTGTTGTAATTCATGAGTGAATATTCTCATACTTGTACTATTAACTATAGTCCATCATCTACAGTAGGGTACCCTGTGTTGTACAGTTCCATGTTTTTTCTTTTAACCACATTCACCTATATAGTCCAGTGTTATTGATTACCCTCACAATAATGTGTTACCATCAGCACCATCCATTTCTGTGCGCTTGCTTATTAAAATTACTTTATAACAGTGAAGTCATACAATATTTGTCCTTCTGTGTCTGGTTTATTTAATTCAACATAATGTCCTCAAGATTCATCCATGTTGTAGCATATATGAGGATTCCTTTTTTTTTTATAGCTGAATAATATTCCATTGCATATTGTTTATCCCTTCACTAGTTTATGGACATTGAGGCAGCTTCCATATTTTGGCAATTCTATACTCAGCTTCCTGAGGAACTGTCAAACTGTTTTCCACAGCAGCTGCACTGTTTTACATTCCCACCAGAAATGAAAGAGAGTTCCTATTTCTCTAGATCCTTTCCAACCCTTGTAGTTTTCTGTTTTTTAATAGTGGCCATTCTAGTAGTAGTGAAATGAGATCTTATTATGGGGGCAGGGTGGGTTGGGAAGGCAAGAGAAATAAATTTTAAAAATTAAAAAAAAAAGAAACACTACTGATTTGTGTGCGTTGATCTTGTATCCCACCACTTTGTTGATCTTGTTTATTAGCTCTAGTAGTGTTGTTGTGGATCAGGGGTTCTTAATCTTTTTTGTCCCATGGACCCCTTTACCAGTTAGGCAAAGCCATGGACCCCTTCTTAGAATGTAGTGGTAGATAGTTTTATGACACTCAACTAGTGTCAGGTCTAACAACTACTGTAATTTCGAAGTATAGATGAACGTAAGCGATTTTTCGAGATATGTAACAGCTGTAATGTGATATGAAATGAATACTACTATAATTTATTGTATACATTCATAAATGAAGGAGATGCTGGATTTCAGTTAGAGGTCAGAGAAAATACAGATAATAAGCTGATTTTTTTCAGTTCAAGCTCACAGATCCCTCTTGTAAATGTTTCAAGATTTTCTATGTATAAGATCATTTCATCTGCAAATAGTGAAAGTTTTACTTCTTCCTTTGCAATTTGGATGCCTTTTATCTCTTTTTCTTTTCTAACTGCTCTACCTAGAACTTCTGCACAATATTGAAAAACAGTGGTAACAGTAGGCATCCTTGTCTTGTTCAAGATCTTAGAGAGAAAGCTCAGTCTTTCACCATTGTTTATGATGTCAGCTGTGGGTTGTTCATATATTCCTTTTGTCATAATGAGGGAATTTCTTTCTATTCCTATCTTTCTAAGAGTTTCTCATTTTTTTCTATGTCAGTCTATCTAGGGGTTTGTCAATTTTATTTATCTTCTCAAATACCAACTTTTTATGATTAGAAGACTTGTTTATTACCCTATAAATACTCAGCCAATAAATCTGAAAGAATTTGAAATAACAGGGCTAGATATGAGTAGAAATGAGGTACTTAGACGACATTTCTTTATTGTTGATCAGTTTGGCAATTAACAATATTAAATAGATTCTGGGAGAAAAATATCAAGGAAAATTTTGAGATCATTCAGTTGCAGATCTGGAATAAATGACATAGTGTTCAAAGAACCAACTTTTGGTTTTGTTAATTTTCTCTAATTTTTAATTCTCAATTTCATTTATTTCTGCTCTACTCTGTTATTTCTTTTCTTCTGCTTGCTTTGCAATTCATTTTTTCCCCCTTTTCTAGTTCCTCCAGGTGTGCAGTTAGGTCTTTGATTTTACGTCTTTGTTCTTTTTCAATGTAAGCATTTAGGGCTATAAATTTCCCTTTCAGCACTGCCTTTGCTATATCCCATAAGGTTTTTTTCCTATCTGGTTTTATCATCGTCTTTTTTTGGTGTATTGCTTTGCCGTGCAGGGGCCTGCACCTATCACTGCGCCAAGTGGGGACCTCCCCGTGAAGGTCTGGGATGCCTTTTCTCTTTCTTTCTTTTTTTTTTTTTTACCAGAAGGTTCTGGGGATCGAAATGGTAAATGGGAGCTCAATTTCTTGAGCCACAGCCAATTTCCTACCCTATAAGTTTTAATATGTTGTATTCTCATTTTCATTCATATCAAGATATCTGTTGATTCTGCTTGCAATTTCTTCTTTGACTTATTAAGAGTGTGTTGTTTAACTTCCATATATCTATAAATTTCCCTACCTGTTACTGATTTCCAGCTTCATTCCATTATAGTCAGGGAAAGTGCTTTGTATGATTTCAATCTTTTTTAATTTCTAAAGACTTGTTTTGGGGAAACAGACTTGGCCCAGTGGTTACGGCGTCCGCCTACCACATGGGAGGTCCGCGGTTCAAACCCCGGGCCTCCTTGACCCGTGTGGAGCTGGCCCATGCGCAGTGCTGATGCGCGCAAGGAGTGCCATGCCACGCAGGGGTGTCCCCTGCGTAGGGGAGTCCCACGTGCAAGGAGTGTGCCCGTGAGGAGAGCCGCCCAGCGTGAAAGAAAGTGCAGCCTGCCCAGGAATGGCGTGGCCCACACTTCCCGTGCCACTGACGACAACAGAAGCAGACAAAGAAACAAGACGCAGCAAATAGACACAGAGAACAGACAACCGGGGGTGGGGGGATTAAATAAATAAATAAATCTTTAAAAAAAAAAAAGACTTGTTTTGGAAACCAACATGTGATTTATTCTGGAGAATGATCCATACACACTTGAGAAGAATGTATATTCTGCTGTTTGGTGGTCCAGTGGCCTGCGTGTGTCTGGTAGGTCTAGTTCATTTATCACATTCCTCAACTCTCTGTTTGCTTATTGATCCTCTGTCTAGATGTTCTATTTATTGATGAAAGTGATATATTGAATTCTCCACCTATTATTATAGAGACATCTATTTCTCCCTTCAGTTTTGCCTGTGTTTTCCCCATGTATTTTGGGGCACCATGGTTAGGTGTATAAATATTTATCACTTATTTCTTTTTGGTGGGTTGCCCCTTTTATTAATATATAATGTCCTTCTTTGTCTTTTGTAAGAGTTTTATATTTAAATACTATTTTGTCTGATATTAGTATAGCTACCCCAGCTCTTTTTTCAGTTACTATTTATGTGAAATATCTCGTTCTTACCTTTCACTTTCAACCTATTTGTATCTTATTTCCAATAAGGCCTTAGAAGGAAGTGATGAAACTATTATTGGAAAATGGAGGAAAGGCTATTCGTGTTTTAAAGTTGCACAAAAATGAGCAAGATTGACTCCTGATGTTATAGAGAAGAGAGAATTTGAAAATTACGAGCTTGGACATTTAGCCAAGATTTCCAAACTAAAAGGAAAATGCAGACTGGCTTCTCCTTGCAACTTATAGCAAAATGTTAAAGAGATACACTGAGAACTGAATTTTTGGTCACAAAGAAACCAGAAACTGATTCCAGAAATTCCACATCTCTGGAAATCAAGCCTCCAAATGACAGAGCCCTATTTGAGGAATTAACTAAACTTGGAACATGCAAGTCAGGATTGAAAATGCAATTATCCAGGGAAGTGGACGTAGCTCAACTGATAGAGCATCCGCCTACCATAGGGGGGTCCAGGGTTCAATCCCCAGGGTCTCCTGGCCCATGTGGTGAGCTGGCCCATGCACAGTGCTGCCTCATGCAAGGAGTGCCATGCCATGCAGGGGCATCCCCGTATAGGAGAGTGGATCCTGCAAAAAGAGCTGCCCTGCATGAAAAAAGCACAATCTACCCAGGAGTGGCGCCACACACACACAGAGCTGACACAGCAAGATGATGCAACAAAAAAGAGATGCAGTTTCCCAGTGCCGCCTGATAATGCAAGCAGATGCAAAAGAACACACAGTGAGGGAAGCGGACTTGGCCCAATAGATAGGGTGTCCGTCTACCACATGGGAGGTCCAAGGTTCAAACCCCGGACCTCATTGACTCGTGTGGAGCTGGCCCATGCACAGTGCTGATGTGCGCAAGGAGTGCTGTGCCATGCAGGGGTGCCCCCCACATGGAGGACCCCCACGCACAAGGAGTGCACCCCGTAAGGAGAAGAACACACAGCAAAATGGACACAGAGAACAGACAACTGGGGGTGAGGGGAAAGGGAAGAGAAATAAATCTTAAAAAAAAAAAAAAAAGAACACACAGTGAATGGACAGAGAGAGCAGACAACGGGGGGTGGGGGGTGGGGGACGGGGAGGGAAATAAATAAAAATAAATCTTTTAAAAAATGCAATTATCCAGGAAAGATTTGTAGGAAGTCTTACTGTCTGTTGGCTTGGACCCCTGCTTCCTGCATGTTAAATCAACAAGGTTTTTTTGAGATCTATATGAATAAAACCACTGTCAGCCTGAACTAAAAGAGACAGAGAGGGAAGGAATGGAAGGTAAAACAGCTTTAAGAGGAAAACCATGGAAGCTGAGGTCTGGAATTAAGACATCTTGGGCCAAGAGAGGAGCTCCCCACATGTGTACAGAGGGTGAATTTGCCTCAGCATTTGAAGAGGGTGGATGTTCCAGCCTCAGGGAAGGTTTTGCTACCCCAGGCTACAGAGAGGGTGAAGCACATTCCCCAAGGGTTGGGGAGAGTGAGGTCACCACCCCAGTGCTCTAAGAGGGGCGGGCCTGTTCCCAATGGGTTGAGGAGAGTGAGGTCAATGCCCCATTGCTCTGAGAGGAGTAAGCCTCTACCCCATGGATTAGGGGAGACCATGTCACCAACTCACTGTTCTGGGAGGGTTAGGCCTGTATGCCAGAGATGAGGAAGAATGTTGCTACCACCTCACTGTACTAAGGGGGCTGAGACTTTACCCCAGAGATTGGGTAAATTGTGGCCATCACCTGAATATTCTTCAAGGATGAGGTCTGGAGCTTGGTTTCCAGCCAGATGCTTGATGAGGATGGAACCAAGAAAATGGCCATTGGAAAAGCCTGTGGAAATGGTGGGTCCCCATAAGGCCCCAAGAAGAAATCATCATCTTTAGAATGACTCTCAGACTTTGAAAGCTAATGGAGTATGCCCTGCAGGTTTTCAGAACTGCTGGGGACCTGTGATTCATGTTTCCCTCCCAAATTCTCATTATGGAAATGCAAATGTTCATGCTATGTCTGTCCCTTTGAGTTTTGGAAGCAGATAAATTTTTCTGTAAGTTTCACAGTTTGTCCCAAGACAAACTGTGTTTCAATAATTGTTATATGATTTTTGTGCTTAGCGTTGCTACTCAAGAGGATTTATGTTTGTTTTGTGGGTTTGTTCCTTTTTAACATTGTAATGTCTTTTTTTTGGGATTTGGAGGGTGGAGTGTGGCAGTTTGAGATTATTTATGAACCCCCCAAAAGAGGATTACGTTCGTAAATTGGTCTGTTCCTCTGGGTGTGATACTCTTCGATTGTATTAAATTCAAAGGTTTTAAGTACTTGACTAAATCAATTCAAGACCTTTGATTTGACCACATCAGTAAGGCATGACTCAGGTTAAGTCCCCACCCCCTTGGTGGACTGATATAAATGGGCACTTCACTCAAGAAAACACAAAAAGAAGAGAGAAAACTGTCAGTTTTGATCCTGTAGCCTCAGGGAAAGATAAGCCATTCACCCGATAGTTTGCAGCTGAGCAGCTGAGAAAGCCTGAAAAGAAGCAAGCCTTATGCCAGACAGATGTAGAAAGTCCTGAGAGATGAGCCCTATGTCAGCCTACAGACGAGATCAGAAGAATCTGGGCCCATGGAGCTTTAAGATGAAGAAGGAAGGAGAGACCGGACTGATTTTCTACATCTTACTTCAACTCATGGCAGTTGACTTTGGTGAGAAAGTACCTCTTATGGTACCCTGAGTTTGACTCTTTAGGGCCTTGTAATTGTAAGCTTTTACCCAAAATAAATACCCTTTATAAAGCCAACAGATTTCTGGTACTTTGCATCAGCACCCCTTTCGGACTGACTAATATAGTGTCTAAGGTGAGCCTTTTGTAAACAGTGTATATTTGGATTATATTTTTTAAATCCCTTCTGCCAATCTTTTGATTGGGGAGTTTAATTCATTAACATTCAATGTTATTTTTGTAAAGACAGTACTTACTTCAGCCACTTTATCCTTTGGTTTTTATATGCCATCTCTCTCTCTCTCTCTCTCCCCCCACCCTTTTCCTCTCTTCCTCTCTCCCACTCCCTCCCTCTCTCCCTCTCCCTCCCTCTCTCTTTCTTTTTAATTAACCTTACTGATAATCTTTGTTTATACACTCTACTCCAAGCCCCTCTCTCCTGTCAGCCTGCAAAACTCCCTTTAGTAATTCTTGTAGGGCAAGTCTCTTGTTGATAAACTCTCTCAGTTTCTCAGTTTCTGGTTTTATGTGAATATTTGAAATATCCCCTCATTTTTGAAGGACAGTTTTGCTGGCTAAAGAATTCTTGACTCGCAGTTTTTCTCTTTCAGTATCTTAAATATATCATCATTTTCTTCTCTCCTCCATGGTTTCTGACAAGAAATCTGCACTTGGTTTTATTGTGGTTCCCTTGTATGTGATGAATCACTTTTCTCTTGCTGCTTTCAGGATTCTCTCTTCCTCTTTTTTTTTTTTTTAAGTTATTTATTTCTCCCCACCCCCTCATTGTTTCATTTACCATGTCTGTTCGCCTTCCTTTTTTCTTTAGGAGGCACTGGAAACCAAACCCAGGACCTCCAATGTGGAAGGGTGGTGCCCAATTGCCTGAGCCAGGCTCCACTCTTTGCTTTGTTGTGTCTCTCATTATGTTTGTCTTCTTGTGTTTCTTGTTCCATCATCTTGGTGTCAGCTTACCATGCCTGCCTGTTTCACCAGCTCACTGTCTTCTTCAGGAGACACTGGGAACTGAACCAGGGACCTCCACGTGGTAGGTGGGAGCCCAATTATTTGAGCCACATCCGCTTCCCAGGATTCTTTCTCTATCTTTGGCATTTGACATTCTGACTGGTATGTGTCTTGGAGTATGCTTACTAGGATTTATTCTGTTTGGAGTATGTTGCACTTCTTGGAAATTTATAGTTATATCTCTCCTAAGAGTTGGGAAATTTTTGGCCATTATTCCTCTAAATATTCTTTCTGCCCGTTTTCCTTTCTCTTCTCCTTCTGATGTATATGTTTGTATGCTTTATGCTGTCATTCAAATCCTTAAGTCACTGCTGATTTTTTCCCCATTCTTTTGTTTATTTGTTCCTCTGTAAGATTTAGATTGCCCTGTCTTTTACATTGTTGACTCTTTCTTCTGCCTGTTCAAATCTGCTGTTGTATGTCTCTAGTGTATTTTAATGACTTCTATTGGGTCTTTCACTCACATAATTTTGGTTATATTTCTTTTTATACTTTGAAATTCAGTTTTATGCACACACAGTGTTTTCTTAATATCCTTTATCTACTGAGCAATATTTTCCTTCATCTCCGTGAATTGATTAGGAAATTTGTTTGAACATCAACTGCTTGAGCCACATCTGCTTCTCCTCTATAGTTTAGTTTGGCTTTTTTTTTTTTAAAACACTCTTTTCCTTGTCTCTAGCTGCTTTTCCCCAGAGGGAAAGTTCTGGGAAGAGGGTCACTCCATAAAGGACTTTCCCAAGTCAGTATTTCCCAGCCAAAACTGGGCCTGGGACCCATGACCCCTGGGAAGGGGTTCAGGAAGGATGCTAAAAGCCTCTTTGATGCTCCCCTAGCTGTACTTTCCTGGCCTGCCCAGCAGATGGTACCTTTCAAAACTCTTCCCTACAGTCCTAAGGAGGCACTGCATCTTTAAATCTCCACTGCCTCGGGAAGCAGACTTGGTTTAGCAGATAGAACATCTCCCTACCACATGGGAGACCCATGGTTCAAACCCAGGACCTCCTTGACCCATGTAGAGCTGGCCTACATGCAGTGCTGATGCCCCTGTCATTCTTCAGGAAAAGGATTTTTATGTTCCTTCTCTCAGCAGCAGCTAGCCAGGGATTGGATCCCAAGGTAACCCACTGTGAGAGTGGGGGATGGATACCAGCAGCCACTACCAGAGAGAGCTACTCTTAACACTTTATCTCAATTTATCATCCTTTCCCTCCCACTCTTCTTTGATGCTGTACAGTGTTCTTCTGGCCTCCAGAGCCTCAAAACAATTGTTTTAGACAGTTTCTGCCTGTTTACCAGTGTTTTGGAGAAAGGACGAGTCTTGGAGGTCCCTACTCTGCCATCTTCCCCAGAGGTTTTTAGATATTTTTGATATTTTCTTTGTGGTTAAATTTGGACTTCAATTTAATACTTATAATCTATAAGAATCACATATGATTTGATACCAACTTAAATAGCATATGTAAACATGCCTCCTATACATCCCATTTTCCCATCTTTTTGTTGCACTTGTTATAACTTATGTATTTATACATTGTGTGTCCAAACCAGAGATTTATCATTAATTTTTTTTTTTAATTTTTTTATTTTTTATCGACTTTGTAATAATATTACATTAAAAATATATATGTGAGGTCCCATTCAACCCCACCCCCCCACCCCCCCTCTCCCCCCCCAACAACACTCGTTCCCATCATCATGACACATCCATTGGATTTGGTAAGTACATCTTTGGGCACCTCTGCACCTCATATACATTGGTTCACATCATGGCCCATACTCTCCTCTATTCCATCATGTAGGCCCTGTGAGGATTTACAATGTCCGGTGATTACCTCTGAAGCACCATCCAGGGCAGCTCCATGTCCCGAAGACGCCTCCACCTCTCATCTCTTCCTGCCTTTCCCCATACCCTTTGTCCATTATGTCCACTTTTCCCAATCCAATGCCACCTCTTCTATGTGGACACTGGATTGGTTGTGTCCATTGCACCTTTATGTCAAGAGGAGGCTCAGATTCCACCTGGATGCTGGATGCAATCCTCCCATTTTCAGTTGTAATCACTCTAGGCTCCATGGTGTGGTGGTTGTCCTTCTTCACCTCCATCTTAGCTGAGTGTGGTAAGTCCAATAAATCAGATTGTAGGTGCTGGAGTCTGTTGAGGCTC
Source organism: Dasypus novemcinctus (assembly GCF_030445035.2). Lineage (NCBI taxonomy): Eukaryota > Metazoa > Chordata > Mammalia > Cingulata > Dasypodidae > Dasypus > Dasypus novemcinctus. Next base: position 107,381,408 of record NC_080682.1, on the reverse strand, counting down.
AGGATCTGGCTATCACATTGTCAGTCCAGAGATTCAAATCCCCTAAATATATCTTAAACCCCAACATTAACTGCACCTCCAGCACATTAGCATGAAAGTCTTATGAAGGGAGATCCCATCTGAGTCCAGATTCATCACACATAAACACCATTTCCAAAGAGGGGCCATCTTTATCATTAATTTTTATGCATTTTTATTTTAGAATCTGTAAGAAGTAAAATGTGATGTTACACACCAAATGTACAATAGTATGAGCATTTATAATTACCCATATGTTTACCTTTACTGAATTTCTTTAATTGTTTATGACACTTCTAGTCACTGACTAGTGTCCTTTTTTTCCAGTCCAAAGAACTCCCTTTAGCATTCCTTGTAGGGCAGATTTAGGGTTGAAAAATTCTCTCACCTTTTCTTGATCGGGGAATGTCTTAATCTCATTTTCAGTTTTGAAAGACAGTTTCACTTGATATAAAATTCTAGGTTGGCAAAAATTTTCTTTCAGCACTTTAAATATTTTGCCTCACTGCCTTCTTGCCTTCACAGTTTCTGGTAAGAAATAAGCACTTAATCTTATTGGTGCTCCCTTATACATAACATGCTGCTTTCCTCTTACAGCTTTCAGAATTCTCTGGGTGGCAATCAACAGTTTGACTGTTGATTTGGCATGGTCAAATCATAGATAGTCTGTTTGGGGTTGATTAAACTTCCTGAGTGTCCATATTCGTGTCTTTAAATTTGGAAAATTTTCTGCCATTAACTCCTGCCATTTTCTGCCATTAACTCCTTAAATATTCCTTCTGACACTTTCTCCCTGTCTTTCCCTTTTGGGAATCCCATAATGCATGTAATGGTACACATGATGGTGTCCCACAGTTCTTTTTTTTTTTTTTGCATTATTTTTCTTTCTGCTCCTTACATTGAATCATTTCAATGTCTTATCTTTGAGTTCACTTATTCTTTTTTTTTGCCAGCTCTAATCTGTTGTTGAAATCCTCTAGTGGATCTTTTATTTTAGTTATTGTCATCTTCAACTCTGGTATTTCTGTTTGGTTCCTTTTAAAAATTTCTACCTCTTTATTGATATTCTTATAGTTTTCATCCTTTAGTTCTTTCTCCATGTTTTCCTTTAGTTCTTTGACCATATCGAAGATAATTTTTTAAGTCTTCGGTGTGTTTTAAAGCGTGGTCTTCTTTGTTAATGGCTTCTGCTATTTACCTTACTCCTTTGGATCTGCCATTGTTTCCTATTTCTTTGTATGGCCTGTAGTCTTTTGTTGCACACTGTACATTTAATATTTTAATATGGTAACTCTGGAATTTAGGCCCTTGAGGTAACTGTTTCTTACATTTGTATTCAGCTAGTGATATGACACTTTCTTGAATGCAAGGACCTAATCAAAATAAAGAAACAAATGCAAAAAAAAAGTCACTTTCTTTGCAAATTGGCTCTTCTTTAGCTGGTGATCTCCTTGAGAGATTAGTCCTCCTATTAAGCAGATCAGTCTAAGATTTAGAAGAAGCATTGCATTCAGGTAAGGCAAGCCCATATCCAGAGATTACTTTGAATGCCAGGAGATAAAAAACAAATGCAAAAAACACCTTTGACAGCTTTTGCAAATTTTCTCTGTGCTGCCTGGTGTTTCCCTATAGAGTTTAGCCCTCCTACCAAGAAGCTCAGCCTGAGGTGAAAATGCAGGCTCCCCTCTGTCTTTGCTGAGCCTGCATCTTTTCCTGGGCATACACTCATCATGTGCTTAGTAATTCCTGTTTACTACAGGAATCCAAATGCCCCTTTACTCTATGAAATAGACTCATCCCCTCCTCACAGGAGCTTTTTTGCATATCTTGAAGCCAGTAATCATTTGTCCCAGGCACCCTTCATTTAATTGTTTCTTATACTGCTTTAGCTGTAGGCAAGTTGCTTCTGCTTGCAGGCAAGTCCTTGTTTATTCCTTCTTGCTGCTACTTAATATGTTGGCACTGACATACAGGCAGCCCAGTATGCACATTGGGGTTACTCTACTCCCTGAAGAGGACCAGGGACCCATAATGAGAGAGCAGGCTGATATCACACTGTGCTTGGGAGGGTGTGGGTGGGGGCAGCAAGTGCACTACAAGCTTCTCCTACCATTTTTTAAGTTGCATTTTTCTCAATTCAGCACTCACCCAGTTACTGAAACATTTTATTTTCCAGAGTTCTGAAGTAAATGGCTCTACTGGTTTTTGCTAGTTGTTCAATAATTCTGTGGGGCATTAGAACCCTGTAGCATCTTATGCTGCCATCTTAGTTAACCAAAAGTTCTACCCTGGAAGTTTTTTAAAAAGAACCAAATAGAGCTTCCAGAAATAACTAATTAAATAACAAATTAAAAACTCAATGAATAATTTTAACAGCAAGATTAGACACAACCAGAGAAAGAATTAGTGAACTGGAAGACCAGTCAGATAGATACTTGGAGAATCAGAGAAGAAAATAAATAAAGAAAAGAAAAATATAGAAGAGAGGGTGTATTAGTCAGAGCTTTCTAGGGAAACAGTACCAACAGTAAATATCTATAAATAATATGTGACTTTATAAAATTGTCTCACATGACCATGGGGATGCAAAAGTCTAAATTACATAGGGCAGGCTGCAAACTAGGGGCTCCAATGAAGGTCCTTAATGAGTTCTACTGAAAACACTGGCTGTCAGAAATAGAGATGGGAATTCTCTCTCTGAATGCTAAAATCAATTCCCGTCTTAAGGCCTTCAATTGATTAGATGATACATCACTCATTGTTGATGGGATCTCCTCAGTTGATTGTAGATGTAACTGGCCATCTCTGCAATCAACTCACTGATGATTAAAGTCCATGAAATGCCTTTTTATTACAATTAGCCCAGTGTTTGCTTGACCAAACAGCTGGGCACTATTACCTGGCCAAGTTGACACATTAGCATAACCATCACAGTCCATCCCTTGTCACCTGGGCAGCCATACACATCACCTTAAACCATACTTAGTCTCTAATAAAAATAATAACATATATATATATATATTTTTCCCCCACCTAACAATAATCAACAGTTCCATGTAAAACTGGAAATGCACTAAATCCTTCCATAATAGGGTGTAAGTCCTTAGGTACTATTCACACTTAAACTTGACATCCTTAAATACTACAATATGAAACTAAAACAGCTTATGTCATATGATAAGGGGAAAGGTTAAAGAAGAAAACAAAGCTGTTCATTTTATGTATATATACAAATATACTCATAACAAAACAAGGAAGAAATATTCATGACCATCACAGCCCTTGTTTCTGTAACTGGTCACCTGGCCCAAGTTTGTATTTGTCATTACTTTCTTCCACTATGAATTCCATGTTACTTTTACCCTCAACAAGCACCTCAGCTGGTCATGGGTCTTTGCCTGGTGGAGTGACCCAAACTTCCATTCCTGAAATTCTGAGCCATCGTTAATCTTGCTTGGATTGGGTTGTTGCAATTTTCATTGTTTTTAATTACATGGCATGGTGATACTAAGCGAGGCCCTCGGGAATATCCTAAATTCCAGGCAAACTTTTCTTTAACTCCATTGTGTAGGTACAGTCCTCTTTCCCCTTGATATCAGGATCAGTCACCCCAGCCAGTATAGTATTTCCCTTCCTTTGATAAAGCCTGTGCATAAATTCAAAATTGTTTCCAAGTGTACCTAGTACCTAAAAGTCCAAATAAGTAATATAGGTCCTACAGTCTTTGAATGTTCAGAAAGGATGTAAGACTGAAGGTGTATTCAAGGTTGCATCCAGATGGAATGTGGAAGATATGCTAAATCCAAGCTGGCTTGGAATGTGGGGAATATGCAACTCACCTGGAGGAAATAACCTATCTGATACTCAGATCAAACACTGAAGAAACTAACCAAAGGTCTGTTTGCATACCATCACCCTTTGTCTCCCTAATCTTAAACCTCTGTATAAAAGGGACCGAGTATTGCTATTTGGGGCTTGGTTATTATTAGGACAAGAGCCCGCCAAGTCCAGGTGGTCGAAATAAACCAACTTTCTTCTCAGAGTTCTCGTGTCCTGGCCTTCAATACCGCCACACCCCACATCTCTACAACACCTTCCCTGTTGATCTAGAAGCACGAGGACCCCAAAGTGGCCAGGTGGCCATCTTAACTTCCAGTTCAATGGAATCACTGCCGTGTTTTCTGTTGGAAGCACTCCTTCTTTTGGATCTAAGACCTGTGTACCAGCAGAGCTTAAGGCTGAAGGGATGGGAAACAAAATTTCCCCTAGTGGATCACTAGGCATAATAGTGAGTGGTGCCACTCCCATTTCCCCCTCTTTGATCCCTGGACCTGTGAATCCTGGCTATGGGAGAAAGAGCACCATAAAGTGGATACTGATTTAGAGCATACACAGTCTCTTGGAGAACATTGCCCAAGTCATGCAAGGTATTATCATCTGGTTGGCACCATAATTGAGTCTTCAGAAGGTCATTCTATTGTTCTATCAGTACAACTGCTTCAGGTTGCTGGGTAATGTGGTAAGACCAGTGAATTTTATGAGCATGTATCCATTCCTGCACATCATTTGTTGTGAAGTGGGTTCCTTGACCAGAAGCAATGCTGCATGGAATACCATGGAAGTGGCTAAGACATTTAGTAAATCCACAGATGGTAGTTTTGGAAGCAGCATAGGGAAGGCAAACCAATATCCAGAGATTGTGTCTATTCCAGTTACTACAAATCACTGTCTCTTCCATGATGGAAGTGGTCCAATATAATCCTTGCCACCAGGTAGCAGGCTGATCAGCTCGGGGAATGCTGCCATATTGGGGGCTGAGTGTGCGTCTCTGCTGCTGGCAGATTGGGCACTCAGCAGTGGCTGTAGCCAAGTCAGCTTTGGTGAGGGGAAGTCCATGTTCCTGAGCCTATGCATAACCCCCATCCCTACCACCACAGCCACTTTGTTCATGAGCTTGTTAGGCATTGACAGGAGTGGCTTGAGAAAGAGGCTGAATGCTAGTCACACAGTGAGTCATCTTATCCACTTGCTTATTAAAATATTCCTCTGCTGAAGCCACACTCTGGTAAGACTTCACATGGGACACAACTATTTTCATGTTTTTTTGCTCACTCAGAAAGGTCTATCCATACACCTCTTCCCCAGACCTCTTAGTCACCAATTTTCCAATCATTTCCTTCCAAGTCCCTGACCATCCAGCCAAACCATTGGCGACAGCCTAGGAATCAGTGTACGAATGCACTTCCAAGCATTTCTCCTTCCAAGCAAAATTAACCAGTAGGTGGACTGCTTGAAGTTCTGACCACTGGGAGGATTTCCCCTCATCACTGTCTTTCAGGGATGTCCAAAAAGGGTCTGCAGTGCTACAGGTGTCCACTTTTGGGTGGTACCTGCATGTCGTGCAGAACCATCTGTAAACCAGGCCTGAGTTTTCTCTTCCTCAGTCAACTGATTGTTAGGAACTCCCCAAGAGACCTTTCTTGTGGACTGTGAAAGAGCAGGTAATGTGGCAGGAGTGGTGACCATGGGCATTTTGTCCACTTCCTCATGTAACTTACTTGTGCCTTCAGGACCCACTCAAGCCTTATCCCTTATTTACCACTTCCACTTTATGATGGAGTGCTGCTGTGGGTCAGACAATACCCAGCTCATGATAGGCAACTCAGGTCTCATGGTAACTTGGTGGCCCATGGTTACGCATTCAGTCTCTACTAAAGCCTTAGCAGGCCAAAACCTGTTTCTCAAAAGGAAGGTAGTTATATGCAGAGGATGGCAGGGCTTTGCTCCAAAATCCTAAGGGTCCGCATTGTGATTTTCCTATATAGGCCTGTTAAAGTCTCCAGATGGCATCTCTATTTACAACTGAAACATCCGGCACCATTGGATCTGCTGGATCTTATGACCCAAGTGGCAGTGCAGCTTTCACAGCAGGCTGGACCTGTTGCAGAGCCTCTTCTTGTTCTAATCCCCACTCAGAACTAGTGGTTTTTCTGGTCCCTTGGTAATGGGCTGAAGTAATACACCCAAATGACAAATAAGTTGTCTCCAAAATCTGAAGAGGCCAACTAAGTGTTGTGCCCCTTTTTTTGGTCATAGGAGGGGCCAGATGCAGCAGCTTATCCTTCACTTTAGAAGGGATATCTCGACATGCCCCACACCACTGGACACCTAGAAATTTCATCGAGGTGGAAGGTCCCTGAATTTTTGTTGGATTTATCTCCCATCCTCTCTCTTACAAATGCCTTACCAATAAGTCTAGAGTCTTTGCTACTTCTTCCTTACTAGGTCCAATCAGCATGATATCATCAATATAACGGACCAGTGTGATATCTTGTGGGAGGGAGAGATGATCAAGTTCTCTGCCAACAATACTATGGCATAGGACTGGACAGTTGATGTACCCCCGAGGTAGGCTATTGCTGACCTTGCTAGCTGAAAGCAAACTGTTCCTGGTGGTCCTTACTAATGACAACTGAGAAAAAGCATTTGCCAGATGAATGGCTGCCATACTGGTTACCAGAGGATGTGTTGATTTACTCAAACAATGTTACCATATCTGGAATAGCAGCTGCATTGGACTCACCATCTGGTTAAGGTTATGATAATCTATGGTCAGCCTCCAAGTTCTGTGTTTTCTGCACAAGCCAAATAGGAGAGTTGAATGCAATGTGATGGGAATCACCACCCCTGCATCCTTCAAATGAGGATGGCATTGATCTCTGAAATCCCTTCAGGAATCTGGTATTGCTTTTTTTTTTTTTTAAGATTTGTTTATTTCCCTCCTTCCCTCCTCCCGCCCTGCTCTTTTTGCTGTCTGTGTTGTCTTCTCTTCTCATTTTCTCTCCTCTAGGATTCACCAGGATTCAATCCTGGAGACCTCTGATGGGGAGACAGCTTCCCTGTCTGCTCTGCCACTGCTGTTCCTGGTTTCTGTGGTGCTTCACCTTGACTCTCCCCTTGTCTCTCTTTTTGATGCATCATTATCTTGCTGCATGACTCACTTGTGCAGGGCACTGGCTCACTGCATGGGCACTTGCATGGGCACTGGCTTGCTGTGCAAGCATGCCTTCTCTTTTCCTTTTTCTTTTTCTTTTTCACCAGGAGGCCCCAGAGATTGAACCCAGGTCCTCCCATATGGTAGGTGGAAGCCCTGTCAGTAGAGCCACATCTGCTTTCTTGGTATTGCTTTTGATGAGCTATTTTGCTAGGTAGGGGCAGTTCTAGTGATTTCCATTTTGCCTTTCCTACCATAATAGCCCTCACTCCACAAGTCAGGTATCCAATGTGGGGATTCTGCCAGTTATTGAGTATGTCTATTCCAATTATGGATTCTGGAACTGGGGAAATAATTACAGAATGGGACCAGGGACCCACTGAACCCAATGTGAGACAGACCTAAGCTAAAACTCATTGATCACCTGACCTCCATAAGCCCCTACTCTGGTGGACCACAGTGACATTTTGGGTCTCTGGAATTTATGTCATTTCTGAGCCAGTGTTTAATAGTCCCTAAAATGTCTGATCATTTCCTTTTCCTAATGCACAGTTATTCTGGTAAAAGGCTGTAGGTCTTTTGGGGGAAAGCTGGGAGGAAGGTTAATAGTATAAATTTTTAGCAGTTTAAGTGGATCCTTTCCCAAGGAGACCTGGCCTTCCCCTCATTCAAGGGACTCTGGTCTGTAAACTGTTTTAAGTCTGAGTACTGATTAAGGGGCTGTGACTCTGTTTCTATAACTCAAGGTAGAGTTTTGTTCACTTGACCTAGAACTCTTCTGCTTATACAGATCAAGCAGGAATTTAGTAGACTGCCCAACTATTTTACTTCTAGGTTCCCCATGATCTATTAGCCAATGCTATAGATCTATGAGACTCAGACTCTTTTGGTTGCTGCTTTGAGTCTGCCTTTCATTGTAGTGGCTGTGCTCATCTTGTCTTTGGTGATTAAGTGCTACTACTTGACTTCTGCCAGCCCAGGATCTAATCATTCCCACAGTATTTAAAGATTTTAGCTCCATGACAGCGGTTCCCACAGTAATGTCTGGCCTACAGAGAAGGGCAATCACAGAACTATTCAGGGACAATGGAATTAGTCTCACAAATTTGTTCCTCATAGGACTTCCAGGAAGATGGCGGACTAGAAAGACACAGGACTCTCTTCTCCTCCAGAAAAATAGCAAGAGGACAGGCTAATATAGCCTAGAACAAGATCTTCTAGGGTTTAGGACACCAGGCAAAGGCTGGACACTGCTCAGAGGAAAGAAGGACAAAGGAGGGAAATCATGATAACAGAACGAACTGTGAGTTGAAACCAGCGGCTACTGCTGCCGGCACCACACCCACACTAAAGACACCTCAGAATCCTCAGGCTTCCAGGCCTGTGACTACAGACAAAGGGGGCTCCAGGGATCTGCTACCCCAGGAAAGGGGAGAAAGGGGACACAGCCTAAGGCTGACCCTGCTTCTGACCCACAGATTTGGTCTCCTGTGTCCCAGGAGCCCATCCAGGCTGGGTGGGACTGTGCCATTGTGCCTTGGGAGCCCCCTAGAGGCTAAAGATACACGACCCTCCCAATCTCCACCTCTCTAACAGGGGCTGATTGTTGAGGACTCGGAGGGGAGTGGAAATACTTCCAATCTGGGAAAGGGGAGGGGGCTGCCAGAGAAGGCTGGAGAACTATCTCAGAGAAAGTTTGAATTATAAGATTCCTAGTCTCTAGAAAGGAAGCCCTATCACATTGATCTGGTCTGTGTTGCAACAAATACACTCCAACAGGCATTGAACTGAGAGCTGCCAAAGAGCGCCACCTGCTGGCAGACCAAGGAAGTGTTCACAAGAAAATTAAAAATAAATAGGATAGGCATTTTCTGGCCTCTATAGTGCCCTTCCCCAAGGCCCTAGGAAGTGACTCTATAACCAATTACTGGGTCCAGTGCCCAGTTTTGAGCAACCAGCAGGACAATCCTAATAATCCATGTTGAGCCAAGAATTAAAGAGCAGTGGTAACACACAGCCTCCTGCCACTAAATCCCTACAAAAGAGAAAGAAATTGAGCATCTGAGTAAACCATATCCTAATCACATACCTATCTGCAAAAACTTATGAGCCATACTAAGAAAATAGAAGACATGGCCCAAGAAAAGAAACATATCAAAGGCCCAGAAGAGATGCAGAATTTGAGAGAACTAATCAGCAAGATGTGCACAAATTTCCAAAATCAAATTAATGAGTTGAAAGACAATATGGTTAAAGAGATAAATGACATCTAGAAGACATTGAGTGGGCACAAAGAAGAATTTGGAATGCTGAACAGAAAAGTAACAGAGATCATGGGAATGAAAAACACAATAGGTGAGATTAAAAAAAAACACATAGAGGCATACAACAGCAGACTCAAAATGATAGCAGAAAGAATAAGTGATACCAAAGAAAGAACAGCTAAAATTGAAGAAAGAAAAGAACAAAGAGAGAAAAGAATAGAAATATTTGAGCAGGGGCTCAGAGAGGTGAACGATGACACAAAATGCAACAATGTATGTGTCATGGGAGTTCCAGAAGGAGAAGAGAAGGATAAAGGGGCAGGAAGACTATTTGAGTAAATTATAGATGAAAATTTTCCAATTCTCACAAAAGAAATGAACTTACATATCTAAGAGGCACACCATACCCCTATCAGAATAAATCCAAATATATCTACTCCAAGACACATACTACTCAGAATGTCAAATATCAAAGAGAAAGAGAAAGTTCTCAGAGCAGCAAGGGAGATGCAAACCATCACATAAAGGGGCATCCAGTAAGACATAGTGCAGATTTCTCTTCAGAAACCATGGAGGTGAGAAGACAGTGATATAATACAATTAGGGTACTGAAAGAGAAAAACTGCCAGCTGAAAATTCTTTATCCAGCAAAATTGTCCTTCAAATATAAAGATGAGTGTAAAATATTAAAAAACAAACAGAAACTAAGAGTTTGCAAAAAAGCATCCACCTTTGCAGGAAACATTAAAGGAAGCCTTAGAATCTGAAAGAAAAAGACAGGAGAGACTGGTTTGGAGGAGGGTATAAAAGAAAGCATAGCAGAAAGGATAACCAAAAGAGTAAAAAGACAGGCAAAAATAAGATACGACATATGAAAACCAAATAATAAAAACAGAGGAAGTAAATAGTGAATTTACAGTAATATCATTGAATATGAATGAATTAAACTCCCCAATCAAAAGATACAGATACAGGCTGACAGAATGTATAAAAAATTTGAGCCACCCATATGCTGCTTACAAGGAACTCACCTTAGACCCAGGGATACAAACTGGCTGAAAATAAAAGGTTGGAAAAAGATACTCCATACAAATTAGTAACCAAGAAAGAGCAGGGGTAGCTATACTAATACCAGACAAAACACTTTAAATGCAAAAAAGTCATAAGAGATACAGAAGGACATTATATATTAATAAAAGGGACAAACCACCAGAAAGATACAACAGTCATAAATATCTATGCACCTAACCAGGGTGCCCCAAAATACATGAGACAAACTCTGGCAAAACTGAACGGAGAAATAAATATCCCTAAAATAATCATTGGAGACTTCACTACCCCACTCACATCATTAGATAGAACAACTAGACAGAAGATGAACAAGGAAAAAGAGAACTTGACAATAAACAAGTTAGACCTAACTGACATATACAGAACACTGCATCCAAACTCAGTGGGTTATACATTCTTCTCAAGTGCCCATGAATCTTTCTCTAGGATGGACCACATGTTAAGGAACAATACAGCTCTCAATAAATATAAAACGATTGAAATTATACAGAGCACCTTCTCAGATCATAATGGAATGAAACTGGAAATCTATAATAGACAGGAAAGAAGTAAATTCACAAGTGTGTGGAGGCTGAACAACACACTCCTAAGCCCAATCAGTAAGTCAAAGAAGAAATTGCAAGTGAAATCAATGAAAACATTGAGACAAATGAAAACAAGAACACAACTTATCAAAACTTATCAGATATGGCAAAGGTTGTCTTGCGAGGGAAATTTATAACCCTAAATGCCTATATTTAAAAAAAAAAAGAAAGGGCCAAACTCAAAGATTTAATTGAACAAGTAGAGAAACTGAAAAAGAATAGCAAACCAATCCCAAAGGAAGCAGAAGGAAAGAAATAGTAAAGATTAGAGCAGAAATAAATGAAACTGAGAACAAACAACAACAACAACAACAACAACAATGAAAAAAAATAATGAAGAAAATCAATAAAACCAAAAGCTGGTTCTTTGAGAAGATCAATAAAATTGACAACCCCCTAGCTAGACTAGCAAAGAAAAGAGAAAAGATGCAAATAAATACAATCAGAAATTAAAGGGGGGAATTTACAACTGACCCCACAGAATTAAAAAGAATCATGAGAGGATATTATGAGAAACTGTATGCCAACAAACTAGACAACCTAGATGAAATGGACAAATTCCTAGAAATGCACAACCAACTTACACTGATGCTACAAGAAATACAAGAACTTAAGAAACCGATCACATTTAAGGAGATTGAATCCATCATCAAAGATCTCCCAGCAAAGAAAAGTCCAGGGCCAGATGGCATCACAGGGGAGTTCTACCAACCATTTTGAAAAGAATTAACACCAATCCTGTTTAAACTCTTCCAAAAAATTGAAGAGAAGGGGGAAATACCCAACGCATTTTACCAAATTCCTTGGAAGAGAAAGTGCACCTGAGTATCCAAAAGCATTCCAAAAAAAGAAGAGCAATGTGGAAGGAATTTCTCTGCCTAACCTTGGAACATATTATAAAGCTACAGTGTCCAAAGCAGCATGGAACTGGCATAAAGATAGACACATTGATCAGTGGAATAGAATTGAGAACCCAGAAATAAACTCTCACCTGTACAGTCAACTGTTTTTGACAAACCTATGGAGTTAATGCTAATATGACAGTCTCTTCACTCCCTATACAAGAATCAACTCAAAATGGATGAAAGATCTAAATAAAAAAGCCAGGATCATAAAACTACTAGAAAAAAATGTAGGGAAACATCTTCAAGACCTTGCAGTAGGTGACGGTTTCTTGGACTTTACACCCAAAGTATGTGCAACAAAAGAAAAAATAGATAAATGGGACCTCCTCAAAATTAAACACTTTTGCACCTCACAGGACTTTTTCGAAAGAGTGAAAAGGCAATCAACTCAAGGGGAGAAAATACTTGGAAATCACATAACTGATAAGAGTTTAATATCCAGGATATATAAAAAGATGTTACAACTCAACAATAAAAAGACAAACAACTCAATTAAAAAATGGGCAAAAGACTTGAATAGACATTTTTCCAAAGAAGAAATACAAATGGCAAAACAAAACAAAACAAAACACACATGAAGAAATGCTCAACATCACTAATGATTAAGGAAATGCAAATCAAAACTACAATGAGATATCATTTCACACCTACTAGAATGGCCACTATTAAAAAACAGAGAACTACAAGTGTTGGAGAGGATGTGGAGAGACAGGAACACATATACATTGTTGGTGGGAATGCAGATGGTACAGCCACTGTGGAGGAATGTTTGGCACTGTCTAAAGAAGTTGAATATAGCCTTACCATGTGACCGTGCGTTACCACTACTGGTTATATACCTAGAAGAACTGAGAGCAGTGACACAAATAGACATCTGCACACTGATGTTCATAGCAGCATTATTCATGATTGCCAAAAGCTGGAAACAACCCAGGTGTCCATCAGCAAAAGAATGGATAAACAAACTGTGGTCTATTCACACAATGGAGTATTATGCAGCTGTAGGAAGAAATGAAGTTGTAAAACATATGACAACATGGATGATGTGGAGGACATTATGTTGAGCAAAGTAAGCCAGATACAAAAGGGCAAATACTGTAGGATTGTATTACTGTGAACCAAATATATTATGTAACATATTGTATGATTCATAAAAATTTATATGTATCCAGTACATTTAATTGAGAAATGTATGTTTTTATTCAACTGTATTTTTTTTTAGTTTTTGTTTATATTTTCAATTATTAAATACACAAAATAAAGTTTAAAAAAGTTATTCCTCACAGTTCTGGTAAAAGTTGTGTCTTCTGGATGTTCCTGGGGTGGGAGGGCAAGTCTTAAATGGTGAATCCATTCTAGCATTCCAACCTCCCTAAGCCTTTGGATCCTCTCATCTACAGTATACCAGTGTAAATCAAGCATCTCGACCTCAGACATTCTAGGCCAGGGGTTCTTAACGTTTTCCATTCTGTGGATCCCTTTGCCAGTCAGGTGAAAACTATGGATCCCTTCTCAGAATATAGCAGCAGATAGTTTTATAACACTCAACTAATGTTGGATCTAACAACTACCATAATTTCTAAGTATGGATGAGCGTATATGAGCTTTTGAGATATGCAACAACCATAATGTTATATGAGATGATTACTACTGTAATTTATTGCGTACATTCATAAGTGGAGAAAATGTTAGGTTTCAGTTAAAGGTCAGAGAAGATAAAGATAAGTTGTTTTTTTCAATTCAAGTTCACAGACCCCCTGAACTCTTTCTGCAGAGTTCTGTGAACCGTTGGCTTAAGAACTCCTGTTTTAGGCCATCTTTTGCTCCATGTTTCAGCCAGCCATCCAAACAAACTTTCAGAACCCTTTCTAACCCCTCAAACTACAACCCTGACTCCAGAATCTCTGCTTAGTGGACCCATATCAATAAATTCTGCCTGACCTAACTTTATATTCTTTCCCTAATTATCCCATAACCTTAATATCCATTCCCACAACAGCCCCTGATTTCTGTTCATATAAATTAGAAAACTCAGGTGGTTCTTTTAGAGCATTACATACTTCCTCATGGGTCACACTTTGAACTTAACTTTTGGGAGCTTGTTGAGATTTTAGTCTAGTTATAGGTCTGGAAGAGAAGAGAGGTGATGGGGTTGGGTAAGAAAAATTAGAAGTGTTTGTAAGCCAATTACCTCATGGCATTCCCTTTTATCTGGTGAGACAGGATTAATCTTTTCAGGTGGGGGATGGACGGCAGACATCTCAGAGCAGGGTGGAGGTTGGGTGACTCCTTGCAGCAGGCTGGAGATTGAATAGCTCAAGCTTGAGGTTGTGTGGTACCATCCTCAGGGCAGGAAGGAGGTCGGAACTCCTTGGGGTAGGCTGGAGGTTGGGTTATGCAAGGTTGACATTGGCTGGTTTCCTCAAGGCAGACCATTACAGGTAAATCTGGCAAAGTCTCAGCAAAATTTTGGGTTTCAATGTCCCCATCACTATCATCATCAGCCTATATGTCTTCATTCCAATCCTCAGGGTTCCATTTCTTTCCAGTCAATGCCCTTACTTGAACAGCAGACACCCTGCAAGGTTGGGATTTTAGTTTCCATTGTAACTCTGCTACTTTTGTATGATGAGACTCTGAGTCTGTTTTTCAGAGATTTCAAGCCTGCAGCTGCAGACTTGAAAGAAAACAAGATTTTCTTTCAGAGCAAACATAGAAACTTTCACATCATTCATGTGGCACTTAACTTGCAAATTTTAAGCTTTCAGCTCATCCCTAGAAAACCCTGTTAAGGTGGTAAAAATGCTCTTACCCAGATCCCTACCTCTTATAATCATGGAAGTACTAGTATCCAGTGGTAATATTTTGCATATCTCTATGGCCAACTCATGTCATGAACCATCACTGGCCTCTTGATTATTTGAAACAGTCTCATTAATGCCTTTGAATCCAATCTGAGTAGAGAGCTAATTGTAAAAATCCCAGAACCAATTCAGAAATCTTACTTTTAAGATTCTGTATCTCAAGAACCACTCCTGGTACCAAGCCATAATAGACAGAGTTCTCTAGGGAAACAGAACAAAAAGGAAGTATTTGTAAATAGTTTGAGATTTTATAAAACCACTTCATGTGACCATGGGGATGCAGAAGTCCAAATTCCATAGGGACAGGCTGCAAACCAGGGGCTCCAATGAAGGTCCTTAATGAGTTCTCCAGGAGACTCAGGCTGTCCGAAGTGGAGATGAGAATTCTCTCTCTGAATACTAAAATCACTTCCCCTCTTAAGGCCCTCAACCGATTAGATGACACATCACTCATTGTTGATGGCAATCTCCTCAGTTGATTGTAGATGTAACCAGCCATCTACGCAATCAACTCACTGATTATTAAAGTCTATGAAATGCCCTTGTATTGCAATTAGCCCAGTGCTTAATTGACTAAACAAATGGGCACCATTACCTGAAAAAATATTTTTAGATAAATAGATCACACAAAATGTTACATAAAAAACATAAGAGGTTCCCATACACTCCTTTCCCCCACACCCCCGACTCCTCCACATCAACATCCCCTTTCATCAGTAAGGCACATTCATTGGCTTGGTGAATACACCCTGGAGCACTGCCACACTACATGGACCATAGTTTACACTGTAGTTCATATTCTCCCCCAGCCCATCCAGTGGGTTATGGCAGGGTATACAATGCCCTGCATCTGTCCCTGCAATATCATTCAGGACAACTCCAACCCAAAAATGCCCCATATCACAACTCTTCCTCCCTCTCCCTGTGCTCAGCAACTCCCATGGACACCATCTCCACATCAATGATACAATTTATTCCATTGCTAAAGTCGCAGCAGTTCTATAGTAGAATACCAGCAAGTCCACTCCAATCCATATTATATTCCTCCATCCTGTGGACCCTGGGATGGTGTTGTTCACTCCACCTCTGAATCTAGAGGGGGCTTAGAACCCACATGGCTGATGGATGTTATTCTCCTGCTTGCAGATGTAGATACTCTTGGTTCCCTGGTGTGGTGGTTGACCATTCTCACCTCCCCATCAGCTGACCTCGGTAAGTCCAATGAACTGGAGAGTAGGCATTGCACATTTGCTGAGGCTCAGAGCCCAGCTGGCATATGGACTGTCCAGACAGTCAAGTCTTCTGAGTATAAACAAATCAGCACCAATCACAGGTTCAGTAAAAATGACAGAAGAGGCATGTGTAGAGAGGACACATCTGAGTCCAACTCCATCATAATCAGGAGCACAAATTCCAAAGTAGGGTCCACTGGCAAGGCAATGAACTCCAGAGCCATCTGCCATGGCTGTAGAACATGTATGTCTTTATAGCCATCAGGAGCACCAGTACCTGGGGTTGTATCTACTTTGGCTGTCTCTGGGATATTGCTGAGATGTGCGTAAGCGTGGCCCCTCTGATGACCTCCCAACTCATTTTGAAGTCTCTTAGCCATGTAAACTCTTTTGTTATTACCATTTCCCCCTTTTATTCAAGGTCATTTTCTAGTTGCATCACCAGCTAGTGATGCTAGTAACCCCTCGGTACCAGGGAAGCTCATCCTTGGGAGTCATGTCTCACACTGGGGGGAAGGTAATGCATTTACATGCTGAGTTTGGCTTAGAGAGTGGCCACATTTGAGCAATATGGAGGCTCTCAGGAGGTAACTCTTAGGCACCCTACAATTCTAGGCCTAGTTGAAATTTCAAGCACATAGGCTCATAAACATAGTCATCAGTATCAAGGGCCCATTATTGGACCATCCTTCTTCACTGGTCTCTGTCCTTGCACTTGGGGGATTATTGCTGTTCCACTGGGGAATGCAACAGAAGTCCCCAGGATAGAAACTCAGCACTCCCTCAGTTGTCATGTGTAACTCTATCCACTATGACAATACCAAACAAACATCTGAACATATCTATATGCCCTATATGGAGAACTCCCTCCCACCCATGCGTCACCCATCAATGACACCCCACACCAGTGCTCCTCCCCTTCCATAGTTGAACCCCTCTGTGATCCAAAACTTCTTAAAAAATGAAGCCTAATAATATTGCCAAATTCAATTAGTAGGGAAATGAAATAGTATTGAAAGGTTTAAAGATTAGAAATAGAATACATAATAATTTAGAAAAACTAAAATAAAGTAAAAAATAAATTGGGGTATTAAAAAATGAAAAATATCATAAAATTTGATTTTGACCTTTTGCCTTTCATCACTGTAATAGGTGTTGCCCTGCATGTACAGTGGCAAGGCAATCTCCTCCATTCCTTTCTCAATGTCTACATCCTTTTTTTTTTTCAATTTATCTTCTAAAATGTTTTAGATTCTGCCATAACCCACTGAAAGCATTGGGGGAGAGTGTAAACTACAATGTGAACTATAATCCATATGGTGCAGCAGTGTTCCAAAATGTATTCACCAAATGCAATGAATGTGCCACAATGATGAAAGAGGTTGTTGATGTGGGAGGAGTGGGTGTGTGGGTTGTGGGGTATATAGGAACGTCTTATATTTTTTAATGTAACATTTTTTGTGATCTATGTGTCTTCAAAAAAATAAAAATAAAAAAAGTTTTAGATCACAATAAAGTCACATATACAATATACGGGACTCCCATATACCCAACATCAAACCCTTTTCCCACTTTCCCAGTGTAGCAGTTTAACATTATTGATGAATTCCAAAAAGAAATATTGAATTATGTTTGTAAACTGGTCTTTTCCTCTGAGCATATGAGATTATACTAGATTCAGAGGCTTACTTGATTAAGTAATTGTGTCATCAGGGTGTTGACTCCCCGCGCTTTGGTGGGTGGGGACTCTCAGATACAAGGCATGGCAAAGGACAGAGTTAGGGGTTTTTGATGTTTGAGTTTTGAGGTTGGAGTTTGATGCTGAAGCCTTAAGCTGGAGTCCCGGGAAGAGAGGAACCCTAGGCCTGGAAAGAAGTGAGACCTGGGAAGAGAGGAACCCAGGAAGCCTGAACCCTCTCAGACATCGGCAGCCATCACATGGAAATAGACTTGGGTGAGGGAAGTAACTTATGCTTTATGGTTAGTGTCTGAAGGCTCATACCCCAAATAAATACTCTTTATCAAAACCACCCAATTTTTGGTATTTTGCATCAGCACCCCTATGGCTGACTAATACATCCAGCATGATCTTTTTACATAGGGATGTTGTATTTGCTACAGTTGATGTACAGATATTGAAACATAGCTACCAACCATGGTTCCATTCTGGCTTATGTTATGGTTTCTATTTTAGACTGTACACTTTTCTAAATTTTTGGTTACATTATGGTTTACATTTTAGACTGTACCCTTTTATAATATTTTGGTGAAATTTAACATGGCTTATATTGTTGCATGATCTTGTGGAACACTTCCACTGCCCCCCAGTTACCCCCACTTCCATCTATTCTATTCCTCTCTCCCCATCCCCTCAGGAACCACAGTGACAAACAAGCTTCATTGCTTGAAGGACAAGATTCATAGATACTTACAACAATGCTGAGGGCTTGACACTCTAGACTGTCCTCCTTCATTGGGAACCACCCATGCTCTTGAGAGACACCCTCTCCTCTGAGAGCATTAGTCTGCCCGAGGATGGGGTTACAACACTTTCCTGCTCATTGTATGTGTCTAAACCCACTGATATAACACAATATGACAAGATGAGGACTCACACACTCCCTAGAAGCCTGCCCCAGGTGCACCCTGTGCCAGATGCCCCCATCAACTACCTTAAATAAGCAAGTCTTCCTTCTTCTATTTTCTAAAGAGTTTTCTCAACATTATAGTTTCAACCACGTACCTGACAAGGAATCCTGTATTTTATACATGACTGTTCCTGTAAACCTACAACTTCTCTAATGAAGAAAGTTTTTAAAATTTAGGGGGAGGAGGTCCTTTCACAGTATGGCAGAGTAAATTCCTAACAAACTGGCTCACCCTAATATACCAACTATAAACTTTGGTCAAAATGTAAAAGGCAATATCTAAATGCTCTGAAAAGTTAAAAAGATAGGCAGATTTCAGACAGGAATTGAAACTTGGAAGAAGAGATTGGTACATTCTGAGTTCCTTTATTTTCAGATTTGGCCTGAGGGTAGACTACAGCCAGAGAGCAGCATGGGGAAGCTGAATCTCTGAAGAATCAGAAGACAGAGGCTGGGGTGGTGCCAGATTTTGAAAGTGAGACAGAATCACAGAAAAGAGAGAGCCAGAGAAAAAAATCCACAGGTTCTGTTTATAAAATAAGCCCTAGCCAGCAGAGAATCCCTGATGATTCATGCATGTGTGGATTAGACTCAGAGCAACTTGTACCTAAGAATGGAACTGAGATGTGAGCTGATGCCTATCACAGACAAGACAGAATTTGCAATTTGAGTCTAACCAAGCTAATAATCTGCTAAAACAAAAACATCAACATTCTGCAGAGTAATAAAAGTAATAAACATAAATAATATAAGTATGTATATATATAACATAAATCTATATAGATATGTATATATATGTATATATAAATACATTAAATATCCAGGAAAATATGACCCATTATGAAGGTAAAAGACAATCAATCAGAGGCTAATATATTAGTTTACTAATATATTAGGATTAGTATAATAGTAAAGAACTTAAAGGAGTTACTATAATTATGCTCAATGAGGTAAAATAAAATATGCTCATAATGAATGAAAAAATAGGAAGTAGGGAAATAGAAAATATAGAAATGTGAAATTAAATATCTAAAATTGAAAAAATAACTTATTGGCTGAGATTAATAGAAATGAAGATGACAGAGGAAAAAGTCAGTGAATTGAAAATAGCTCAATAGAAATTATCCATTCTAAAGAAAAATGAGAACAAGATTGGAGAAATGAGCAGGTATTTAGAGACCCGTGATATGATATCAAAATATCTAACATAAGTGTAATTGGAGTCTTGGAAAGAGAGGAGAGAGAATGGGGCAGAAAAAAAGTATGAGGGGGTGGCGTACTTGGCCCAGTGGTTAGGACGCAGGTCTACCACATGGGAGGTCTGCGGTTCAAACCCTGGGCCTCCTTGACCCATGTGGAGCTGGCCCATGTGCAGTGCTGATGCGCACAAGAGTGCCATGCCACGAAGGGGGGTCCCCCGCGTAGGGGAGACCCACGCACAAGGAGTGCACCCCGTAAGGAAAGCCACCCAGCAGGAAAGAAAGTGCAGCCTGCCCAGGAATGGTGCCGCACACCCAGAGAACTGACACAGCAGGATGACGCAACAAAAAGAAACAAATTCCTGTGCCGCTGATAACAACAGAAGCAGACAAAGAAAAAGACACAGCAAATAGACACAGAAAACAGACAACTGGGGTGGGGGGTGGAGGGCAGGGGGGAGAGGAGAGAAATAAATAAATAAATAAATCTTAAAAAAAAAGAAAAAGAAAAAAAGTATGAGGCCTGATTAACCCTAATATAAAAAACTGATAGATATTACAAAAAATGTACAGACAAATACCCCTCATGTATACAGGCATGAAAATCTTAACAAAATTAAGAAAACGTTATTGAATATAATTCAAAATATATAAAAGGATAAAACATCATGATCAAACAGGGTTTATCACAGTGTGCTGGTTAGAAAAAATTATTGATCCTCAGAGACTTCTGGGAAAATGGCATTGGAATAGGTAAGCAAGGCTCAACTTCCTCACAAATACAACAGAGGAAGGGCAAAAAACTATCAAAGGAAGCTGTTTTGAGGGATCTGCAGAACCAGAAGTGTGCTGCACATCCTCCAGGAGGACAAGGAGCAGAGAAATGAAGAAAACAAAATGAAAACTGTGAGTTACTAACCCCAGCAGCCAGGAATGCCACCCATCCCCTACCCTCAAGTTGAACAGCCTGGATAAAACCCATGGCTCACTGCAGCCAACTAAGAGGGGAACAGATACCTTTCTCTCTGGGAAGAGGGAGGGTGCAGCAGAGGGTGGAGAATGGTTTCTCTTCAGTGGATTTGGCCAGGAGAGCCCACTTTGAATTTCAGCTCTGAGCAGATCAGAATTATGGGCAAGTGGATGTTGAAAGAGATACACTGTGGAATGATTTGCTGATGAGTGTCATCTGCTAGCCAACTGAGACACTGCATGGGAAAACTGCTTTTAGGAGTCTTCTCAGTCCCTTTGGACTGGGTCTGAACCCCATTAGTTAGTCTCTTGCCCTATTTTGAAAACTGAAGCTGGTCAATTGTAAAGACTTAGAATAAATTGAACCAAAAATCAAAGAAGAGTGGTGAAACAAAACTACTAGGCAAAGAGAGAAATTGACCATCAGAGTAAATACATCAACATATTCAGATGCCTAGACATCAGAAAAAAATTACAAGCCACACTAGGAAACAGAAAGTATAGCCAAGCCAAAGGAACAAACTAAAAATCCTGATAAGACATAGGATTTAAGACAATTAATCAATGATAAGCACACAAATCTCCTAAAGGGGTTGAAGGGAAAATATGACTAAAGAGACAAAGAATATTAAGTAGACACTGTATGAACATGAAAAATTTGAAAACCTGCAAAGAAAAGTAACAGAGCTTACAGGAATGAAAGACACAATGGATGAGATTAAAAATACATTAGAGGGAGCAGACCTAAGATATTGACAGGGTAGGAAGTTCTAATGATCAGTTCATCCCACAGGGCAACTAGGATCTGTCTGGATCAACTGTTTGGGGGACTCTGGAGACCAGAAGAACACAGTGCACCATCCAGAGAAGAAGAGGAAGAGGAGACTGACAATCTGCAGTGAATATTCATGAGCAGATTCTTCCACATTGCAGAGGCAGTTGCCCATCACCCACTGGCAAGGTGAGCCACTTCTGGACCCACTCCCTGGCTAGAAGCAGGAGAACAGAAAGAGAAAAGAATGGAAAAGATGGAACAGGGTCTCAGGGAATTGAATGATAATGCAAAACACACAAACATATGCATTATTGGTGTCCCAGAAGGGTTGAAAGAATGGAAAAGGGGCAAAAAGATATTTGAGGAAATAATGACCAAAAAGTTCCAAACCCTTATGAAGACATAAATATCAATATCCAAGAAGGACAATGCACCCCAAATAGAATAAATCCAAATAAACCTACTCTGAGACACCTCTCTATCTCTGGTATTTGGAATGACAAATATCAGAGATAAAGAGAGGATTATGAAAGCAGTGAGAGGAAAATAATGCATTGCATAAAAGAGAACCTCAATAAGACTAAGTACTGATCTCTCATCATATACCATGGAGGTGAGAAGAAAGTGGTATGATGTATTTAAGGTACTGAAAGAGAAAAACTGCCAGTCAGGAATTCTTTATCTGACATAAAAGTCCTTCAAAATTGAGGGTGAGTTTAAAGCCTTCACAGACAAACAAAAACAGAGAATATCTTTCCAAGACACCAGATTTACAAGAGATACTAAAGGGAGTGCTACAGCCTGAAAGGAAAAGACAAGAGCAAGCACTCTGGATAAGTGTGTAGAAATGACAACTATTATTAGGGTAATTTAAAGGGTAAAAAAGACAGATAAAAAAAAAGTAGGATATGACAACAGAAAGCCAAAGGATAAAATAGATGAAATAACTAATGTCTTTACAGTAATAACATTGAATGTTAATTAATGAACTGAATTCCCCAATCAAAAGACATAGACCAACAGAATAGATAAAATATGAGCTATCTCTATTCTGTCTACAAGAGACTCACCTCAGACATATGGACACAATCAGATTGAAAGTTAAAGGTTGGAAGAGATATTCCACATAAATAGTAACCAAAAAAAGATCTAGAGTGGTGAAACAAATATCAGACAAAATAGATTTTAAATGCAAAACTGTTATAAGACATGAAGAAAGCCAGTATGTATTAATAAAAGGGGGCAATTCATCAATAACAAACAACTACTACAAATATTTATGTATCTAACCTAGATGCCCCAAGATACATGAGGCACACACCGCCAAAACTCAAGGGGGAAATAGACAGTTCTACAATAATAGTTGCAGATTTCAATACACCATTTTCAGCATTGGATAGAACATCTAAACAGAGGTTAAATAAGGAAACAGAGAACTTGAATAATGTGATAAATGAATTAGGCCTAACAGACATTTATAGAGCATTACACCCAAAACAGCAGAATATACATTCTTTTCAAGTGCTCAGAAATCCTTCTCCAAGATAGAGCATATGTTGGTTTACAGGACATGTCTCAATAAATTTTAAAAGATTAAAATTATACAAAGCACTTTCTCTGATCATAATGGAATGAAGCTGAAATCAATAACAGATGGAAAAAGGGAAAATTCACAAATATATTGAGATTAAGGAACACACTCTTAATCAATGGGTCAAAGAAGAAATTGCATGAGAAATCAGTAATTATCTTGAGATGAAGGAAAGCATGAACACAGTATATTAAAACCTATGGGACACTGCAAAGGCAGTGCTGAGAGGGAAATTTATAGCCCCCAATGCTTACATTAAAAAAGAAGTGGGGGGAAGCAGCTGTGGCTCAATCAGTTGGGCTCCCATTTACCATATGGGGGGCCCTGGGTTCATGTCCCAGGGCCTCCTTGTAAAAGCAGGCTCACACACATGCTGTGGAGAGTCACCAGCCCACAAGCGCTGTGGAGAGCCAACTCAGCAAAAAGTGATGCAACAGCAACAAAAAAGGGAGACAAGTAAAAAAAAAAACAGAAGAGTGCACAGCAAATGGACACAGAGAGCAGACAACAAGCAAGCCACAATGGGAAGGATAAATAAAAATAAATACAGACACACAGAAGAATGCACAGCAAATAGACACAGAGAGCAGACAGCAAGCAAGCCACAAGGGGGAGAGGAATTTTAAAAAAGGGAGGGGAGCAGATGTGGCTTAAGAGATTGGGAACTGATCTACCATATGGAAGGCCCTGAGTTCCATTCCCAGGGCTTCCTGGTGAAAGCAAGCTGGCCCACATTGCAGAGAGTTGGTGGCCCTTGTGCCACAGGGCCGGCACCATGGAGAGCTGGCACAGCAAGATGACACAACACAGGGAGATGCAGAGGAGAGACAGTGAGAGACACAGCAGACCAGGGAACTGAGGTGGCTCAAGCAATTGAGTGCCTCTCTCCCACACTGGAAGGTCCTGGGATTTGTTCTTGGCCCCTCCTAAAGAGAAAGATAAGAAAAAAGAAGCAGACACAGAAAGAACATACAGCGAATGGATACAGAGAGCAGACAGCAAGTGCAAACAACAACGAGGGGTGATGAATAAATTTAAATAAAGAGAAGGGAAATGGATGTGGCTCTAGCAATTATCCCTGGTTCTGGCCCTGATGCCTCCTGAGGAGGATGGGCAGACACACACAACCTGCCACAACAAGAGCTAGACACCACACCCTGCAGCAACACAGAGAGGCCTAAAGCTCAGATGCCACAAAGCCAGCAGATGCCCCAGCTTGTGGGGAGCAGATGTGGCTCAGGCTATTGGTCATTCACCTCCCATGTGGGAGGTCCCAGATTTGGTGGTACCTCCTGGAGAAGGCAAGCAAACAATGAGCAGATAGACAAGAGAACCATCTGGGGAAGGATAGAGGATAAAAATAAATAAATCTTAAAAAAAAAAATTAAATAAATCTTTAAAAAAATAAGAAGAAAGAGATAAAATTGAAGATCTAACTGCACACTTGGAGCAAACTAACCCCAAATCAAGCCAAAGGAAAAAAATAGTAAAGATCAGAGCAGAAAAAAATGAAATTGAGAACAATAACAAAAACAAAAAACAATAGGATTAACAAAATCAAGGTTTGGTTCTTTAAGAAGATCAACAAAATCAACAAACCCTTAGCGAGGCTGACAAAGAGAAAGGGACAGAAGACTCAAATAAAATCAGAAATGAGAGGGGGACAATACCACTAAACCTGCATAAATAAGGTGGATCATAAGAGGATACTATGAACAAGTGTATGCCAAAAAACCAAACAATGTAGAGGAGATGGACAAATTCCTAGAAACACACAAACCACCTACACTGACCTAAAAGAAATAGAAGACCTCACAACCCAATCACAAGGGAAGAGATTGAAATAGTCATCAAAAACTTCTCAAAGATGAAAAACCTGGGACCAGATGGCTTCACAGATGAATTTTACCAAACATTCCTGAGTGTGATGGAGTTGGACTCGGATGTGACTTTTCTACACATGCTGCTTCTGTCACTTTTACAGAACCTGTGGTTGGATCTGGGGTTGGTGTATACTCAGGAGAATTGAATCTCTGGACTGGCCATGTGCCAGCTGGGCCCTGAGCCTCAGCAGAGTTGCAACTCCTACTTTCCAGTTCATTGGACTTACCAAGGTCAGCTAATAGGGAGGTGAAATGGTCAACCACCACACCAGAGACCCGAGAGTGCCTACAAATGCAAGCAGGAAAATCACATCCATTAACCATGTGGGATATAAGTCACCTCTTGATTTAGAGGTGGAGTGGACAGTACCATCCCAAGGTCCACAGGATGGAGGAATAAAATATGGATTAGAGTGGACTTACTGGTATTCTACTATGGAACTATTGTGACTAGTAATGGAAGAAATTGTAGCATTGATGTGGAGAAAGTGGCCACAGTAGTTGCTGAGGGCAGGGAGAGGGAAGAAGAGATGTGATGTGGGGGCATTTTTGGGACTTGGATTCATCCTAAATGATATTGCAGGGACAGATGCTGGACATTATATAGCCTGCCATAACCCACTGAATATACTGGGGGAGAGTGTAAACTACCACGTAAACTATTATCTATGCGATGCAGCAGTGCTCCAAAATGTATTCACCAAATGCAATGAATGTGCCACAATGATTAAGGAGGTTGTTGATGAGGGAGGAGTGGGTGGGGTGGGGTGGGAGGTATATGGGAACCTCATATTTTTTTAATTTTTTTAAAAAAATTTATTGAATTATATCACATATACATAAACACAAATAATAAGTGTATAATAATAATTGTGAACTTACAAAACAAACATATAACATCATACGGGACTCTCATAACTCACCCTACCAGCAATAACTTTCATTGTTGTTAAACCTTTTTAACTAATGATTAAAGAGCATTGTCAAAATATTACTACCAAACAAAGTATTTTTCCCCCAGCCAATCCTATTATCTTTATATCATTTATATATGAACATACATACAAAATTAAGTGTATATTAAAAGTTGTGAACTTACAAAGCAAACATGCATGACATCATACAGGGGTCCCATACATCAACCCTCCACTAACAGCTTGCAGGGTCATGAGACATTTGTTACAAATTATGAAAGAATATTGTCAAAATCTTACTAGTAATCATAGTCCTTATCTTACATTTGGTGTGTTTTTCCCCCAACCCACCCTATTATTATTTTTTAAATATATTTTTTATGACAGAAGTTGTAAACTTATAAAACAATCATGCACATGTGCAGAATTCCCAAACAACACCTCTCCATTAACACACCACAATATGGTGTGTCATTTGCTACAGATAAAATAATATCATCTGATTGTTACCATGTCCATAGTGTACATTTGGCTCACATTTTCTATACTGCCTCAGTATCAGCACAGTACATATTTTGCATAGATGCAAGAATATTATATTATTACTACTAACCACAGCCCATAGGTCACTCCAGCTGTATTTTTTCCCATGCTTCTCCACATTCCCAACACCCTGCGGAAGTGATATGCATTTGCTCTAGCTAACGAAAGATACTCTTCCTTCCGTGCCATCAACCACAATTCTCATCCACCCCTTGGTTTACTGTGCTATTCAGTTCCTAGATTATTCTCTAGCATTCTGTCAATTGGCATTTACATAGCTGGATTACCATTTTCAGTCACATCTCCATTTATAAACTAGCTGCTACTCACTGTGTTACCATCAACTCTATACATTTCCACACTTTTACAATAAAGCTAATTAAACGTTCTACATACATTAAACATCAGTAGTCCACTCAGTCCTCTTATCTCTTTTAAGAATCCACCTCCTACCACACCAGGTCATGAAGGAATTTTCCAATAATTTCTTCTAGAAGTTTTATGGTTCTTGCTTTTATTTTTAGTTCTTTTGATCCATTTTGAGTTAATTTTTGGATAAGGTGTGAGATAGGGGTCCTCTTTCCTTCTTTCAGCTATGGATGTCCAATTTTTTTCAGCACCATTTGTTGAATGGATTGTTCTGCCCAAGCTGTGTGAATTTGACAGGCTAGCAAAAATCACTTGACCATACCTGTGAGGGTCTGTTTCTGAACCATAAATTTGGTTCCATTGATCTACTGTGTCTGTCTTTAGGCTAGTACCATGCTGTTTTTACCACTATAGGTAGGTATTATGATTTAAAGTCTGGAGATGAGGGTTCACTTTTACTTTTTATGATGTTTCTGTCTATTCAGGATTCCTTACACTTCCGAATAAATTTAATGATCATGTTTTCATTTTTTTTTCTTTAATGCTAGTGGAATATTTATTAGGATTGCATTAAATCTGTTTATCAGTTTGAGTAGAATTGACATCTTAATGTTATTTAGTCTTCCAATTCATGAGCATAAAATATTCTTTCAGTTATTTAGGGCTTTTAAAATTTGTTTTAACATTGAATTCCAGTTTTCTGAATACAAGTGCTTTACATCACTAGTTAAGTTTATTCCTGACTATTTGAGTTTTATCTGTCATATTTTATTTTCACCACTCTTTTGACATTTTAGTTACTTTTATTGATATAATATTCATTTCTATAATCTTCCAGGCCCCTCTCTCCTGTCTTTTCTTTTCAGGCTTTAGTTTTTTCCTGAAAATCTGGTCTCTTGCTTAGAAATTCTCTCAGTTTCTGTTTATCTGTGAATATTCTAATTTCGCCCTCATTTTTTTAAGACAATCTTGCTGGATATAAGATTCTTGGCTGGAAGATTTTCTCTTGTAGTATCTTAAATATACCACACCACTGTCTTCTTGCCTCCATGGTTTCCGGTGAGAAATCAGCAGCACTTAATTTTATTGGATATCCTTTATATGTTATGCTTTGCTTTTCTCTTGCTGCTCTCAGAATTTTCTCTTTGTCTTTGGCATTTGACATTCTGATGAGTATGTGTCTCGGAATTGGTCTATTTGGATTTTCTTTGGATGAGGGTACGTTGTGCTTCTTGGACAGGTATATCTATGTCTTTCAATAGATTTGGGAAATTTTCTACCATTATTTCTTCAAGTATTCCTTCTGCCCCTTTTCATTTCTCTTCTCCTTCTAGGACACCCATGACAGGTATGTTTGCATGCCTTTTGCTGTTATTTAGCTCCCTGAGACCTTGTTCAATTTTTTCCATTCTTTTCTTCATCTGTTCTTTTGTTGTTTTTTCTTTTTTAAAGATTTAGTTTTTATTTCTTTCTCTCCCCTTCCCCACCACCACCCCAGTTGTCTGCTCTCTGTGTCCATTTGCTGTGTGTTCTTCTGTGTCCTCTTGTATTCTTGTCAGTGCACTGGGAATGTGTGTTTCCTTTTTGTTGTGTCATCTTGTTGCATCACCTCTCCATGTGTGCAGTGCCACTCCTGGGCAGGCTGCACTTTTCTCCCCCTGGGCAGCTCTCCTTACAGGGCACACTCCTTGTGTGTGGGACTCCCCTACATGGGGGATACCCTTGCATGGCATGGCATTCCTTGCACGCATCAGTATTGCATGTGAACCAGCTCATCACACGGGTCAGGAGGCCCTGGGTTTGAGTCCTAGACCTCCCATGTGGTAGATGGATGCTCTATCCATTGAGGCAAATCCACTTCCCCCTCTGTTCTTTTGTATGTTCACTTTCAGAGGCCATTTCTTCAAGCTCACCAATCCTTTCTTCTGCCCCTCAAATCTGCTATTATATGATTCCAATGTTTTTAAAATTTCATTTATCACACCTTTCATTCCCATAAGATGTGCTATTTTTCTATGTCTGCTTTCAAATTCTTCTTTGTGGTCATCCAATGTCTTCTTAATATCCTTAATCTCTTTAGCCATCTCATCAAATTTATTAAGGAGATTTCTTTGAACATCTATGATTAGTCTCAACTCCTTTATGCCATCTGGAAGCTTATCTTGTTCCTTTAACTGAGCCATAGCTTCCTGTTTCTTGGTGTGGATTCTAATTTTTTGTTGGTATCTTGGCATCTGGCTTACTAGAGTATTTTTTCTGGATGCAGTTTTTCTCTTTAGTTTAAGGCTTCCTATCATTTCTCCCTTGCTTGTTGTGCAGTAGGAGCCAAGCATGTAGTTGGTGCTGTAAGCTGTGGAGGCTCAAGCTGCCCTCATTGCGCCAGGGACCAATGAAGTTTCTTTCAACTTTCTCCTTTCCTGGGGGTAGGGACAGAGCCACAGCTATGTGGAATAATCCAAGTGCAGGCCTAGACTGTAGTCACCCAGAGAGACTGATGAAGCTCCACATCCCTTTCTCCCCTGCCTGGGGCAGGATAGAGCTGCAGGTGTGGGCTGCAATCTTTGCAGTGTGCATCCAAGATGACCACAGTTGCCCTGGTAGACATCTGATTTTCAGTCTATTCCAGCCAAAGTTACCTACAATTACCTATATAGGCTGGTGTAGGGCTCCTCAGGCTCCTCCCTGCCAGAGGCGGGGCTGAAGCCTCGGTGGGCTGCAGGCTGATCTGCATGAAAGAAACTGGTTCCTGCAGACACTGAGAGTTTCAGTCAGCCCCGCTTCCCCTCAGGGGTGGAGTCAGAATGGTGCCCACGGGCCTCTTTCTGGCTTGGGCTGGTTCACACCCCAGCTGTTCCCAGGGTTATATCTTAGCCAGCCAAGTCTACCAATCAGCAGCCAAAATCAGCAGACAACCGTCTCCTCCTCCCCTGTTTCTGGGAAATGGAGCTTCCAATTCTAGCCATAGAACAGCTCCTGGGGCGGCTCATGCAGCCAGAGTAGGATAATCACTGGCTTCTGCGGCTTGGCCGGTAATTTCCCAGGGAGGCTGGCACAGGTCCCCGCAGCTTCCTCCCTGCTGGAGGTGGCACTGGGGCCTAGGCTAGACCTGCAATCTGATGTGTATGGGAAGAACCCGGTCCCCACCAGCACTGGGATGTTCAGTCCACCCCGCTTCCCCTCGTGCCAGGCGCAGAGTTAAGATGGCAGCTCCCAGCCTCTTTCTGACTTGCCAGGCTCAAATTTTAGCTGTTCTCAGGATTATACTGTAGCCCACCGAATTTACTCATCAGTAGCTGAAATTGGTGCCCAACTGTCTCTTCCTCCCCTGTTTTGGGGAAGTGGAGCTTTCAATTCCAGCTGCAGAACAGCTCCCAGGGTGGCTTGTGCCTCCCCTGGAGGATGGACACCGGTCTCTGGGGTGTAGAGCACTCTGCTTACGAGTCTTCTCTGCATATCGGCAGTTTCCTCCTTCCACTCCTTCGAGGATGTTGCAGGATGCTCTTCTGGTCTCCTGCAGTCCCTAAACAGCCCCTAAACAGGTGCTTCAGCTAGCTCCAGAGAGCCCTGCGTGTTTGCTAACTGCCCTGGAGCAGGAGCTGACTCTAGGAGTGCCTTACTCTGCCACCATCTTGCTGGTTCTCCTCTTATATTTTTTAATGTACCATTTTTTGTGATCTATATAGCTTCAAAAAATACAATTAAAAATAAATAAATAAAAGAACAAAAAAAAAACAGCAAAAAAAAAAAAAAAAAAAAAAAAAAACAAGGAGCAAAGACAATCTAATACCAACCTTTCTCAAGTGCTTCCAAAAAACTGAACAGGAAAGAAGACTGCTAAACTCATTCTATGAAGTTAACATCACTGTAATACCAAAACCAGATAAAGATACTATGAAACAATAATATTACAGCCCAATTTCTCTAAGGAATATAGATGCAAAAATCCTCAACAAAACACTTGCAAACAGAATTCAAAAGAACATTAAAAGAATTATACATCACAATCAAGTGGGTTTTATCCCAGGTATGCAAAAGTGGTTCAACAGAAAAAAAAAAATCTATCAGCTTAATACAACATATTAATAAATTGAGAAAGAAAATTCAATGCCTTCTCAATCAAAATCAAACAGCTTTTCTTTTTGCAGAAATGTAAAAACCAATTATCCAATTTATTTGGAAGGAGAAGGGACCCTGAACAGCCAAAAATGTGTTTTAAAAGAAGAACAAAGTTGGAAGACTCTTGCTTCCTGACTTCAGAGCATACTACTTAGCTGTAGTGGAAAAAACAGCATGATATTGGCATAAAAATAGAGACATATTGACCAACGGAACCAAACTAAGAACTCAGAAATAGTTCCTCACATTTATGGTCAAATGATTTTTGACAAGGCTGTCAAGCCCACCCAGCTGGCCAAAACAGGCAATTTAACAGATGGTGCTAGGTAAACTGGATATGATATCCAAATGAAAGAAAGAGTAGCCCTATATCATACATTATACAAAAGATAACTTTAAATGGATCAAGGAACCAAACATAAAAGCTACAACCATACAACTTCTATAAGGAACTGTAGGGAAACATCTTCAAGATCTTGTACGTGGTAGCTTCTTAAATCTTACACCAAAGGCATGAATGATGAAAGAAAAAATAAATGGGACCTCCTCGAAATTAAACACTTTTGTTCTTCCAAAGACATTGTCAAGTAAGTAAAATGACAATCTACTCAACGTGAGAAAATATTTGGAAGTCACATATCTGTTAAGGATTTGATATCTATGTTATATAAAATGGTTGTAGCAGTTTGATATATGTTGGAAACTGAGGCACAGTGGTCTCCCAAGGAGAGATGTGCTGTTTCCATGGCAACACTTGCAACCTAAGGAATGTGGTAATTAAGAGTCCCCAGCAAACAGGATGAAGCTGTTAAAGGCTGAAAGAAAAGATGAGCAGAAAATATTTTGTAGTAAACAGAACACTTAGACTTTGTACCCTGAGATAAGCTTTTTTAAACTTCCTTAGACTATGAGTGATGCTGATGGTTAACTGCATGCTGCTGCTCGTACTCAGTAGACTGGGGTATATGTAGAGCTCCTTGCGAACAATAAAGTTGTCTGATGAGTCTCTACTTGCAGACCCCCTGATCCCAGCTCTCTTGCTCTTTCTTTCTCTTTGTTTCCTTCTCTCTTTTCTCTTTCTTTCATTCCCGATACCCTTCGGGTCCAAAGACCCCCTGATCCCAGCTCTCTTGCTCTTTCTTTCTCTTTGTTTCCTTCTCTCTTTTCTCTTTCTTTCATTCCCGATACCCTTCGGGTCCAAATCTCCAACAGATATAGTTATGAATTTCAAAAATAGATATGGAGTATATTTGTAATCTGGTCTGTACCTGGATGTGATTAAGTTATGATTAGGGTTTTGATTTGGTCATATCAATTGGGGTGGGGACTCAGAGATAAAAGACCAGGCAAAGAACAAGGTTTGAGAGTTTTTGATATTGGAGTTTGATGCTGAAGCCTTAAGCTGGAGCCCCAGGAAGTAAGCTCACAGAGGAAAGAGAAGCAAGTCCTAGGAAGAGAGGAACCTGAGCCCAGGAAGAACCAGGCCCTGGGAAGAGAGGAATCCAGGAAGCCTGAACTTTCATAGCTATTGGCAGCCATCTTGCTCCAACACGTGAAAATAGACTTGGTGAGGAAAGTAACATGCTTTATGGCCTGGTATCTGTAGGCACCTACCCCAAATAAATACCCTTTATCAAAACTAACAAATTTCTAGTATTTTGCATCAGCACCCCTTTGGCTGACTAATACAGAATTTGGTACTGAGGAAATGCTTTTGCAATTACCAAAATGCTGGAACAGTTTTATAAATAGTTAAGGAGTATTTTTTGGAGGAATTGTAAAATGCTTGATGGAAAAGGCCTAGATCACTTACCAAAGAGACTGTTGATAGCAATATAGATATATAAGAGAGTTTTTATGATACCTTAGAAGTAAATGATGAAACTATTATTGGAAACTGAAGGAAAAGTGTTCCATGTTTTGAAGTCACAGAGACCATAGCAAGATTAACTCCTGGTGTTGTATGGAAGGCAGAGTTTGGAAATAGCGAGCCTGGCCTTTAGCTGAAAAACTTTCCAAAGTAACTTGGGGAATGCAGCTTGGCTTCTGCTTGCAGCTTATAGCAAAATGCTAGAAGAGAGAGATAAGTTGAAG
This sequence comes from Dasypus novemcinctus, assembly GCF_030445035.2. Classification (NCBI taxonomy): domain Eukaryota; kingdom Metazoa; phylum Chordata; class Mammalia; order Cingulata; family Dasypodidae; genus Dasypus; species Dasypus novemcinctus. The sequence goes on along the minus strand of NC_080682.1, from coordinate 107,348,375 downwards.
ACTGAACCATTGGGCACAAAGAAAACAGAAACTGATTCTGGAAAGTCCAAGCCTCTGGAAATACAGCTCCCAGATGAAAGTGCCCCATTGGAGGACTTAACTAAACTTGGCACTTATAAATCAGGATTAAAGATGCAGTTATCTCAGAAAGACTTGTGGAAAGTCTTACTCTCTTATGGCTTGGACCCCTGCTTCTTGCATGCTAAACCAACAAGGTTTTTGAGAGAGCTGTATGAACAAAACCACTGCCAGCTTGGACTAAAAGAGACATGAAAAGGAGAAATTGAAGGATAAACAGCTTTAAGAGAAAAACCATGGAAGCTGAGATTTGGGATTAAGACATCACTTTGGGCCAAGAGAGGAGCCCCCCCCCCCAATGTGTACAGAGAGGGTGAGTCTGCCCCAGAAGTTGAAGAGGGTTGATGTTCCTACCCAATATTCAGGAAGAGTTTTGCTACCCTAGGGTACAGAGAGGGTGGAGCACATTCCTCAAGGATTAAGGAGGTTGAGGTTGATGCCCCATAGGTCTGAGAGGGGTGGACCTGTCCCCCATGGATTAGGAAAGGCCAGATGGTCAACTCATTGCTCAGAGAGGGTTGAGCCTGTATGTCAAATGTTAGAGGGAATGTTGTCTTCACATCACTGTACTAGGGGGGTTAAGACTCTAACTCAAAGATTGGGTTAGGTGTGGCAATCACCCCAACACTCTTCGAATGTGAGATCTGGAGCTTGGTCAACACCCAGATGATGAGGTTGGAACCAAGAAAATGGCCATTGGGCAAGCCAGTGGAAAGTGTGGGCTTCCAGAAGGCACTTAGGGGAAGAAATCATCATCTTAAGAATGACTCTCAGACTTTTAAATCTAATGGAGGATGCCCTGCAGGTTTACTGAACTCTAGAGGACCCATGGCTCATGTTTTCCTCCCAAGTTCTGCTTATCATAATGAAATCTTTATCCTTTTTCCATTTCTGTATTGGAAACATATAAATTGTTTTGTGAGTTTCAGAGGTCTATAGCAGATGAGATTTTTGCCCCAAGACAAACTATACTTTAAATTGATTGTAATATGATTTAATACTTGCATTGTTACTGATTTAAGTTTTTTAAAAAAATATTGTAATGTCTTTTGGAATTCAGAGGGTGGAGTGTAGCAGTTTGATATAGTTATGAATTCCAAAAATAGACATGGATTATGTTTGTGATCTGGTCTGTACCTGGGTATGATTAAGTTATGATTAGGGCTTTGATTGGACCACAGATAAAAGTCATAGCAAAGGACGGGGTTTGAGGGTTTTCATTGTTGGAGTTTTGATGTTGGAGTTTGATGCTGAAGCCTTAAGCTGAAGCCCTGGGAAATAAGTTCACAGAGGAAAGAGAAGCAAGCCCCAGGAAGAGAGGAATCCTGAGCCCAGGGAGAAGCAAGCCCTGGAAAGAGAGAAACCCAGGAAGCTTGAGCCCTTGCAGACATTGGCAGACATCTTGCTCCAACACGTGAAAATAGACTTTGGTGAGGGAAGTAACTTATGCTTCATGGCCTGGTATCTGTAAGCTCCTACCTCAAATAAATACCCTGTATAAAAACCAACCAATTTCTGGTATTTTGCATCAGCATCCCTTTGGCTGACTAATACAGAGGTCATACAATTCAATGATAAAAAGGCAAGCAACCTGATTTTTTAAAAAATAGGCAAAAGACTTGAATATGTATTTTTCCAAAGAGGAAATATAACTGGCCAAAAAGCACATGAAAAAATGTTTACATTACTAGCTATTAGGGAAATGCAGATCAAAACTAGAGTGGACAGCTAACATGGAGTTGAAGAATGTCAACCACCACACCATGGAGTCTAGAGTGCCTACAACTGAAAGCAGGAGGATTGCATCCAGTATCCATGTGGAATCTAAGCCCCCTCTTGACACAGAAGTGCAATGGACACAACCAATCCAATGCCCACAGAGAAAATGTGGCATTGGTGTGGGAAAAGTGGCCATGGTGGCTGCTGGGTGTGGGGAATGGGAGGAAGGGATGAGATGTGGAGGCATTTTTGGGACTTGGAATTGTCCTGGGTGGTGCTTCACGGACAATTACGGGACATTGTAGATCCCCCCAGGGCCCACTGGATGGAACGTGGGAGAGTATAGGCTATGATGTGGACCATTGACTATGAGGTGCAGCGATGCCCAGAGATGTACTTACCAAATGCAACGGATGTGTCATGATGAAGGGAGAGAATGTTGCTGTGAGGGGAGTGGGGGGTGGGGGTGGTGGGGTTGAATGGGACTTCATATTTTTTGAATGTAATATTTTTTAAAAAATGAATTAAAAAAATAAAGTGATGAAAGGCAAAATGTCAAAAAAAAAAAAACTAGAGTGGGATATCATTTCCTACTTTATAGTATGGCCATTATTTAAAAAAAAACAGAAACCTCCAAGTGCTGGAGAGGATGTGGAAAAATAGGAAGACTCCTTTGCTGTTGGTGGGAATGTAAAAGGTGCAGCCTCTGTGGAAGACAGTATGACTGTACCTCAAGAAGCTGAACTTCTGTGTCATCCAGCAATCCTGTTACTAGGAGTGTGTTCAGAAGAACTGAAAGCAAGGATGCAAACTGACATTTGTAATCTGATGTTCTTAGCAGCATTATTCACAATTGCTAAAATATGGAACCAGCCCAAGTGTCATTCAACTGATGATTGGATGAACAGAATGTGGTATATACATACAATGGGATACTATTCAGCTGTAAGAATAAATGAAACCAGGATGCATATGACAAGGATATTATATTGAGTGAAATAAGCCAGATACAAAAGGATAAATCTTGTATGATCTCACTAGTGTGAACTAAAGACCCACATGGAAGTAAACTCTATAGGTTAGTAGAAGATAGAATGTGGACTGGGAATGAAAGTGACTGCTTAATGTACATAGATTTTTTACTAAGGTCTATTGTTAATGTGTGGAAATGAATAGAGTTGATGGTAATACGTTATAGTGAGTATAACTAACACTGCTGACTTATAAAGTTGATTGTGGCTGAAAGGGGTAGTCTGTGAATGTAAATATCAATTGAAAGGAAGCTAGAGAAAAATCTAGGGAATGTGTAACAGTGATTTTGGTGATAAATGAAGACGGTGGCTAATAGTATAAATATAAGAATCTTCTTCCTTTACAAAGCATTAAGAATAGGGTGATACATTGGAAAAATTACAGCTAATGTAACTTATGGATGACAGTTAATGGTAACATTGTAAATTTTTTTCAGTATTGGCAAAGAAGATTTAACAATTTTAAGGGACAACAGTAGTGGGGTGTAGAAGGGTATGGATTTTTCCTTGTGGAGTAATGAAAACTTTCTAAAATTAACTGAGGTGATGAGAGCATAACTCTGTGATGAAAATGAGAACCACTGTGAGTACACATTGAATGGATTACACAAAGCATGGAGCTGTATAACACAGGGAATCCAGTGGTGAAAGACGGTGTGGCCAACATAACAAATATGAAAATATTCTATCATAAATTACAACAAATGTATAATACTAATCCAGAGTGTCAATAATCAGGTGAGTTGTGAAAGACACCAAATGTAAGATATGGACTCTGGTTAGTAGTAATATTTTGATAATGGTTTTTCATAGTTTATAACAAATGTTTCACAACAATGCAAGGTGTTAATGGTGCAGTAATATATGGAGCCCTGTATGATGATATGCATGTCTGTTTTGTAAACTCACAACTTTTACTGTACACTTATTGTTTATGTATGTCCATGTATGAATGACACACTTCAATAAAATTTTATTTAAAAATTGATTCTCAGCTCCAAATCCACCTTCATTTCCTTCTCTGCAATTTTTTTCTTTGCCGTGAGCTCAATGTTAAGCTTTGTCAAGAGAGTACTGAAGGAATATTGCAGGGGAAGAGGCTCTTCTTCCTGGTTTGGTAATTTGCACATTTGCTCCATCTTGCACTCTCCAGGTGTTTCCCAGCAGCATGTGTGTGGGCATGCACAGCGCTCTTCCCAGTCCTCCTTCCCAGAGTGCAGCCCTGTAGCAAGCTTAGAACCCGGCCACCGCCCAGCGTTCACGTTCACCCTGCTCTCCAACTCCCTCTACTCATCCACCTGCCTACCTTGTCCCACATGCATAAGAGAGGAGGTTTTCATTCTTGCCAGGCCTACCTGCACCCTGGAGGAGTGATTCCTCTGTCAGTTCTGACTATTGTTCCTGGAACTCAGGAAAATATGGAGCAACAGGATCAACAGTAGCTGACTTTGGCACCTAGATTTGGACACTTTATGGCCTTGGAGCTGTAAGTTTTACCCCAATAATCCCCTTTATAAAAGCAAACCCATTTCTGGTACTTTGCATCGGCAGCCCTGTGGCAAACTAAAATGCCAGGTATGACTATAGAGGTTGGCACAATTGAAATGCACTCCTTGATTTTGATGGGGGTGATGGGATCTGGGAGTACCAGGGTATAAGAGGAAATGTTAACCACTAAAGATAAGGTCAGCACTTTTACTGTGAAGAGCATCAGTAAAGAACTTGTAATGAGAATACAAGGCAGAGATCTTTAACAGTAGCTAACTAATCATGGTGGCCCCAGGAATGAAATATTGGAGATAATACTACAGCATTGCTTGATCTATATAAAAGGGGAAAAACTATAAGCCTGGTAGCCCAAAAACGTGATCTGAATCACCAGTGAAGAGTAAAGACCTCTCACCCAATTTCCAGATCTGAATCAATTCACTGATCCAGAGTCCCTGATAGAAGGGGAGACTGGGTTCCCTTGAGGAATGATCCTGCAACTTTGCCACAAGTTCATACTGCAAATCTTCCTCCTACACTTCTCAAAGGGACCAATGGCCATTTACTAAAATGGTTGTGCATTGGAAAAAAAGGAAATAAACAGGCATCTGGGATTTATTAGACATTGACTCTGAATTGATGAAAAGGAGAAAAGAAGGAAGGGAGGGAGAGAGGAAGGGAAAACAAGGAAAAGAAAAAGAAGAAAGGAAAGAAAAAAAAAAGACAAAGAAAAAGAAAGCAAGGAAGCAGGGACCATGACCTTTATATAGACTAGGTCGTGTTTTCCAAACCATTAAATAAATCAAAAGAAGACACTCTCTAATATAAAAAAATGCACCTCTTGAGAGAAGCGGGGCAAGATGGCGTCAGAGTAAGAGCACCCATATCATTGCTCCTACAAAAAATTGACTGAGTGGGGACAAAATCCTGCCTGAGTGAGTTGTTTTGGGAACCCACCAAGCAGGAGGCTGATGTACATGAATCCATTGTGAGCATGACAAGAGTGATAGCTCAAGGTAAAACCAGGGATTTCTGCCCCTCCCCCAGGGCAAGAAGCCATGGCTTTCCCAGAAACCGCCCACACAGCCAGAAGAGAAAAACTCCAAGAGTGGGAGAGTTCTGGTGAAGGGTGTAGAGGAGTCCTACAAGTGTGGGTTCAATTGTCTGGGACCCCTTTTTGATCTTTGACGTGCACACTAGTTAGATTGAGGAGAAACCAGGAAGAGGGAAGAGGTGAATCTGCTGAGGCTGCCCAATTTACCTAACCTCTGTAGGCTATGTCTGGGATAAGGCGGAGCCAGGCAATTTACTAATCCTGTGCAACACGCAAAGGGAGTGGGACAGTAGAAAGTGCTTGGTAGGATTCCAAGAGCATATTTAGGGTTCCCAGCAAGGTGTGGGTGCTCTCTCTCAAAGAGACTGAGAGTCATTATTTTCCATGGTGATTTGGTTCACCAGGGTCCCATTTGAATTTCAGAGAGGAGCACTCACATGGGCTTCCTGCTGCCCTGGGAGAGAGGGAAGTGAGAAAGGGAGAAAGGGGAAAGAGCAGATTCCCAATCAGTTAATTCAATTGCAAAGAGTCTATCCTGCCCCTGGAAGGGGACTTTTTTTGAAGAGCAGGTTGACCCTGAAGGAGAGTTTGTTTCAGTGGAGGAGTTTCAGCCTTGAATGTGCAAGATCTCTGTCTCCGTTCATAGCTCCTCTTAGAGTAGTGATCCACTGGGATATTAGCTGATACTCTGAGACAGGGAAAACATAGATAATATCCTTGTATTGCTTCCCTTGGGTCTCTTATTTTCCCTAAATAAGAGCTTAAGAAGGAAGTCTTTTTTTTTTTTTTTTTTTTTATTGTTTGGTTGATGCCTTGCTTGAGGGCTTGTGTTTTTGTTTTTTTTCTTGTTATTTTGTCTTTCTTTCCTTATTATCACCCCACTCTTTCTTTCTTTCTTTCTTTCTTTCTTTCTTTCTTTCTTTCTTTCTTTCTTTCTTTCTTTCTTTCTTTCTTTTTCTTTCAACAAATAACAGCTGATTTGAACAAGCAGAGGAAAGAATTAATGATGTGGAAGACAGTACATCTGAAATCAAACATTGCAGAATCGATAGAAAAAATCCAACAAGGACTTAGGGATTTGAATGACAACTCAAAATGCACAAACATACACATTATAGGCATCCCAGAAGGAGAAGAGAAGAGAAAGGGGACAGAAGGGATGTTGGAGGAAATAATGGCTGAAAACTTCCCAAACCTATTGAAGGAGATGGATGTACATGTCCAGGAAGGGCAGCACACCCCAAACAGTATAAATCCCAACAGAGATACCCCAAGACATATAATTGTCAAATTATTCAATGCTCAAGACAAAGAGAAAATACCAAAGGCAGAAAGAAAAAAGAAAATCATCATGTACAAGGGAAGCTCAATAAGATTAAGTGCTGATTTCTCATCTGAAACCTTGGAGACAAGAAGGCAGTGGTTTGACATAGTCAAGGTACTAAAAGAAAAAAAATTTCCAGCCAAGAATACTCTATCCAGCAAAGCTGGCATTCAAAAGTGATGGAGAGTTCAAAATATTCAGATAAACAGAACCTTAGAGAGTATGTCAATAAGAAACCTTCCCTTCAAGACATCCTAAAGGGAGTTCTGCAGGAGGAAAGGAAGAAACAGGAAAGACAGAGTTGGAGGAGAGTGTAAGAAAAATAGAAAGACAAAAAGAGAAATAAAAACAACATATGATGTACACAAATCCAAAGAAAATATGGCTAATGTAAGTAATTTCTTGAAAGTATGAACACTGAATGTTAATGGATTAAACTCACCTATCAAGAGACACAGATTGGCAGAATGGATAAGGGAATATGACCCATCTATATGCTGTATACAAGAAACCCACCTTAGACCCAGGGATTCAAGGAGGTTGAAAGTGAATGGTTGGAAAACAATCTTACAAGCAAAAAATAACCAAAAAAGGGCAGGAGTAGCTATACTAATTTTGGACAAAATAGACTTTAAGTGCAAAACTATTTTGAGAGATAAAGATGGACACTACAAATTAGAAAAAGGGGTAATTTTTCAAGAAGAAAGAATAATCATAAACATTTACGCACCTAATCAGGGCACCTCAAAATATGTAAGGAAAACTAAGTGGAGGAATAGATGCCTCTACAATTATAGTGGGGGACTTTAATACACCATTATCATAGACAGTACACCTCAACAGAGAATCAATAAAGAAACAAAGACTTTGAATAATATATTAGAGGATCTGGACCTAACAGATACATACAGAATACAACACCCAAATTCAGCAGGATATACATTCTTCTCAAGCACACATAGATCATTCTCCAACATAGACCACATGCTAGGCCACAGAGAAAGTCTCAATGAATTCAGAAAGATTGAAATCATACCAAATAATTTCTCTGACCACAATGGAATGAAGCTGGAAATCTGCAAGGATCAGAGACCCAGATTAGGCACCAAAATATGGAAGTTAAGTAACACTCTCTTAGACAAACAGTGGGTCAAGGAGGAAATCTCAAAAGAAATCAGTAAGTACCTTGAAACTAATGCAAATGACAACACAACATATCAAAACTTATGGAATACAGCAAAAGTTGTACAGAGAGGGAAATTCATAGCCATAAATTCATACAACAAAAAAGAAAAAAGAACCAAAATTGAAGAACTAACTGTGCAGTTGGAGGAATTAGTAAAACAAACAAACAAACAACAAACTAACCCCAAAGGAAGAAGAAAGAAAGAAATAACAAAGATCCGAGCAGAACTAAATGAAATAGAAAATAAGAAAGCACTAGAAAAATAAAATGAAGAGCTGGTCCTTTGAGAAGATCAATGAAATTGACAAACCCTTAGCTAGACTAACAAAGAAAAAAAAGAGAGAAGATGCAAATACACAAAATAAGAACTGAGAAAGGGGATATCACCACTGACCCCACTGAAATAAAGACTATCATAAGAGGATACTTTGAAACACTATATGCCAACAAGAAGGACAATTTAGAAACACATAAGCAGCCTACATTGACAAAAGAAGAAATTGATGATCTCAACAAACCAATCATAAGTAAAGAGATAGAATCAGTCATTAAAAACCTCCCAACTAAGAAGAACCCCAGGCCAGATGGATTCACGGGTGAATTCTACAAAACATTCTGGAAAGAACTAGCACCAATATTGCTTAAATTCTTCTAAAAAATTGAAATAGAAGGAACATTGCCTAACACATTCTATGATGCCAACATTACCCTAACACCAAAGCCAAACGAAGACAATGCAAGAAAGGAAAATTACATACCAATCTCTCTAATGAATCTAGATGCTAAAATCCTCAACAATCATATTCAACAACACATCAAATGAATTATACACCATGACCAAGTAGGTTTCATTCCCAGTATGAAAGGATGTTTCAACATAAGAAAATCAATCAATGTAATACACCACATAAACAGATGGAAAGAAAAAAAATCTCATGATCATTTCTATAGATGCAGAAAAAGCATTTGACAAAATACAGCACACTTTCCTGATAAAAACATTTTTTAGAAGGAAACTTTCTGAACACGATCAAGAGTATATATGAAAAACACACAGCTAACATCATTTACAATGGTGAAATCCTAAAATCCTTTCCTCTAAAATCAGGAATGAGACAAGGATGCCCACTATCACTGTTCCTATTAAATATTGTGTAAGAAGTACTTGTTCAAGCACTGAGGCAAGAAACAAATATAAAAGGCATCCAAATTGGAAAGGAAGAAGTCAAATTTTCACTATTTGCAGACAACATGATCCTGTACATAGAAGGCCCCAAGAAACCTACAACAAAGCTTCTAGAACTTATGAGTTCAATAGTGTCACAAGTTATAAGATCAATGTGCAAAAATCAGTAGCATTTCTGTATACCAATAATGAGCAACCTGAGGAGGAAATCAAGAAAAAAAATACCATTTACAATAATAAATTTAAAAAATCAAATACATAGAAATAAATTTAACTAAAGATATAAGAGACTTATATACAGAAAACTACACAACACTGTTAAAGGAAGTCAAAGAAGACTTAAATAAATCAAAGAATATTCACTGTTCATGGATAGGAGGATTAAATATCATTAAGATGTCTATACTACTGAAACAGATCCATAGATTTAATGCAATTCCAATAAAAATCAACACAGCATTTTTTATTGAACTGGAAAAACTGTGACATTTATTTGGAAAGGAAAGAGGCCCAGAATAGCCAAAGACATATTGAAAAAGAAAAATGAAATCAGGGGAACCTGACTTTAAACTTACTACAAGCTATAGTGGTCAAAACAGCATGGTATTAGCACAAGGATAGATATAGTGATCAATGGAACCAAACTGAGAGTTTGGATATAGATTCTCACATATACAGTCATCTCATATTTGACAAGGCCAAGAAGCCCAATCAACTGGGACAGAATAGCCTCTTCAACAGATGGTGCTGGGAGAACTGGATATCCATATGAAAAAGAATGAGAGAAGATTACCATCTCACACCTTATTCAAAAATCAACTCAAGATTGGTCAAAGATCTAAATATAAGAGCCAAGACCATAAAGACCTTGGAAGACAATGTAGGAAAGCATCTACAGGACATTGTAATAGGAAATGACTTTATGAACTTCATACCCAAAGCATGAGCAGCAAAAGAACAAATAGATAAATGGGACCTCCTCAACATTAAAGCCTTTTGCACCTCGAAGGAGTTTGTCAAGAAAGTTAAAAGACAACCTACCCAATGGGAGAAAATATTTGGTAACCATATATCTCATAGGAACCTAATATCCAGCATATATAAAGAAATCCTATGTCTTGGAAATAAAAAGACAAACAACCCCTTATAAAAATGGGCAAGAGATTTGAACAGGTACTTATCCAAAGAAGAAATATAAATGGCTAGAAAGCACATGAAAAGATGCTCAATATCACTAGCTGTTAGGGAAATGCAAATCAAAACTACAATGAAATACCATCTTACAGCCATTAGACTAGTGACTTAAAAAAACAGAGGACTACAAGTGTTGGATGTGGAGGAATGGGAATCCTCATCCACTGCTGGTGGGAATGTAGAAGGATCCAGCCATACTGGAGGATGATTTGGTGGTTCCTCAAAAAACTAGGTATAGATTTGCCACATGACCCAGCAATTCCACTGCTGGGTAGATATCTAGAAGAACTGAAAACAAGGACATGAACTGATATATGCACACCAATGTTCATAGCAGCATTATTCTCTTATTGCCAAAAGTTGGAATCAACACAAATGCCCATCAACAGATGAATGGATAAACAAAATGGGGTATATACATACAATGGAATACTACTCAGCTTTAAGAAGGAATATAGTACTAACACATGGGATAATATGGATAAATCTTGATGCTGTAGAAGATGAGAGAAGTTCAATTATTTGTGTATAGAAAGGCCAGGATTCAGGAATGATTTTGAGAAGGAAAAAATGATTTATTGACAGCCAGCCTCGAACAAGATTTTTGAGTTCCTTTTATACAGAGAGGAAAGGCTAAATGGTTCTTTTGTTTCAGTGCTCAATAGGCTTGAATTAGCATATATCTTCCACGTCCTAGGTAAGCTTTTAGCATGGACTTCATACATTCTAGATAAGCTTTAGCACATTTGGTCTGCATTTTTATAGAGTTTGCATTGATAAATTGTTTCTCCAAGACTGGAGAAACAATAGTTACCAAGGGCAGGGCTGCAGATCTCACTGTCCCAAACGCATCGCACAGAAAACATACCGCTCAGGTTATCTATGAATATATGAACAGCACCCCTCCCCCATAGCCTCCATCATTGAGGACCTTAGGTTGAGTGAAGCAAGCCAGGCATTGAAGGACAAATACTACATGACCTCTCTGAATAGAATTAAGCAATCAAGCTGTCTCTGTGAGCTAGAGACTGAACAATGGGCTTATAGGAAATGTGGGGGAAAGGAAGGTTGTGAGCTGATGCCTACATGGGCAAAATTTATGATAAAGTGGAGGTAAGTAGTTGTGCAGTGAAGGGATAAGACGAAGACATAAGGATACTATTGGGTGGGGATTTGAAGGCTTGAGGGGAGCTAAGGTTGGGAAGATAGGTCAGATGGTCCATGGAATTGGGGGGAGGGTTTGGGGTGAGCAGGTGAACATGAGAGAGTGTCAGATACATGGATGAAACTATAATGTTGAGAAAACTCTTTAGAAAATATAATAAGGAAGGTTTACTTGTTTGGGTTGTTTGACACGGGGCAGCTGGCACAGGGTGCACCTGGGGCCAGCTTCTAGGGAGTGTGTGTGTGCTCATCTTGTCATATTGTGTTATATCAGTAGGTGGAGACACATATAATGAGTGGGAAAGTGTTGTACCCCCATCCTGGGGAAGTCTGATGTTCTCAAACAAAGGAGAGGGTATCTCTCAAGAGCCTGGGTGGTTCCCAATGGGGAGGACAGACTAATGTGTCAAGCCTTCAGCACTGTCATAAATATCTATGAATCTTGTCCTTCAAGCAGTGAAACTTTGTTGTCACTGTAGGCCCGAGGGGAGGGGTGACAGGAAGAGAATGGAAGGAAGTGAGGGTAAGTGGGGGCAATGGGAGTGTTCACAAGTTCATGCAATGATGGATATAAGCCATGCTAAATTTCACCAAAATTTATAAAAGTGTATAGTTTAAAATATAAACCATAATGTAAACCATAATGTAACCAAAAATTTAGAAAAGTGTATAGTCTAAAATATAAACCATAATGTAAGCCATAATGGAACCATGGTTAGTAGCTATGTTTCAATATCTGTACATAAGCTGTAGCAAATATAACATCCACATGTAAAAAGATCATTGCTGAGGAAGTGGGAAAAGGGTTTGATGTTGGGTATACAGGAGTCCCCTATATTGTATATGTGACTTTACTGTGATCTAAAACTTTTTAGAAGACAAAATTAAAAAAAAAAATGATGTGGACACTGAGGAAGGAATGGAGAAGATTGCCTTGTCACTGTACATGCAGGGCAACACCTATTATTGTGATAAAAGGCAAAATGTCAAAAACAAAGTTTTATGATATTTTTCATTTTTTAATACCCCAGTTTATTTTTACTTTTAGTTTTTCTAAATTATTATATATTCTATTTCTAATCTTTAAACCTGTCAATACTATTTCATTTTCCTTCTAATTGAATTTGGCAATATATTAGGCTTCATTTTTGAAGAAGTTTTGGATCACAGAGGGGTTCATCTATGGCAGGGAAGGAGCACTGGTGTGAGGTGTCATTGATGGGTGACACATGGATGGGAGGGAGTTCTCCAGGGCATGCATACATAAGGTATATAGATGTGTTTGGAAGTTCATTGGGTATTGTCATAGTGGATAGAGTTACACATGACAATTGAGGGAGTGCTGAGTTCCCATCCTGGGGAGCTCTGTCACATTCCCCAATGGAACAACAACAATCCCCCAAGTACAAGGACAAAGACCAGTGAAGAAGGATGGTCCACTGATGGGCCCCTAATACTGACACTTATGAGTTTGTGCACTTGAAATTTCAACTAGGCCTAGAGCTGCAGGGTGCCTAAGTGTTACCTCCTGAGAGCCTCCATGTTGCTCAAATGTGGCCACTCTCTAAGCCAAAATGAGCATGTAAATGCATTACCTTCCCCCCACTGTGAGATATGTGTCCTGGGGATGAGCCTCCTTGGCACCGAGGGATTATTACCATCACCAGCTGATAATGCAACTAGAAAATGACCTTGAATAAAAGGGGGAAATGGTAAAGACAATTAGTTTATAGGGCTAAGAGACTTCAAAATGAGTCAGAAGGTCATCAGAGGGGCTGTGCTTTTGTGCGTCTCAGCAGTATCTCAGAGACAGCCAAAGTAGATACAACCAGGTACTGGTGCTCCTGAGGGCTATGACGACATACAGGTTCTACAGCCATGGCAGAAGGCTCTGGAGTTCACTTCCTTGCCAGTGGGCCCTACTTTGGAATTTGTGCTCCTGATTGTGATGGAATTGGACTCACATGTAACCTCTCTACACACGCCTCTTCTGTCACCTTTACTGAACCTGTGAATGGCACTGAGCTTTGTGTATGCTCAGGAGACTTGAGTTTCTGGACTGTTCATGTGCCAGCTGGGACCTGAGCCTCAGCAAAGTTGCAAAACCTACTCTCTGGTTCATTGGACATACCCAAGTCAACTGATGGAGAGGTAAAAATGGTCAACCACCTCACCAGGGAACCAAGAGTTTGTACACCTGAAAGCAGGATAATCACATCCACCAGCCATGTGGGATCTAAGCTCCCTCTCGATTTAGATGTAGAGAGAACATTGCCATCCCAGGGTCCACAAAATAGAGGAAAATAATATGGATTGGAGTGGACTTGCTGGTATTCTACTATAGAACTGTTTTGACTCTAGCAAGGAAAGAAATTGTATCATTGATGTGGAGACCATGGGAGTTGCTGAGGGCAGAGAGAGGGAGGAAGAGGTGTGATATGGGGCATTTTGGGGACTTGGAGTTTTCCTGAACAATATTCTAGGGACAGATGCAGGATATTGTTTATCCTGCCATAACCCATTAGACAGACTGGGGAAGAGTGTGAACTACAGTGTAAACTATGGTCCATGTGGTGTGGCAGTGCTCCAGGGTGTATTCACCAAATGCAGTGAATGTGCCTCACTGATGAAAGGGTATGTTGATATGGGAGCATGGGGGGATGGGGTGGGATGGGAATGGGGTATATGGGAACCTCTTATGTTTTTTAAAGTAACTTTTTGTGTGAACTATTTATGCTTTTAAAAAAGACAGTAAAAACGATTATGTTAAAAAAAAAAAAGCAGTTCTCAATGCAGATCTAATTGTTTCACAGCATGAGGTTTTGAACTCCAAGTGGGGGGAGGGAAATACCCATTTGGGGGAGCAGCCAGAATTGGGGAATGAGTTAACAGGTCAAATGAAAATCACGTCTTTGTAAAGCAGAGATCATAGCAGCAATAGGAGGTTTGTCAACTTTATTGCTCTTTTCAAATAACCCGTTTTTTCTTTTATTTTCTCTCATGCTTTTTTGTTCTCAACTTTATTGATTTCTACTCTTATCTTTACTATTTTCTTCCTTCTGCTCCCTTTGGATTTACTTTGATTTTTTTTTTTAATCCTGGACATAGGAGCTTAGATTATTGATGTGAGATTTTTCCTCTTTTCTAATGTAAACACTTTGTACTATACCTTTCCCTCTCAGCACTGTTTTAGCTGAAACAGTGAAATGAAAAATGTTGTATTTTCATTTATTGCTATGTATTTTTAAAATTTCCCTTGAGATTTCCTCAGTGGTTCATGGATTATTTAAAAGTGTGTTGTTCAGTTTCCAAGTATTTGGAGATTTCCCTATCTTTCTGTTATTGATTTGGAGTTTTATTCATTTTGGTATAATTTCAATTCTTTTACATTTTTTTGAGGTTTGTTTTTTTGATATGGTCTATATTGGCATATGTTTCATGGATGATTGAAAAGTGTGTGTATTTTGTTCCATTTGTTCTAATGTCTATTAAATCTTGTTGGTAGTACTGAGTTCTTCTGTATCCTCACTGATATTCTTTGTAGTTATATTGACCGAGGAAAAAGGCACAGTGAAGTGTCCAATTACAAGCACAGACTTATCTATTTTCCCTTTCAGTTTTATAAATATTTGCTTTACACATTTCGCAGTTCTTTTGTTTAGATGCATACATAGTTGGATTGCTAAGTCTACTTGGTGGATTGATCCTTTTATCATTACTTAGTGTTCCTCTCTGCCTCTGATCAATCTCATTACACTGATGTCTACTTTATCTGATATTACTATACTCACTTCTGATTTCTTTTGCTTAATGTTTGCATGATATATCTTTTTCCATCCTTTAACTTTCAACCTGCTTGTATTGTTATTTTTTAGGGAGTTTCTTGTAGACAGTAAATAACTTGGTCATGTGTTTTAATCCACTCTGCTAATCTATGTCTTTTAATTGTTTTTTTATGCTATTTACATTTGATGTAATTATTGATATGATAGTTTGTTTCTGTTTGTTCTCTGCTTTACATTTCCCTGTTTTCTTTTTGTTGCCTTCCTGTGGGTTGCTTGAACATTTTTTTTATAATCCCATTTTGATTATTATAGTGTTTTTGAGTGTATAGATTTGTATAGTTTTTTTTAGTGGTTGCTCTAGGCATTCCATCATATGTATACAACTTATCACAGTTTATTGATATCAACATTTTACCAATTTGAGTGAAGTTTAGATAACTTACCTCCTTTTACTTTCTTTAACTCTCCCTCCTTTATAATATAATTGTCTTAAATACTTCCTCTAGATACAGTTAGAACCATATGAGACATTGTTCTATTGCTTGTTTCTATCATCAAACATAGTTTTTAAAACTATAGAGGAAAATAAAAACATAGTTAACAACATTTTTGTGCTTCCTGTTGTTTTACTTCCTTCGTGATGTGCCAAAATTCCTTCTTTTATTATTTCATTTTTGTTTAGAGAACTTCCTTTACTCATTCTTTTAGGGAAGATCTGCGGGCAACAGATTCTTTTTGTTTTCCATCAACCAAAAACGTCTTCATTTCTCCTACTTTTCTGAAGGATATTTTTGCTGGATATAGATGATGATTGACAGTTCTTTTCTTTCAGCTCTTGAAAAATGTTGTGCAATTTCCTTCTAGACCTCATGGTTTCTTATGAGAAAGCTGCTATCATTTAAATTCTTTCCCCCCTGTAGCAGGGGTTCTTACCCTTTTTTGTTCCATGGACACTTTGCCAGTCAGGTGTAAACCACAGACCTCTTACTAAGTCCACACTATACTGTGTATTATTTGATAAATATATCACATCTGCACCAACATGTTCCCACAAGAATAATGTTTTTTTTAAAAATTTCAATCTAAGCTCCAGGACCCCTTGTTAAGAACCCCTACCATCTAAGTAAGGTATTTTTTCTCTCACTGCTTTCAAGATTTCTTCTTTGTATATAGTTTTTAGAAGTTTGACAAGGATGTATCTTGGCATAGATTTCTTTGGGTTTCTCCCATTTAGGAGTAGCTTCTTGAATCTGTATGTTTGTGTTCTTCGCCTAGTTTGGGAATTTTTCAGCCATTATTTCTTTGAGTAATTTTTCATCTTGCTCTCTTTCTCTTCTGCTCTGGAGACAGGAATATTAGATATTTTGTTATATTCCCACAATTTCCTGAAGCTCTCTTCATATTTTTCAATATATTTTCTCTGTTCTTAAAATTGTATAATTTCTACTGTTCTATCTTCAAATTCACTGATTTTTTTCCCTCTGTCTCCTCCATTGATCTGCTGAGCCTATCCACTGAATTTTTATTTCATTAATTTATTTTTTAGTTCTAAAATTTCCATTTGGTTTTTCTTTGTATCTTCTTCTTATTTCCCAAGGATACCTATTTTTCATTCATTTCAAGAATGTATGCAATTATTGTTGAAACATTTTTATCATAGCTCATTTAAAATCTTTGTCAGATAATTGCTGGTGTCTATGATATTTTTTTTATTTGAAGTTGATATTTCCCTGCTTTTTGGTATGATGAGGGGTTTTCATTTTAATCTGGACATTTTGGATATTATGTTATGAGAATTGATCTCATTTAAAACTTCTCTTTCAGGTGGTTTTCTCCTGATATTGCTCCACTGAGGTAGAAGACATAATGCTTAATTACTATCAGGTGGGAGTAGAATTCCAGGTTCCCCAGGTGGCCTCTGTTGACATCCAGAGAGACAAGAGATTGTTGTTAATGTTGAGTGGCTGTCGGAGTTCCAGCTCCCCACAAGTCATCTCCTGATACTGCACTGGCTGGGATGGATAGGAGTGCACCCATCACTGCTCCCCGTGAAGCCACCATCCCACTCAGCCTTCGACACTGTGGTGGGAGGTTGGGAAGGTGTATTGAGGCACCTGTTTTCAGCCTGGTGAGGATAGAAATGTAGGCTCACCACTTGGCCTTTGCTGTTGAGCATGTGGGTGGGAGCACAGTTTTTGTAGGGTGTTTGGCTGGAAAGTAGAGGTTATTGTCTCAAAGCTTTCTGTCTTGCTAGGCTGTCCCTGTTATGGTCCTTTGACTAGAGAGAGCAGCCTACTATTGTGGTGTTTTTTGTCTGCACCTTTTGGCATTTCTGGGTTGCCATATTCAGCTCCAAATCTTGGATATATGAGGTAAAAAAAAAATTAAGGGAACTCACCACTGTGTTTTTCCTTGGATCTAGCGGTCCTTAAACATTCTGCCTTCTTTTTTTTCATACCTTTCAGAGTCTTCTTATGTTTGTTTATAAATAAATTTCAGGGGTTTTAGTTGTACTTACCAGGAGGAATACATCTTCCCAGAAGTGGAAGTCTATATTTTAATTTTATCTTTTCTGATTTTAAATTTTTTTCCAAGTTCCTCACTGAGTAGAAAGTAAAAAAACTAAAATTTCAAAAAGTTTACAGAAATAACGAGCAAAAACAAGAATCAGATTGATATCAGACAATAACAGGATCGATGGATGCAAGAAGACACAGGAATAATATTTTTAAAATATTGAAGAAAAATTACTTTGACCTAGATTTTTATATATAAATGGTCATCATCTTCACTGGTAAAATGGATAAATTATTGTATATTCACACACTGTATACTATACATTATAAAACTGCATTCAAAAACATGGGTGATTATTACTATAATAATATTGAGCAAAAAAAGCCAAATACAAAAGGGTAACACATACTCTATGTAGAACTTACTCTTGGTACCCCATCTCTCTATAATGAACGTTGTCTGTTAACACAAATATGTAATTCTCCTAACAACTACCCTAGAACAATGGGAGTCCCCTCACTGCAAAAATGCCTGGGAACTTACACTCTTTCCCTGGGGATTGCCCACAACTGATGACTAACTGGTAAGGGGATTCAAAAGATCAGCTCCATTGCTGCAAATAGGGCAATTATATGGCACCTCTCACCTGTGGTAAAGGCTTAATTCTACCTGAAACCCATCTTTGCCTAACTTCTACTCTATCCTGCTTCACTCATTCTGTGTCTAAATAGAATCCTGGTGATATTGTGTCCAAAATAATGGACCTCATGGGGTAAGTGATATACAAGAGGGTAGATGGTGGTAGACCCAGTTCATGGCCCACTCTAGCGGCTAAGTGTTGGTTGCTAACAGCTCACATATATACATCCTAAGATACAGGAATACAGGCCTTTACCCTTGTTACTTTCCTTTTCCAGGGAGAGGGAACAAGAGTTGCTTTATAAGTAGGGGAGCAAACTTACTGTTGACACACCCAGAAGTCTACGCTGAGGTGCAGCTGTTGACACCAGTAAAGTCAGCGTTCAGCATCTAGAGCCCTTCATCGCCTCCTGCAGGACGGGGACACCAGCTGTAACCTGTGGCATTGAATATGCAGGTAACTTATCACCTGGCTACTTCCAGGTAACACAGACAAAGGTCCTGGGGAAATTTTCAAATATGTTTTACATGAAGCACCCTACGTTTCTTATATTGTTCAAGTGTCTCGAAAACTCTGAGCTAGGTAATATTGTTATCCCACATTTCACTGAAGAGGCTACTCAGACTCAAAGAAGTTATGAAATTTATTTAAGGTGACACAATTAATATGTATTAGAACTGATATTCAAACCCAGGACTTTCCAAATGGAGACCCTAGGCCCTTAACCCCTGAAGAATACTGCAGAGCACCAGCCTGGGAGAGAACCCCTGGTCTGAATTGCAGCTCGGCCACTAAACTTCTGTCCGAGCACTGGCGAGTCCTTTCTCCTCTAGACCTTAGCTGCATGCTCTCCTAGCTGTTGTGAAGACAGATGCAGTAACGTCCAATAAGCCCCGCCCCATTGGATGTAAACTTCTGGAGCCCATGAGGGCTGTTAACGACACTGGTGTCATTATAGGAAATCCCGGCGGCAAGTCCTCTCTCCACACTTTCTCTAGAGGAGCCTAGGGGGTAGGCGGATGGGGAACAGTACCCCAAGGGAGCACCATCTTGAGGGAGAGTGTCCTAGCAGCCCTGGCTGAAGGGCGTTCAGGGTTTAAGGGACCAAAGCTTGGCACCTGACTGGCTTTGCCCACCAGGGCTCTGTGTGGAGATGCAAAGGGGATGCTGGGAGACATCGGGGTGGACAGGGCTTGGCAGGTGAGTGGGCTGGGGGGTGAAAAATTCCCAGAAATCAAAAGAGGTTGGAGGACAGGGAGGAGGGGGCATGTAAGTCTGGACCAGATATCCAGGAAAACAAATTGGGTTTGCACCCAAGGCTGGTGCCCAGGACCCAGGCTGGCTGTGCACACGTGGGCTTTGAGACCTTGTACCACACAGGCTGGCAGGCTGGCCAAGAAGGTGCAGTCACAGGCGGGATCAGATGGTCTTGGGCAAGAGTTTCCCACCGAAAAGCGAGACTGATGACAGCCGTGGCTATTTGGAAACACTGAGCTCTACCCGTTCCGGGCTCGTGGGTCAGCACCGCTTACGCATTCTTCCTTAAAGACTCAGGATCACCCTATGAGATCACAGGTGGGGGCGTGATAGACCAGAGGGGAAAGTGACTGGCCCAACGTCACACCCCTGGTGGGACTGGAATCCAGGACGTTCTGGCTCCTGAGTACACATGTTTAACCACAGTAAGGACAGGATGAAGGTGAAGAGCGCATCCTCTCCCTTAAGTGCACGGGCGTGACATGCCCATCTCTGAACCCCCCATTCTACCAAACAAGAGGGGACACTCCTACAGTTGCCCTTTGAACACCTCAGAGAGCTTTTCCTGCAAATTCCTCACTACTCAGGTAAGAAAACCAAGGCTCGAGGCCCAAAGTCACAGAGCAAGCAAGTGCAAAGCTGGTCCAGAAACCAGGACTCTTTTTTTTTTTTAACCTTATTTTTATTTTTTTAAAAGATACTTAGATTATATAAATGTTACACAAAAAATGCAGGAGATTCCCACATGCCCCCCCCCGCTTTCCCACTTTAACAGCCTCCTCCACTAGTGTGCTACGTGTGTTACAGCTGATGAACACACATTGTGCATTGCCGCTAAGTGTGGGTTTTAGTTGACGCTATAGTTTAAACTCTCTCCCACAGTTTTGTTAAGTTACGACATGTACAATAGCCTGTATGAGCTGGACGCTGACTCCCAGGCCGGGCTCAGGCCCCTGCCGCAGGCTGACTCCAGAAGTCACCTCTCCTCTCACCCTGGCCGGCCACGGGGCCTGCGACAGGGGCCTTTCCTTCTCTGTCCTCCGTTTCTTCATTTTGGAGCCACATAACCCCTCTCTGGCAGGTCGCCTGGGGGGCTGAGGTGATGTGTGTAAAGGTGAGTGACAGGCTGGACACTCAGGTTGCTGGCTTTGCTGTCCTCTCCCTCCCAACCAGCACAGAAACTGGCCCGGGTGCTGACAGGGGCTCTGCTGGGCCAGCTCTGTGTCCCGAGAAACAGCGCCCTTCTGTCCCCAAGCGCAGGGCTGCACTCCTCGGATGTGACATGCAATTATACATAAAACAGGAACACCAACCTGTAAAATAAATGTAAGAACGTCCAGCAAAGCTCTATTTCTTGCCATCGACTACTCAAAATCTGATTGGAAACATCAGCCTCTAAATTCTCTCAGAAGCTGTTTTGCTGCCCCTGCTTTGCTGGTGACCCCAGCGCGTGCATTGTCTGCCTGTTGGATAGTCCAGCATTGCTGGGCAGTGAAAGTCCACGAGCCACCTCTCCACCTGGGCCTCAGCATCTGTAGCTCCATCTGCAAGAGTGTGACGCAGGAGGGAAGGGGAGGGGCAGTTGGACTTGAAGGCCCCTAAGGGCCCCTCTGGCCTTAACTCCTGAGGTTCTGCCCTCACCTTCCCCCAACCCAGCCCACGACTGCCTGTCTGAGGGTAGCCCTTGCCAGGACAGTGCAGCGCACCTCCCAGCGGTTGTGAGAAACACCTGGCTTCTCAGGGAACAGCTCCGGTCAACTAGGGCTACCCCTGTAAAATGGAGATGGTATCACTACTGCCCTGCCAGATCCCTTCAGGGCACAGCTACACACTTCCTCCCTGTCGTAGACTTCGCCTGTGTGAGCATTACTTCACAAACTTCTTCTCCCTTTCTATTTTGTGTAGTGATACCATTGGTTTGGGTGGTGCAGGTCTGACAGGGGAAGAGGGTTGGGGAGGGTGGGTTTGATGTCCATGGAAATAGGGGGATGTCAGACTGAAATTGAAATACTAAAAATGTTTTCTGCAGTTCGGACATTCTGTAATTCTAGGATTCCAAAGCCTTTTTGTTTGGTTGTTTTGTTTTTATTTTAGAAGAGAAAAAAAAAAGTACAGTTCTAAGAAATGAAAGGGTAACTCCTCCTAGAATCACTGGGGTTAAAAACATCAGTAAAGTGTAAATGTGAATCTGCCTCGGTGCTTAGTGCTTTCCTCACTTCCAGCGACCATCCCAGAATTGACCCATGTGCACATTTCGTGAACCAAGTCAAGCTTTCAGGACAGCGTCTGACATGGGGCTCTTTTGTCCTTGGGTAGCTACAGCCCTCAGTTCTTTGCGTGCTTTCTAGCGACCACGGCTCTCACAGCAGCTCC
Source organism: Dasypus novemcinctus (assembly GCF_030445035.2). NCBI lineage: Eukaryota > Metazoa > Chordata > Mammalia > Cingulata > Dasypodidae > Dasypus > Dasypus novemcinctus. The sequence goes on along the minus strand of NC_080682.1, from coordinate 107,326,379 downwards.
TGGAGGCTTCTTTAGGTTGGTATTCCAGGACCCCGCAGGAGAGTGGGCTGGAAATGCCTCCGTGGGGGCCCCTGTGGGCTGCAGCAGTCAGGAGGAAAGATCAGTGGGCGACTGGGACGTGCCCTGGAGTCTCTGCTTCTCCACAACGGTGGGAAGATCTGCCTTCTGCTTAGGCTCAGTCAGGAAGTGAGTCTCCCACAAAAGGCATTTGCCTCTCCCACCACTGAGGCAGAGTACAGAGAACTCAGCACAGACAGAAGCCAGCAGAGAGGCACTGCACTCAGAAAGTGAGAGGAGCCATTCCCCGGGTCATGAGTGGACGGGGCAAGGCAGCATGTCACAGAAAACCTCGGAAAATTAGCCCTTCCTAGGGATGTGCTGATAAAGGTGTCATCTGGTAGAACTTTAAGCAAGTGCAGTAGAAAATACAGGAACTGAGGGATATAAGAGAGCTGATGCCCCAAAGACTGTGGGACTGTGGCAGCCTGTGGCAGGAGCTCTTCCAATGCATTGGCACTGTCGTAACTAAATAACTAGCGTGTGATTGGCTTTCTAGTGTGTGATTCTTCTGGTATTTAAGCCCCATGAAGGTAGGGACTCGAGCATCTCATTTATTAGTTGGAAGTGATCTGGGTTGTGTTAATTGTACAGTAAGCTGCACAGAATTCTCATCCCAAACTCCTGGTTGCTCCAGTGTCCAGATGCTCTGGCTGCCTGTCCCCCTGGCATCCAGCCTGCACCACCATGAAGGCCACAGCCTGTAATGGATCATCAGAAGGCTCTTCACCCGTCTTCTACCTGGTGGGCATCCCCTCTCTACAGCAGTTCCTCTTCCTCCCAGTCTTCTTCATCTTTCTGCTCTTCTACCTCCTCATCCTTCTGGGTAACACCTTGATTCTTATGGCAGTGGTGGCCGAGCCCAACCTTCACAAGCCCATGTACTTTTTCCTGATCAACCTCTCAGCCCTGGACATCCTTTTCACTACATCCACTGTCCCCAAGATGCTGTCCCTACTCCTGCTCAGGGACCACTTCCTCAGCTTCCCTGCCTGCTTCCTGCAGATGTACCTCTTTCACAGCTTCTCCTGCTCGGAAGCCTTCATCCTGGTGGTCATGGCCTACGACCGCTATGTGGCTATCTGCCACCCACTGCACTACTCTGTCCACATGACCCCTCAGACCAATGCTGCGTTGGCAGCCAGCGCCTGGCTCACCGCCCTCCTCCTGCCCATCCCAGCAGTGCTGCAGACCTCTCAGATGGCATTTGGTCCTGTAGCCCAGGTCTACCATTGCTTCTGCGACCACCTGGCTGTGGTCCAAGCCTCCTGCTCTGACACCACCCCCCAGACCTTCCTGGGCTTCTGCATTGCCATGGTGGTGTCCTTCCTGCCCCTTCTCCTTGTGCTCCTCTCCTATGCCCACATCCTGGCCTCGGTGCTTCGCATCAGCTCCCAAGAAGGCCGCTCAAAAGCTTTCTCCACCTGCAGCTCCCACCTGCTGGTGGTCGGCACCTACTACTCATCCATTGCCATAGCCTATGTGGCCTACAGGGCTGACATGCCCCTCGACTTCCACATCATGGGCAATGTGGCACATGCTATTCTCACACCTGTTCTCAACCCCCTTATTTACACCTTGAGGAACAAGGATGTCAAAGCAGCCATCACCAAAATGGCATGTCCCCAGGACCCAGCACTTTTCCCTTGATCCTTAGGTGGAATTAAGATATCTCCCAGCACACCAGTATTGAAGAACAGAGAAGCCCATCGAAAAAAGTTCTTTAAAGAAATCATGACTTACAGCAGAGCCAAAAACATACCATTGGTACTTCTGTTTCCATTAATGATAGGCTATGTTATTGAATCCATCCTTCTGTGGAAAGAACTTTGAGAATGTCAGATAAAATATGAAAAGTACCTTCTCAAAAGTATCAAAGAGATTTTTCAATATACTAAGATTAAAATGGTGATAAAGGTGAAAAGCCAGAGATGTAAGCTATTAAGTCATAGATAGACATGTAGACCCATGGAACAGAATAGGGAGCCCAGAAACGGAACCATAAATACGTGGGCAACAGATAGAAGAAAGAAATAATGCTGCAGATCAGTGTGGAAATGGACTTATAATAAATGGTCTTGGGACTATTGTGTTTCCGTATGCCAAAAACTGAATTCTTTTGCTCAAGTAAAACACAAAAATCAATCTCATTGAATACCTAAATATGAAGGACAAAACTATAAATTTATAGAGGAAACTATTGCTATGATGTCGGTATGGTGAAATGCTTCTTAAACAAAATTTTAAAGCTCAGTCTAAGCCTAAAGGAATAAATGGATAAATTAGACTACTTTAAAGTGTAGAATTTCTGTTCATCAAAGGACATCAAAAAGAGAGTGGAAGGACAAGCTACAGAATGGGAGAAGATATTCGAAATGCATCTAACTAACTGCAGGATTCATAGAATATAGAGAGAATTACTTCAAATCAATAATATAAAGATAGTGAAATGAACAAAAGAGAGGATAAACAAATGTCCAATAAATATATGAAAAATTGCTCAATCTTTTTATTTAATAGGAGAAATGCACATTACAACCATAAATACCCCTAGAAACCAACCAGACTGGCTAAAATGAAAAGCCTGGCAACAATAGGTGAGTGAGGATTTGGGTCAATGGAAGCTCTCACACATTGACAGTGGAATTCCTTTTTTTTCAGAAGGTACCGGAGATTGAATCTGGACCCTTGTACATGTGAAGCATGTGCTCAACCACTGAGCTATACCCACTCTGCTCACACACTGACAATGGGAACACAAATTGGTACAACCACTTTGGAAAACAACTTGTCAGTATCTTATAATGTTGAGGATACATATACTCTATGACTCAGCATAGTAGCATTTCTCTAAATTGTGAAATGTTCATAAAATAGAATACTATACACCAATAAAAAAGAAGGAACCACATACATATGCAACAAGATGGAATAATATCACATAATGTTGAGCAAATGCATCAAGACTCAAAAAATTATAGTATGATTATAGTTATATAAAATTTTTAAACAGTCAAAAACTATATATATTTTTTTATCTGCTGCCATACAGATGTCATAAACTATGAAGAAAAGAGAAGTCATATGGGGCAGTTTCAGATTATTTATGAATCCCAAAAGGAGAAAAATTATGTTTGCAAACTAGTCTGTAAGTCAGTAAGGCATAACTCAGGTTAAGTCCCTGCTCCCTTGGTGGGCTGATGTAAGTGGACACTCACTGAAGAAGACACATGGGAAGAGAGAAAGTTCCATAGATGCCAGAGGAGAGAACTTTGTCACGTGACAGAAAGGACAAGGCTCAAAGAGCTACAGGCCTGGGGACAGATGGGACATTTGCTGATAGCCTATAGACAAGGCAGAGATCAGCAACCATCTTGCTTCAACACATGGTGTGTTAGTCAGCCAAAGGGGTGCTGACGCAAAATACCAGAAATCGGTTGGTTTTTATGAAGGGTATTTATTTGGGGTAGGGCCTTACAGATACCAGGCCATAAAGCACAAGTTACTTCCCTCACCAAAGTCTATTTTCACGTATTGGAGCAAGATGGCTGCCGATGTCTGCGAGAGTTTAGGCTTCCTGGGTTCCTTCCTCCAGGGTCTTGCTTCTTTCTATGTTCAGGGTTCTTTTCTTCCCAGGGCTAGCTTCTATCTGGGCTCAGGGTTCCTCTCTTCCTGGGGCTTGCTTCTCTTTCCTCTGTGAGCTTACTTCCTGGGGTTCCTGCTTAAGGCCTCAACATCAAACTCCAACATCAAAAACCCTTGCATCGAAAGCTCCCACTCTGTCCTTTGCCATGCCTTTTATCTGTGAATCCCCACCCATCAAGGGGTGGGGACTCAACACCCTAATGACATGACCTAATCAAAGCCCTAATCAGACCTCCTTCATGCTCAGTAATAGACCAGATTACAAACATAATCCAGTATCTATTTTTGGAATTCATGACTCTATCAAACTGCTACATGTGGCAACTGACTTTGGTGAGAAAGCAACCTTGCATTGGACTCTTTATGACCTTGTAACTATAACCTTTACCCCGAATAAATATTCTTTATAAAAGTCAACAGATTTCTGGTACTTTGCATCAGGGCCTCTTTGGCAGACTAACACATCATATTTATTATAATGTTCAGAATCATGGTCATTTCTATAGGATAGGGTAAGGGTTGTAATCAGGGAGGGCCACCCAAGGTCTTATGGGATGTTATCAATGTTTCATTTCTCTCCTAAGTAATGATGACATGGGATTTGCTTTAAAATTAAGCTATATATGTAGGATTTATATAAGTTTTGTTCTGTATGAATATTATGTTTCATAATAACACATTTGTGGTGTTTTCTAGCTGTATAAACTCCATACAAATATGTTCTTAAACTTAGTCTATTCCTGTGGGTATGAACACAATGTAAGTAGGATCTATTTTTAAATAAAATTTTATTGAAGTATATCATTCATACATGAACACACATAAACAATAAGTGTAAGTAAAATTTGATAATTTACAAAACAAGCATGCATATCATCATATAAAGTTCCCATACATCTCCCCACCACCACCACCTTAAATTGTTGTGAAACATTTGTTACAAACTATGAAATAACATCATCAAAATATTTCTACTATCTTTAGCCCATATCTTCCATTTGATGTATTTTTCCCTAACCCATGCAGTTACTAACTCCCTGTATTAGTATTATATCTTTGTTATCATTCAGGAGAAAACATTCTCATATTTGTCCTGTTAACCATGGTCCATATTTGACCACTGGGTTCTCTGTGTTATTCGGCCCCATGGTTTGTACAATCCACTCAATGTGTACACTCAATGGCTCTCAATTTCATCACATAGTTGTACTGTCATCATCTCAGTCAATTTTTGAATGTTTTCACACCTCCAAAAGGAAAAATTCCATACCTACCTGTTGTTGTCCCTTAGAATTGATATAATATCTTCTTGCCATTGCTGCAAAATATTAAGTATTAATATTTATTAATATTAGTTAACTATTATCCATAAGTTATATTAGTCACAATTTTCCTGTATAACACCATTTAATAAGCACTTTATAAAAGACAAGCATTATTGTATTTATATTATTAGCCACAATCTTCATCCACCATCAAAATCCCTATGTTATACATTCCCTAGATTCCTTTCAATTGACATTGACATCTACAGACTACCCTTTTCAGTCACAATAACATTTACAAATCAGTAGTGTTAGTTATATTCACCAATATAAGTAAGGCTTTTTGATGAGGTTACTTCAGTTAAGGTGTGGCTCAACTCAATCAGTAAGGATCTTAATCCCGTTACTGAAGTCCTTTATAAGCAGAATGAAATTCAGACAGAGAGAGAAAGTCTCAGGAGGCAAGAAGCTGAAAGTCAACAGAACCAGGAAGAGAAGGGAGAGGCCAGGAGAGGCTGCCATGTGCATTGTCATGTGACAGAGGAGCCCAGGACCAAGGATCACTGGCAGCCAGTCCTAGAATGCCAGTCTTTGGGAAGAAAGCATTGCCTTTATGTATTTGTCAGCTAAAGGGATGCTGATGCAAAATACCAGGAATCAGTTGGTTTTTATAAAGGGTATTTTTTTCGGGGTAGAAGCTTACAGTTAGTTACCAGGCCATAAAGCATAAGTTACTTCCCTCACCAGTCTATTGCCACATGTTGGAGCAAGATAGCTGCCCATGTCTGCCAGGGTTCAGGCTTCCTGGTTCCTCTCTTCCTGGGGTTTGTTTCTCTCCAGACTCAGCTACCCTGCTCTTTCCACAAGGCCAGCTGTAGACTATCAGGACACCAACTCTGTCTCTCTCCTTGGGGCTCAATTCTCTCTGAGCTCAACTGCTCTGCTCCTCTGTATTCTTACTTCCTGGGCTCCAGCTCAAAACCCCAACATCTTTGTGGTGTGGTTCTCTGTGAGTGTCTGCCCACCAAGGGGGTGGGGATGCAATGTCCTACTGATGTGGCCCAATCAAACCCTTAATCATTATTTAATCAAATAAATGTGAAACCTCTCAATCCAACACAATCTAATATGCCTGGAGGGACAGACGAGTTTACAAACATAATCCAATATCTATTTTTGGAATTTATAAACAATATCAAACTGCCACACTTTCATAACACCTTAATTTGAACTTTTTGCTTGTCTCAAAACCATGAGCTAATAAATTCCTGTTAAGACAGTCCATTGCATGGTATTTGCTTGAGCAGCCAAGGAAACTAAAACAACATTTTGCAAGGGATTATCCCGTTGGACAGAAGCTGCAACAGTAGTTCTTGATGGTTGGTCCAAGTCTTCCCACAGGGGCAATGGAGTGATGGTGGTCTTCACATTTACAGTGAACATGAAGCTGGAGAGACTTTACTGAGCACTTGGGAGGGAGGGGCTGGACCACACAGTAGAAGCTGGAGACACAGACACAGGTTGGGACAGTTGTTGCCCTCAATATGTTCTCAGTCTAGTGAGGGAAACAGGCATGTGCAGAAATAACACAGTGTGGTAGGTGGTGTTTCAAGGGGAAATACAGGGGATTTGGGAGCATGCTGCATGATATTCAACACAAAGTAAAAAAAAAAACATTTTTTTTAAGTTTCCAGTAAATAATTTTAAACTATGGCAATTGCTACTGCTTGTTTGTGAGTCCTCATGCAGTCAATTATATGGCAGATGGCGGCTGATCAAATAGAAGAAGTTCTGAGAAGCTTCCATCAGAGAGTAAGAGGCTTTATCCTAGTGCTTTAGCTTGGACACTTCCCTCCAATCAAGAAGTGGAATTTACACTCAGTTAAAACTGAAGGAATTTAATAGTTGGTCCCCTTCAGGAAACACATAAGTCAAAAAGGAGCCAGATGAGAGCAGGGGTTGGCAAAAATGCAGTGCCCTCCAAAAAGGCAAAAGGGAAATTATTCTCAGAAAAGAAAATGGAGCTGGCACTGACATTTTTGTGACACACATTAAAGGGAAGAGAGTCTTCCTTAGCAAAGTGTGGTAAAGGGGAAGCACTTAAATGGAACTTTGAGCAAGGGCATTAGGAGAGAGTGAGGATTTCAGTAAACAGTAATGGTGTCTTCATACATGGTTTTTAAATTCACAATTACAATAATTTTAAGTCAAAATTATAACGCAAGCCACTTTTAGTGAGGTCTAGCTTTGGTACCTGTCCCTGCTCCACCTGTTGCATCCCCTTTAAGGAAATCATTTTTATTCATTTTATTTATATTTATATTTATATTCTTTCTTAGAAAAATGGTAGCATCCTATACCCATCGTTTTCCTTCTTGATGTTTTTATTTAATCAGCTGTTTATTAAGATAAACATTTTTTATGATGGAAAAATAGTATATTTGTACACTGATGGGAATGATCCAGCAGAGACCAAAAATTTGATGATTGAGGAGAGAGAGAATTGCTGGAGTGTCTGGCTTTAGGATAAAGCATTGGTAGTTCATCTGTGGTAGCATTGGTAAGGCAGAGTAGGTGGATGTAGGGTGGGTTTCTGTGCAAGTTCTCTCCTGAATTTCTGGAGTGATAATAGCAAAGAAATATTGGTGGATTGAAGAGAGAGGAGAATGTGTGAAAAAGTCATCTAGAACAGAAGAAGGAAGGAGAGAACAGACCAGGGACATATAGGAAGACAGCCTGGCAGCAGGAAGGGCCCACTCAAGGTTAGATTTGCTGTCTGACGAGACTCTCCTACCTTAAAATCAGATAAGTCCAGAGATCTAGGGAGGATGGCAGACTCAGGACTCAGTCATTTCACCAAAACAACTATTACACAGGCAGGAACTGTCTGAACAACTACTTTGAAGCTCTGGAGCCAGAAGAACACTGTACATCATCTAATGAAGAGGCTGATAAATTACAGTAAAAAACAGTAAATTTCTCTCTCCAGGAGGAGGCTACCAGTGCCCAGCATCCACTCTTGTGGTAGGCTGCAGCAGAGTCCAGTCACTGGTTAGCTCATTGGTGACAAAAAGGGACATAAAAATCATCTTCACAAGCAGGGGTGGGCACAGCCATTCACAGATCATGGCTTTTGAATCGCAAATTCAGGTCACTTAGGGACCAACTCTGAGGGCAGCAACTGTTTCAAACTGTCCTGGACAAAGGCAGCCAGAATTTCAGTCCACCAAGACAAAGGTGGACTCATGGAGATTTAAAGATGCAGTGCTTCCTCAGAGGAACAGTTAGTTGAAGGGCTGTATTTGCTGGGCAGGGATGGAGAGCACAGCTTTGAGGGAGTGTCTGAAAAGCTCTTGGTGCCATCCCTGATCCCCTCCCCAGAGCTTTTTGGAGCCAGGCTGCACCCCCTTGGTGGGTCCCTGGCACTGTTTTGGCTGGGGAGGACTGACTTGGGAAAGTCCTCTCCAGGATGCCCCTCCTCCCAGAACTTTCCCTCCAGGCAAAAGTATCTTGAGACTATAAAAGTAATATAAGAAACTATAGAGGCAAAGAGTCTGGGACAAAGGCCTGCCAGCTTCAAACACTTGGTAGAGGGAGGTCTGTCTCCTGGGACACAGAGGGGCAACCAAACTTCTGTAAACAGGGGGACTCCAAAACAACTAACAAGCAAAATTCCAGGATAAAACAGAAGCCCAAATAGACAAGGAAAATCCTGCATACTGCATTAGCCTTGGGCAGAACTTACTGATATGTGGGTTGAAGCTCAGAAAATTTTTATCTTATCACCAGTTGGTTACAAAAGCAAGTAACAGATATTTCTGAGAATAAATCCCAGCATTAACATTTTAAAATATTAAAATGTACAGTGCACAACAAAAGAGTTCAATACCAACCAAGAAAATATGAAATAAAGGCCCATCCAAAGGATGAGGATAAAAAAACAGAAAACACCAATGAAAAATCTGGGAATGTGTACATATCAGAAAAAGTCTTTTTTAAAATGATCTTTAAAATGGTCAAGGGGAATGGATGTGGCTCAAGTGGTTCAGTGCCTCTTTCCACATGGAAGGTCATGGGTTCAGTTTCTGGTGCCTCCTAAAAACAAAACAAAACAAAAAAACACACAAGCAAACAAAAAACCAACTCAGGTGAGCTGATGTGGCTCAGTGGCTGAATGCCAGCTTCCCATTTACAAGGTCCTGGATTCAATCCCTGGTCCCGGTACCTCAGAAAAAAAAATGTTCAAACCTGGGAGTGGCCTTAGTTCAAGTGGTTGAGCACCCGTTTCCCATGTACAAGGTCCAGGTTTTGATCCCCAGTACCTCCTAAAAACAAATAAAACACACAAATTTTAAAAAACCAACTCTCACTGGGAAGCAGGTGTAGCTCAGTGGTTGAGCATGTGCTTCTCATCTATGAGGTCCCAGGTTCAGCCTCTGGTAGCTCCTTAAAAAAAAAAAAAAAAGAAGCTCAAGAATGTGGTATAGCATAACCAAATTAAATATTTTTACTCATTTTAATTATACTATTTCTATTTTCCCATGTTTTTTGGCTTTGAATGTACTATTTGGTCTTAATCATTTTTCATACAGAAATAGGGATGAGTAATTTTGAGTTTGAATTATTTCTCAGATAGCAAATTGCTTCACTGGGTAAAAGCTTTGACATTTTATACTTAATTCATAAAGAGGGTCAATTTGACACAAAGAAATACTATCACAAGATAATACCATCTTCAGTTTGAAAATATCTGCAAGTCCTGTAGACCCTATAGAAAGAAATCTCTACTTTCTGGCATATTCCCTTGCTTTTTTATGACCACATGTTTTCTGTACCAATCACCTGAGAAGGAAGTGAGTTTCTCTCTTGATTGTTTTAGAGTTTTGTTTGTCAATATAGCATTCCTTTTGGGATCTCAAGATATAAGGAACAACAAATGTTATTAATGCTGTTGGCTAATTTGAACTCCACATCAGGTTTAAGAAGTGGGCTAAAAATATTTGAAAAGGTCATCAAATTTGAAATTATATGAATTCATATACAGGCAATATTGAAAGCATTAGTCTATCCAAATAAAACAGACTAAATTATGGCACCAGAAAAATTATGATATTGTTTTTTAAGAGTAGGATGTACACATTTCAGTATAATAAATGTTTTCTGATGGTTTAAAAAAAAAAAAGAAAAAAAGCTCAAGGAGATGAAAGAAAATACAGAGAAAGAACTAAAGGATAAAATTAAAATAATGAATGAATAATAGTAAGCCTAAGTAAAGAGCTAGAAATTTTGAAGAGGAACCAAACAGAGCTAATGGAGATGAAGATTCCAAAACTGAAATAAAGAATGACCACAAGGGTTTCAAGAACATATTGGAGATGGTGGAAGAAAGAATCAGTAAACTTGAAGATACAGATCTCCCCCTCCAAGAGTGTTGGGGTGATTCCCACACCTTACCCAATCTTTGGGTTAGAGTCTTAACACCCCTAGGACAGTGATGTGAAGACAACATTCCCCCTAACCTTTGGCATACAGGTTCAACCCTCTCAGAGCAATGAGTTGACCACCTGGCCTTCCCTAGCCTTTGGGGGACAGGCCCACCCCTCTCAGACCTGTGGGGTGCTGACCTTAACCACCCCAATCCTTGAGGAATATGCTCTACCCTCACTCTCTCTGTACCAAGGGGTGGCAAAACTTTCCTGGAACATTGGGCAGGAATATCCGTCCTCTTCAACTGCTGGAGCAAACTCACCCTCTCTGTACACATGGGTGGGGTTCCTCTCTTGGCCCAAGGTGGTATCTTAATCCCAGATCTCAGCTTCCCTGGTTTTTCTCTTAAAACTGTTTCTCCTTCAATCTCTCCTTTCCATGTCCCTTTTATTCCAGGCACACAGTGATTTTGATCATACAACTCTCTCAAAAAGCTTGTTGGTTTAGCATGCAAGAAGCAGGGGTCCAAGCCATCAGACAGCAAGTCTTTCCACAAGTCATTCCTAGATAACTTCATTTTCAATCCTTATGTACAAGTTCCAAGTTTAAGTTAAGTCCTCCAGTGGGGCACTTTCATTTGGGAGCTTGATTTCCAGAGGCTTTGAATTTCCAGAATCAGTTTCTATTTTCTTTGTGCCCAACAGTTCAGGCCTCAGCATATCTTTCTCATCTAACATTTTGCTATAAACTGAAAGCAGAATCCAAGCCACATTCTCTGGGTTTACTTTGGAAATTTCTTCAGCCAAATGCTCCAGGCTCACCATTTTCAAATTCTGCCTTCTCTGCAACTTTAAAAGAGGGATTGCCTTTCCTCCAGTTTCCAATAATAGTTTCATCATTTACTTCTAAGGCATCATAAAAAGTCTCTTTAGTATCCATAATGCTGTCAACAATCTCTTCAAAGCATTTCAGTCTTTTCTTCCAAACATCTCAAATTCCTCCAAAAAATACCCCTTATTCATTTATAAAACCATTCCAGCATTTCGGTAATTGCAAAAGTGCTTCCCTACTCCTTTGCACCAAATTCTGTATTACTCAGCCAAAGGGGTGCTGATGCAAAATATCAGATATTGGTTGGTTTTTATAAAGCCTATTTATTTTGGGTAGGCGCTTACAGATACCAGGCCATAAGCATAAATTACTTCCCTCACCAAAATCTATTTTCATGTGTTGGAGCAAGATGGCTGCCGACACCTGCGAGGGTTCAGGCTTCCTGGGTTCCTCCCTTCCAGAGTCTTGCTTCTCTCTGGGTTCATAAGATTCCTCTTGTCCCAAGGTTGTTTCTTCCTAGGCTCAGGGTTCCTCTCTTCCTGGGGCTTGCTTCTGTTCCTCTGTGAACTTACTTCTCACAGCTTCTGCATAAGGCTTCAGAATCAAACGCCAACATCAAAAACCCTCAGCATCAAAAAACTTCAACTTGGATGGCAGACTTGGCCCAGTGGTTACGGCGTCCGTCTACCACATGGGAGGTCTGCAGTTCAAACCCGGGGCCTCCTTGACCTGTGTGCAGCTGGCCCATGCGCAGTGCTGATTCACGCAAGGAGTGCCCTGCCACACAAGGGTGTCCCCCACGTAGGGGAACCCCACGAGCAAGGAGTGCGCCCTGTAAGGACAGCTGCCCAGCACGAAAGAAATTGCAGCCTGTCTAGGAATGGCGCCGCACACGCGGAGAGCTGATGCAGCAAGATGACGCAACAAAAAGAAACACAGATTCCTGTGATGCTGACAACAACAGAAGCGGACAAAGAAGATGCAGCAAATAGACATAGAGAACAAACAACTGGGGTGGCGGGGAGAGGGGAGAGAAATAAATATATAAATAAATCTTTTTTTAAAAAAAAGCTTCAACTCTGTCCTTTGCCATGCCTTTTATCTGTGAGTCCCCACCGACCAAGGGGTGGGGACTCAACACCGTAATGATGTGACTCAATCAAAGCCCTAATCATAACTTAATCATGCCCAGGTACAGACCAGATTACAAACATAATCCAGTATCTATTTTTGGAACTCATAATTATATCCAACTGCTACATATATCATGCAAGCAGTGAACAAAACAGAGCTGGGGTGGCTATAATAATAGGAGATAAAATAAACTTTAAGTAAAAAAAAGTTACAGGGGGCAAATATGTTCATTACATACTGATAAAAGGGACAATTCAACAGGAAGATGCAACAATTATAAATACATATATACCTAACAGAAGACTCCAAAATATATAAAGCAAAAACTGGCAGATCTGAAGGGAAAATTGACAGTTTCTCATTAATAGTAGGAGACTTGGACATACCACTCTCAATAATGGGTGGAACATCTAGTCAGAAGATCAATAAGGAATGACAGGACTTGAATGATAAACTAAACCAACTAGACCTAACAGTCAAATATAGAACACTGCACCCAACAAAAATAAAATACCCATTCTTCTTGAGTGTAGATGGATCATTCTCCAGGATAGACCCTACATTGTAAGGATCACAAAACAAATCTCAATAAATTCAAAAATATTGAATTCATACAATGTGTGTACTATAATACAAACACAATGGAATGAAGCTAGAGATCAATAACAGAAAGAGAGATGGAAAATTCACAAATACATGGAAGTTAAAAAATAAACTGTAAACAACCAATGTGTTAAAAAAAAAAAAAAAAAGAAATCACAAGTGAAATTAGGAAAAGACTCCATCTCTACCCGTGGCAGAGGAGAAAGTTGGGAGGTTTCATTAGTTCCTGGGCAATACAGGCAGCTTCAGCCTCCACAGCTTATAGCACCAACTACATCCTCAGCTCCTACTACACACCAGCGAGGGAGAAAGGGCAAGAAAGCCCTAAACTAAAGAGAGAAATGGCACCCAGAATAAATACATCTAGTAAGCCAGATGCCAAGATACCAACAAAAAATTACAACCTATACCAAAAAACAAGAAGCTATGGCCCATTCAAAGATAAGTCTCCAGGTGACATAAAGGAGTTGAGACAACTAATTATAGATGTTCAAACAAATCGCCTTAATAAATTCAATGAGATGGCTATAGAGATTAAGGATATTAAGAAGAAACTGGGTAAGCACAAAGAAAAATTAGAAAGCATACATAGAAAAATAGCAGATATTATGGGAATTAAAGACACGATGAATGAAATTAAAATACACTGGAAGTCAAGACTGAGAAATGAACAAACATAAGGGAGGAATGCAACTATGGACTAAATTAGGCTTAGTATTACTATTCCAGCAATGGAAGAACTTGTATCATTAATGTAAAGGCAGTAGCCACCAGTTTCTGAGGGGAGAGAGAGGGAATAAAAGGTGTAACATGGGGCATTTTGGGGACATTGGAATTGTTCTGCATGACATTGCAATGACAGATACAGGTCATTATAAATTTTGTTAAAATCTATAATTGTGTGGGGTAGGGAAGTGGATGTGGCTCAACTGATAGAGCATCTGCCTACCATGTGGAAGGTCCAGGGTTCAAGCCCAGGGCCTCCAGACCTGCACGGAGAGCTGGCCCACACGCCGTGCTGATATGCACAGGGAGTGCTGTGTCACGTAGGGGTGTCCCCCATGTAAGGGATCCCCACATGCATCTTTCAGATGTTGTTAATGGACAAAGTGTGGGAAGGAGTAGGGTATGTGGGAATCCCCTATATTTCTTATGTAATATTTATGCAATCTAAAGCTTCTTTAAAAATAAAAACTAAAAAAATAAAAATAAATTTTAAAAAATATACACTAGGGACATATAACAGCAGATTTAGGATACAGAAAAAACCATCAGTGAGCTTAAAGACATGGCTTCCAAAAGCAAACACACTAAAGAACAGATAAAGAAAAGAAAAGGAAAAAACTGAACAGGGTCTCAGGGAACTAAATGAACAGCAAGGGATGTGCAAACATACATGAAATGGATGTATGAGAAAGAGAAGAAAAGGTAAAAAGGGCAGAAGGAATATTTAAAGAAATAGTGGTAGAAAATTTCTCAAATGTTTTGAAGGACATAGATATTCATGTCCAAGAAGTAAAAAGTATACCCATCCAAATAAATCTGAATACACTGAGATACATACTAAACAGAATGCCTAATGTCAAAGATAAAGAAAGAATTCTGACAGCAGCAAGAGAAAAGCAATGCATCATATAAAAAGGACACCTAATGAGATTAAGTTCTGATTTCTCATCAGAAACCATGAAAGCAAGAAGGCATGGAAGCAGAAAAACTGCCAACCAAGAAACTTATATCCAGTAGATTGTCTTTCAAAAAAGGAGGGCAAGCTTAGAATATACACAGATAAACAGAAACTAAGAGAATTTGTAATCAAGAGACCAGCTTTGCAGGAAATACCAAAGGGAGTGATACAGCCTGAAAAGAAAACACAGGAGAAACAGACTTGGAAGAGAACATAGAAATGAAGATTATATCAGTTAAAGTAACTACAAGTGTAAATATAATGGTGTAAACAAAATATGATAGATAAAGCCCAAGGTAAAAATAGGTGAAATAAGAACTTGCTTTACAGTAATAACTTTGAATGCTAATGGATTAAACTCAATAATCAAAAGATACAAACCAGTGGAATGGGTGAGAAAATATGAGTGTCTATATGCTATCTGTAAGAGATTCACCTTCGAACCAAGGATACCAATAGATTGAAACTGAAAGACTGGAAAAAAGATATTCCATGCATGTAGTAAAAACAACAAAAAGCTGGAGTATCTATACTTATAGCACATGAAATAGACTTTAAAATCAAAACTGTTTGCAGTAGTCAGCCAAAGGAATGCTGATGCAAAATACCAGAAATTGGTTGGTTCTTATAAAGGGTATTTATTTGGGGTAGGAGCTTACAGATACCAGGCCATAAAGCATAAATTACTTCCTCACCAAAGTCTATCTGGAATAAGATGGCTGATGACATCTGAGAGGGTTCAGGCTTCCTGGGTTCCTACATTCCTGGGGCTTGATTTCTCTGGGTTCAAGGTTCCTTCTTTCCTGGTTCTGGCTTCTCTTTCCACTGGGTTCTGACTTCCTGGGTCTTCAGCATCAAACTCTAACATCAGAAATCCCCAACTCTGTTCTTTGCCATGCCTTTTATCTGTGAGTCCCCACCCACCAAGGGGTGGGGATGCAATGCCCTAATCATAACTCAATTATGCCCAGGTACAGATCAGATTACAAGCATAATCCAATATTTCTTTTTGGAATTCATCAATTATATCAAACTGCTATGCTGTTACTAGAGACAAGGAAAGACCATATATATCAATAAAAGGGACAACTCACCAGGAAGAGATAACAACCATAAATGTATTTGCACCTAACCAGGATGCCCAAAATTACATGAGGCAAATACTGGCCACACTGAAGGAAGAAATAGATGTCTCTACAATAATAGCTGGAGACTTAATACAACAATCTCAGTATCAGACAGAACATCTGGGCAGAAGATCATTAAAGAAACAGAGAGCTTGAATAATATAAGTGGTCTAAGCCTAATAGACATACACAGAACACTACACCCCCAAAACAGCAGGAGGTACATGTTCTCGAGTGCTCATGGATCTTTCTCCAGGATAGACCATGTGTTAAGTCATAAAGCAGATCTCAATAAATTCAACAAGATCAAAATTATACAAAGCATTTTCTCTGATCATAATAAAATAAAGTTTGAAATCAACCACAGGCAGAAAAAGGAAAAATTCACAAATATATGGAGATTAAACAACACACTCTTAAATAATCAGTGGGTCAAAGAAGAAACTGTGAGAGAAATGAAAAAATATCTCCAGATGAGTGAAGATGAGAACACAGCATATCAGAACTCATGAGATGCAGTGAAGGCTGAGAGGGAAGTGTATAACCCTCAATATGTACATTAAAGAAGAAAAAAGGGGTAAAATCCATGACCTAATACACAGCTGGAGGGACTAGAAAAAGAACAGTGAACTATTCTCAAAACAAATAGAAGGAATAAAATAACAAAAATCTGAGCAGAAATAAATGGAATTGAAAACAAAAAAGCAATAGAATGAACAAAAACAAAAACAAACCAGAAGTTGGCTCTTCAAGAAGATTAAAAAAATCAACAAACCCTTACCTAGACTAACAAAGAAAAAAGGAGAGAAGATGCAAATAAGTAAAATAAAAAATGAAAATAGGGACATTACTTCTGACCCCACAGAAATAAAAGAGATCGTAAGAGGATATTATTAAAATCTGTACACCAACAAACTAAAAATGTAGGTGAAATGGAAAAATTAGTAGGAATGTACGAACAACCTATACTGACCCTAGAAGTAATAAAAGACCCCAATAAACCAATCACAAGTCAACAGATTGAAACAGTCATCAAATAGCTCCCCAAAATGAAAAGATCAGGATAAGTTGGTTTCACAGGTAAGTTCTACCAAGCATTCAACAATTTAATACCAATCTTGCTAAAGCTCCTCCAAAAAAATTGAACACGAATGAGTACTACCAAACTCATTCTATAAAGCCAATATCATCCTAATACCAAAACCAGGTAAAGATATTATGAAAAAAGAAAATCACAGCCCCATTTCCTGATTGAATATGGATGCAAAAATTCTCAATAAAATACTAATTGAATCCAACAGCACATTAAAATAAATATTCATCATGATCAAGTGAGTTTTATTCCAGGCATGCAAAGGTGGTTCAACACAAGAAAATCAATCAGAATTATACATCACATTAACACATGAAAGAAGAAAAATCTCATGGTCCTATCAATTGACACATAAAAGGCATTTGACAACATACAGCATCCTTCTTGATAAAAGTAATACAAAAGAAGAGAATTGAAGGAAACTTTCTCAATGTGATAAAGGCCATATGTGAAAAACACACATCTAACCTTGTATTTAATGGTGAAAGACTGAAAACCGTTCTGTTGAGATCAGGAACAGGATAAGGATGCCCACAGTCACCAGTGTTGTTCAATAGAGTGCTAAAAGTTCTAGCAAGAGCAATCAGAAAAAGAAAATAAAAGAATCCAAATCGGAAAGGAAGAAGTAAAATTTTTGCTATTCACAGATGATGTGATCCTATACCTAGAAAGTCCCAAAAAATCTACAACAAAACTGCTAGAGCTAATAAACAATTTCAGTAGAATGGCAGGGTGCAAGATTAATATGCAAAAGTCATTAGTGTTTCTATACACTAGTAATGCACAATCTGAGGAGGAAATCAGAAAAGAAAATTCATTTACTATAGTGACTAAAAGAATCAAATATTTAGGAATAAACCTAACCAACGGCACAAAACACTTGTATTCACAAAACTACAGTGCACTGCCAAAAGAAATTTTAAAAGAATTAAATAGGGAAATGGATTTGGCTCAAAGGATAGAGTGTGCACTACCACATGGGAGGTCCTGACCCATGTGACGAGTTGGCCCACGCGCAGTGCTCATGTGTGCAAGGAGTGCTGTGCCAGGCAGGGGTGTCTCCTGTGTAGGGGAGCCCCAAGTGCAAGGAGTGCACCCTGTAAGGAGAGCGGCCCAGTGCAAAAAAAGTTCAGCCTGTCCAGGAGTGGTGCTGCAGACACGGAGAGTTGATGCAGCAAGATGACACAACAAAAAGAGACACAGATTCCCGCTGAAGCTGACAAGAATACAAGTGGACCCAGAAGAACACACAGTGAATGGACACAGAGAGCAGACAACTGGGAGGTGGGGGGAGTGGGGAAGGGGAGAGAAGTAAATAAAAAATAAAAAATAAATCTTTAAAGTAAAATAACAAAAATAACAAAAATTAAATAAATGGAAGAACATTCTGTGCTTGTATGGATTGGTGTTTTCCAGGGATACAGAACCAACAGGGTATATCTGAAATTAGTATGAGATTTTATAAAATTCTCTCACATGACTGTGGGCATGCACAAGTCCTAATTTCACAGGACAGGCTGCAAGCCAGGAGCTCCGATGAAGGTCCTCATGACTTCCCAGGAGGCACTGGCTGTCCAAAGTGGAGCTAGGAATTCTCCCTCTGAAAGCTGAAATCACTTCCCTTTTTAAGGCCTTTGACCAATTGGTTAAGATGCCACTCACTTTTGACAGTAAACTCCTTGGTTAATTGTAGATGTAGCCTACCACTTATGCAATCAACTCATTGATGATTAAAGTCCATGAACTTTCCTTGTATTACAATTAGCCCAGTGCTTGCTTGATCAAACATTGGGCACCATTACCTGGCTGAGTTGAAACATTAGTCTAACCATCACAGTCCACCCCTTGTAAATTTGGGACCCATACACATCACCTTAAACCATACTGAGGTCCTAAATAAAACAATAACGTGTATATATATATATATATTCTGCCTAACAATATTCAACTGTCCTGTGTACAACCAGAAACACACTAATTCCCTCCAGAATAGGGTCCAATCCTTAGGTAATATTCACTCTTAAAACTGACTTCCTTAAATAATACAGCATGAAACTAATACAACTTATTTCATATGATAAGGGGAAAAGTTAGGGAAGGAAACAAAGATATTCATTTTATGTACATACACACTCATTCTCATAACAAAACAAAGATGAAATATTCATGACCATTACAGTCCTCATTTCTGTAATTGGCCACATAGTAGAAGTTTGTATTTATCACTACCATCTTCCACTACCCATTCCATGGTTCCTTTCTTTACCCTCAGCAAAAACCTCAGTTGGCCATGATTCTTTGCCTGGAGGGGTGACCCAAACTTTCATTCCTGAGGATTCTGAGCCATTGTTAGTCCTGCCTGGTTTGGGTTGTTGCAATTTCCCATTGACTTAAATCATAGGGCATGGCAGTACTAAGACACACACTAGAGGAGCTCCAATATTTCAGGATCAATCAACCCAGCCAGTACAATAAGTCCCTTCTTTGTGTGTTGAATCAGAGGATATGAAAAGCCCAAAGTTGCCAGGTGGCAGTCTTAACTCCCAGTTCAAGGACATCATTGTTGTGTTCCCTGGTAGAAGCACTCCTTGTTTTGGAACAACAACCTGTAGACTATCAGAGCTTAAGGTTGCAGGGACAGGAAGCAAACATTTTCTTAGCGGATCACTAGAGGTAATAGTGAATGACAGCACTCACATTTTCACCCCTTGATCCTGGACCCATGAATCCTGGTTGTGGGGGTAACAGCACCATAGGCTGTTTTAGATTTAGAGCATACACAGCCTCTTAGAGAACATTGCCCCAGTCCTACAATGTATTGCCACCTAGTTGGCACTATAATTGAGTCTTCAAAAGGTCATTCCACCACTCTATCAATTCAGCTGCTACAGGATGATGGGGAACATGGTAAAACCAGTGAATTCCATGAGCATGTGCCCATTTCTGCACATATTTGCTCTGAAGTGTGTTCCTTGATCAGAAGCAAGGTTGTGCGAATGCCATGGTGGTGGATAAGACATTTGGTAAGTCCACAGATGATAGTTTTGGAAGAAGCATTGTATCAGGGAAGACAAACCTATATCTGCAGTGTCTGTCTATTCCAGTTAAAACAAATTGCAGCCCCTTCTATGATGAAAGTGGTCCAATGTAATCAACCCACCACCAGGTAGCAGGCTAATCACCTTAGGGAATGGTATCATGTCAGGGGCTGGGTGTGAGTCTCTGCCGTTGGCAGATCGGACAATGAGCAGTGGTTCTAGCCAAGTCAGCCTTGGTGAGGGGAAGTCCATGTTGCTGAGCCCATACATAACCTCCATCCTTGTCTCCATAGCCACTTTGTTCATGAGCCCATTAGGCAATGATGGGAGTGACTGGGGAAAAAGACTGAGTGCTAGCCACAGAGTAGATCATTTTAATCACTGATTATTAAAATCTTCCTCTCCCGGCCACACTCTGGTAAACATTGACATGGAACACAAATATTTTCAGGTTTTTTGCCCACTCACAAAGATCTATCCACATGCATCTTCCCCAGACCTCTTTGTCACCAAATTTCCAATCATGTCTTTCCAAGTTCCTGACCATCTAGCCAGAAAATTGGTAACAGCCCAGGATTGGTAACAAATATGTCTCTGGCCATTTCTTCTTCCAAGGAATATTAACAACCAGTTGCACTGCTCTAAGTTCTGCCCACAGGAAGATTTTCCCCATCACTGTCCTTCAGGGACATACCAGAAAGGGGCTGCAGTGCTTCAGGTGTCCACATTTGGGTGATACATGTATATCATGCAGAACCATCTATAAACCAGGCCTGAGTTTTCTCTTCCTCAGTCAACTGATTGTAAGGAACTCCCCAAGAGGTCATAGTTGTGGGCTGGGAAAGAGAAGGTAATATAGCAGGTGCAATGACCACAGGTCTTTGGGTTACTTTTTTTTTTTTAAGATTTATTTATTTATTTATTTCATCCCCCCTCCCCCTGGCTGCCCTGGGTGTCTGTTCTCTATGTCTATTTGCTGCGTCTTCTTCCTTGTCCGCTTCTGTTGTTGTCAGTGGCATGGGAATCTGTCTTTCTTTTTGTTGTGTCATCTTGTTGTGTCAGTTCTCCTTGTGTGCAGCGCCATTCCTGGGCAGGCTGCACTTTCTTCCGCACTGGGCAGCTCTCCTTACAGGGTGCACTCCTTGCGTGTGTGGCTCCCCTATGCGGGGGACAACCCTGTGTGGCAGCACACTCCTTGCATGCATCAGCACTGAGCATGGGCCAGCTCCACTCGGGTCAAGGAGGCCCGGGGTTTGAACCACGGACCTCCCATGTGGTAGATGGACACCCTAACCACTGGGCAAAACTGCTTCCCTTGTCTACTTCTTCATGTAAGTTACTTGTGCCTTCAGGACCCAATTGAGTCCTATCTCATATATACCACCTCCACATTATGATGGATGCTGCTGTGCATGCCCAACTTTATGGTTTGGGCAGACAATACCCAGCTCATGATAAGCAACTTGGGTCTAATGGTCACTTGATGGCCCAAGGTTAAGCATTCAGTCTCCACTAAAGCCTTAGCAGGTGAAAAGCTGCTAAGTTTCCCAAAAGAATAGTAGTTACCTTCAGAGGATAGCAGGGCTTTACTCCAAAATCCTAAGGGTCTGCATTGTGATTCTCTTATAGGGTTTTGCCAAAGTGTCCAGACAGCACCTCTACTTGCCACTAACACTTCTAGCACATATAATTTGCTGGATCATATGACCCAATTGGCAGTGAAGCTTGCACAGCATCTCTGAGGCTCCTCTTGTTCTGGTCCCCAATCAAAACTAGCAGCTTTTCTGGTCACTCAGTAAATGGGCTGGGATAGCACACTGAAAAGAGGAATGTGTTGTCTCCAAAATTCAAAGAGAACAACTAAGAATTGTGCCTCTTTATTGGTCATAGGAGGGGCCAGATGAAAAAACTTTTCCTTTGCTGTAGAAGGGATATCTCAACATGCCCCACACCACTGGACACCCAGAAATTTCACTGAGGTAGAAGGCCCCTGTGTTTTTGTTGGATTTATCTCCCATCCCCTCTCTCACAAATGCCTTACCAATAAGTCTAGAGTCATTGCTATTTCTTGCTTACTAGGTCCAATCAACATGATATCATCACTATAATGGTCCAGTTTGATATCTTGTGGGAGGGAGAGACAATCAAGTTCCCTGAAGACAATATGACGTAGGGTTGGAGAGTTGATGCACCCCTGAGGCAGGACCATGAAGCTATATTGCTGGCCTTGACAAATGAAAGCAAACTGTTCCTGGTGGTCCTTACTAAAGGCAAATGAGGAAAAAAGTAAACATTTGCCAGAACAATGGCTGCATACCAGTTACCAGAGGGTGTGCTGATTTGCTCAAGCAATGATATCACATCTGAAACAGCAGCTGCAATTGGAATCACCACCTGGTTAAGTTTGTGATAATCCACTGTCAACCTCTAAGATTCATCTCTTTCCTGCACAAGCCAAATAATAGAGTTGAATGGATATGGTGGAAGTCACCATTCCTGCATCCTTCAAATGCTTGATGTGGCACTGATCTTTGCAATCCCTCCAGGAGTCCAGTGTTGCTTTTGATGTTCTATTCTGCTAGGGAAGGGCAGTTTCAGTCACTTCCATTTGGCCTTTCTTACCATAATAACCCTCACTCCACAAGTCGGGGATCCAATGTGGGGATTCTGCCAGTTTCTGAGTATGTCTATTCCAATTACGCATTCTGGAACTTGAGAAATAGCAACCAAAAGGGTCAAGGGGCTCACTGGACCCACTATGAGATGGACCTGAGATAAACATCCATTAATCATTTGACCCCCACTCTGGTGATATTTTGGGTCTCCTGGAATTAATGTCCTTTCTGAACCAGTGTCTAATAATCCCCAAAATGTCTGATCATTTCCTTTTTCCAATGCAGTTACCCTGGTAAAAGGCCATAGATCTTTTTGGGGGAAACTGGCAGGAAGATTAACAGCATAAGTTTTTGGCAGTGTAATAGGGTCTTTCCCCAAGGAGATCTGGTCTTCCCCTCTGGGTCTGTAAACTGAATCAAGTCTGGAAATTAATTAAGGGGCCATGATTCTCTGTGTCTGTTATTTAAGTTAGGGTTTTGTTCACTTGACCTAGAACTCTTCTGCTTATACAGATCAACTAGGAATTTAATAGTCTTTCAATGTGGTAGCCACTCCCACCTTGTCTTTGGTGATTAACTGCTGTACTTGACTTTTACTAGCTCAAGATCTGATCATCCCCATAATGTTTAAGGATTCTAGTTCCACGACAGCAGTTCCCACCATAACATCTGTACTACAGAGAAGAGCAACCACAATGTTCCTCGGGAAAGATGGAGTTAGTCTCACAAATTTATTCCTGGTTAAAAGTGTGTCTTCTGGGCATTTCTGGGATGGGTGGGCTGATCTTAAATGGTGAATCCATTCTAGCTTTCCAATTCTTCAGTGTACCTGGGCAAATCAGGCATCTTGACCTCAGACATTCTAGGCCATCTTTTGGTCCATGTTTCAGTCAATTAAACAAACTGTTAGAGCCCTTTCTAGCCCCATTGAAACCAGAATTCCTGCTTCATAGGTCCATATCAGTTAATTCAGCCTGATCCAACTTCATATTCTTTCCACCATTATCCCATACCTTTAGTATGCATTGCCACATATATGCCCCTGATTTCTGTCTATATAAACTGGAAAACTCGGGTAGTTCTTTTGGATATAGTGTACTTCCTCATGGGTCACACTTTGTCCTTAACCTTTGGTGACTTGTTGTGATTTTAGTCTAATAATAGGTTTGGAAGAGAATAGGGGTGGTGGGGTGCATAAGAAGGATTAGAAATGTCTTGCAAGTGACTGACCTCACGGCATTCCATTGATTTTTTTGTCTGGTGTGACAGGATTAAACTCTTCAGACAGGGTTTGGATGACTGACTCCTCAGGGCAGTGTGGAGGTTAGGCAACAGAGGCTGGAATTTGGGTAGTACCTGCCTCAGGGCTGGGAGGAGGTTCACACTCCCTGGGGCAGGCTGGAGGCTGGCTGATACAAGCTTGACATTGTGTGGTCTCCACAGGGCTGATCATTACAGGTTTATTGGCAAAGTGTCAGCAGAAATTAGGGTTTAACTGCCCACACAAATATCATCATCATCCCGTAATTCTCCATCCCAATCCTCAGGGTTCCACTCCTTTCCAATCAATGCCCTCTTTAACAGCAGACACCCTGTGGGGTTGAGATTTTGGTTTCCATTGTAACTCTGCTACTTGTACAATGAGACTCTGAGACTGGTTTTCAGAGGACTCAAGTCTTGGCTGCATGAAACAAGATTTTCTTTCAGAGCACACATAGAAACTTTCACATCAGTCATGCAGTGTTTAAGTTGCAAATTTGAAGACTATAGCTCATCCTTTTCTTTTATAACTGTATCCAAAGTATTTAAGAACAATCAGCCAACATCATTGTAGTTTCTGACTCCACAAAACTTTGTTAAGGTGTTGAACACACTCTCACACAGATCCTTGCCTCTTATAAGCATAGAAATAGTTTAATCCAGTGGTGATACTTTTTGAGTATCTCCATGGCCAACCTATGCCATGGACTGTCTGTGGCTTCTTGATTATTCGAAAGGGAGTAGTTAGTGCCCTTGAATCCAATCAGAGTAGAGAGCCGATAACAAAAATGCCAGAACCACTTCAGAAAACCCATTTTTAAGATTCTTTTTTCTCAAGAACCAATTCTGGTACCAAGCTGTATTAGTCAGGATTCTCTAGGAAAACAGAACAACAACAACAAAAAACAATAAAAGCACAATAGAATGGATAAAAATATATGAGCCATCTATACGCTATCTATAAGAGACCCATCTCAGATGTAATACACGACCAGGTTAAAAGTGAAAAGTTGGAAAAAGATATTCCATGCAAATAGTAACCAAAAAAGAACTGGAGTAGCAATACTAATATCAGACTAAATAGATTTCAAATGCAAAACTCTTTTAAGGAATAAAAAAGGTCATTATATATTAATAAAAGGGGTAATTCACCAAGAAGAAATAACTATCCTAAATATTTATGCACCTAACCTGAGTGCCCAAAGATACATGATGCACAAACTGCCAAAACTGAAGGGAGAAATATTGTCTCTCCAATAATATTTGATGACTTCAATATACCACTCTCAGTATTGAATAGAACATCTGGACAGAGGATAAATAAAGAAGCAGAGGAATTGAATAATATGATAAATAAACTAGACCTAACAGATATCTATAGAGCATTTCACCATGAAGCAGCAGGATATACTTTCTTTTCAAGTGCTCATGGATTCTTCTCCAAGATAGACCATATGTTGGGTCACAAGACAAGTCTCAAGAAATTTTAAAAGCTTGAAATTATACAAAACACTTTCTCTGATCATAATGGAATGAAGCTAGAAATCAATAACAGATGGAAAAAGGGAAAATTCATAAATATACGGAGTGTAAACAGCATACTCTTGAATAATCAGTGGGCCAAAGAAGATATTGCAAGAGAATTCAGCAAATATCTTGAAACAAATGAAAATGAGAACACAACATATCAAAACCCATGGGATACTGCAAAGGCAGTGCTGAGAGGGAAATTTATAGCCTTCAATGCTTATATTAAAAAAGAAAAAAGATATAAAATTGAAGATCTAACTGCACACCTGCACCTAGAGGAACTAGAAAAAGAACAGCAAACTAATCACAAACCAAGCTGAATAAAAGAAACAGTAAAGATCAGAGCAGAAATAAAGGAAATTGAGAAAAACAACAACAACAACAAAAACAAAAGACAGAAACAACAAAACCAAAAGTTGGTTCTTTGAGAAGATCAAAAAACCAACAAACCCTTAGCTAGACTGACAAGGAAAAAAGAGAGAAGACACACACACACACAAAATCAGAAATGATCCTTACCGTTGCACCTGGGGGACTGCTGCTGCTCTCCTAGGGACCACGACAGAGCCACCCCCCCCCCCCGCCAGTAACCCAGTAACCCCCCAGCTGTTGTTTTTAATTGTTCCCACTATGAGTATATCCAAACATTTCCATGCCCCCTGGACATATGCCCTGTATAACTCCCTGTCAACCATATATCTCCTGTCCATAACATTCCATACCAGTATTCCTCTGCTGCCATTGTTGAACCACTCTGTGATCCAAAACTTCCTGAAAAGTGAAGCCCAATATAATGTCAGGTTCCCTTACTAGTAAAATGGACTATAGCGATGAGTTTAAAGGTTAGATATAGAATACATATTGATTTGGAAAAATTCTATATCCTATCTTTTTCTTTTCTTTTTTCCTAATTATTGAGCTTCTCTTCACAGGAGCCCTAGATCACAGTAATTCATATATACAATATACAGTACTCCCACACATCCACCATAAAACCTTTTCCCTTCCACAGCGATAATCTTTTAACTTATTCATATCATATTTACTGAAACTGATGTACAGACTCCGAGACAATAGCTTTCAAAGAAGGTGACATCTGTGCATACATTGTGGTCCATACTTTAGGATATACAGTTTTCAAAATTTTTTAGTTATCCTATGTTTTACATTATGGTTTACATTATTGGTCTGTCGTCCCCTATATGTTTTTGGTGTAATATTACATGTTTTATATTCGGTAAGGATCAGGAAGGAATGAGGGCCCAACAGTGAGCCCCTGATACTAATGACTATGCTTGTGAGCCTATGTGCCTGAAATAAGAACAAGGCCTATAGCAGCACTGTGCCTAGGAGTTCCCTCCTGACAGCCTCTGTGTTACTCAAATGTGGCCAGTCTCGAAGCCAAACTCAGCATGTAAATGCAATGCCTTCCCCCCAGCATGGGACATGACACCCAGGGATGAGCCTCCCTGGCACTGAGGGATCACTACCAAGTACCAGCTGATGATGCAACTAGAAAATGACCTTGAATTAAAGGTTCAACACAGACCAGCAGAATATCCCTGTCTATATATAATAACAGGAGTTAAAAATGCTGTTTGACCTAAATTAAGGGGGAAATGGAAGGACAAATGAGTTTATATGGCTATGAGTCTCTAAAAAAGAGTCTGGAGGTTGTCAGAGGGATTGCCCTTATGCACACCTGAGCAGAGTCTCAGAGACAGATGGAGTGGATACAACCCCAGGTATTGGTCCTTTTGAGGGCTGGGGAGACCCACAGGTTCTATGGTCATGGCAGATGGGGTTCACTGCCATGTCAGTTGGCCCTTCTTTGGAGCTGGTGTTTCTGCATGATGGAGCTGGACTCAGATGGGATCTCTTTTCACAAGCCTTTCATGCTACTTTACTGGAATTGTAGCTGATGCTGGGGCTTAAGATATATCTAGGGGATTTGAATCTTTGGACTGACAATATGATAACCAGGCCCTGACCTCAACAGACTTCAGCTCCTACACTCAGATTTATTGGACTTACTCCACTCAGCTAACATGGAGTTGAAGAATGTCAACCACCACACCATGGAGCCTACAGTGCCTACAACTGAAAGCAGGAGGATTGCATCCAATATCCATGTGGAATCTAAACCCCCTCTTGACATAGATGTGGAATGGACACAACCAAGCCAAGGTCCACAGGAAGGAGGAATACAGTAAGGATCAGAGTGGACTTAATGATATTCTATTCATGAACTATTGTGGTTAATAATCGAGAAAATGTGGCATTGATGTGGAAAAAGTGGCCATGGTGGTTGCTGGGTGCGGGGAAGGGGAGGAAGAGAAGAGATGTGGAGGCATTCTCGGGACTTGGAGTTGTCCTGGTTGGTGCCCCAGGGACAACTGCCGGATGTTATATGTCCTCCCATGGCCCACTGGATGGAACGTGGGAAAGTGTGGGTTATGGTGAGGAACACGGGACATGGGATGCAGCGATGCCCGGAGATGTACTCACCAGACACAATGGATGTGACATGATGAAGGGGGAGAGTGTTATTGGGGGGGGGGGAGTGGTGGAGTGGGGGCTGTGGGGGCGAATGGGGACCTCATATTTTTTTAATGTAATATTTTTTTAAAAAGTGAATAAATTGAGTAGAATTTGAAAAAATAAAAAAAATAAAATGAAAAATATTATAAAGCTTTAAAAAAAAAATCAGAAATGAGAGGGGGGACATTACCACTGACCCTGCAAAATAAGAGAGATCTTAAGAGGATACTATGAACAACCGTATGCCAAAAAACCAGACAAATTTGAGGAGATGGAGAAATTCCTAGAAACACACAAACTACCTACACAGACCCTAGAGGAAATAGAAGACCTTAACAAACCAATCACAAGTGAAGAGATCAAAAACTTCCCAAAGATGAAAAGTCTAGGACCAGATGGCTTCACAGTTGAATTCTTCCAATCATTCAAAGGTGAATTAATACCAAATTTGCTCAAGCACTTCAAAAAAAAATTGAACAGGAAAGAACCCTACCAAACTCATTCTATGAAGGCAATATCACCCTAACACCAAAACCAGATAAAGATACTAATAAAAAATTAAGTTACAGACCAATTTCTCTAATGAATATAGATGCAAAATTCCTCAACAAAATACTGGCAAACAGAATCCAAAAGCACATTAAAAGAATTATACATCATGATCAAGCGGGTTTTAGCCCAGACATGCAAGAGTGGTTCAACACAAAAAATCCGATAGCTTAATACACCACGTTAACAAATTGAGGAAGAAAAGTCACATACTTCTCTCAATTGATGCAGAAAAGGCATTCAACAAAATACACCATCCTTTCTTGATAAACACACCCCAAAAGAGAGGAATAGGAGGAAGCTTTCTCAACATAGTAAAGTGCATATAAGAGAAACCTACAGCTAGCATTGTACTCAATAGTGAAAGAAAAATTTCCCACTGAGATTAGGAACAAGACAAGAACACCCACTGTCCCCACTGCTATTCAATATTGTGCTAGAAGTTCTAGCTAGAGCAGTAAGGCAAGAAAAAGAAATAATAGGCACCCAAATAGGAAAGGAAGAAGTAAAACTTTTGCTCTTCACTGATGTTATGACCCTATATCTAGAAAATTCTAAAAAAAATACACAACAAAACTACTAGGACTAATAAACAGACCAACAAAGTGGTGGGATACAAGATCAACATGCAAAAATCAGTAGTGTTTCTATACAGTAATAATGAGGGATCTGAGGAGGAAATCAAGGGAAAAAAAACAATCACAATAATAATTAAAAGAATCAAATATTTCAGAATAAACTTAGCCAATGACATAAAGTAACTGCAGTCAGAAAGCTACAAACATTGCTAAAAGAAACCAAAGAAGATCTAAATAAATGGAAGGACATTATGTGTTCATTAATTGTAGACTAAATAACAGTAAGATGTCAATTGTACCCAAATGAATTTACAGATTAAATGTAATTGCAGGGAAGCAGACTTGGCCCAATGGACAGGGCGTCCGCCTACCACATGGGAGGTCCACAGTTCAAACCCCGGGCCTCCTTGACCCGTGTGGAGCTGACCCATGCACAGTGCTGATGTGCGCAAGGAGTGCTGTGCCACACAGGGGTGTCCCCCACATAGGGGAGCCCCATGCACAAGGAGAGTGTCCCATAAGGAGAGCCGCTCAACACGAAAGAAATTTCAGCCTGCCCAGGAATGGTGCTGCACACACGGAGAGCTGACGCAGCAAGATGACGCAACAACAAAAAAAGAGACACAGATTCCCATGCCACTGACAACAACAGAAGCAGACAAAAGAACACGCAGCAAATGGACACAGAGAACAGAAACCAGGGCGGGGGTGAAGGGGAGAGAAATAATAAATTAAAAAAATAAATCTTTAAAAATAATAATAATAAAATAAATGCAATTGCAATCAAAATTCCAACAGACTTTTTTTTTTTGCAAAAATGAAAAAGCCAATTAATCAAATTTATTTGGAAAAATAAGGAGTGCTGAATAACCAAAAATGTGTTTATAAAGAAGAACAAGGCTGGAAGACTTTCACTTGCTGACTTTAGAGCATATTACTTAACTGCAGTAGTAAAAACAACACGGTACTGACATAAAGATACACATACTGACCAATGGAACCAAACTAAGAACCCAGAAATAGTCCCTCACATCTATGGTCAAGTGATGTTTGACAAGGCTGTCAAGCCCAAACAGCTGGGCCAGAACAGTTTTATTTAACAAATGGTGGTAGGTGAACTGAATATCCATATCCAAATGAAAGAAAGAGGAGCCTTATAGCATACGTTATATAAAAATTAACTTAAAATGGATAAAGGACTCCAGCATAAATGCTACAACCATAAAACTCCTAGAAGGAAATGTAGGAAAACATCTTCAAGATCTTGTAGGTGGTAGCTTCTTAAATCTTACACCCAAAGCGAGCAATGAAAGAAAGAATGGATAAACAGGACCTCCTCAAAATTGAACATTTTTGCTCTTCAAAAGATTTTGTCAATCTTTTTGTGGTTCATATGCATGTTGAATGGATGTTCATGTGCTTGTATGAGATGTGCTTCCCTTCAAACTTGTTAGGTCATCAGCACATTAACCATCTGCCATGGGGTGGAAAAAAGAACTGTCAAGAAAGTAAAAAGGCAGTCTCCTCAACGTGAGAAAATATTTGGAAACCACAGATCCAATAAGGATTTGATATCCATATTATATTAAGAGGTCATACAATTCAATGATAAAAAGGCAAGCAACTCAATTTTTTTAAAAAAATGGGCAAAAGACTTGAATAGAGATTTTTCCAAAGAGGAAGTAAAACTGGCCAAAAAGCATCTGAAAAAATGTTCACATCACTAGCTATTAGGGAAATGCAGATTAAAACTACAGTGGGATACAATTTCATACCTTATAGAATGGCCATTATTTCAAAAACAGAAAACCACAAGTGCTGGAGAGGATGTGGAGAATAGGAGCATTGGTAGGAATGTAAAAGGTGCAACCTCTGTGGAAGACAGTTTGACTGTATCTCAAGACACTGAATAGAGAGCTGCCATATGATCCAGCAATCCTGTTACTAGGAATATATTCAGAAGAACTGAAAGCAAGGATGCAAACTGACATTGTAAACCGATGTCCATAGCAGCAGTATTCACAATTGCTAAAATATGGAACCAGCCCATGAATGGATAAACTGAAGAATGGATAAACAAAATGTGGTATATACATCAGGCCTCCCCAGGATGGGGCATAACACCTTCCTGCTCATTGTATGGGTCTCCACCCACTGATATAACACACTATGACATAATGGGCACTCACTCCCTAGAAGCCTGCCCCAGGTTCACCCTGTGCCAGATACCCCTCTTCAAACACCTTAAACCAGTAATCATTCCTTATTATATTTTCTAAAGAGTTTTCTCAACATTATAATTTCAACCACATACCCGACAATCACCCGTGTGCACTTGCTCCCCCTCAACTCTTCCCCCTATTCCTTGGACCATCTGACCCATCCTCCCAACTGAGGCCCCCGTCAAGCCTTCAAAGCCCAACCCAATAGTATCCCTATGCCCCCGTCTTCTCCCTTCATTGCACAACTACTTACCTCCACTTTATCATAGATTTCACCTTTGTGGGTATAGGCTCACAACCTTTCTCTCCCTCCCACCCTATTTCCTATAAGCCTGCCATCCAGTCTCTAGCTCTCTGAGACAGCTTGATTTGCTTAATTCATATCAAAGAGATCATGTAGTATTTGTCCTTCAATGTCTGGCTTGCTTCACTCAACATAAGCTCCTCAAGACTCATCCATGTTGTCACGTGTTAGTATTGTATTCTTTCTTACAGCTGACTAGTACTCCATTGGATGTATTTTTTTGCACAGGTGTTATATCTTCTCTTTGTCACTTTTTTCTTCTTATTCTAGTTACTTGTTGTTGGTTAAGTTCACTTTAGAGGAAAGTATTAGTGTTGGGGAAAGGCAATTGTGTAAGCAAAGGAAAAGTGTAAAGTTGTATTGGTGATGTATGTTAATAAAGCAAGAATATGAGATCTGGAAGGATGGAGGTTAGATTCATGTAGATTGTATAGAGTTATAGCTGTAGGTAGAGTACCTTTTATGAAGTAGATGACTGAATTTGGGAGGAATATGGTATGAACTACACAGCTATTGTTTTCATGAGAGAGGGAAAAAGAAAAGAAAGGTAATAGTTTCAAGAGTGGATAATAGACAGAAAACAGAACAAAGGTATTAGAAATTAAGAGTTAGACACTTTGTGGATCAAAGAACGGGAGGTGGGGGGTGGAATATAGGAGAGACAGTAGATGATAGTGGATGTCAAGATGCAGGGGAAGGGGGATAGTGTAGGTAGCCTAAATCAGTTCACACAGAAATGAGGCAGTGGAGGATGGGAAAACCCAGCAAATGTGAGGTGTTCCCTGTAGCACCTATTGTATCCTTGAATTAAAGTAAAAATAAGGGGAAGATGAGGGACAAGAGGGAAAGAGAAAACCGAAAAAAAAAAAAACTAATTATAATAAAGAAAAAAGAAAGACAAGAAGAAAGGAAGAAAGAAAAAGAGGATGGGCAAACGGTGGGGAACGGATAGGGAGAAGAGAGATACAGGTACACACGTGTCACAATTGCAACACTATCTAAAACAACAACTTCCCCCCGCTTTGCCCTAAAACCCCCCGTCTGTCTGCCCAAATGGGTCTGTAAGCACCTCCCTTCCCACAAACCCCCAATAGGCCGCCCAGGGCCCACGAACTCCCCAGTACTGCAGATGCTCCAAAAAAAAAAAAAAATTAAGTAAAATAAATTAAAAAAAAAAAAAAAAACAGAAACCCCTCCGCAGGCCCGGCTCCGCCCGCCGCGGAGGCTTGGACCGGCTCTGCCCGGCTCCTCACGCCGCCTTGGCCTGGCCTGGCTCCGCCCAGCTCCGCTCGCTACAGCGGCCCAGCCGGCTCCGGCGTCCACCTCCCGCCACCGCGGCCTGGACCGGCCCTGCCCGGCTTCGTACCCGCCGCGGCCTGACCCGGCTCCGCCCGGCTCCAAACGCTACCGCGGCCCGCAGCCGCGGCCTGAACCGGCCCCGCCCGGCTCCAAACGCTACCGCGGCCCGCAGCCGGGGCCTGCACCGGCCCCGCCCGGCTCCAAGCGCTACCGTGGCCCGCAGCCGGGGCCTGCACCGGCCCCGCCCGGCTCCAAGCGCTACTGCGGCCCGGCTCGGCCTGGCTCGGCCCCGCCCGGCCCCGCCCAGCCCCGCTCGCCGCCGGTGCAGCCCGGCCCCGGCTCCGGCGACCGCCGCTGCGGCCCGGCCTGGCTCAGCCCCACCGAGCGGGGCTAGATGCCTCGTCTCCGCCTACCCAAGGAGGGAATCCTCTACAGGTAGCTGGGATCTCCGTGTATATTTCACAGACGAATCCTCTCTGTTACCTTCCCTCCAAATCGATGTCCAGACACCTCCGGACCAGCAAAAATCCCGAAACAATCCGGTCCCAAAGAGTCTCCAACGCCGCCCAGCCGATTCCCTGCAGAAGACCCTAACAGGGATGTTCACTCAGCCACCATCTTCGATGATCCCTCTCCATTGGATGTATATACCACTTTTTGTTTATCCATTCATCTGTTAATGGGCATTTGGGTTGATTCCATCTTTTGGCAATAGTGAATACTGCAGCTGTGAACATTGGTGTGCATATATCGGTTCATATTCTTGTTTTCAGTTCTTCTGGGTATATACCCAGCAGTGGAATCACTGGGTCATATGGCAAATCTATAGCTAGTTTTTTGGGGAACTGCCAAACTGTCCTCCAGAATGGCTGGATCCTTTCTACATTCCCACCAGCAGTGGATGAGAGTTCCTATTCCTCCACATCCTCTCCAACACTTGTAGTCCTCTGTTTTTTTAATAGTCGCCAGTCTAATATGTGTAAGATGGTATCCCATTGTAGTTTTGATTTGCATTTCCCTAATAGATAGTGATTTTGAGCATCTTTTCATGTGCTTTTTAGCCTTTTGTATTTCTTTTTTGAAGGAGCATCTGTTCAAATCTCTTGTCCATTTTTTGAATGGGTTGTTTGTCTTTTTATTTTTGAGATATAGGATTTCTTTATATATGCTGGATATTAGGCTCCTATCAGATATATGGTTTCCAAATATTTTCTCCCAGTGATAGACTGTCTTTTTACTTTCTTGATAAACTCCTTTGAGGTGCAATAGGCTTTAATTTTGAGGAGTTTCCATTTATCTATTTTCTTTTTCACTGTTCATACTTTGGGGGTGAAATTCATGAAGCCATTTTCTATTACAAGATCCTATAGGTGCTTCCTTACATTGTCTTCCAAGGTCTTTATGGTCTTGGCTTTTATATTTAGATTTTTGATCCATCTTGAGTTGATTTTTGTATAAGGTATAAGATGGTAATCTTCTCTCATTATTTTGCATATGGAAATCCAATTCTCCAAGCACCATTTTTTGAAGAGGCCATTCTCTCCCAGTTGAGTGGGCTTGGTGACCTTGTCGAATATCGGATGACTGTATATGCGAGGATCTATATCAGAACTCTCAATTCAGTTCCATTGGTTAGTATGTCTATCCTTGTGCCAATATCATGCCATTTTAACCACTATAGCTCTGTGATATGTTTTTAAACTCAGGTAGTGTGATTCCTCTGATTTCATTTTTCTTTTTCAATATGTTTTGGGGGATGCATGGGTGGGAGGGAGTCTTCCAGGGCATGCATATAGTAATATAGATATGTTTGGATGTTCGTTGGGTATTGACTTAGAGGGTAGAGTATCATATGACAACTGAGGAAGTGCTGAATTCCCATTCCAGGAAACTCTGTCACACTTCCCAATGGAGTAGCAACAATCCCCCAAGTACAAGGGCAAAGAACAGTGAAGAAGAATGGTCCAATGATGGGCCCTTGATACTGATAACTAAGCTTATGAGCCTGTGTACTTGAAATTTCAACTCAGTCTAGAGCTGCAGAGTACCCAAGAGTTACCTCCTGAGAACCTCCATGCTGCTCAAATGTGGCCACTCTCTAAACGAAACTCAGCATGTAAATGCATTACCTTCCCCCAGTGTGGGACATGATTCCCAGGGATGAACCTCCCTGGTACCAAGGGATTACTACCAATCACCAGCTGGGGATGCAACTAGAAAAAGACTTTGAATAAAAGGGGGAAATGGTGAAGACAAATGAGTTTATATGGCTAAGAGAATTCAAAATGAGTTGGGAGGTCATCAGGGGATGTGCTTACGCACATCTCAGCAGGATCTCAGAGATGGCCAAAGTAGATATCACCCCAGGTAGTGGTGCTCCTGAGGGCTATGGAGACACCCAGGCCCTACGGTCATGACAGATGACTCTGGAGTTCATTGCCTTGTCAGTGGGCCCTACTGTGGAATTTGTGCTCCTGATTGTGATGGAGCTGGACTCAGATGTGACCTCTCTACACATGCCTATTCTTTCACTTTTACTGAACTTGAGGCTGGTGCTGGGGTCAGTGTATGCTCAGGAGACTTAAATCTCTGGATTGTCTATGTGCCAGCTGGCCCCTGAGCCTCCGCAGAATTGCACCGCCTACTCTCTGGTTTGTTGGACTTACCCAGATCAGCTAACAGGGAGGTGATGATGGTTAATCACCATACCAGGGAACTTAGAGAGTCTACAGCTGCAAGCAGGGAATTCCATCCATCAGCCACATGGGATCTGAGCCCTCTCTCAGGTGATAGATGTGTTAGAGGTGGAGTGGACACCCTCAGGATGGAAGAATAAAATATGAATTAGAGTGGACTTACTGGTATTCTACTGTAGAATTATGGTGACTCTAGCAATGGAAGAAATTATATCACTGATGTGGAGACAGTGGCCACGGGAATTGCTACAGGCAGGGAGAGGGAAAAATAGGTGTGATGTTGGGGCACTTTTGGGACTTGGCATTGTCCTGAATGATATTGCAGGGACAGATGCAAGGCATTATATATCCTGCCATAACCCATGAATGGACTGAGAGAAAGTGTAAACTACAACATAAACTATAATCTATGCAATATAGCAATACTCCAAAATGTACTCATTAAATGGAATGAATATATTACACTAATGAAAAAGGTTGTCAGTGTGGGAGGAGTGGGATGTGTGGGGAGTGGGATATACGGGAACCTCTGCTATTTTTAATTGTAATATTTTGTGTCATTTATGTATCTTTAAAAAAGATAATAAAATTTTTTTTCAAATGTGGTATATACATACAATGGAATACTATTCAGTTGTAAAAATAAATGAAAACAGGATGCATATGACAACATGGATGAACCATGAAGAAATTATATTGAGTGAAATAAGTCAGACACAAAAAGAAAAATATTGTATGATCACACTACCATAAACTCAAGACAATGAGTAAACACATGGAGGTAAACTTTAGAGTGTGGATGAGTAGGAGATAGAATGTGGGCTTAGAATTAGAGTGGATGCTTAATGTATGTAGAATTATTAATAAGTTTTATTGTTAAAGTGTGGAAATGAATAGAGTTGATGGTAATACATTATGGTGAGTACAACTAACACTGCTGATTTATAAAGGTCATTGTGGCTGAAATGGGTAGTCTGTGGATGTAAACGTCAACTGAAAAGAAGCTAGAGAATAATCTAGGGAATGTATAACAATCATTTTGGTGATAGATAAAGACGCACTAATTCTTATAAATATAAGAATGTTCTTTTACAAAATGTTAAGAATAGGGTGATAACAGGAAAATTACAGTTAATGTAACTTATGGATGATAGTTGATAGTAGTATTGTAAAATTTTTTCAGCATTGACAAAGAAGACATTTTATCAGTTCAAAGGAACAAACAATAAGGGAGATATAAAGGGGTATGGATTTTTCCTTTTGGAGTAATGAAATTTTTCTAAAATTGACTGAGGTGATGACAGCATAACTCTGTGATGAAAATGAGAGCCACTGCATGTACACATTGAATGAATTATATAAAACATGGGGCTGTATACACAGGGAATCCAGTGGAAGATGGTGTGGTGAACAGAACAAATATGAGCGCATTCTTTCATGAACTATAACAAATGTATAATATTAATCCTGGGTGTCAATAATTGGGTGGGTTGGGGAAAAATAGACCAAATGTAAGATATGGACCCTAGTTGGTAGTAATAGTTTGATGATGGTTTTTCATAGTTTATAACAAATGTTTCACAACAATGCAAGGTGTTGGTGATGGAGTACTATATGGAGCCCTGTATGATGATATGCATGTGTTCACAACTTTTACTGTGCACTTATTGTTTATGTATGTTCATGTATGAATGGTACACTTCAATAAAATTTTATTTATAATACACTTCAATAAAATTTTATTTATAAATTGATTCTCAACCATATATCCACTTTCATTTCCTACTCTGCAATGATGTAGATGGGATCTAAAGCATTTTTTCTTTGCCGTGAGCTCAACGTTAAGTTTTGTCAAGAGAGTACTAAAGGAGGGAAGCGGACTTAGCCCAATGGTTAGGGTGTCCGTCTACCACATGGGAGGCCCACCGTTCAAACCCCGGGCCTCCTTGACCCATGTGGAGTTGGCCCATGCCCAGTGCTGATGCACACAAAGAGTGCTTTGCCACACAGGGGTGGCCCCACGCACAAGGAGTGTGCTCCATAAGGAGTGCCACCCAGCACAAAAGAAAGTGCAGCCTGCCTAAGAAAGGCACCACCCACACGAGAGCTGACACAACAAGATGATGCAACAAAAAGAAGCACAGATTCCCGTACCACTGACAACAACAGAAGTGGAGAAAGAAGAAGACGCAGTTATAGACACAGAGAACAGACAACCGGAGTGGGGGGAGAAGGGGAGAGAAATAAATAAATAAATAAATCTTTTTTTTAAAAAAAAGAGAGAGCACTGAAGGAAATTGCAGGGGAAGAGGCTCTTCTTCCTAGTTTGGTAATTTGCACATTTGCTCCATCTTGCACCCTCCAGGTGTTTCCCAGCAGCATGTGTGCGGGGCATGCATGGCGCTCTTCCCAGTCTTCCTTCCAAGAATGCAGCCCCATGGTAAGCTTAGAGCCTGACCACCACCCAGCATTCACCCTGCTCTCCAACTCCCTCTGCTACCTGCCTACCTTGTCCCACATGCACTAAAGAGGAGGTTTTCATTCTTGCCAGGCCCACCTGCACCCTGGAGGAATGATTCCTCTGTCAGTTCTAATTATTGTTCCCTGAACTCAGGAAAATATGGAGCAACAGGATCAAGAGTAGCTGGCTTTGTTGTCTAGATTTGACACTTCATGGTCTTGGAACTGTAAGTTTTACCCCAAATAAATCCCGTTATAAAAGCCAACCCATTTCTGGTACTTTGCATCAGCAGCCCTGTGGCAAACTAAAATGCCAGGTATGACTATAGAGGTTGGCACCATTGAAATGCACTCCTTGTGCTGAGTTCTTAACCAGGGGAGCTCTATCACAGTCCCTAAAGGAACAGCAACAATCCCCCAAGTGCAACTGCAAAGACCAAAAAAGAAGGGAGTTCCAACAATGAGCCCTTGATGCTAATGACTATGCTTGTGAGCCTGTGCACCTGAAATAAGAACAAGGCCTAGAGCTGCAGGATGCCTAAGAGTTACCTCCTGAGAGCCTCCGTGTTGCTCAAATGTGGCCAGTCTCAAAGCCAAACTCAGCATGTAAATGTGTTGCCTTCCCCCCAGCATGGGATATGACTCCCAGGGATGAGCCTCCCTGGCACCGAGGAATTACTACCAAGTACCAGCTGATGATGTAACTAGAAAATGACCTTGAATAAAAGGGTCAACTCAGACCAGCGGAATATCTCAGTCTACATGTAATACCAGAAGTTAAAAATGCTTTTTGACATTAATAAAAGGTGGAAATGGAAAGGACAAATGAGTTTATATGGTTATGAGTCTCCAGAAAGAGCCAGGAGGTTATCAGAGGGGTTGCCCTTATGCACACCTCAGCAGAGTCCCAGAGACAGATAAAGTAGACACACCCCAGGTATTGGTTCTTCTGAGGGCTACAGAGACCCACAGGTTCTATGGTCATGGCAGATGGAGTTCAGTGCCATGTCAGTTGGCCCTACTTTGGAGTTTGTGTTTCTGTGTGATGGAGCTGGACTCAGATGTGATCTCTGTCCACAAGCCTCTCCTGTTACTTTTACCAGATCTGTAGTTGCTGCTGGAGTTTAGGGTATACCCAGGGGACCTGAATCTCTGGACTGACCATGTGATAGCCAGGCCCTGAGCCTCAACAGACTTGCAACTCCTATACTCTTGTTTATTGGACTTACTCCACTCAGCTAACATGGAGGTGAAGTAGGTCAACCACCACACCAGGGATCCAAGAGTGCCTACAACTGAAGGCAGGAGAGTTGCATCCACCATCCATGTGGAATCAAAGCCCCCTCTTGATATAGATGTAGAGTGGACACAACCATTCTAAGGTCCACAGGATGGAGGAATAGAGTATGGATTAGAGCAAACTTATTGATATTCTATTCATGAATTATTGTGATTAGTAATCGAAGAAAATGTGGCATTGGTGTGGAGAAAGTGTCCATGGTGGCTGCTGGGGGTAGGGAGTGGGAGGAATGGATGTGAGGTGGGGGAGTTTCGGGACTTGGAGTTGTCCTGGGTGGTGCTGCAGGGACAGTTACCGGACATTGTATGTCCACCCATGGCCCACTGGGTGGACTGTGGGAGAACATGTGCTATGATGTGGACCATTGACTATGAGGTGCAGTGGTGCTCAGAGACGTATTCCCCAAACAATGAATGTCTCATGATGATTGGGGAGGTTGTTGTTATGGGAGGAAGAGTGGGGTGAGGGGGTGGGGGTATATGGGGACCTTATATTTCTTGAATGTAACATTAAAAAATAAATAAAAACGAAAAAAAAAAAGAAATGCACTCCTTGATTTTGATGGGGGTGATGGGATCTGGGAGTACCAGGGTATAAGAGGAAATGTTAACCACCAAGGATAAGGTCAGCATGTTTACTGTGAAGAGCATCAGGGAAGAACTGAAGGTAGAGATCTTTAACAGTAGCTAAATAATCATGGTGGCCCCAGGAATGAAATAATTGGAGATAATACTACAGCATTGCTTGATCTATATAAAAGGGGGGAAACTGTAAGCCTGGTAGCCCATAAACGTGACTTGAGTCACCAGTGAAGAGTAAAAGCCTCTCACCCAATTTCCACATCTGAGTCAATTCACTGATCTAGAATCCTTGATAGAAGGGGAGACCGGATTCCTTGAGAAATGACCCTGCGCCTTTGCCACAAGTTCATACTGTAAATCTTCCTCCCACCCTTCTCAAAGGGACCAATGGCCATTTACTAAAATGAGTGTGCATTGGGAAAAAAGAAAATAACCAGACTTCTGGGATTTATTAAACATTGACTCTGAATTGATGAAAAGGAAGAAAGAAGGAAGGAAGGGAGAAATGGAGGGAGGGAGGGAGAGAGGCGCAAAGGGAGGGAGGGAAGCAAAGAGGGAGAAAAGTAAGAGAAAACAAGGAAAATTAAAAAAGATGAAAAAGAAAAAGAAAAAGAGAAAGAAAAAGAAAGCAAGGAAGCAGGGACCATGATCTTTACTTCAGAATAGGTTGTTTTGTCCAAAAACCTTTAAATAAATTAGAGAAGGACACTCTATAATGTCAAAAGATGTAGTTTGCAATGCAGAGCTAATTGTTTCAAGCAAGATGTTTTGGACCCCAAGTGGAGGGAGGAAAATATCCATTTGGGGTAGCAGCTGGAATTGGGGAATGAGGTCCCAGGCAAAAAGGAAAGCATGTCTTACAAAGCAGACCTTGTAGCAGCGATGGGAGGTTTGTCACCTTTTTGGCTCTTTTCAAATAACCCATTTTTTCATTGATTCTTTCTTTTGTTTTTGTTCTCAAATTTATTGATGTCTGCTTTGCTCTTATCTTTACTATTTTCTTCCTTCTGCTCAAGTTGGGTTTATTTTGATTTATTTATTTTTTGATTCTTGATGCAGGAGCTTAGATTATTGATTTGAGACTTTTCTTCTTTTATAATGTGAACACTTTGTGCTGTAACTTTCCCTCTCAGCACTGTTTTAGCTGTGTGCCACACATTTCAATATGTTGTATTTTTATTTTTGTTTATTGCCTTGTATTTTTAGAATTTCCCTTGAGATTTCCTCAGTGGTCCATGGATTTTTTAAAGTGTTCTGTTCACTTTCCAATTATTTAGAGATTTCCCTATCTTTCTGTTCTTGATTTCTAGTTTTATGGCATTTCGGTATAATTTCAATTCTTTTACATTTTTGAGGTTTGTTTTTTAGGATATGGTCTATATTGGTGCATGTTCCATGGATGATTGAAAAGAATGTGTATTTTGCTCTATTGGGTGTTGTATAAATGTCTATTAGATCATGTGTGTAGTGTTGAGTTCTTTTATATCCTCACTGATATTCTGTGTAGTTGCATTGATTGAGGAAAGAGGCATAGTGAAGTGTCGAATTACAAGCACAGATGTGTATATTTTTCCTTTCAATTTTGTAGATATTGGCTTTACATATTTTGCAACTCTTTGTTTGGACGCATACATATTTTGGACTTCTAAGTCTCCTTGGTGGATTGACCCTTTTATCATTACGTATTGTTCCTCTCTGCCTCTGATCATTTTCATTGCTCTGATACCTACTTTATCTGATATTAATATAGCCACTTCTGATTTCTTTCACTTAATGTTTGCATGATATATCTTTTCCATCCTTTAACTTTCAACCTGCCTATATTGTTATATTTTAAGGGAGTTTCTTGTAGACAGTAAATAACTTGGTCAGGTGTTTTAATCCACTCTGCTAATCTATGTCTTTTATTTTATTTTTTTAAAGATTTATTTTTTATTTATTTATCTCCTCTTCCACTCCCCCACCCCTCAGTTGGCTGCTCTCTGTCCATGTACTGTGGGTTACTCTGTGTCCGCTTGTATTCTTGTCAGCAGCATGGGGACTCTGTGTCTCTTTTTCTTCGTCATCTTGCTGCGTCAGCTCTCCATGTGTGCAGTGCCACTCTAGGGCAGGCTGCACTTCTTTCGCACCAGCAGCTCTCCACAAAGGGCACAGACCTTGCACTTGGGGTTCCCCAGTTCCTATGCGGGGGACACCCCTGCGTGGCAGGGCACTCCTTGCGCATATCAGCACTGCGAAAAGGCCAGCTCACCACATGGGTCAGGAGGCCCTGGATTTGAACCCTGAACTTCCCATTTGGTAGGTAGATGCTCTATCCGTTGAGCCAAATCCACTTCCCTAATCTATGTCTTTTAATTGGTCTTTTTAGACTATTTACTTTGATATAGTTATTGATAGGATAGAGCTTGATTCTGTTGGTTCTGTTTTACATTTCCCTGTTTTCTTTCTGTTGCCTTCCTGTGAGTTGCTTGAACATTTTTTTAGTATCCCATTTTGGTTATTATAGTGGTTTTGAGTGTAAAGATTTCTATAGTTTTTTCAGTGATTGCTCTAGATATTACATCATATATACATTACTTATCACCGTTTATTGGTATATTGTCAGCCAAAGGGGTGCCAATGCAAAATATGAGAAATTGGTTGGTTACCAGGCCATAAGCATAGGTTACTCCCTCACCAAAGTCTATTTTCACGTGTTGGAGCAAGATGGCTTCTGACATCTGCAAGGGTTCAGGCTTCCTGGGTTCTTCTCTTCCAGGGTCTTGCTTCTCTCTGGGTTCAGCATTCCTCTCTTCACAGGGCTTGCTTCTCTTTCCTCTGTGAGCTTACTTCCCAGGGCTCCAGCTTAAGGCTTCAGCATCAAACTCCAACATCAAAACTCCAACATCAAAACCCCTCAACTCTGTCCTTTGCTATGGCTTTTATCTGTCTGTCCTCACCCACCAAGGGGTGGGGACTCAATGCCCTAATGAGGTGGCCCAATCAAAGCCCTAATCATAACTTAATCATGCCCAGGTGTAGACCAGATTATAAACATATCTATTTTTGGAATTCATAATCATATCAAACTGATACAATTAGTATCAGCATTTTACCAGTTTAAGTGAAGTATAGAAACCTTACCTCCCTTTACATTCTTTAACCCTCCCTCATTTAT
Source organism: Dasypus novemcinctus (assembly GCF_030445035.2). Taxonomy (NCBI): domain Eukaryota; kingdom Metazoa; phylum Chordata; class Mammalia; order Cingulata; family Dasypodidae; genus Dasypus; species Dasypus novemcinctus. The sequence goes on along the minus strand of NC_080682.1, from coordinate 107,283,383 downwards.
AATATAATTGTCTTTAAAACTTCCTCTAGATACAGTTAGAACCATATCTGACATTGTTCTACTGTTTGTTTCTACCATCAAACATAATTTAGAAAACTAGAGGAAAATTAAAATGTAGTTAACAATATTTTTATGCTTCCTGTCGTTCTTTCTTCCTTTGTGATGTGCCAAAATTCCTTCTTTTATTATTTTCTTTTTGTTTAGAGAACTTCCTTTACTCATTCTTTTAGGGTACATCTGCTGGCAACAGGGTCTCTTTGCTTTCCTTCAACTGAGAATGTCTTAATTTTTCCTTCTTTTCTGAAGGATAATTTTGCTGGAGATAGATGACTTGGTTGACAGTTCTTTTCTTTCAGCTCTTGAAAAATGTTGTGCAACTTCCTTCTAGACCCCATGGTTTCTGATGAGAAATCTGTCGTCATTCAATTATTTTCTCCCTTTAGCAAGGGTTCTTACCCTCTTTTGTTCTATGGACACCTTGCCAGTCAGGTGGAAACCATGGCCCTCTTTAAGTCCATACTATACTGTGTATTATTTAATAAATATATCACACTTGCACCAACATGTCCCCACAAGAATAATGTTTTTTTGAATTTCAATTTATACTGATGGAGCCCTTGTTAAGAACCCCTGCCATATAAGCAAGGTATTGTTTCTTTCTCACAGCTTTCAAGATTTTTTCTTTGTATATAGTTTTGGGGGGTTTGACTCTGTCTTGGTATAGATTTCTTTTGGTTTCTCCCATTTAGGAGCAGCTTCTTGAATCAGTATGTTTGTGTTCTTTGCCCAGTTTGGGAATTTTTCAGCCATTATTTCTTTGAGTAATTTTTCAGTCCTGTTCTCTTTCTCCTCTGCTCTGGAGACAGGAATATTAGATATTTTGTTATATTTCCACAGTTTCCTGAAGCTCTCTTCATATTTTTTCTAAATATTTCCTGTCATTAAAATTATATGATTTCTACTGTTTTATCTTTAAGTTCACTGGTTTTTCCTGTCTCCTCCATTATTCTGCTGAACCTATACACTGAATTTTTATTTCATCTAATTATTTCTTAGTTCTAAAATCCCCATTTGTTTCTTCTTTATATCTTCTACTTATGAACCAAGAATACCTATTTTTCATTAATTTCAAGCATGTATGCATTTGATTGTGGAAACATTTTTATCATAGCTGGCTTAAAATCTTTGTCAGATAATTGCTGGTGTCCATGATAACTTTTTTCTTTTAAGTTGAAATTTCCCTGCTTTTTGGTGTGATGAATGATTTTCATTGTAATCTGGATATTTTGAGTATTATGTTATGGACTGGATCTTGGTTAAACCTTCTCTTTTAGGTGGTTTTCTTCCATTGAGGAAGAAGACATATTGCTGAATTGCTGTCAGGTGGGAGTAGAACTCCAGGTTTCCCAGGTAGCATTTATTGACACCCAGAGAGAGAAAAAGATTGTTGTTACTGTTGAGTGGTTGTCAGAGTTCCAGCTCTCCACAAGGCATCTGCTGGGACAGATAGGAGTGCCCCCATCACTGCTCCCCATGAAGCCCCCTTCCCATTCAGCCTTCTCCAACACGGTGGTGGGAGATTGGGGAGGTGTATTTTTTTTATTGAGCCTGTTGTCATATTTTTTAATGTATTTGTTATTTATTTTTAAAAGATACATTGATCACACAAAACAATACCTCAAAAGATGAAGGAGATTCCCATATGCCCCACTCCCACACCCTTAAATTTCCCACATCAACAACTTCTTTCATTAGTGTGGAACATTTACTGCACTTGATGAATGTGTTTTGGAGCACTGCTACACAGTATGGATTATAGTTTACATTGTAGTTTACACTCTCTCCCAGTCCATTCAGTGGCTAATGGCAGGATATATAATGTCCTACATTTGTCCCTGCAATATCATTCAGGACAACTCCAAGTTCCAAAAATGCCCCCATATTACACCTCTTTTTCCCTCTCCCTGACTTCAGCAAATCCAGTGGCCACAGTCTCTACTTCAATGATAGAATTTCTTCCATTGCTAGAGTCACAATAATTCTGTAGTAGAACACCAGTAAGTCCACTCTAGTCCATATTTTATTCCCCAGTCCTGAGGACTCTGGAATGGTGATGCCCATTCTACCTCTAATTGAAAGGGGACTTTGAACCCACTTGGCTGATGGATGTGATTCTCCTCCTTGCAGTTGTAGGCACTCTCGGTTCCCTGGTGTGGTGACCATCTTCACCTCCCTGTTAGCTGACCTGGGTAAGTCCAACGAACCAGAGAGTAGGTGTTGCAACTCTGTTGAAGCTCAGGGCCCAGCTGGCACATGGCCAATCCAGAGATTCAAGTCTTCTGGGTATACAACAACCCCGGCACCAACCACAGGCTCAGTAAAAGTGACAGAAGAGGCATGAGTAGAAAGGTCACATCTGAGTCCAACTCCATCACACTCAGGAACACAAATTCCAAAGTTGGGACCACTGACAAGGTAGTGAACTCCAGAGCCATCTGCCATGACCATAGAACCTGTGTGTCTCCGTAGCCCTCAGGTGCACCAGTACCTGGGGTTGTATCTACGTTGGTGGTTTCTGGGATCCTGCTGAGATCTACATAAGCAACCCCTCTGATGACCTCCTGACTCATTTTGAAGTCTCATAGCCATATAAACTCATTTGTCTTTACCATTTCCCCCTTTGATTCAAGATCTTTTTATAGTTGCATCCCTAGCTGGTGATTGGTAGTAATCCCTTGATGCCAGGGAGACTCATTCCCAGGAGTCACGTCCCATGCTGGGAGACAGGTAATGTATTTACATGCTGAGTTTGGCTTAGAGAGTGGCCATATTTGAGCAACATGGAGGCTCTCAGGAGGTAACTCTTAGGCACCCTGCAGCTCTAGGCCTAGTTGAAATTTCAGGCACACATGCTCATAAGCATAGTCATCAGTATCAAAGGCTCATCATTGAACCATCCTTCTTCACTGGTCTTTGCCCTCATACTTGGGGGATTGTTGCTGTTCCATTGGGAAATATGACAGAGCTCTCCTGGCTAGGAACTCAGCACTCCCTCATGTTGTCATTTGTAACTCTACCTGCTATGACAATACCCAATGAATATCCGAACATTTTTATATGCCCTATATACATGCCCTGGAGAACTCCCTTGGGGTGGTGTATTGAGGCACCTATTTTCAACCAGGGGAGGGTAGAAATCTAGGCTCCCCTCCTGACCTTTGCTGGTGTGCATATGGTGGGGGGCACAGTTTTTTGAGGGTGTTTGGATGGAAAGTAGAGTTTACTGTCTCAAAGCTTTCTGTCTTGCCAGAATGTCCCTGTTCTTGTCCTTTGACTGGAGAGAACTATAAAAAGATCTTGTTGGGATGTTTATTGTCTGCACCTTTTAGCATTTCTGGGTTGCAATATTCAGCTCCAAATCTTGGATATGTGAGGTAAAAAGAAAATTCAGGGAACCCACCATTACATTGTTCCTTGTGTCTTGTGGGCCCTAGCTATTCTGCTTTCTTTTTTTACACCTTTCAGAGTCTTCTTATGTTTGTCTTGTAAATAATTTTAAGGGGTTTTAGTCATGCTTCACGAGGGGAATAGGGGAAATAAATTTACAATATCTTCCCAGAAGTAGAAGTCTACATTTCAATTTCATCTTTTCTGTTTTTAAATTTTTTCCCCAAGTTACTCAATGAGTGAATATTTTTTTAAAAACTAACTTTTCAAAAAATTTACAGAAATAAAGAGCAAGAACAGGAATCAGATCGATATCAGACTTAGTAGCACTGGATGCAAGAAGACACTGGAATAATATTTTAAAGCATTGAAGAAAAGTTCCTTTGATCTAGATTTTTATATCCAGCCAAATATTCATCTCCATCAATAGTGAAATGAATAAATTGTATATTCGCACACTGTATACTATACATTATAAAAGTTCATTAAGAAATGTGGATGATTAGTACTATAATAATATTGAGCAAAAAAAGTCAAACGCAAAAGGGTAACACTACGCTACATAGAAGTTCCTATTGGTACCCCATCTAGCTATAGTGAGTGTTCTTGGTTAACACAGATATATAATTCTTCTAAGAACTACCCTCAATCAATGGGAGTCCCTTCACTGGAGAAACACCTCAGAATTTACACTCTTTCCCTGGGAATAGCCCACAACTGATGACTAACTGATAAGGGGATCAAAAGATCAGCCCCTTTGCTCCATCGTGGGACAACTCTATGGCACCTTTCACACTCCACAGCATCTATAGTTCAGGCTTAATTTCAGCTAAAACCCACTTTCGTCCAACTTCTTCTGTCCTGTCCTGCTTCCCTCATTCCCTTACACATTTCATCTGAGAGCATCCCTCAAATAATCACTTTCACAAGAATCCTTGTCTCGAAGTCTCTTTCTAGGACACCCAGCCTTAGAAGTTGGTGCCAGAGTGATTCCAGAAAGCAGAAACTAAGGAATAGATTCTGTGATTGGATTACTCACTGGCTTGAAGGCAAGAAGGACCCTATCCCTGGTGGTGTGTAGATTGTTACCTGTAGTTTAGAAGTATGACTATTAAGACTTCCACAGGTGGTGAGCTGGAGTGGGCTATAAAGAGGATGTGCTAGGTTGTGCAATGTCTCTGGTGTTTTAGAGATATGGCAGAAATAGACACTGTAAGGACTGAGGAACTGGAGGATGTTGCTAAAGGGGTGTTGATGTATTGAAGGGTGAAGGGAAATGACAAATCTGTTCATTCCCAATGTAACATAAGTGTGGTAGTTAGTGTGGCTTTTTCACCATCACCCACAGCGACTCACTTGGGGAATTTTGGTTTCCAGTCCCCACAGTTTTAGCCTCTTTGAGTCTATAACTCCTGATTCTGCTGGGGACTTATAAGTCTCACTAAATTTAAACTTACAAAGACAGCCTGGTCATTTTGGACCTACTGTGTAAATAGACCAGCCGTCAAAAAAAGAAGTAATCATACTTGCTTGGGTAACTGACTCTGATTTTCATGATGCAGTAAGACTGCCCCTAACCAATGGGACCCACAAGGAATATGCCAGCATTCAGGCATGGGAGTATTTCTTGTTTCTCCTATAACCAAATTTAACTGCAAATAGGCAATTAAAGCAACCATGGCTTGATAAAGACATAGTAACCAGGGGCTCAGAAATGCTAGTAGTGAGGTCTGGGTCACTCTGCCAGGGAATTTGGCTGGACCAATAGTACTGATTGTATGTGAAGGGGATGGAGAGGGGAATCCAGAATGGACAGTAGAAGAGACAGATGATAAGTATCAGCTATGGCCTCAGGACTAACTGTAGCAGCAGGAGTAGTACTCCATCCACTAATCCTTCAGAAATGCTGCGAAACAGAATCCTGAAAGTGTTGTATCTGAGTGAAGTGAAGGGATCTGAGAAGTACAAGAGGGTAGATGGTGGTAGACCCAGTTCATGGCCCACTCTAACAGCTGAGTGTTGGTTGCTAACAGCGCACATATATACACCCTAAGATATAGGAATACGGGCCCTTACCCTTGTTACTTTCCTTCTCGGAGGAGAGGGAGTAATAGTTGCTTTTTAAGCAGGGGAGCAATCTGACTGTTGACCAACCCAGAAGTCTACGCTGAGGTGCAGCTGTTGACACCAGTAAAGTCCATGCTCAGCATCTAGAGCCCTTCATCGCCTCCTGCAGGACGGGGACACCAGCTGTCACCTGTGACGTTGAATATGCAGACAGCCTATCACCTGGCTACTTCCAGGTAACACAAACAAAGCTCCTGGGGAAATTTTCAAATGTTTTACTCGAAGCACCCTACATTTCTATATTGTTCAAGTGTCTTGAAAACTCTGAGCTAGGTAATATTGTTATCCCACATTTCACTGAAGAAGCTACTCAGACTCAAAGAGATTTTGAAATTTATTTAAGGTGACACAGTTAAAACGTATTAGAACTAATATTCTGAAAGGAGACCCTAGGCCCTTAACCCCTGAAGAATACTGCAGAGCACCAGCCTGGGAGAGAACCCCTGGTCTGAATTGCAGCTCGGCCACTAAACTTCTGTCCGAGCTCTGGCGAGTCCTTTCTCCTCTAGACCTTAGCTGCATGCTCTCCTAGCTGTTGTGAAGACAGATGCAATAACGTCCAATAAGCCCCGCCCCATTGGATGTAAACTTCTGGAGCCCATGAGGGCTGTTAACGACACTGGTGTCATTATAGGAAATCCCGGCGGCAAGTCCTCTCTCCACACTTTCTCTAGAGGAGCCAAGAAATTGGTCTTGGAGCTCTAGGGGGTAGGCGGGTGGGGAACAGTACCCCAAGGGAGCACCATCTTGAGGGAGAGTGTCCCAGCAGCCCTGGCTGAAGGGCGTTCAGGGTTTAAGGGACCAAAGCTTGGCACCTGACTGGCTTTGCCCACCAGGGCTCTGTGTGGAGATGCAAAGGGGATGCTGGGAGACATCGGGGTGGACAGGGCTTGGCAGGTGAGTGGGCTGGGGGTGAAAAATTCCCAGAAATCAAAAGAGGCTGGAGGACAGGGAGGAGGGGGCATGTAAGTCTGGACCAGATATCCAGGAAAAGAAATTGGGTTTGCACCCAAGGCTGGTGCCCAGAACCCAGGCTGGCTGTGCACACGTGGGCTTTGAGACCTTGCACACACAGGCTGGCAGGCTGGCCAAGAAGGTGCAGTCACAGGCGGGATCAAACAGTCTTGGGCAAGGGCTTCCCACCGAAAAGCGAGACTGATGACAGCCGTGGCTATTGGAAACACTGAGCTCTACCCGTTCCGGGCTCGTGGGTCAGCACCGCTTATGCATTCTTCCTTAAAGACTCAGGATCACCCTATGAGATCACAGGTAGGGGCGTGAAAGACCAGAGGGGAAGTGACTGGCCCAAGGTCACACCACTGGTGGGACTGGAATCCAGGACCTTCTGGCTCCTGAGTACACATGTTTAACCACAGTAAGGACAGGATGAGGGTGAAGAGCGCATCCTCTCCCTTAGGTGCACGGGCGTGACACATCCATCTCTGAACCCCCCATTCTACCAAACAAGAGGGGACACTCCTACAGTTGCCCTTTGAACACCTCAGAGAGCTTTTCCTGTAAATTCCTCACTACTCAGGTAAGAAAACCAAGGCTCAAGGCCCAAAGTCACAGAGCAAGCAAGTGCAAAGCTGGCCCAGAAACCAGGACTCTTTTTTTTTTTTTTAACTTTATTTTTATTTTTTTAAAAGATACTTAGATTATATGAATGTTACACAAAAAATGCAGGAGATTGCCACATGCCCCCCCCACTTTCCCACTTTAACGGCATCCTCCACTAGTGTGCTACGTGTGTTACAGCTGATGAACACACATTGTGCATTGCCGCTAAGTGTGGGTTTTAGTTGACGCTATAGTTTAAACTCTCTCCCACCGTTTTGTAAGTTATGACAACATGTGTAATGGCCTGTATGAGCTGGACGCTGACTCCCAGGCCGGGCTCAGGCCCCTGCTGCACGCTGACTCCAGAAATCACCTCTCCTCTCACCCTGGCCGGCCACGGGGCCTGCGACAGGGGCCTTTCCTTCTCTGTCCTCCGTTTCTTCATTTTGGAGCCACATAACCCCTCTCTGGCAGGTCGCCTGGGGGGCTGAGGTGATGTGTGTAAAGGTGAGTGACAGGCTGGACACTCAGGTTGCTGGCTTTGCTGTCCTTTCCCTCCCAACCAGCACTGAAACTGGCCCGGGTGCTGACAGGGGCTCTGCTGGGCCAGCTCTGTGTCCCGAGAAACAGCGCCCTTCTGTCCCCAAGCGCAGGGCTGCACTCCTCGGATGTGACATGCAATTATACATAAAACAGGAACACCAACCTGTAAAATAAATGTAAGAACGCCCAGCAAAGCTCTATTTCTTGCCATCGACTACTCAAAATCTGATTGGAAACATCAGCCTCTAAATTCTCTCAGAAGCTGTTTTGCTGCCCCTGCTTTGCTGGTGACCCCAGCGTGTGCATTGTCTGCCTGTTGGATAGTCCAGCATTGCCGGGCAGTGAAAGTCCACGAGCCACCTCTCCACCTGGGCCTCAGCATCTGTAGCTCCATCTGCAAGAGTGTGACGCAGGAGGGAAGGGGAGGGGCAGTTGGATTTGAAGGCCCCTAAGGGCCCCTCTGGCCTTAACTCCCGAGGTTCTGCCCTCACCTTCCCCCAACCCAGCCCACGACTGCCTGTCTGAGGGTAGCCCTTGCCAGGACAGTGCAGCGTACCTCCCAGCGGTTATGAGAAACACCTGGCTTCTCAGGGAACAGCTCTGGGCAACTAGGGCTACCCTGTAAAATGGAGATGGTATCACTACTGCCCTGCCAGATCCCTTCAGGGCACAGCTACACACTTCCTCCCTGTCGTAGACTTCGCCTGTGTGGGCATTACTTCACAAACTTCTTCTCCCTTTCTATTTTGTGTAGTGATACCTTTGGTATAGGTGGTGCAGGTCTGACAGGGGAAGAGGCCTTAACTCCCGGAGGTTCTGCCCTCAACCCCTCCCCAACCCAGCCCACGACTGCCTGTCTGAGGGTAGCCCTTGCCAGGACAGTGCAGCTCACCTCCCATCGGTTATGAGAAACACCTGGCTTCTCAGGGAACAGTCCGGTCAACTAGGGCTACCCCTGTAAAATGGAGACAGGGGAGCGGGCGTATCTCAGTGGTTGAACTCCTCCTTTGCATGTACGCGGTCCTGGGTTCAATCCTTGGTACCTCCTAAAATATATGTGTGTGTTTCTATATAAATGGAGACAATGCAAGTCCTGTCTCCTGCCCAGGTTACGGGGGTGAGCTCTGAGATTCCTATCGAGAAGCACACACACAGGAGAGTTGTCTCTCCACACTTCGTTTAGACATGAAGGAATTTGCCAGTCACTATCACAAAAGTAGAAGCCAGACTACACAATCCAGCTCAATCTTTGAGCAAATTGTGATTTTTAAAAGGTGGTACAGAAAAGGAGAGGTAAGACTGAAATTGAAGTATATTAAAAATATTTTTTTTCAGTTCTGACATTCTGTCATTCTTGGTTTTCAGAAGTCTTTTTGTTTGGTTGTTTTGATTTTATTGTAGAAAAGAAAAAAAAAAGGTACAGTTCTAAGAAATGAAAGGGTGACTCCTCCTAGAATCACGGGTTAAAAACATAAGTTAAAATGTAAATATGAATCTGCCTAGGTTGCTTAGTACTTTCCTCACTTCCAATGACCATCCCAGAGCTGACCCATGTGCACATTTAGTGAACTGCAGGTCAAGTCTTTCAGGGCAGCCTCTGATACAGAGTTCTTCTGTCCTTAGGCAGATACAGCTCTCAGTTCTTTCTAGCGACCACAGCTCTCACAGCAGCTCCTGGAGGCTTCTTTAGGTTGGTATTCCAGGACGCCACAGGAGCGTGGGCTGGAAATGCCTCGGTGGGGGCCCCTGTGGGCTGCAGCAGTCAGGAGGAAAGATCAGTGGGCGACTGGGACGTGCCCTGGAGTCTCCGCTTCTCCACAACGGTGGGAAGATCTGCCTTCTGCTTAGGCTCAGTCAGGAAGTGAGTCTCCCACAAAAGGCATTTGCCTCTCCCACCACTGAGGCAAAGGACAGAGAACTCAGTACAGACAGAAGCCAGCAGAGAGGCACTGCACTCAGAAAGTGAGAGGAGCCATTCCCCGGGTCATGAGTGGACGGGGCAAGGCAGCATGTCACAGAAAACCTCGGAAAATTAGTCCTTCCTAGTGATGTGCTGATAAAGGTGTCATCTGGGAGAACTTAAGCAAGTGCGGTAGAAAATACAGGAACTGAGGGATATAAGAGAGCTGATGCCCCGAAGACTGTGGGACTGGGGCAGCCTGTGGCAGGAGCTCTTCCAATGCATTGGCACTGTCGTAACTAAATAACTAGCGTGTGATTGTCTTTCTAGTTGTGTGATTCTTCTGGTATTTAAGCCCCATGAAGGTAGGGACTCGAGCATCTCATTTATTGGTTGGAAGTGATCTGGGTTGTGTTAATTGTACAGTAAGCTGCACAGAATTCTCATCCCAAACTCCTGGTTGCTCCGGTGCCCAGATGCTCTGGCTGCCTGTCCCCCTGGCATCCAGCCCTGCACCACCATGGAGGCCACAGCCTGTAATGGATCATCAGAAGGCTCTTCACCCGTCTTCTACCTGGTGGGCATCCCCTCTCTACAGCAGTTCCTCCTCCTCCCAGTCTTCTTCATCTTCCTGCTCTTCTACCTCCTCATCCTTCTGGGTAACACCTTGATTCTTATGGCAGTGGTGGCCGAGCCCAGCCTCCACAAGCCCATGTACTTTTTCCTGATCAACCTCTCAGCACTGGACATCCTTTTCACTACATCCACTGTCCCCAAGATGCTGTCCCTACTCCTGCTCAGGGACCACTTCCTCAGCTTTCCTGCCTGCTTCCTGCAGATGTACCTCTTTCACAGCTTCTCCTGCTCGGAAGCCTTCATCCTGGTGGTCATGGCCTACGACCGCTATGTGGCTATCTGCCGCCCACTGCACTACTCTGTCCACATGACCCCTCAGACCAATGCTGCATTGGCAGCCAGCGCCTGGCTCACCGCCCTCCTCCTGCCCATCCCAGCAGTGGTGCAGACCTCTCAGATGGCATTTGACAGCACTGTTCATATCTACAACTGCTTCTGCGACCACCTGGCTGTGGTCCAAGCCTCCTGCTCTGACACCACCCCCCAGACCTTCCTGGGCTTCTGCATCGCCATGGTGGTGTCCTTCCTGCCCCTTCTCCTTGTGCTCCTCTCCTATGCCCACATCCTGGCCTCGGTGCTTCGCATCAGCTCCCAAGAAGGCCGCTCAAAAGCTTTCTCCACCTGCAGCTCCCACCTGCTGGTGGTCGGCACCTACTACTCATCCATTGCCATAGCCTATGTGGCCTACAGGGCTGACCTGCCCCTCGACTTCCACATCATGGGCAACGTGGTATTCGCCATCCTCACTCCTGTTCTCAACCCCCTCATCTACACCCTGAGGAACAAGGACGTCAAGGCGGCCATCACCAAAATGGCATGTCCCCGGGACCCAGGGCACTCCAGGGCCCTTGATCCTTGACGCAGTTAAGTTAGCTCCCAGGACACTAGTATGCTAAGAACAGAAAGGTCCTTCAAAAATGTTCTTTAAGGAAAGCATGACTTACAACAGGACCAAAACTATACTATTGAGACTTTCATTTCCATTAATGATAGGCTACATTATTAAATCAATCCTTCCATGGAGAGAACTAAAAAAAAGTCAGATAAATTATGAAAAGTATTTTCATAAAAGCTTCAAAGAAAATTTTCAATACACTAATACTAAAATGGTGATAAAGTTTCAAAACCAGAGAAGTAAGATATTAAGATATAGATAGACATATAGACCCATGTAACAGAATAGGGAGCCAAGAAATGGAACCACAACTATATGAATAATTAATATATGAAGGAAATAACACTGCAGATCAGTATAGAAGATGGACACAAAATAAATGGTCTTGGGACTATCAGTTATCCATATCTCAAAAAATGAAATTTGCCCCCTACCTCAAGTCAAACACAAAAATCAAACTCATTAAAGACCTAATTATGAAAGACAAAACTATAAAAATATAGAGCTGATGATTGTCATGATCTTGGTATAGTAAATATTTATTAAACAAGATTTTAAAACTCTAAACCTAAAGAAATAATGGGATAAATTAGACTGCTTTAAAATGTAGAATTTATGTTCTTCAAAAAGAGAGTACAAAGACAAACTACAGAATGGGAGAAAATATTTGCAATGCATGTAACCAACTACAGGATTCATAGCCAGAATATATAGAGAATTACTTCAAATCAATAAGCCATAGTCAAATGAAAAAAATACTTCACAAGAAAAAGTATATAAATATCAAATGAGTATAAGATAATTTACTCAACTTTTAGTAATAGGAGAAATGCAAATTATGGCCACAAATAAATACTACCAGAAACCAACCAGACTGCTAAAATGAAAAGTCTGGCAACACCAGGTTGGTAAGGATGTGGATCAGTGGCAGCTCTCACACACTGCAATGGGAGTGAAAATTGGTACAACCACTTTGGAAAATAGTTTGTCACTACTGTAATGTTGAGGCTACACATACTCCATGAATTGGCACAGTAGCATTTCTCTAAATTGTGAGATGTTCATAAAATGTAACACTATACACCAATTTAAAATTAAGGAATCACATTTCCGTGACCACATGAAGAATCTCACATAGTGCTGAGCAAAAGAATCAAGACTCAAAAGAATATACATGTATGGTTATAGCTATAAAAAACAGGCAGAACTAAAGCATATTTTTTATCCATGCATACAGATGTCACAAACTATGAAGAAAGAGAAGTCATATTTATTATAACTATCAGAGTCACAGTCATGTCTATAGGATCAGGGAGTGGCATCCAGGGTCTTATGGGCTTTTGCTAATGTTTCATTTCTCTCCTGAGTGATGGTGACTTGGGATATGCTTTGTAATTAAACTATATACGTAGGATTTGTTTTTTAGTAAATAAGTTTTGCTCTGTATGAACATTGTATTTCATAATAAATCATTTGTGGTTTTTGGGAGCTGTATGTTGTCCAGAAAAACATGTCCTTAAACTTAATCCATTCCTGTGGGCGTGAATCCAGTGTTAGTAGGACATTTTGATGAGGTTATTTCAGTTAAGGTATGGCCCAAATCAATTAAGATGGAACTTAATCCTATTACTGGAGTCTTATAAGCAGAATGAAATTCAGACAGAGGGAGAGAAAGCCTCAGGAAGCAAGAAGTTGTTTGTCACCAGAACCTAGACGAGAAAGGAGAGGCCAAGAGAAGCCGCCATGTGCATTGTCATGTGACAGAGGAGCCCAGGACCAAGGATCACCAGCAGCCAGCCTAGAACACCAGTCTTCAGGAAGAAAGCATCTCCTTGATGACTGCTTGCTTTGGACTTTTTCCTAGCCTCAAAACCCTGACCTAATAATTTCTCATTGTTTAAGCCAACCCATTGCATGGTATTTGCTTGAAAAGCCAAGGAAAGTAAAATAACATTTTACAAAGCATCATCCAATTGGATGGAGGCTGCAACAGTAGGTCTTGATGTTTGGTCCAAGTCTTTCCATGGGTACAATGGAGTGATAGTGGTGTTCACATTTACAGTAAATATCAAGCTTCTGAGTGTAATTTTCCCCATTTGTTTATTCATTTAAGAAACCTTTACTGAGCACTGGGCGGGGCTGGACTATACAGTTGACTCTAGAGACTGAGACAGGTTAGGACAATTGCTACTCTCAAGATGCCCACAATCTAGTGAGGGAAACAGGTAAGTGCAGAAATAACCAGTGTGGTAAGTGGTATTTTGAGGGGAAGTATAGAGGGCACTGGAGCATGGAGGATAATATTCAACCCAAGGTAAAAAAAAAATGTCTCCCATAAATAGTTTTAGCCTATGGCACCTACTGCTAAATGTCTCCCATAAATAGTTTTAACCTATGGCACTGGCTGCTGCTGCTTGTGTGTGAGTCTCATGCAGTCAATTACAAGGCAGATGTGGGCTGATTAAACAGGAGAAGTCCTGAGCAGCTCCCATCCGAGAGGATGCGACTTTGTCCTAATGCTCACCAGGATGTGGCATGGCATCCAAGTTTCTATCTATCAGGAAGAAATCAATTTTAGCTTGGACACCTCCCCCCCAATCAAGAAATGGAATTTACACTCAGTAATTTAATACTTGGTCTCCATCAGGAATCACACAGGTCAAAAAGAAGCCAGATGAAAGCAGGGATGGACAGAACTACATTGCACCCCAATAGGCAGAAAGGAAAACTATGCTCAGAAAAGCAAATGAAGCAGGCAGGTTTTTTTGTGTGACACACATTAAAGGGAAGAAACTTTTTCTTAGCAAACTGTTGTAAGGATGCAGCACCGAAATGGAACTTTGAGCAAGAACATTAGCAGAGAGTGAGAATTTCAGCAAATAGTAGCGGAGTTCATACATGGATTTTTACATCTACAATTACAATAAATTTTTTTAAATTATTTATTTATTTTTAAAAATTACATTAAAAAAATATGAGGTCCCATTCAACCCCACCGCCCCCACCCCCCAAGCATGCCATTTTCAGTGAACTCTAGCTTCCATTCCTGTCCCTGCTCCACCTGTTGCATTCCTTTAGGAGAACCATTTTTATTCATTTCACTTATATTTATATATATTTCCACTCTTCCTTAGAGAAATGGCAACATACCATACCCACTGTTCTCCTTGATGTTTTTATTTAATCAGCAGTTTATTAAGATAAACCTTTTTTAAGATGGAAGAAATAGGATATTTATACACTGATGGGAATGATCCAGCAGAGACTAAAAATTTGGTGATTGAGGAGAGAGAGGTCGTCCCCTGGGAAACAGAAGGCCAAACAAACTTCTTAAGTAGGGGGACTCCAAAACAACTACCAAGCAAAATCCCAGGACAAGACAGAGGCCCAGAAAGACAGGGAAAGCCTGCACACTGCAGTAGCCTGGGCAGAACTTCCTGACAGGGGGCTGAAGCTCAGAAAATTTCTGTCTTATCACCAATTGATTACAAAAGCAAGTAACAGGCATCTCAGGGAATAAATCCCAGAGTTAACATTTTAAAATATTAAAATGTACGATGTTCAATAAAAGAGTACTATGCAAAGAAACAGGAAATGATGGCCCATCCAAAGGAAAAGGATAAAAATACAGAAAACACCAATGAAAAAATGACACTGTGGACATACCAGAAAAAGCCTTTTAAAAAATGATCTTATAAATACTCAAGCCTGTGGTGTAGCATATCCCATTACAATATTTTTACTCCATTTTAATTACAGTATATCTATTTTCCCAGGTGTTTTGGCTTTAATGTACTATGTGGTCTTAATCATTGTTCATATGGAAATAGGGATGAGTAATTTTGAGTTTGAATTATTTCCCAGAAGACAAACTACTTTGCTGGGTAAAAGCTTTGACATTTTATATTTAATTCCTAAGTAGTACTATCTCAAGATAGTTCCATCTTCAGGTTGAAAATATATACAACTCCTGTAGACCCTAGAGAAAGAAAGCTTTTCTTTCTGTCATTTTACCTTGCTTTTATACAACCATACATTTTCTGTACCAATCACCTGGGAAAGATATGAGCTTCTCTCTTAATTGTTTTAGAGTTTTGCTTGTCGATATACCATTCCTTCTGGGGTCTCAAGATGTATGGAACAATAAATGCCATTTAATGCCGTGTGCTTTTTTGAACTCATCAGATTTTAGAAATGCGTAAAAATATGTAAAAGCTCATCAAACCTGAATTATATGAATTAATTTATAGAAGCAGTATTGAACATTAGTCTATCCCAGGGAAACAGGTTAAATTATGGTGTTAGCAAATTTGCTATGTTGTTTTTAAATAGTAGGATATACACATTTCAGTATAATAAATGTTTTCCAATTGTTTTGCCAAAAAAAGGGAAAAATGTTCAAGGAGATTTTAAAAATCCGGAGAAAGAACTGAAGGATATCAGGAAAATAATGAACAATAAATAAGGAGGTTAAGTAAAGAGCTAGAAATTTTAAAAAAAGAACCAACCAGATCTACTGGATGTGAAGAGTCCAAAATTGAAATTTTAAAAATGCCCAGAAAGGTTTCAAAAGCAGATTGGAGATAGCAGAAGAAATAACCAGTGAACTTGAAGATAAGACACATGAAATGAGTCAGGCTGAGCAGCAGAAAGAAAAAGGAAATACTAAAAGCAAAAGTAGTCTAAGACATCTCTGAGACACAAAGTGCATCAACATACACATTATGGGTGATAAATAACGGCAAACTTCTACACATACCTTATATAAAAATTAAGTGAAAGGCAAAGAATTCTGCAGAATATTTAGACTACTAGGCATGTTCTTTTGTTCTGTTTTCTCTTTCTTGGACACTGCAGAGTTCCTTAGTAAACACCCAGTGGAGCAGGTGTAGCTCAGTGGATCAGCACCTTCTTCACATGTGTGAGGCCCTAGGTTCAATCCCCGGTACCTCCTTAAAAAATGAAAGGAAGGGAGGGAAGGAGAGAGGGAGGGAGGGAAGGAAGGAAGGGAGGGAGGGAGGGAGGGGGGAAAGAGGGAGGGAGGGAGGAAAGGAAGGAAATATCCAGAGAAAGAGAGGGAGGGAGGGAAGAAAGGAAGGAAGGGAGGGAGGGAAGAAGGAAAGAAATATCCAGAGCTAGTCTTTGGTAGCATGAGAATAGCTAAAGACTTTGTGGGATACTATGGATGGAATTGATGAAAAGACTTGGGTATTTGGGTCAGAAGAACCCACTTGGAGTGCAAAGTTGGTAGAAATGAAGTAAGTAGGAGAAAAAAAATAACCACCAAGATTGATTCCTTTTTGGTTTCTTATTTTATTTTGTTTCACTTAAGAAAATGAACCAAAAAAAGGAGAGTTAAACTGTTGTAAAACCAACATCCTAAGACTTACTATTAATATTATAACATTATGGGATGAAATATGATTTACTTTATTTTTTTTTAAGATTTATTTTATTTATTTATTATCCTTCTTTCCACTTGCACTCACTGTCTGTTCTCTGTGTCCATTCGCTGAGTGTTCTTCTGTATCTGCTTGTCTTCTTTTCTCATCTTCTCTTTAGGAGGCACTGGGAACTGATCCCAGGACCTTCTGGCATGAGAGAGAAGCATTCAGTTGCTTGAGCCACCTCAGCTTTCTGGTTTGTTGTCTCTCATTGTCTTTCCTCTGTCTGTCTCTCTTTTTTTTTTAAGAATTTTTTTCTTTCTCTCCCCTTCCCGCCTCCCCCCCCCCCCAATTGTCTGTTCTCTGTGTCCATTCGCTGTGTGTTCTTCTGTGTCCACTTGCATTCTTGTCAGTGGCACCGGGAATCTGTGTCTCTTTTTGTTGCTTCATCTTGCTGCATCAGCTCTCCATATGTGCAGTGCCACTCCTGGGCAGGCTGCAATTTTTTTGTGTGGGACAACTCTCCTTACAGCACACATTCCTTACACATGGGGCTCCCCTACACCAGGGGACACCCCTGTGTGGCACGGCACTCCTTGCGTGCATCAGCACTGCACATGGGCCAGCTCACCACATGGGTCAGGGGGCTCCTGTGTTTGAACCCTGGACCTCCCATGTGGTAGGCAGACACTATATCAGTTGAGCCAAATCCGCTTACCTGATTTACTTTATTATCTTCAAGAATAAAAATGTTCTCCTACTTCCAGGAAATAATGGCTTGCTCTGTAGCCATGGTAGCAAGTCATCACTGGAACTTATTTTATATCTGTGTAATTGTTCAATAATGGCTTCACACCGGTACACACACTTCTGTAAGTCAGCCAGTCTAAAAGTCTGTCATTTGGCAACAGCTTCGCTCCAGCAACTTCCCTTCCACAGCTAAAGGTGAACCAGTTCTCAAACACTTCCACCCCTGAACATCCACCAACCTCTGATCTCCACACTTAGCAAAATTCCACGTAAGATCGGCTCTCTGTGTTGCTCAGAAACAGATTGTGCATAAGCCATAGAATTCCGTAGCTTAAAAAAGTAATAAAGGGAAGCAGATGTGGCTCAACAGATAGAACATCTACCTACCATATTAGAGGTCCAAGGGTTTGATACCCAGGGCCTCCTGGCTTGTGTGGTGAGCAGGCCCACTCAAATGCTGCTGCGCACAAGGAGTGCTGGCCCACGAGGGGATGCCTCTGCGTTAGGATGCCCCCCATGCAAGGACCGGCCCCTGCACAAGGAGAGCTGCCCTGTGCAAAACTGCAGCCTGCCCAGAAGTGGTGCCACACTCACAGGGAGCTGATGCAGCAAAATGACGCCACAAAAAGAGACACAGATCCCCAGTACCACCTGATGAGAATACAAGTGGGCACAGAAGAATACACAGTGAATGGACACAAAGAACAGAGGGGGGCGGGGGGGGGGGGAGAAATAAATAAATCTTTAAAAACAAACAAACAAACAAAAGTAATGAATTCACAGGAAGTGGATGTGGCTCAACTGATAGAGCTTCCATTTACCATATGGGAGGACCTGGGTTCGATTCCTGGGGCCTCCTGCTAAAAAAGAAGAGAAAGCATGCCCACTTGGTGAGCCAGTGCCTGCACCAGTGAGTCATGCAGCAAGATGATGACACATCAAAAAAGAGACAGGGGAAGAGTCAAGGTGAAGCACAGCAGAAACCAGGAACTGAGGTGGCACAATTGACAGGGAACCTCTCTCCACATCAGAGATCCCCAGGATCGCATCCCAGGGAATCCTAGAGGAGAGAAAATGAGAAGAGAAGACAATACAGACAGCAAAAACAGCAGGGCAGGAGGAGGGGAAGGGGGAAAATAAACAAAACCTTTTTTTAAAAAAGTAATAAATTCAGTCTTTGATTTCAGATATGAGGTGGTGGTCTCTTCCTTTAACGTTTATTTCCGTAAGGTTGGTAGTCATGCTTGCTCACTTATATTTCTTAGTTTAATAATTTGATTCTTCTCTCTTTTTCTCTTGCTCAGTATAGCTAAAGATATGTCAATTTTGTTTCTACATTCAAAGAATCAACTTTCAGTTTCATTTATTTTCTCTATTTTTCCATTTTCTATTTCATTTTTAAAAATCATTTCTACTGCCTTTGGGGGGCTTAGTTTGCTCTTTTTCTAATTTCTTCAAGGTGAAAAGTTAGGTTATTGATTTGAGACCTTTCTTTATTTTTAATAAAGACATTTAAGTGAGCAAATTTCCCTTTAAGCATGGCTTTAGCTGCATCCCATAAATTTTGGTATATTGTGTATTTCATTCATCTCAAAATATTTTCTATTTTCTCTTCTTTGACCCATTGGTTATTTAAGAGTATGTCATTTAACTTCCACCTATTTCTGGAAGTAGCATTCAGTGATAGAGCTTTTATTATTTTAAAGCCAGCATATAAAAGCAGGCAGGTTATTTAAAAATATTTATCACTTAGAACAAAAAAATATAGTTTGGAAATAGTGAAGTCATGAAAGGTGAAACTTGGCAAGGTTTGTGGGGACAATTTTAGGAAAATTTTTTTGAAGAAAGGAGGATAAAAGAAATTAAATTGAGGAATAAAAAAAGCACAAAATTAAAATTTAGGGTATTTTAAGTATTATGTCTTCCATTAAGAAGATATGAAATTAATACAGAGGAGAGAAGATCATCATAAGCATCATTCTTGTAATTGAATTGTAATCTCATGCCTGTAAAATTACCACATAAGCACTTGCTCTATAAGTGAGCATTGAGGTTGGTTTTAGAGCTCAACATGTTAACTGAATTTAGAGATATTTTAAACCAGATTTTGATATCTTAGAATCCATTTTTTCATCTTTATTCTTCCTTACTTTCCCAGCAACATTGAGATATAAAATTTAGCACACAGTAGGTTCATGATATATGTACTTACTATATGAATGAGACTTCAAATCAGTTTCTATTTTCTTGGCAAGAAGGTTAGGCAGCCACTTGTGAGGATGGATAAATAATTAGGTAAAAAACCAGATAACTACTGCATGTAAAACAAGTTGGCTTATATACTTGTGCCAAAGCCCAGCTAAAAAAAATTTTCCACTGGGAAAAATCAGGAAAATTAGGACCATTAGGTATATATATTATGATTCAAGATGAACCCTTCACTCTTAGGAAAAAATGAGATCATTTAAGAAAGTGTTCCTCATGTAAGTGTACCTTATCTCATATTTTCTCTTTTTTTCCTTCCTTTTTCTTTCTTTATTAGAGAAATGGTGGGTTTACAGAACAATCATGCATAAAATACAGCACATTCCCACACACCACACCACCACCAACACCTGGCACTGGTATGGAATATTTGTTACAGTTGATGATAGCACATATATAATTGCACTATTAACTAAAGCCCATGGTTTAGCATAGGGTTCACTGTTTGTGTAGTGTAGTTCCATGGATTTAAAACAATTTTTTTTCTGTTACCATATATACAATCTAACATTGCCCCTTTTAATTATATTCAGCTATGTATTTCAGTGCTATTAATTGTATTCACAATATTGTGCTACCATCACCACCATTCATTACCAATACATTTCCAGCATTCCAATAGGAACCTGTACATTTTAAGTCTTAACTTCCCATTCCCTGTAACCTGTATTTGAAACTATTCTGACTCTATGAGTTTGCTCATTCTAATAGTTTCAAATCAGTGAAATCACACAATATTTGACCTTTCGCATCAAGATTATTTCACTCAACATGATGTCTTCAATATTTATCCATTTTGTCACATGTATCAGAACTTCATTTCTTTCTACAGCTGAATAATATTCCATGTAAGCATGTATCACATTTTATTTATTCATTGGTTGATTGATACTTATGTTGCTTCCATCTTTTGACAGTTCTGAATAATGCCACTGTGAACATTGGTGTACAAATATCTGTTTGAGCCCCTGATTTCAATTTTTGGGGGGTATATACCTAATAGTGGGATTGGCCATATGGTAGTTCTTTACTTCACTTTCTGGGACATGGCCAAGCTGGCTTCCACAGCGGTTGTACCCTTTCACATTCCCACTAGCAATGAATGAGTGTTCCTATTTCTCCATATCCTCTCCAACATTTATTTTCTGTTTTTTGTTTGTTTTTAATAGCAGACATTCCACTGGGTGTGAAATGGTACCTAACTGTGGTTTTGATTTGCATTTTCCTAATGGCTAATGATGTTCAGCATCTTTTCATGGCTTTCTGGCCATTTGATATCTTACTTAGAGAGATGTCTGTACAAGTCTTTTGCCCATTTTAAAATTGGGTTGTTTGTATTTTGATTGTTAGGTAAAAGAATTTGTTTATATATTCTGGATATTAAAATGTTATTGGATATGTGGTTTCCAAAGATTTTCTTCCATTGGGTAGGTTGTCATTTTACTTTCATGATAAAGTCCTTTGAGTTATAAAAATTTTCAATTTTGATGAGGTCCTATTTATCATTTTTCTTCTGTTGCTTGTGCTATGGGTGTAAAGTCTAAGAAACCATTGGCTAACACAGGGTCCTGAAGATACTTCCCTAAATTTTCTTCTAGGAGTTTGATAGTTTTGGTTCTTATATTTAGGTCTTTGATCCATTTTTAGTTGATTTTTATATATGGTGTGAGATAGGGGTCCAATTTTCCCAGCACCAGTTGTTGAAGAGACTATTCTTTCCCAATTGAGTCATCTTTGCCACCTTGTCAAAATTAGTATGTCATAAATGTGTGTGTTCATTTCTGAGCTCTGATTTTGATTCCAGTGGTCTAGATGTCTGTCCTTGTGCCAGTATCATGCTTTTTTTTTTATTACTGTTGCTTTGTATTAAATATTAATATTGGGAAGTATAACAGTTTGACATGGTTATGAATTCCAAAAATAGATATTGGATTATGTTTGTAATCTAGTCTGCACCTGGGCACGATTAAGTTATGATTAGGGCTTTGAGTGGCTCACATCATTAGGGCTTTGTGTCCCCACCTTTTGGTGGGTGGGGATTCACAGTTAAAAAGCATGACAAAGGACAGAGTTGAGGATTTTTGATGTTGGAGTTTGATACTGAAGTCTTAAGCTGGAGCCCTGGAAGTAAGTTCACAGAAGAAGAAGCAAGTCCCAGGAAGGGAGGAACCCTGAACCCAGGAAGAAGCAAGCCCTGGGAAGAAAGGAACCTTGAACCCAGAGAGAAGCAAGACTCTGGAGGGGAGGAACCCGAAAAGCCTGAACCCTCACAGCCATCACCAGCCATCTTGCTCCAACATGTGAAAACAGACTTTGGTGAGGGAAGTAATTTGTGCCTTATGGCCTGGTATCTATAAGCTCCTACCCCAAATAAAATACCCTTTATAAAAACCAACCAATTTCTGGTATTTTGCATCAGCACCCCTTGACTGACTAACACAGGAAGAGTGAGTCCAACTTCGTTCTTCTTCAAGATGTTTTTGGTTATTCGGGGCCCTTTACCCTTCCATACAAATTTGGTGATTGGCTTTTCCATTTCTGCAAAGAAGGCTGTTAGAATTTTGGTTGGGATTGCATTGAATCTATAAATTGCTTTGGGTAGTGTATAAGTCAGTCAAAGAGGTGCTGATGCAAGTTACCAGAAATCTGTTGGTTTATATCAAGGATATTTATTTGGGGTAAAAGCTTACAGTTTCAAGTCCTGAAAGAGTCCACCTCAAGGCACCATAAAAGGTACTTTCTGGTGGTGGACTTGGCCCAGTGGTTAGGGCATCCGTCTACCACATGGGAGGCCCATGGTTCAAACCCCGGGCCTCCTTGACCCATGCACAGTGCTGATGCGCGCAAGGAGTGCCCTGCCACGCAGGGGTGTCCCCCGCGTAGGGGAGCCCCACGTGCAAGGAATGCGCCCCGTAAGGAGAGCAGCCCAGCGCAAAAGAAAGGGCAGCCTGCCTAAGAATGAAGCTGCACACACAGACAGCTGACACAACAAGATGACACAACCAAAAGAAACACAGATTCCTGTGCCATTGACAACAGAAGCAGACAAAGAAGATGCAGCAAATAGACACAGAGAATAGACAATGGGGTGGGGGGTGGAGGGAGAGAAATAAATAAATCTTAAAAAAAAAAAAAGAGGTACTTTCTCACCAAAGTCTGTTGTCACATGTTGAAGCAAAATGGTGGATAATCTCTGCCTGTTCTCTCCTTCCTTCTTTCTCTTAAGGATCCATGGGCCCAGCTTCTGATCTCAGTTATGCCAGTGGTTGAATCAAAGACCCTAAATTGAGTTAATCAAGTAAAATCGAAACCTTCAAACAGACCAGTTTACAAACAGACCAGTTTACAAACATAAGCCTTCCCTTTTTGGGGGTTCATAAATAATGTCAAACTGCTACAGGTAGTATTGACATCTTAACAATATTTAGTCTTCTAATCCATGAACACAGAACGTCCTTCAATGCACTTAGGTCTTCTTTAATTTCTTCTAGCAATGTTTGGTAGTTTTCTGTGTATAAGTCCTTTATTTCCTTGGTGAGATTTATTCAAAGATATTTCATACTTTTAGTTGCTATTGTGAATGGAATTTTTTTCTTGATTTCTTGTTTGATTGTTCATTGCTTATGTATAGAAACACTCCTGATTTCTGGGTGGTGATTTTCTATCCCACCATTTTGCTGAATTCATTTATTAGCTGTAGGAGTATTGTTGTGGATTTTTCAGGATTTTCTATACATAATCTCATATCATCTGTAAATAGGGAATGTTTACTTCTTCCTTTCCAATTTGTATGTCTTTTATTTCTTTTTCTTGCCTAATTGCTCTGACTAGAATTTCCACTCCAGTGTTGAATAGCACTGCTGAAGTGGACATTCCTGTATTACTCCTGATCTTAGAGGGAAAGATTTCAGTCTTTTACCATTAAGCAAATGTTAGCTGTGGGCTTTTCATACATGCCCTTTACGATGTTGAGCACATTTCCTTCTATTCCCAATTTATTTTTTTACTTTTAGTTTTTCTAAATTATTATGTATTATATTTCTAATCTTTAAACCTACCATTACTATTTCATTTTCTTAAAAATTGAATTTGGCAATATATTAGACCTCATTTTTGAAGAAGTTTTGGATCATAGAGGGGTTCAACTATGGCAGGGAAGGAGCACTGATGTGGGATGTCATTGACGGGAGATGCATGGGTGGGAGGCAGTTCTACAGGGCATGTATATAGGGTATATAGATATGTTCAGATGTTCATTGGGTACTGACATAGAGGGTAATTTCACATGACAACTGAGGGAGAGCTGAGTTCCCATTCCGGGAAACTCTGTCACACTCCCCAATGGAGCAGCAAAAATCCCCCCAAGTGCAAGAGCAAAGACCAGTGAGAAAGGATGGTCCAATGATGGACGCTTGATACTGATGACTATGCTTATTAGCCTGTGTGCTTGAAATTTCAACTAGGCCTAGGGCTGCAGGGTGCCTAAGAGTTACCTCCCGAGAGCCTCCATGTTGCTTAAATGTGGCCACTCTCTAAGCTAAACTCAGCATATAAATGCATAGCCTTCTCCCCAGTGTGGGACATGACTCACAGGGATGAGCCTCTCCGGCACTAAGAGATTACTACCAAGCACCAACTGGTGATGCATCTAGAAAAAGAGCTTGATTGAAAGGGGGAAATGGTAAAGACAGGTGAGTTTATATGGCTAAGAGACTTCAAAATGAGGTGGGAGGTCATCAGAGGGGTTGTGCTTATGCATATCTCAGCAGGATCTCAGAGACAGCCAAAGTAGATACAACCCCAGGTAGTGGTGCTCCAGAGGGCTACAGAGACACCTAGGTCCTACGGTCATGACAGATGGTTCTGGAATTCAGTGCCTTACCAATAGGCCCTACTTTGAAATTTGTGCTCCTGAGTGTGCTGGAGTTGGACTCAGATGTGACTTCTCTACACATGCCTCTTCTATCACTTTTATTGAACCTGTGGTTGGCACTGGGGTCAGTGTATACTCAGGAGACTTGAATCTCTGGACTGTCTATGTGCCAGCTAGGACCTAAGCCTCAGCAGAGTTGCAACACCTATTCTCTGGCTCATTGGACTTACCCAGGTCAGCTAACAGGGAGGTGAGGATGGTCAACCACCACACCAGGGAACTGAGAGAGTCTACAACTGCAAGCAGGAGAATTCCATCCATCAGCCATGTGGGATCTATGCCCCCTCTAGATTTTGAGGTGAAGTGGACATCACCATCCCAGAGTCCTCAGGATGGAGGAATAAAATATGGATTAGAGTGGAGTTACCTGGTATTCTACTATAGAATTATTGTGACTCTAGCGATGGAAGAAATTATATCATCGATATGGAGACAGTAGCCACGGGAGTTGCTGAAGGCAGGGAGAGGGAAAAAGAGGTGTCATATGGGAGCATTTTCAGGACTTGGAGGTGTCCTGACTGATATTGCAGGGACAGATGCAGGGCATTATATATCCTGCCATAATCCACTGAATGGACTGGGAGAGAGTATAAACTACAATATAAACTATAACCCTTGCTATGTAGCAATGCTCCAAATGTACTCATCAATGCAATGAATGAACCATACTAATAAAAGAAATTGATGTGGGAGTGGGGGGCATGGGGAGTGGGGTATATGGGATCCTCTCATATTTTTTAATGTAACATTTTGTGTGATCTATGTATCTTTAAAAAAAGATTATTAAAAAAAAGAAAGGTGCTGTATTTTGTCAAAAGTCTTTTCTCTGTCAACTGAGATGATCATATTTTTTTCCCCTTCATTCTATTAATATGGTATATTACATTAATTGATTTTCTTATGTTGAACCAAGCTTGCATACCAGGGATAATGCATACCACTTAATCATGGTATATAAATATGCTGTTGGATGCAGTTTGCTAATATTGTGTTAGGATTTTTGCATCCATATTTGTAAGAGATATTGGTCTGTAGTTTTCTTTTCTTGTAGTATCTTTATCCATCTTTGGTATGAGGATGATGTTGGCTTTGTAGAATACATTAGGGAGTGTTCCCTCTTCTCCAATTTTTGGAAAAATTTGAGCAGAATTGGAGTTACATCTTCTTGGGATGCTTGGTAGAACTGCCCTGTGAAGCCATCAGGTCCTGGGCTTTTCTTTGTTGGTTTTGATTATTGATTCAATCTCTTTACCACTGATTGGTTTGTTGAGATGTTCTATTCCTTCTTGAGTCAATATAGGTAGTTTGTGTTTTTCTAAGAATTTGTCCATATCATCTATATTATCTAATTTATTGGTATCCAATAGTTCACAGTATCCTCATAGCCCTTTTGATTTCAGTGGGGTCAGCAGTTATATGCTGTGGGAATGAAAGACTCGCACAGTGAAACTCATGCACGGAGGGCTCCATCTGGTTTATTTCTCTTGCTTATTATCATGTATTTTTGGATTCAGTCAAGGGTTGTGGTTAAATTCCCAAGGATGTTTTGTCTTGGAACAAGAAACCTTGTCTCTAGACTCACATCCTATCTAGCAGCAGAAAGTGCAAAAGGAAGCCATTTTCAAACTTGAAGGGAAAAGAGATAGTTTGTGCAGACACACGCAAGGACAGAGCTATTTTTGCTCTGAAGCAAAAACAGATGAGCTTTAATAAATCATTTAACCATGCCCTTGCTGAGGTGGTGGGACTAATCCCCACAGTTATATGCCCCTTTTTATTTCTAATTTGTTTTATTTGTATCCTCTCTCTTTTTTCTTTGTCAGTCTATCTAAAGGTTTGTTGATTTTTAATTTTTTTTCTCAAAGCACCAATTTTTGGTTGATTGTATTGTTTTGCTTTCTATTTTGCGGTCACCCCTCGGGCTGAAGTGTGGTTTGCTGGCCTGGTGGGCGAGCAGCCGCGGCAGGCCAAGCCGCTGCCCCCATAATAGGGTGGCTGGTCGGACTCACCGCCACCCCTGAAGGGAGCTCGGCATGGGCGCAGAGTGCCCTCGGGTCTCCCCTTCTCGGCAGCCATGCTTCCGCGGCCGCCCCTCCTCCCGGATGGCACCACACAATGCCTGTAGGGCGGCACCCTTCTTCTTCTTTCTCCCTGCGCAGGCGCAGGGCGGAAAATTCCAGTCTGCCCTTTTCCCCTCCCCCGACAGCAGCAACAGCCAGGCGTGGGCGGAAAAATCCAGTCTGCCCTTTTCCCTCCCCCCGACAGCAGCAACAGCCAGGCGTGGGCGGGAAACTCCAGTCTGCCCTCCACCCCAGCAACAGCAGCCACCAATCCCTAAACCCTGCCCCTTCCCCCAGCAACAGCGACAGCCAATCCCTAACCACCACCCCTCCCCCGTCCGGTACCGCCCACTGACCTTTCGCTGGCAACCAATCAGAACAGGGCGTGGCTTCGACCAATCAGCCTTCCCCAGCCCCTATAAAACTGTTGCCTCTCCCTCAGTAAAGTGGACTTGCGTGTTTACCTTGTCTCCGCGGTAGTTCTTCTGCCGTGCGCCCTCCAGTCCTGAGAGCTCCCGACAAGGGCCTGGCCTCCCTTGTCCCCAGTTCGTCGCCTGCTTCTCCGGGCGACCCCTTCGTCGCCGGCTTCGCTGGACGACCCCGTCAGCCGAACCGCGCAACCCCTTGTGAGACCGATCCCTCGTCTGCTGCCGGACCGACCCCTCGTCCCAAGCGGGACCGACCCCTCGTCCGTAGCCAGACCCCACCTCTACCGACTGAGCAAGCCGCCGCAGTTGGCGCCCAACGTGGGGCCAGGTAACTCCACCACAGCCTCACTCCATAACCTGGCGCCCCCCCCCCCCTTCTCACCTTGGGACTTTTCTCGTGCAACATTGCTGCTACCTGAGCCTTGGCTACCTCATATGATCCACGGCGGTCTGGGAGAATCGCTGGATGGCTTTCTCCTTCCATGTCGGGGGCTTATACCAACCCGCTATGATTAAGAGGAGCCTTGGATTTCTCGGGAGCGCGTGCTTGCACGTCTGAAGTAATCCTACCACAGCCCTACCCCCTCCTCTCTTCTCACCTTGGGACTTCTCTCGTGCAACATTGCTGCTACCTGAGCCTTGGCTACCTCATACGATCCACGGCGGTCTGGGAGAATCGCTGGATGGCTTTCTCCTTCCATGTCGGGGGCTTATACCGACCCGCTATGATTAAGAGGAGCCTTGGATTTCTCGGGAGCGCGCGCTTGCACGTCTGAAGTAACCCTACCATAGCCCTATGCTCTCCTCTCTTCTCACCCCTATCTTTTCGCTCTGCATTGCTGCTCCTGAACCTTGGTGACCTCATCTGATCCACGGCGGTCTGGGAGAATCGCTGGATGGCTTTCTCCTTCCATGTCGGCGGCTTATACCGACCCGCTATGATTAAGAGGCGCCAATAAAACTCTCAGGAGCGCGTGCCTGAGCACCTCCACCCCTGCCTTCACCTCTGCCTCCTCCCCTCCGTGCTTGCTCCCCTTTGCCTTGCTCCACTGCTCGTCGTTCCGCCCTCCCCTCGTCGGGGCCTTCTCTTGGCCCGCGACCACCATCGGAGCCCCACCGGCTCCGACCCCTCGTCTCACCGCGCACCTCGGCTCCCATCGCCGCGCTCTCAAGGTAAGGGCCCCTTTTCTTATCGGCTCCAAAAGGCCATTAGCAATGGGTAACATCCTATCTGCTAAGCAAGCCCCACAAGTTCGGGCCCTCGCCGGTCTCCTAGACACTCACCGGTGTAAGATCTCTTTGAAACAGCTCCAAGTATATTGGGACCTTCTTCTCCGTGGCTTACCACGTGTCAGCTTTGGCACCCAGACACCTATACTCGCCTTATAGATAGGGTCACTTTTGCTGTGGAGCAGGAAGGTAAAAGATTCCCTCCTGGCTTATTACAGGCAACATGAAGTCCACAAGAAATCTTGAAGGGTATAATCTATGATATGCTATATAAAAAAGGATTTAAAAGCAGCTATACCAAGAAAATAAGAGTTATGAGTCAACTGTAAATAAATTATATATTTCTGTTAATGTGTTGTAATTGTTCTGTGTTTGTCTGTTCGTTCAATGTCAACGTATATTGTGATACCTCCGGATGGTAAATATAAATTACTAGAAATCTTTAAAAGAGCTCTATTCAAATGGCCAAAAATTAAATAAGCGCTTATATTAATACTTAAGTTTATTATATTAATACATAAGTTTAAATGTTAATAAGATATCTACAATTAAAAAAAATTGTAAGTCTTAATTAACAAAATTAACTGTACGTCTTCATAAAAAGTTGTTCTTGCCTAGATTAAAATAAATAACTTATTTTTCTTCACAGGATAATATAAAGAATGTAAAACTTATATGAATATTAAAAAGGTTAAAAGTTTGTAAAAATGCTAACAGAAATGTAATAAGTTTTGCAAAAAGACGTATTTTGTCCTAAAGTAGGATGGCTAATTTTTCATAAACTCTTGAAACTTAATTTGCATGCGGCAAGTGTAAAAGGTATTGTGATAACTTTACGTAAGGGAATGTGTTCTGTAAAGATAAAATTTATCTTCAATAGTTTACATTAAGGTATTAAATGGCTAATTCCAAAAGGTCATTCTTAAATATATATATATATAAAACTGAATTGATGATAATAATAATAAAAGGTAATTTTATAACAGGAAAGATTAACAGCAACCAAGCTCCCCTGCCAACTTGCTTTTAGGAAACGGTTTCTAATATTGCATGCTACTAAGTATTTAAAGAAAAGTTATTCTTAAGGAAACAGAAGATGATTTTGTCTTTGCAGCCATTGTCTATTTAGCAACACCCCTCGCTATCGGCCTAGCCACTGTTGCGCCGGACGATTGGAACCTTAAACAAAGACTCCTCCTCACTGTCATCTTCCTATCTATCGTTACTATATTTACTGCCCTCATTCTCCTTCGTTTATAAAGCAGTCTCCTACAAACCACAAAGCTTCTGTCTTAAACATACCATTCTCAACTGTATCCTCTAAATGATCTTCTCACTTCCCCCACAGCCTTTAATACTTTATTTCTTCCTCATAACCTTTGCTTTCTTGATAATATTTTCCACCATCTGTCTAGCCGCTACCGCACCAGAAGATTGGAACCTCGGCCAACGAATTCTACTCTCCATCGCCTTTCTGTTTATTATCCTCTTTTATGCTTTACTCCTTATCTTCCTCCCATAATGACTTCACCAAGCCTCCTCTTGTCCAAAACCATCACCCTTCTTTTCCTCACACTCCCCATTGCACTCACCAACCCCAACCATCAGCCTTTTAATTGGACAGTAAGCCTCTGGCAGGAAAAAGTAATCCTCTCCTACAATGTCTTCGCTGCCAAGGAGAGATCAACTTACCTGCAACGCGCTGTCATTCGGGACTTTTAACAGCAGATGGATCTTATAGCCGCCGAGATCAACAAGAATTGGACATTGGCCACCCTTGCTTGCAACGGCAAGATACCGCCCCCTAAATTGTACATTTATATCCCCGTCATACTCACCTCCCTCTTCAGCCCCGCTTCCCTCATTGCTTACTGCCTCTTGGGCCTCAGCTACTTGTTGCTGCTGCCATCCTGGTCCTTATTTGAAAAGAAGGGGGAAATGCAGTCACCCCTCGGGCTGAAGTGTGGTTTGCTGGCCTGGCAGGGGAGCAGCCGCGGCAGGCCAAGCCGCTGCCCCCATAATAGGGTGGCTGGTCGGACTCACCGCCACCCCTGAAGGGAGCTCGGCATGGGCGCAGAGTGCCCTCGGGTCTCCCCTTCTCGGCAACCATGCTTCCGCGGCCGCCCCTCCTCCCGGATGGCGCCACACGATGCCTGTAGGGGCGGCACCCTTCTTCTTCTTTCTCCCTGCGCAGGCGCAGGGCGGAAAATTCCAGTCTGCCCTTTTCCCCTCCCCCGACAGCAGCAACAGCCAGGCGTGGGCGGAAAAATCCAGTCTGCCCTTTTCCCTCCCCCCGACAGCAGCAACAGCCAGGCGTGGGCGGGAAACTCCAGTCTGCCCTCCACCCCAGCAACAGCAGCCACCAATCCCTAAACCCTGCCCCTTCCCCCAGCAACAGCGACAGCCAATCCCTAACCACCACCCCTCCCCCGTCCGGTACCGCCCACTGACCTTTCGCTGGCAACCAATCAGAACAGGGCGTGGCTTCGACCAATCAGCCTTCCCCAGCCCCTATAAAACTGTTGCCTCTCCCTCAGTAAAGTGGACTTGCGTGTTTACCTTGTCTCCGCGGTAGTTCTTCTGCCGTGCGCCCTCCAGTCCTGAGAGCCCCCGACAAGGGCCTGGCCTCCCTTGTCCCCAGTTCGTCGCCTGCTTCTCCGGGCGACCCCTTCGTCGCCGGCTTCTCCGGGTGACCCCTTCGTCACCGGCTTCGCCGGACGACCCCGTCAGCCGAACCGCGCAACCCCTTGTGAGACCGATCCCTCGTCCCAAGCGGGACCAACTCCTCGTCCGCAGCCAGACCCCACCTCTACCGACTGAGCAAGCCGCCGCACTATTTCATTTATTTCCACTCTAATCTTTGTTATTTCTTTCCTTCTGCTCACTTTGGATTTAATTTGCCCTTCTTTTTCCACTTCTTCCAGTATTGAGGTTAGGTCTCTGATTTGAAGTCTTTCTTCTTTTTTAATTGAAGCATTTGTAGCTATAAATTTCCCTCTCAACTCTACCTTCACTGTATTCCATATGTTTTCAGATGTTGTATTTTCATTTTCATTCACTTCAAGATATTTCCTAATTTCACTTCTAATTTCCTCTTTAACCCATTGGTTGTTTAACTTCCATGTATTTGTGAATTTTCCATTTCTCCTTCTGTTGGTTTCTAGCTTCATTCTGTTGTGTTTGTAGTATAAACGTATGAATTCAATATTTTTTAATTTATTGCAACTTGTTTTGTGGTCATTGTCACATATGATCTATCCTGGAGAATGATCCATCTACACTCAAGAAGAATGGGTGTTTTGTTTTTGTTGGGTGTAGTGTTGTATATATGGTTATTAGGTCTAGTTGGTTTAGTTTATCATTCAAGTTCTATCATTCTTTATTGATCTTCTGACTAGATAGTCCACCCATTATTGAGAGTGGTGTGTTAAGGTCTCCTACTATTAATGAGAAACTGACAATCTTCCCTTCAAATCTGCCAGTTTTTGCTTCATATATTTTGGGGGTCTTCTGTTAGGCATATAATAAATGTCTGTGTGTGTGTATTTATTTATTTATTATTGTTACATCTTCCTGTTGGATTGTCCCCTTTATCAGTATATAATGAACATTTTTGTCCCTTGTAACTCTTTTTTGTTTAAAGTTTATTTTATCTCATATTATTATACCACCCCAACTCTGTTATGTTCATTTCTTGCATGGTATATTTTTTCCATCATCAGCCTACTTGTAACTTTGAATTTAAGGTGGATCTCTTGCAGACAGCATATAGTTGGGTCATTTTTTAAATGCCTTTAATCCATTTACATTTAAAGTCACTACTGATAATACAGGATTTTCTTCTACCATTTTGCTATTTAGCCTTTGTAAATCTTATACCTTTTTTTCCCTCACTTGCATTAATTCCTATTTTTACAAATATAATTTTTTCATATTGTACCATATGGAGCGTCTTCTCATTTCTATCAAGATATATTTTACATCTGTTTTCCTTGTGGTTACTATGGGGATAAAATATAACATCTTAAATATATAACAATTTTGCTTTGATACTAACTTAACTTCAATAGCAGGCACATATATCTGTCCTCCCTCCAGTTTTTGTACTTGTTATTACTTATATCTCTACATTTTATGTCCAAGAACATAGATTTATCATTATTTTTTATGTATTTGAATTTTAACACCTTTAGGAAGTAAGAAGTGGAGGTGCATACCGAATAATGCAATGCAATAACACTGGCATTTATAATTACCCAAATGTTTACCTTTACTGCAGGTCTTTATTTCTTTACACTACTTTAATCCATTGTCTAGTGTTTTGGGGTTTTTTTTTTTCAATCTGAAGCGCTCCCTTTAACATTGCTTGTAGGGCAGGTCTAGTGGTGATGAACTCCCTCAGCATTTGTTTATCTGAAAATGTCTTAATCTCACTCTCATTTTTTTTAACATCAACCGTTTATTTATTTTTTCCCCTTCCCCTCCCCTGCCCTGCTGTTTTTGCTGTATGTTTCCATTCACTGTGTGATCTCCTGTAGCTATTTCTCTTTTTGTCTCCTCTCTAGTCTTTCTCCTCTAGGAATCACCAGGATTCAATTCTGGCACCAATGATGTGGAGAGAGGTTCCCTGTCAATGCGCCACCTCAGTTCCTGGTCTCTGCCGTGCTTCACCTTGATTCTCCCCTTTGTCTCTCTTTTGTTGCATCATCATCTTGCTGACTGACTCACTTTCACAGGCACTGGCTCACCATGCAGGCATGCTTTCTCTTCTTCTTTTTCACCAGGAGGACCCAGGGATCAAACCCAAGTCCTCCCATATGATAGGTGGAGGCCTTATCACTTGAGCCACATCCACTTCTCTCTCCCTCATTTTTGAAGGAGAGTCTGACTGGATATAAAATTCTTAGCTGGCAGTTGTTTTCTTTCAGAACTTTAAGTATTTCTACCCACTGCCTTCTAGCCTCCATGGTTTCTGATGAGAAATCAGCACTCAATCTAATTGTAACCCTTTTGTATGTAACTCTTTGCTTTTCTCTTGCAGCTTCCAGAACTCTCTCCTTTGCTTTTGATAGTGTAATCATACATGATGCATTTTATTGTTTTTCATGTGTCTCCTGTCCTCTGTACTTCTTGGATGTGCATATTCACATCTGTAGCAGTTTGATATTTTTATGAATTCCAAAAATAGATATTGGATTATGTTTGTAAACTGGTCTGTTCCTCCGGGCATATTAGGTTGTATTAACTTCAGAGGTTTCACTATTACTTGATTAAATTATGGTTAGGGCTTTGATTGGGCCATGTCAGTAGGATGTTGAGTCCCCACTCCCTTGGTGGCCAGAGACTCACAGAGAAAATTGCATGGCAGAGGAGGGAGTTGGAGTTTTTGTTGCTGGACCCCCAGGAATTAAACACACAGGAGAAGAACACAGAGGAATAGAGATGGTTCCATAGACACAGCAGAGGGCCCAGGAAGAGAGAAAGCCTGATAGTCTACAGCCTGCCTTGTAGAGATACCAAAGCAGCTGACCCTGGAAAGAAACAAGCCCTGGGAGAGAGACAAGACTTATCCCAACCTACAGTTAATATTGGAAGAAGCTGGGACCATGGAACCTTAAGAGGAAAAGGAAGGCTGAATGTCGGCAGCCATCTTGCTCCATCACGTGGCAACAGGGAAGTTACTCAAGCTTTCTGGCCTGGCAACTGACCAACAGATTTCTGCTATTTTCCACCAGCACCCCTTTGGCTGACTAATACAGTATGAGATAGGGGTCTCCTTTCTTTCTTTTGGATATGGCTATCCAGTTCACCCAGCACCATTTGTTGAATAGACTGTTCTGGCCCAGCTGGGTGGACTTGACAACCTTGTCAGAAATCACTTGACTGTAGATGTGAGGGTCAATTTCTGAGTTCTGGATTCAGTTCCATTGATCAATATGTCTATCTTTATGCCAATACCAAGCTGTTCTTTGTTTGTTTGTTTATTTTTTACCACTGTAGATAAGTAATATGCTTTAAGTCAGGAAGAAAGAATCCTCAAACTTTTTTTAAAAGACATTTTTGGCTATTCAGGGCCCCTTACTCTTCCAAATAAATTTGATAATTGGCTTTCCCACTTATGTGGGGGGAAAAAGCTATTGGAATTTTTATTGGGAATGCATTGAATATGTTGGGTAGAATTAATGTCTTAACAATAGTCTTCTAATCCATGGACACAGAATGTTCTTCCATTTATTTAGGTCTCCTTTAGTTTCTTTTAGTAATATTTTGCAGTTTTCTGAACACAGGTCCTTTATGTCCTTGGTTAAGTTTATTCCTGAATATTCTATTTATTTATTTATTTATTTATTTATTTATTTGGTTAACATCCCAAACATGTATAGTCAATGAACATGGCCTAGTTTCTTTATTGGTATTCACTTCGGTAATTTGACTCCACAGATATAAGCAGAAAGTTACAAGTGAACACAGATTATGAATGTAAATTTCTTTTCACAAAGGTCACAGCGTGCAGGTACATGTATTAGAAACGTGCATCTAGAATTATGGGTAAAGGATTTAAAATGCAGAAATGTAAGATTACGTCTTAAAAATATGAAGAGATGGTCTACACACTTCAAAACTCAAAGGTTACTTATACCAGTATTCTTTTAGTCACTATTGTAAATGGAAATTCTTTCTGACTCCTTCCTCAGATTGTTCTGTAGTAGTGTTGCCAGATTTTTCTCTAGGTTCTTGACTAAGCTACAAGAAATGAATTTCAAGAGCATTCCAGGTTAGTTAGACCAGTTATTTATTAAGGAAGGGAGGGAAGAGAAAAGGGAGAAAACAACAGATCATGCATCCCAAAGAGAGGAAGGGGCTGAAGAGTGATAAAGAGGGCCGATTTACAGATTACAATGCCCATTGTAGATTATAAATGCCCAGGTATTACTTGTTTGGCCATCATGGCAGAGAAAAATGGTGAGAGCCATGTGCAGAAGGCAGGAACAGGGCAGGAACAGGCACAGGGACTGGGGGAAGGCAAGAAGACCTATTTGACTTCCCGCTTGTTTTTATAACCATTAATTATTCCACCCCTTTGCTAATGACATGTGAGGAGTCTCAGCTGTTTGCTGTTTTGATTGACTATTCCACCCATCAATCCCCCTGGGAGGGCCCAATGATAAGGGCCCTGGAGAATATCTGGGACTTCTCCTGGCTTCCCAAGGAAATCTTGTTCCAAATGGGAGTTCTCACGCAGGTGTTCCAGCGGCCATCTTGGGAGTACCAAAAGGCATATGTTAATGGCAGCGGCTTTTCTGTCAGGTTCCAGATCCGTCTATTGATTCCCTATCTAGCCTGCTTCAGTAGTGTATAGAAACACTACTGATTTCTGTGTATTGGTCTTGTATCCAGCCACTTTGCTGAACTCATCTATTAGTTCTAGATTCGTTGTGGATTTTTTGGGATTTTCTAGGTATCAAATCATTGGCAAATAGCAAAAGTTTTACTTCTTCCTTTCTTATTTTGGTGCTGCCTTTAGCTTAGCAGTGATTAGATCCTCTCCCCCAGAAATATCTTCAGCATTTACCTTGATATTACTGAAGCAAAGAGCCACACATAAAACTTTATCCCAAGCCAGAATTCCTTTCTTAGTAAGGGGTGAGTGGTTAGGACAGGATAGGGTGGCACATATAGCTCTTGCTTGTTATTCCAAGAAACTTCCAAAACCATCTTCAGCTCTATCATGACAGGAAAGGGCTGGAACTTTTGTTGTACTATTTCCTGGTTTCCATTATGTTTTGTTCTCAGCTGCCAAGACTGAGTAAATTGCATTCTTCAGTTGTAAAGCAACAGTCAGTAGAATTCTATCATGGAAATCTCTTTTGTGAGCTGAAATGAATCCCTCATACATGGCTTTCTCCCAGTTTTGGGCAGAAGCATCAGGCCCTGGTTGCTTCAGGCTCATCTCAATCATTGCTGTGGCTCAGCATCCTCAAAGCCTCCAGGTTTGAAGCTGGGCTGGTCCCCACACATGCACACCCTATTAAAAAATTTTTAAAACAGTTTAAAACAACACCAATTTATTTTCTCACCATTCACATGGTTCAGAAGTCTGTGCACAGAGCAGCTCAGCAGGTTTTATGCTTAGTCTCACAGGGTTGAAATCAAAGGACTGTGTTCTGTTCTTGAGGCTCTGAGAGAGGTCTGTTTCCAGGCTCACCCATGTGGTTGGCAGAATTCAGTTCCATATGGTTGTAGGACTGAGGTACTCATTTCCTTTCTGGTTATCAGCTTGTGGTCATGCTGAACTTTCAGAGGCTGCCTGCATCCCCTGGCTTTTGGTACCCTTCAAAGCCAGCACAAGCAGGTTGATTCCCTCTTTGACTTTTGTCTCATCTCTCTGAAACATTTCTTGTGCCATCCTCACCTACTTTTTTTAACAAATCAATTTTATTGATACGTACTAATAAAACATACAATTTATCCAAAGTGTACAATCAATGGTATTTGGTATAATCATATAGTTGTGCATTCATCACTTTAATCATTATTAAAGCTTTTTCATTATTTCAATAATAATAATAATGAACAAAAAACAGATAAATAAACAAGAAAATTCCTCACCTCTCAGTCTCTCTGTTTCCCCTGCTGTACATAACTGCTCTTTCTGGCTATTCTTGCACAATTATTTATTTGTTTATTAAGCAGTTTTATTGAGATTTATTCATATATGACATAATCTGTACAAAGTGTATAATCAATGGATTTTAGTATAATTGAAATGTTGTACATTCATTGTCTCAAAAATTTTAGAAAAATTTTATTCCAAAAAGAAATACTCCACATCCCTTAACATTCCTTCCTTAGCCCTACATAACCACTAATCTAATTTCATCTTTATAAATTGATTTATTTATATTCAATATAAATGGAATCATACAATATGTAGTACTCTGTCTGGTCTCCTTCACTTAGTATAATTTTTTTGTGTCTGATATTAACATTTTGTAGTATTAACCTGCATTTGTTCAGCTTCAAAGAATATGCAATTTTACCCTTAAATTTTAAAGTTTTCTTATTGCTTGGGCTAGAACTTTCACTTCTGAGGTTCTGTCTAACCCAGATATATTTAGGCACAGGCATCGCAAAATGCATGTAAAAAGGATGTTAATTATATCATCATTAATAGTAACAATAATTGGATACAACTTATATCCATCCATCAAAGGGAATTATTAGGCAAACCATGGTATATCAGTACTATGAAATATGAAGTAATGTGTAAAAAGGATGAAGTACATTAGACATAAAAGATTCCAAGACTTATTAAGTTAAAATCAGTGTTATACACTAAATATAAAATAATTCAATTTATTTGAAAGGAAAACACAAAATAACCCCCACCCCCACTTAGATGCTCTAGTAAAGGTCTGGAAGGAAGGCACCCACCCAATAGTGAGGGTGGGGAGGAATATGGGTTGGTGTAAAGAGAACTTTCATATTTTCTCAATAAAACAGTTTTGAGTAAATAGTTTACAATGTGGATCTATTTATTTATTACTTGTGAAGCTTTATTATTTAAATATTATACATATTAGTGAAAGAGTGACAGAGACAGAAATAGAGAGCCATGGAGACCATGGGAGAGAATCACAAAGACGGAGGCAGGAAAGGCCTGTGCCTCTTGGCTTTTGCCCTGCCCAGCATTGGGGCACAGACCTCCACCTCCACATTCCCACCACAAGACCCTCCCAAGCTCCTCACTGCACGACAGCGGTAGTATAGCACATCCAGCCAACAGGGCTATTTACAACTTTGGTTCATTAAACAATTGCTTTCACTTACTGTTTATATGTGGCAGGCTCTGGGTTAAGCACCTTAAATCTTCTCAATAGCGCTGAGATAGGTCGTGTTGCTATACCCATTTTACAGCTAAGGAAACAAAGGCTCAGTGAGGTTAAGGGATTTGTCCAAGATGACACAGCTGGAAAGAACTCAGGTCTCAGCCACTAGGTGCTGTGTTGCTGAACTGGAATTGGAGCCTTGGTTCCAAATCTTGGTTCCAAATCTGTCACTCGTGGCTTTGGGCAAGTTACTTCATTTCTCTAGAACTCGTTACTTCAAGTGGAAAATAGTGGGAACAGTCTCCATCCTGCCTGTCTTCCCTGGCTGTTGTGAGAACCAGATGGGAAAACAGGAATGAAACTGCTCCATTGTGGTGAAGTTCTGGACCCATGAGGGTTGTTAATGAGGCTGTTAGCAGCAGCAGAGCCCTGGGCCAAGCCTTGGAGGCCTGGTCCCTGCTGGCTGGTGGGCAGAAGGTCCCAAAGGGAGCCAACCAGGGGAAGCGGTCTCCCTGAGGGAGGGGCTGGAGGGCTTAATGGGCCACAGTTCAGCTCCTACCTGGCTTTTTCCACTATGGCCATGTGCGGCAACTCCACGGAAGACACCGAGGTGGACCAGACTTGACAGGTGAGCTGGGCTGGGGTTGGAGTACCCAGAAGCAGGAAAAGGCTAGGGTCAGGAGACAGGCTCAGAGAGGCTGGGGCATGTAGAGTCATGAGGAGGAGGCTCGGAAGACACACCTGATGTGTGCAAGTCTGGTCCCAGGATCGACATTAGCTGTCCACACCAGCCTGCCTGGCCTTGGGTCCGATACCCTGGCAGGCCTATACAGAGATATGCAGTCACTGGGAGGAGGCAGATGATCTTGGAAGAGTTTCTTACAAGGAGGCAAGTCTGATGACAATAAGAGAAATAGGAACATTTAAGGAGAACTCTATCAACACTATGAGAGTCACAAAGAAGGAAATTGCATTTCAGAGAGGGAGCATGGCTTATCCCAGCTGGAAAGTGGTGGTCCAGGATGGGATCCAAGGTCATTCTAACTCCATAGTTAATGCACTTAATCTCTATGCTTCATACATATCCTGCTCCTTTTCTATGGTAGGGTGGTAGAAAAAGCATGAGAAAACTCACATGGATTTGAGGCTTGAAGGGAGGCTTAAGTGACATAATGAATGTAAAGACTCAAGCAGGCAGTAGGGGCTTAATAAATGGAAGAGCCCTGGCTCTTCCTCCCTAGAGGCAGAGGCCATGGACATCCACCTCTAAACCCTCACTCGGCCAAACACAAAGGGGACACCCAGAAATGCTTATCAAGCTAGAGGAGAAGATCTCTCCCAAAGTCTTCATTTTACAGATGGGAAAACTGGGGCTCAGGGGCTCACAAAAGTGAATTGATAAGCCCAGCCCTACTGAGGTCCACTTTTGGATCTGTCACCAACTTACTAGGCAAATCACAACCCATTTCTGAACATCCTTTCTGTGTCACTATCTGTATAAAAAAAACGATACAATTGCTAATGGCTCCTTCATTACAATTTTATGGTTCAGCAACAAGGCAAGTTGGCAGACCTGCTTTCTGGCTCCTGTCTCTAGACTCTGGAGCACTGAGCCCCTGAGGAAGATGGTGGTGAGAGGAATTATTAAATAGAAAGCAATCAGGGGCCTTGACCCCCTGAAAGTACTCCTAGTCTGGCAGAGGTGTAGACACATAAATAGACAGGAAAACCAGTGTGATCAAGGAACAAAGGGAACCAGAACTGTGGAAGCTCAGAAAAGAAGCCCATAGGGTGGCTGGGGCCAGTGAAGGCTCTTGGAATAGGAATATTTGAGCTGAGTTTGGAGGAAACATAAGGCAAGAGTAAGGAGTTGCCATTTTATTTCAAGAAGAGATAAGGCTACAAGAAGATAGGTTTTGAATGGCAGGTTAAGGAATCATCTTCTCTCATGAAAAATCCTTGTGAACACTGATTGGGAGCCATGATGCTGCAGTCTAGAGCTACCTCTGCCACAAACTGTTGATTGACCTTGAAAAGTCACTCCCTACTTCTGTAACTTTGATGCAGCATCTGTTGCCCCAGCTGTTGAACAGAACTGAAGCAGAAGAGGAAGGAGGAGGGAGATAATTGGATTTTATTGCTCTGAATTTCTGCCCCATAAGCCCCAAATTCAGCCTAACTCAATGGCGGTGAATCCATGATTGACTTCTCTGAACTGCAACAACATTCAGGAAAATGTAGTTTGCATTCTTTTCAGCAGGAGAAGAACCTGGTGATTGGCACGGGGATGGGGGCAGATTGGGACTGATTGACTGAAGATTAACTCTTTTAAGTTGTGATATAGCCATTTTGCACCATTTTCCTGCTGGGGTAAAGGGGACTGACCTCTAGAACACTTTCAAGGGTGCATTCACAATGGGCTGGCCTGTCTCTCCCACGTGTCTTTTAGAAAGACAACACTTTCACCAGCCTCTACTCTGTGACAGGGAACAAGGCTACCCTCCACACTTTGAAAGAAACTAAAGAACAAACTCTGAAATGTGTGGTTGTGAGTGATGATATCAGCTGAAGAAATGAAAAGGGAAAAAGAAAACCCTTGCTCCAATCTCTCCCCACAGTCTTCATATTCTCCAGGGAACATGATATAGAAGAAAGAGCCTTGGTTTGGAAGTCAGAGGCCTGGGTTCTTGTGTGATCTCCATGTGCTCTTGTGCCAGCCCTTGCCCTTTGCGGTCTGTAAACAGAAAACTTGGCTAGATATTTTTAGGTCAGACATTTTAAAATTCAATGGCATGGAAGATGTTTTCTTGGAGATAAGAGAAATAGGACTGATCTGGAAAAATCAAGGGAGGGACAGTCATCTTAGAATCATCACAATTGAAGAGGCAATAATATAAACGTGAACATGGACTTGATCCTGTATCACTTAGTCAGAGGGACATCTCCAGTGTAGTAGATAAGTCAATATCTTCCCTCATTTCAAGACCTCCAGTTTTGTGGGTTGACACAAACACACATTGCCCCCTCCTTGGCCAATGGAGAACCATCTCTGGGTTAGGGGATTTTACTTTTGGGCACTTGATGCAAGTAAAGTGTGTTCTTTTCTAACAACAACGGCTCCAAGGTTGCTCCATGTCAGTATAGTACCTCCTGAGCTGGGCTTAGGGAAGCCTACAGGATAGCAGACATGAAATGGTTAATCAGGAAAGAGCAAAAGTCATATTACACAGGAATGGTCTCCAATCTCTATTCTGTCATAGGATAAAAGACAGCACCTCAGTTCAGACTTGTGGGAGATGCCTCCCACAAAAGGCATCTACAGTGTCATCATTGTAATATGACAAAAAAACATACACACAGAGGCAAGATTTACTATTTCAGTTGTTTTCTCAGTTTATTTAATTAAGGTATAACTCAGGTACAATAAAGTACACAGATATTAGGTATGCAGCCTGATGAATTTGTATAGATATAGATATGGATATAAATATAGATATATTGATATAGACCAGCTTAAGATATAGCACATTCCAACAACTCAGAAGACTCCCTTGTGCCCACCCCAACAATGTAGCCACCCTCCTGATCCCTATCACTACATGATTGTTTTTGTCTGGTTTTGATCTTTATCTAAGGGGAATCACACTGTATGTAATTTTTGGGATCTGATCTCTCTTATTAAACATTATGACTGTGAGTTTTGTACATCTTGTTGTATGTAACAGTAGTTCCTTTTTCATTGCTGTGTAGTACTTCATTGTATGAATATACCATAACTTGTCCATTCT
Source organism: Dasypus novemcinctus (assembly GCF_030445035.2). Taxonomy (NCBI): domain Eukaryota; kingdom Metazoa; phylum Chordata; class Mammalia; order Cingulata; family Dasypodidae; genus Dasypus; species Dasypus novemcinctus. Next base: position 107,241,607 of record NC_080682.1, on the reverse strand, counting down.
ACTATTTATGAACATTTGGGTTGTTTCTTTTGGGGACTATAAATAAAAGCTGCTATAGGGAAATGGATGTGACTCAAGCAGTTGGGCTCCCATCTACCATATAGGAGGTCCAGGGTTCGATGCCCAGGATCTCCTGGAGAGGGCAAGCTGGCCCGTGTGGCAAGCTGGCCCACACTGAGTGCCGGCCCACGCAGGAATGCTGCCCCACACAGGAATGCCACCCCATGCAGGAATGCCAGCCAACACAGAGAGGTGGCACAGCAAGATGATGCAACAAGAGACACAGAGGAAAGAAAATAAGAAGACGTAGCAGAACAGGGGGCTGAGGTGGGCAAGAGAGTGATTGCCTTTCTCCCACTCCAGAAGGCCCCAGGACTGGTTCCTGGAGCTGCCTAAAGAGAATACAAAGCAGACACAGAAGAACACACAGCAAATGGACACAGAGAGCAGACAATGGTGGCGGGGGGGGAGGGGATAAATAAATAAATCTCTTTTTAAAAAAACTGCTATGAACATTTTTTATTGAGGTAGAATTCATGCAACGTAAATTCATAAGCGTACAATTCATTGGATTTTAGTACATTCACAATGCTGTGCAACCATCACTATCTAATACCAGAACATTTTCATTGTCCCCAAAAGAAACCTTGTACAATTAAGTGGTCATTCTGCATTTTCCCTTCCCTGCCAGTTCCCGGCAATCACTAATCTGCTTTCTAAATCTATTTTTGGATATTCCTTCACATTTATTTCTTTTTAAGCAGTTTTATTGAGATATTCACATCCAAAGAGTTCTTCAATTTAAATATTGTATATTTCAGTTTTAGAATGTTAATTTGATTATTTTAAAAATAGATTCCAATTTTATGTTGAAATTATCTATTCATCCATTTTGTCAATGTTTTCCTATATTTTCTTTGACATATAAATCATAGTTATAATGAAGTTACTGTTTGCTAATTCCAGTATCTGGATCATCTGTATGTCTATTTTTATTGTATATTCTCCCAGTTGATTGTTGATCATATTTTCTTTACTTTTTGTATGTCTACTAATTTTTGTTAGATAAACATTATTTATAATAGATTCATAGAGGCCCTTGGGGATATCTTTCACTAGACAGGCTTCTCCCTTTCCTCTGCTAGGCATATAGAATGAGGGTTTAATCATCTAGAGCCAATCAAGATTTAAGTTAGCTAAGGGCTGAGTTTCAGTTTTAAGAAGATTTAGACTAACTTTAGTTTGTCTCTGTCCTTAAGGTATGACCCTTGTGAACTTTGAGTTGATTGCCTTATTAGCCTCTGTCTCCTCAGTCCTGAATAATTGTGAGAGATTTGATTCTACCCTTTGGAGGTCTTGAGCTTAGGTCTTTAGCCCCACCCCCACACTCACTCAAACAGCTTCAAAAATTTGGAATTTTTTAAAGGGGAAGACCAGTATGTGTTTGAGGCAGGCCCTTCCTCTTAAGCATCATGGCATGATAGGAGATTTTATTTTGTCCTTTAGAAGCCCTCAGCCTAGACCCCCACCTCCTTTACATAGCCCCAGAATTCAGAAGATGTTCTGTGGGGGAACTCACTGTGCATTTCAAGATTCTCAAGTTACCCATCTGTCTTACAAGTCTTTTTTTTTTGCCTGTCAAAAGCCTTGCTGGTTTCCCTTTCTATCATTCACATCCCTCTGCCTGGGCAAAGTCCAAGCTTCATGGTGGTCATAAAATCAGCAGACCTTCTAGAGAAAAGAGCCTGGTGATTGTTAGTTCACAGTGGAGGATCCTCCATCTCTAGAGTTCCAATTCATCTCATCCTCATTGCTCCCAAATTTCTCCAATTCCTTTAAAATCGTTATGTGTGTAATTTATCCTGTGTTTTTCTAGTTGTTGAAGTGGAAGTGTTAAACTACGATAATCGATTCCATCATAAGCAGGAGAATAAGTCCAGACACATAGCTTAAATGGAATTGGAAAGAACCACTGCTCCAGGCAAACAAGAGAGAAAAAAGTTAAGTATGTGAGCAGTAGCAAATTGCAGAGAACCTTGGAACAAAATGTTGGAGCTTTGAAAACGCAAAAGAAGAGGCAAGAGCTAAGGACTTGATTTAAGAGATCTGACAGTCCAAACCAGAGTGCAAGGGACCTATGATAAGAGCCAACAAAAGTATTTCCAAAGCACTTTTCACAATCACAATTCAAAAATCAACTGTTTAAATCTTATTTCCCCAGTAAAATGTAAACTCTAAACAGGTAAGAACTTTGCCTTCTTCACTTTCATCCCTACATTCCCTGAACATAGCATACTGTCTTCCATTTCATAGAGGGACAATTAATATTTGGCAAAGAAGAGGGAGCTCATGTGGCTCAGTCTCCTATATGTGAGGTCCTGGGTTCAATCCCCAGAACCGGTACCTCAAAAAGATATCTGGCAAATAAGAAAGGTAGGAATTTGGGTTTCACATAGTAGAAGTTAATACCACAGGCCACCATCAGTCCTCTAAAGTTGGTTGTAAATAATAGTGGTTATATTAACTAAACAATAAACATTACAGCAGTCCCACTCAAGAATCCTTTGTTTCTATGGTTTCCAGATGTTCTAGTGCCTAGATGTTCCAGTTGTTGAGCTCCCAGAAAGCCAGCTCTGTCTCATCATGGAGGCCACAACCTGTAATGGATCAGAGGACTCTTCACCTGTCTTCTACCTGGTGGGCATTCCCTCTCTTCCAGAGGCCCTCTTCCTCCCTGTGTTTTTTATTTTCCTCTTCTTCTACCTTCTCATCCTTATGGGTAATGTCCTAATCCTGGTAGCTGTGGTGGCAGAGCCCAGCCTCCACAAGCCCATGTACTTTTTCCTAATCAATCTCTCAGCCCTGGACATTCTTTTCACCACAACCACTGTCCCAAAGATGCTGTCCCTGTTTCTTCTTGGGGACCACTTCCTCAGCTTTCCTTCCTGCTTATTGCAGATGTACCTATTTCAAAGCTTCACATGCTCTGAAGCCTTCATCCTGGTGGTCATGGCCTATGACCGTTACGTGGCTATCTGCCGCCCACTGCACTACTCTATCCACATGACCCCACAGACCAATGCTGCATTGGCAGCCAGTGCCTGGCTCACTGCCCTCCTCTTGCCCATCCCAGCAGTAGTGAAGACCTCACAAATGGCATATTATAGAATTGCCCACATCTATCACTGCTTCTGTGATCATCTAGCTCTTGTCCAAGCCTCCTGCTCAGACCCCACCCCCCAGACCCTCATGGGCTTCTGCATCGCCATGGTGGTGTCCTTCCTGCCCCTTCTCCTTGTGCTTCTCTCCTATGCCCACATCCTGGCCTCAGTGCTTCGCATCAGCTCCCGAGAAGGCCGCTCAAAAGCTTTCTCCACCTGCAGCTCCCACCTGCTGGTGGTCGGCACCTACTACTCATCCATTGCCATAGCCTATGTGGCCTACAGGGCTGACCTGCCCCTTGACTTCCACATCATGGGCAATGTAGCATACGCTATTCTCACACCTATCCTCAACCCCCTTATTTACACCTTGAGGAATAAGGATGTCAAAGCAGCCATCACCAAAATTGCAAGTCTCAAGACCCAGGATGGGATAGGTGCCCTTGACCTTTAAATGCAGCTAATTCTGTTCCCAGGATACCAATTACAGTGTCTAGCACAGAGTAAGAACCCAATAAATATTGTTGAATGAATCAATTAATGACTATGAAAGAATAAAAAATTCAGTCAAGCAGATGGTTCCAACAGTAGTTCTTATACTTTCCTGCTGGTGCAATGCAATAATGTTGATGTTTATAGGAAATATTAAGTTGTGTAAAAATTTCACTGTTTAGTAATTCAAGAACGTTTCAGTAAAATTAAACAAAACTCTGCATGGCAAAAAAAAAAGTCTTTATAAGCAAGGTGAAAAGAAATGATATAAAAAAACTTATATCACAGGGACAAGGTAAATATGTACTCCTAAAACTCTGGAAGACTCTTATAAAAAGGGGCAACATATGTGAATAAACAGAAATGGGTTTTGGCACTATAGATTCATGTTTCCTTTTATAGGATTTAATATGAATTAAATGTACCTAGCTTCTGTCATTCACCATAATGTTTTGACATTCATCCATGTAATTACATTTATGAGTAATTTGTTCTTTTTTTAAAATTCCATTTTTCTTGTGGTAAAATATACATAATATAAAAATTATTTTAACCATTTTAAGTGTACAATTCTGTGACATTAGGTATATTATGGACAATGTTGTATAACCTTCACCACTATTTCCAGAACATTTTCATCATTCCAAACAGAAACTCATACACATTAAACAATAACTTCCCATTTCTCTTCCCCCAGCATGTCTAATAATTTCATTGTGGGATACCAGTGGTAGCCACTATTCTGCTTTCTGTCTGTATGAATTTCCTTATTCTAACTATTTCATGTAAGAGAAATCATACAATATTTGTCCTTTTGTGTCTAGCTTATTTCACTCAACAGATGTCTTCAAGGGTCATCCATGTTGTAGCATGCATCCAAACTTTATTCCTTTTTATGGCTGAATAATATTCCATTGTATGGATATATCACAATTTGTTTATTCATACACCTCTTGATGGACACTTGGATTGCTTCCACTTTTTGACTATTGCGAATAATGTTTCTACATTGATGTACAACTACCCATTTGAGTCCCTGCTTTCAATTCTTCTGGGTATATACCTAGAAGCAGAATTGATGGGTAATATGGTAATTCTATGTTTAACTTTCCGAGGAACTGCCAGTTTTCCACACAGCTGCACCATTTTGCATTCCCACTAACAATATACAAGGGTTCCTATATCTCTGCATCCTCACAAACATTGATTTTTTTTGTTATTATTATTATCATCTTCGTTATCATTCTTATAGCTCCTGGTGGGTATGAACTGGTACAATCTTTATTTTTTTCTTCTCTTATTTTACTGACTAGGACCTCCGTACAATATTGAATAAAAGTCTGTAACTGGACTTCCTTGTCCTATTCCTGAACTCGAGAAGAAAGTATTTCATACTTCAGCATTAATATTTCACCATTAAGTATGACATTAGCCCTAGGATTTTTTTTTCAAATTCTACTCAATTTATTCATTTTTTAAAAAATATTACATTAAAAAAATATGAGGTCCCCATTCACCCCCACTGCCCCCACCCCACCACTCCCCCCACAGTAACACTCTCCCCCATCATCATGACACATCCATTGCATCTGGTGAGTACATCTCTAGCCCTAGGATTTTTATAGATACCCTTTATCAGTTAAACAAAATGCCCTCATAATCTTGGTAAGCTGAGAGTTTTCACCAGGAACAGTTGTTCAGTTTTATTAAATGATTTTTATGTTTCAAATAAAATGATAATATACTTCATTGAATTTATTCTGTTCATGATACTTAAATTGGTTGATTTTTAAGTTAAAGCAACCTCGCATACTAGAATCAACCCAATTTGGTCATTATCTATTTTATATAAGTATATACATATAGTGGCTTCATTTGCTAATATTTTATTTAGGTGTTTTGTGCTTTAATTTTGAAGAGTATCACCCTCATTTCCCTTTTTGTGATGTTGTGGTCTTTCTAAAGCTATCAAGGTCATCCTAGCCTCACAGAATAAGAATGATTCCTTCTTTTTCTGTTTTCTGAAAGTTTGTATAACATTTAAGTTATTTCATCCTTAAATATATGATAGAACTCACCAGTGAGGTTATGAAGTCCTAAAGTTTTTATTTTGGGAATCAATTTTCTAGAAAGTGCAAGTCTAGTCATATTTTATATTCTTTCTAGTGTCAGTTTTCTATTTATAGAGTTTTGTTGGGCTTTTCCTGCCATTTCATCTAAATTCTCATAGTTTATGACTTAAAGTTAGTCACATAATCTGTTTTACTACCATATTATTACCTGCATATTTGGGATATTGGTGATCTGGGATGTCTCTCTTTTTTCTTGATCCATCTTGCTAGAAGCTTGTAAATTTCCTTAGTTTTTTTCAAAGAATCAAAAGGTTTTTTTTTTTGCTTTGCTCATTTTTTCTTTTATGTTTGCTCTCCATTTCATTTCTGCTCTTATCTTTATGTTTCCCTGCCCTCTAATTTCCACAGGTTCAACTCATTGACCTTTTGAGATGAAAGTCTAGATTATTGGTCTGTGAACTTTTAGTCTCATTATTCTGTAAATTTCCCTCTAAGAAATGTTTTAGCTGTATCTCACAAGTTTGGCTATGTCCAATTTCTATTATTATTTATCTCAAGATATTTTTCAAATTGCCATGGTGATTTTCTTCATCCATAGAATATGTAATATGTTATTTAATTTCCAAACAAGCAGATTTTCTGTTACATATCTGCTTTTTATTTCTAGTTTATTTTCACTATGATGAAAGAACACACCTTGTATGATTTTAATTATTTGAACTCTGTTGAAATTTGCTTTAAGACCCAGCAAATGATTTATTTTGGTTAATATTTTATGTATATTTGGAGGAAATAAGTGGATTCTACAATGTTGGAGTCTGTTGTGTTCTAGAATGTCGGTTGAGTCGGGTATATTTGTATTCAGATCTTCTGTATCTTTTCTGACTTTCCATCTGGTCATTTCATCATTACTGAATGAAGTGTGTTAAAATCTCTAACTGTGATTGTGGATTTGTTTTATTTCTCCTTTTAGTTTTGTGAAATTTTTTTTTTTTAAGATTTATTATTTATTTATTTATTTCTCTCCCCTCCCCCCTCCACCCCGGTTGTCTGTTCTCTGTGTCTATTTGCTGAATCTTCTTTGTCTGTTTCTGTTGTTTTCAGCGGCACAGGAATCTGTGTTTCTTTTTGTTGCGTCATCTTGTGTCAGCTATCCATGTGTGCGGCACCATTCCTGGGCAGGCTGCACTTTCTTTCGCGCTAGGCGGCTCTCCTTATAGGGCGCACTCCTTGTGCGTGGGGCTCCCCTACGCGGGGGATACCCCAGTGTGGCACAGCACTCCTTGCACGCATCAGCACTGCGCATGGGCCAGCTCCACACGGCTCAGGAGGCCCGGGGTTTGAACCGCGGACCTCCCATGTGGTAGGCGGATGCCCTAACCACTGGGACAAGTCTGCTTCCCTGAAATTTTTATTATATATTTTGAGGCTATGTTAAGTGCATGCAAATTTAAGATTATTTTATCTTTTTGTTGAATTAAACTTTTATCATTATGTCCCTCTATTTGAATTGGCTTAATTTTATTTTATCTTTTATTACTATAATTGCCTCTTTTAATTATTATTTTCTTGGCATCTTTCCATTATTTTCATTTCTAATGTTTTTTGTCTTTATATGTAAAGTGTTTCTCTAATAAACAGCATATAATTGTACATTTTTAAAATTCTATTTTGCCAATGTTTGTCTTCTACTTGGAGTGTATATTTTATTAACCCATTTCTTTTATTCTCTATCTTATTACTCTTTTAGCTACCAAAGGGATTTTTAAAAGTGTATCCTTGAACTTATTGCAGACCTCCTAAATTAGTATTTTAACCACTTCCCAAATAATATAAGGCCCTTATGATGATTTCATTTTTTTTAGAACCCTCATATCTTTTCTGCTATTATCATATAGCACATAATCATATGTACTATTATTGTATGTTTTTCTTTTACTTTATATATTCTGGAAGGCATTATTGTGACTGTTATTTTAAATAGTTGTTATTTTAAATATTGACATATTTTCCCTTTCCAGTGCTCAAAAGTCCTTTCTGTAGATTCAAATTTCCATCTGATATTGTTTTCCTTCACACTGAAAAAACCCTTTAACTTTTTCTTGTTGTGCTGCTCTACTGTTGACAATTGTTCTCAGCTTTTGTGTGTCTAAGCATGTCTTTATTTTACCTCCTTTTATCTCCAGATGTAGTTTTTTAAAGTTGTTTTTATTAAAGTATAATATTCAAACAATAAAATGTACCCATATTAAATGTATAATTTGATGAGTTGTAACAAATGTGTATACAATGGAATTAACACAACAATTAAGAAATAGAATGATCTCCATCAACAAAAAAGTTCCCTTGTTCCCATTCCCAGTTAATCTCCCTTCCCACCTCTGGCCCCAGGCAACCCCTAATCTGATTTCTGTCACTATGGATTAGATTTGTCTTTTAAAGAGCTTCATATAAATGGAATTGTACAGTATGTACTCTTTTGTGCCCAGCTTCTGCTAAGCATGATGTTTTAAAAATTCATCCATGTTGTTGCATATATAAATAGTTTATTCCATTGCATAGATATAAACATTCATTCACCAGTTGATGGATATTTGACTTGTTTCCAGCCATTGCTATTATAAAAGAAAAAAGCCTTCAAGAATATTTTTGTACATATGTATGGACATATGCTTTTAGTTCTTTTTTAAAATTTTTAAAAAATTTTCCATGCTTTTATTTCTTTTGGGTAAATATCTAGAATTGTAATTACTCGATCATATTGTAAGTGTTCCTTTAATTTTATAGGTAACTCAGCAACTATTTTCTGAAGTGGTGGTACCCTGTTACTTTCCTACCATCAATGTATTATCATTCCAGTTACTCCACACCCTAATTATCACTTGGTATTATCAGAGTTTTTTATCGTATTTTTTAAATTTTAGCCATTCCAATTAGTGTATAGTGATATCTTTGCAGTTTTTGTTGTTGTTGATTTTGGCCATTTACTTTATTTAAAATAGTTTCCCCATGAAAGCAAAATATGTGTTTGCAAAAAATTCAAGCATTATAGATGTATAGCAGATTTTATTATCTCTTCTGAATTTTTACTCAATTCTATTCACTGGGAGTTTGCACTTCCTTGATAACTAAAATGATGGCCATCTTTTCAGGTGCCCCACTAGCCATTCATATATATTCTTTTTATATTGTCTGTTAAAAATTTCGTTGCTAAATGTAAGATATTGGCTATAGTTTGTAGAAATATTTTGACACTGCACTTTCACAATTTGTAACAAATATTTCACAACCATGCAAGATGTTGGTGGTGGGAAGATGTATGGGAGCCTTGTATGATCATAGGTATTATTGTTTTGTAAATATACAAATTTTACTATACATTTATTGTTTATGTATACTCATGTATGAATGATATACTTCAAATAATTTTATTTTAAAAATGGGTTGCTTAGACCATCAAAGAAAAAAAGAGAAAAGATGCAAATAAATAAAATAAAAAATGAAAGCAGGGATATTACCACTGACCCCACAGAAATAAAAGAGATCGTAAAAGGATATGAACAACTGTATGTCAACAAACTAAACAATGTAGATGAAAGGGAAAAATTCCTAGGAACATATAGACAACCTACCCTGACCCTAGAAGAAATAGTAGATCTCAACAAACCAATCACAAGATTAAAATAGTCATCAACAACTTCTCAAAATGAAAAGTCTAGAACCAGATGGTTTCACAGGTGAGTTCTACCAAGAATTCAAAGATTTATAACAATCCTACTCAAGCTTTTCCAAAAAACTGAACAAGAAGGAATGCTACCAAATTCATTCTATGAGCCAATATCACCCTAATCCCAAAGCCAGATAAAAATATTACAAAAAAAAAAATTATGGACCCATTTCTCTAATAAATACAGACATAAAAATCCTCAACAAAATACTTGCTAATCAAATCCAACAACACATTAAAAGAACTATTTATCACAATCAAGTGGGTTTTATACCAGGCATGCAAGAGTGGTTCAACACAAGCAATCAGCACAATACACCAAATTAATAAATCAAAGAAGAAAAACCACATGATCTAATTGACTGACACAGAAAAGGCATTTGACAAATACAGCATCTTTTCTTAATAAAAATACTACAAAAGATAGGAATTGAAGGAAACTTTCTCAATATGATAAGGCTACATTTGAAAAACCCTCATCTAACATTGTTCTCAATGGTGAAAGACTGAAAGTTTCCCACTGAAATTAGGAGCAAGACAAGAATGCCCACTGTCACCACTGTTGTTCAATATAGTGCTAGAGGTTCTAGCTAGAGCAAGCAGGCAAGAAAAAGAGAGAAAAGGCATCGAAATTGGAAAGGAAGAAGTAAAACTTTCACTATTTGCAGATGATATGATCCTCTACTTAGAAGTCCTGAAATTTTATGACAAAGCTGCTGGAATTAATAAACAATTTCAATAAAGTGCCAGGATAAAAGATTAATATGCAAAAATAGGTGGTGTTGCTATACATTAGTAATGCACAATCTGAGGAGGAGGTCAGGAAAAAAATTCCACTTGCAATATCAACTAAAAGGATCAAATATTTAGGAATAAACTTAACCAAGAATGTAAAGCAATTGTATTCAGAAAATCACAATGCATTGCTAAAAGAAATTTTAAAAAAAGACCTAAATAATGGGAAGTGCATTCCATGCTCATGGATTGGAAGATTAATATAATTAAGATATCAATTCTATCCAAATTGATATACAGATTCAATGCAATCCCAATAAAAATTCCACTGGCATTTTTTAAAGAAATTGACAACACAATTATCAAATCTATTTGGAAGGGTAAGGGGCCCTGAATAGCCAGAAACATCTCAAAAGTGAAAAGCAAAGTTCCAGACTTTAAATCATATTACCTAGCTACAGTGGTAAAAAGATCATGGTACTGACATAAAGATAGTCACATAGATCAATGGAACCGAATTGATGGTTTAGAAACAGACCTCACATCTATGGTCAAGTGAATTTTGACAAGCCTGTCAAATCCACCCAGCTGGGTAAGAACAGTCTATTCAACAAATGGTGCAGGGAGAAGTGGATATCCATAGTCAAAAAAAAGAAAAAAGACCCCTACCTCACACCTTATACAAAAATTAACTTGAAATGGATCAAAGACCTAATATGAAAGTTAGAACCATAAAATTCCTAGAAGAAAATGTAGGAAAACATCTTCAAGACCTGGTGGTAGGTGGTACATTCTTAAACCTTACACCTTCTTAAACCTGACACCAAAAGCACAAAGAATGAAAGAAAACATGAATAAGTGGGATCTCCTCAAACTTAAATACTGTTGTGATTCAAAGTATTTCATCAAGTTTAAAAAAGCAGCCCACTCAATTGGAGAAAATATTTGGAAACAACATATCTGATAAGGGTTTGATTTCCATTCTATATAAAGAGATCATAAAAACAACAATAAAGGTACAAGCAATCCAATTTAAAAATGGGCAAAAGACTTAAATAAACATTTCTCCAAAAAGGAAATACAAATGGCCAAAAAGTATGTGAAAAAAATGTTCACTCTCACTAGCTATTATGAAAATGCAAATCAAAACAACAAGATATCATCTTACACTGCATAGAATGGCCCTTATTTTTAAAAAAACAAAACAGAAAACAGTAAGGCTGGAGAGATGTGGAGATATGGGAACACTCCTTTACTGTCAGTGGGATTGTAAAATGGTGCAGCCTTTGTGGAAGACAGTTCGGCAGTTTCTCAGGAAGCTAAATATAGAAATGCCATATGATCCAGCAATTCCTCTGCTAGGAATATATGCAGAAGAACTGAAAACTGCGATGCAAACAGACATCAGCACACCGATGTTCATAGAGGTGTTATTCACAATTGCCAAAAGATGGAAACAACCCAAGTTTCCAACAACCAATGTTGGATAAACAAAATGTGATATATAAATATGATGGAATACTATGCTGCTGTAAGAAGAAATGAAATTGGGACACACGATAACATGTAGGAATCTTGAAGACATTATGCTAAGTGAAATAAGCCAGACACAAAAGGACAAATTTTGCATGGTCCCACTAATATGAACTAAATATGAAGAATAAATGCATGGAGTTAAAACCTGGAGTATAGGTTATTAGTACATAAGAGGAGGGCTGTGAAGGACTATTGATGTTAATGTATGTAGAATTTTTATTTAACTTACTATAAATTTTTGGAAATGGATAGAGTTGATAGTAAAACATTATAGTGAGTAGCAGCAGGTTTATAAATGGAATTGTGGCTGAAAAGGGTAGTCTAGGGATATAAATGTCAATTGAAAGAAAAGTAGAGAAGATGGCTTCTGAGTGAGTGTACCCTCATCATCTCTCCTCCAAAAAACTGGCTGAGTGGGGACAGAATACTGCCTGAGTGAGCAGTTTTAGGAACCCACAAAGCAGGAGGTTTCTGGACATCAATCTGGAAAGACTGTGACAAAAGGAGTGTTTGCTCAAGGTAAAACCATGGGTTTCTGACACTAGAGCCAGAAGCTCTGGGAAGGCAAAACCCTTCCCCTAGGGCTGATAGCTGCAGCATCCCCTGAACACTGCCGGATGCAGGACGGTGTTCCCCAGCCCATGTTCCCCAAACATGTGATCCCCGAACCTGTGTTCCCTGAACCTTGTGTTCCCCAAATCCCGTGTTCCCCATAACCTACATTCCCCAAACCTGCATTCCCTGAGTCCGCATTCTCCTAAACCCGCATTCCCTGAACCCAGCACTCCCCAAACTCCCACATTCACCCAGCCCTCTGGTCTCAGATGACCTCCGAGAGTGGGAGGGTTTTGGTGAGGCACGCAGAGGGGCCCAAGGAGTGCAGGTTGGATTGGCTAGTCCCCCATTTTTTTGAGCTTGGAGTAGCATACCAGCTGGCTTGGGGAGAGGCTAGGAAGAGAGGAAAGGTGGATCTGCTAAGAGAGCTTGATTTACCTAAATGCCCTGGGATAGGGAAACTTGGTCTGGGAGAAGGAGGAGTCAGAAAATTAGCTAGTCTTGCATAGCACATCTAAGGGAGAGGGACAGTAGGATGTGCTTTATAGGCTTCCAATAACATATTTAGGGTTCCTGGCAAGGTGTGGGTACTCTCTCTCAAAGAAACTAAAAGTCATTATTTTCTGAGCTGAGTTGATTCACCAGAGTCCCATTTGAATCTCCAAGGGGAGCCCTCTCAGAGCCTTCCTGCTGCCCTGGAAGAGAGAGAAGTGAGGAAGGGAGAAAGGGGGAAGGATAGATTCCTAAGCAGTTTATTCAACTGCAAAGAGGATTCCTTGCTTGAGGCCTTGTCTGGTCTTTTTTGTTGGTTTGTTTTCTTGTCTTTCCTTCCTCTTTATCTCCCCATGGTCTCCTGCCCTTCCTTTTTTTCCTTTTTCCTTTTTTTCTATTAGATGGTGCAGGCAGTATTTCTTATTTGCTGTGCTTCCTCATCCTCGATTTCCTCTTTTCTGTGTATACTGATTTGGGCTACCAATGCTATCCCCTTTCCTTTACATCTTTCTATCTTCCATCATCTATTGTTTCTCTTACATTCCACCTCTTATTGTTTAGCCCCTAATTTTTCTGACTTTTTATTTCTAACACCTCTATTCTGTTTTCTATCTTTTATTCACTCCTTATGTTATTGTCCTTTCTTTTCTCTTTCCCTCTCCCCTGACCACATTGGCCTTTTAATTCATATTCTTTCCCACATTTGGTTTACCATCTCATTGTAGGTACTCCACTTTTTTACTGTTATAATTCTACACAGCTTACATGAGTTTAATATCCATTCTCCTAGATCTCACAAGGTTTTTCTGCTAACATTTACTATCAATACTACTACTACACTTTTTCTTTTCTTATCTCTTTTGCTTCCCTGGTCCTAATATTTTCCTTCAAGGGAACTTAGAGAACAGCAAGGAAATAGAATAAGATGAACAAAGTGTCAAAGAGAGGACTTAACACACACACAAAAACAGCACCTAAATAAACCACAAGACTAGACAGAAAAGTTAATCAACTGAACAAACCCATCAATATAAAATGATGACCAGAGAGCAACAAAAAATTACAAACCATACCAATAATCAGGAAAACATGGCCCAATCCAATGAAAAACTAAAAACCAGGAAGAGGATCAGAACATCGAACAACTAATCAAAGCTCTCAAAGCATATATAATGGACCAATTTAATGAAGTGAAGAAAGAGATTAAGGATATTAAGAAAACACTTGGAGAGCATACTGAAGAAATTGAAAACATATGCAAAAAGATAATGGATATAATGGTGATGAACGGCACAACCCAAGAAATAAAAAATACACTCTCAGCAAATAACAGCAGATTTGAAGAGGCAGAGGAAAGAATTAGTGATGTGGAAGACAGTACATTTGAAGTCAAACAGATAGTAGAATTGATTGATAAAAAGATAGAAAAATTCCAGCAGGAACTTAGGGACCTCAATGATAACACAAAATGCACAAACATTTGCATTATAGACATTCCAGAAGGAGAAGAGAAGGGAAAGGGGACAGAAGGGATGTTGGAGGAAATAATGGCTAAAAACGTCCCAAACCTATTGTAGGAGATGGATGTACATGTCCAGGAAGGACAGCACATCCCATATAGTATAATTCCAACAGGTCTACCCCAAGACATATACTTGTCAAATTATCCAATGCTAAATAAAGACAAAGAGAAAATACTGAAAGCAAGACAAAAGAGAACCATCACATACAAGGAAAGCTCAATAAGATTAAGTGCTGATTTCTCATCTGAAACCATGGAGGTAAGAAAACAGTGGTATGACATAGTCAAGGTACTAAAAGAAAAATTTCCAGCCAAGAATACTGTATCTAGCAAAGCTGACAATCAAAAATGATGGAGAGTTTGAAATATTCACAGACAAACAGAAACCAAGAGAATATACCAACAAGAAACCTGTCCTTCAAGAAATATTAAAGGGAATTCTGTGGGAGGAAAGAAAAAAACAGGAGACACAAAGTTGGAGGTGAGTGTTAGAACAACTAAAAAGACAAAAAGAGAAGAAAAAAAAAACATATGACATACACAAATCCAAAGAAAATATGGCTATTGTAAGTAATTCCTTGAGAATACTAACACTGAATGCCAATGGATTAAACTCACCTGTCAAGAAACACAGATTCAAAGAACGGATAAGGAAATGACCCATCTATATGTTGTCTACAAGAAACATATCTTAGACTCAAGGATTCAAGGAGGTTGAAAGTGAATGGCTGGAAAACAATCTTACAAGCAAACAATAACCAAAAAAAGGGCAGGAGTAGCTATGTTAATATCGGACAAAATAGACTTCAAATGCAAAACTATTGTGAGAGACAAAGATGGATACTACATATTAGTAAAAGGGGTAATTTTTCAAGAAGAAAGAACGATCATAAACATTTGTGTTCCTAACCAGGGCACCTCCAAATATGTGAGGCAAACAGTGGAAAAACTAAGTGAAGGAATAGATACCTCTACAATTATAGTGGGGGACTTTAATACACCACTGTCACCATTGGACAGAACATCTCAACAGAGAATCAATAAAGAAACAATGACTTTGAACAATATAATAGAGAAGCTGGACCTAAGAGACATATACAGAACATTACACCCAAACAGCAGGATATACATTCTTCTCAAGTGCACATGGATCATTCTCCAAGATAGACCACATGCTAGGCCACAGAGAAAGTTTCAATGAATTCAGAAAGACTGAAATCATACCAAATAATTTCTCTGACCACAATGGAATGAAGCTGGAAATATGCAAGGGCCAGAGACCCAGATTAGGCACCAAGATATAGAAGTTAGGCAACACTCTCTTAGAGAAACAGTGAGTCAAGGAGGAAATCTCAAAAGAAATCAGTAACTACCTTGAAACTAATGCAAATGACAACACAACATATCAAAACTTATGGGATGCAGGAAAAGCTATACTGAGAAGGAAATTAATAGCCATAAGTTCATACATCAAAAAAAGAAGGCAGAGCTAAAATCAAAGACCTAACTGCACACTTGGAGGAATTAGTAAAAAAACAACAACAAGCTAACCCCAAAGGAAGAAGAAAGAAAGAAATAACAAGATCAGAACAGAACAAAATGAAATGGAAAATAAGAAAGTGCTGGAAAAAAATAAAACAAAGAGCTGGTCCTTTGAGAAGATCAATAAAATTGACAAACCTTAGCTAGACTAACAAAGAAAAAAGAGAGAAGATGCAAATACACAAAATAAGAAATGAGAAAGGGGTTATCACCACTGACCCTACAGAAATAAAGAATATCATAAAAGGATACTTTGAAAAAAAATATGCCAAAAAGAAGGACAATTTAGAGGAAATGGACAAATTCCTAGAAACACATAAGCAGCCTACGTTGATGAAAGAAGAAATTGATGATCTCAACAAACCAATTACAGGTAAAGAGGTAGGATCAGTCATTAAAAGCCCAACTAAGAAGAGGCCTGGGCCAGATTGCTTCACAGGTGAATTCTACCAAACATTCCAGAAAGAACTAACAACAATTTTGCTTAAACTGTTTCAAAAAATTGAAGTAGAAGAAACATTGCCTGACTAATTCTATGATGCCAACATTACCCTAAAACCAAGCCAAACAAAGACACCACAAGAAAGGAAAATTATAGGCCAATCTCTCTAATTAACCTAGATGCAAAAATCCTCAACGAAATATTTGCTAATTATATTCAACAACACATCAAATGAATTATACACCATGACCAAGTGGGTTTCATCCCCAGTATGCAAGGATGGTTCAACATTAAGAAAATCAATTAATGTCATACACCATACAAAAAGATCAAAGGGAAAAATTAAATGATAATATCTATAGATGCAGAAAAAAGCATTTGACAAAATACAGCACACTTTCTTGATAAAAACCCTGCAAAAAATAGGAATAGAAGGAAACTTTCTGAACATGATCAAGGGTATATATGAAAAACCCACAGTTAACATTATTTACAATGGTGAAATCGTAAAAATTTTCCCTCTAAGATCAGGAACAAGACAAGGATGCCCACAATCACCACTCCTATTGAACATTGTGTTAGAAGTACTTGCTCGAGCACTGAGGCAACAACCAGATATAAAAGGCATCCAAATTGGAAAGGAAGAAATGAAAATTTCACTATTTGCAGACAACATGATCCTATACATATAAAGCCCTGAGACGTCTACAACAAAGCTTCTAAAACTTGTAAATGAGTTCAGTAAAGACACAGGTTATAAGATCAATGTACAAAAATCAGTAGCATTTCTGTACACCAATAATGAGCAATCTGAGGAGGAAATCAAGAAACAAATACCTTTGACAATAGTAAATTAAAAAATCAAATACCTAGAAATAAATTTAATTAAAGATGTAAAAGACTTATAAATAGAAAACTACATGACACTGTTCAAGGAAATCAAAGATTTAAACAAATGGAAGAATATTGCCTGTTCATGGATAGGAAGACTAAGATTTCTATCCTACTAAAACTGATCTACAGATTCAATGCAATCCCAATAAAAAATCAACACAGCCTTTTTAATGAAATAGAAAAACTAACAATGAAATTTATTTGGAAGGGAAAGAGGCCCAGAATAGCCAAAGACATATTGAAAAAGAAAAATGAAATGGGAGGAATCAAATTACCTGACCTCAAAACATACTACAAAGCTACAGTTGTGAAAACGGCATGGTATTGGCACAAGGATAGATACACTGACCAATGGAAGCGAATTGAGAGTCCTGATATAGATCCTTACATATACAGTCACCTGATATTCAACAATGCCACCAAACCCACTCAACTGGGAAAGAATGGCCTTTTCAACAAATGGTGCTTGCAGAACTGGATATCCATATGCAAAAGAACAAAAGAGGATTACCATCTCACACCTTATACAAAAATCAACTTAAGATGGATCAAAGACCTAAATGTAAGAGACAAGACCATAAAGACCTTGGAAAACAATGTAGGGAAGCATCTACAGGATGATGTAATAGGAAATGGCTTCATGAACTTCACACCCAAAGCACAAGCAGCAAAAGAACAAATAGATAAATGGGACCTCCTCAAAATTAAAGCCTTTTGCTCCTCAAAATTGTTTGTCAAGAAAAGACAGCCTACCTAATGGAGGAAAATATTTGGTAGCCATTTATCTGGTAGGAAACTAACATCCTGCATATATAAAGAAATCCTATATTTTGAAAATAAAAAGACAACCCATTTTAAAAATGGGCAAGAGATTTGAACAGATGCTTCTCTAAAGAAGAAATACAAATGGCTAAAAATCACATGAAAAAATACTCAAAATCACTAGCTATTAGGGAAATGCAAATTAAAACCACAATGAGATACCATCTTACTCCCATAAGACTGGTGCCTATTAAAAAAACTGAAGACTACAAGTGTTTGAAAGGATGTGGAGGCGTGGGAACACTCATCCACTGCTGGTGGGAATGCAGAAGGATCCACTTATTCTGGAGGACAGTTTGGTGGTTGCTCAAAAAACTAGCTATAGATTTGCCATATGTCCCAGCAATTCCACTGCTATATATCCAAAAGAACTGAAAACAAGGACACAAACTGATATATGCACACCAATGTTCATGGTGGCATTATTCACTATTGCCAAAAGTTGGAATCAACCCAAATGCCTATCAACAGATGAATGGATAAACAAAATGTGGTACATACATACAATGGAATACTACTCAGCTATAAGAAGGAATACAGTACAAACACATGGGGTAACATGGATGAATCTTGAGGAGTTTATGTTGAGTGAAGCAAGCCAGGCATTGAAGGACAAATGCTACATGATCTCTGATGTGAAATAAGGAAAGCAAGCTGTCTCAGAGAGCTATAGACTGAATGATAGGCTTACAGGAAATTCTGGAGGAGAGGAAGGTTGTGAGCTGATGCTCATGGGTGAAATCTATGATAAAGTGGAAGTAAGTAGTTGTACAGGAAAGTGATAAGACAGGGGCATAGGGATACTCCTGAGTGGGGCTTTGCAGGCTTGAGGGGGGCTAGGTTTGGGAGGATGAGTCAGATAACCCAAGGAATTTGGGGGAGGGTTGGGGGGAACAGAAGAACATGGGAGATTGTCAGGTATGTGGTTGAAACTACAACATTGAGAAAACTCTTTAGAAAATGTAACAAGGACGAGTTACCTGTTTAAGGTGCTTAATAGGGGGCATCTTGCACAGGCGCAGCTTCTAGGGAGTGTGTCAGTGCTCATCTTGTGATAGTGTGTTACATCATTGTGTGGAGACTCATACAATGTGTGGGAAGGTGTACCCGCATCCTCGGGAGGCCTGCTGTTCTCAAACATAGCGAATTGTGTCTTTCGAGAGAATTGGTAGCTCCCAGTGGGGTAGGACAGTCTAGAGTGTCAAGTCCTCAACATTGTTGCAAGTATCGGCAAATCTGGTCCGTCAAGCAGTGAAGCTTGGTTGTCATTGTGGGCCCTGAGGGGCAGGGGAGAGAGGAACAGAATAGATGGAAGCAGGGTAACTGGGGTCAATGGAAATATTCCACAAGATCTTGCAATGATGGATATAGGACATGTTAAATTTCACCAGAAATGTATAAAAGTCTATAGGCTAAAATGTAGACTATAATGTAAACCATAGCTAATTAAAAATTTAGAAAATTGTACAGTCAAAAATATAAACCATAATGTAAACAAAATGGAATCATGTTTAATAACTGTGTTTCAACATCTGTACATCAGCTACAGCAAATATAATATGAACATGTAAAAGGAGCCTTACTGGGGAAGGGGGAAAAGGTTTTGATATTGGATATATTGGAGTCCCCTATATTGCATATGTGTCTTTACTGTGATCTAAAACTTTTTTGAAGACAAAATTTAAAAAAAAATTTTTTTTTAAAGATGTAGACACAGGAAGGAATGAAAGAAATTGCCTTGCCACTGTACATTCAGGGCAACACCTATTACAGTGAAGAAAGGCAAAACATCAAAAACAAAGTTTGATGATATTTTTCATTTTTTAATACCCCAATTTATTTTTTACTTTATTTTAGTTTTTCTAAATTAGTATGTATTCTATTTCTAATCCTTAAACCTATCATTACTATTTCATTTTCCTACTAATTGAATTTGGCAATATATTAGGCTTCATTTTTTAAGAAGTTTTGGACCACAGAGGGGTTCAACTACAGCAGGGGAGGAACACTGGTATGGGTGTTATTGAAGGGGGACACATGGTTGGGAGGGAGTTCTCCAGGGCATGTGTATGGGGTATATAAAAATGTTAGGATATTCATTGGGTATTTTCATAGTAGTTACAGTTACAAACAATAACTGAGGGAGTGCTGAGTTCCTAGCCAGGAGAGCTCTGTCACATTCCCCAACGGAACAGCAACAATCCCCCAACTGCAAGGGCAAAGACAAGTGAAGAAGGATGGTTCAATGATGACCTTGAATAAAAGGGGGAAATGGTAAAGGCAAATGAGTTTATATAGCTAACAGTCTTCAAGAAAGAGTTGGGGAGAGGAGGAGGCAAGATGGCGGCTGAGTGAACTTCCGGGTTACTAGCTCCTGGAGGGAATCGGCTGGGAGGCGTCGGAGACTCCTTGGGACCGGGCTGTTTCGGGATTTTTCCTGGTCCCAAGGTGTTTAGACATCGATTTGGAGGGAAGGTAACAGAGAGGATCCATCCGTGAAATATACACGGAGATCCCAGCTACGTGTGGAGGATTCCCTCCTTGGGTAGGCAGAGCCGAGGCAGCTAGCACCGCGCCGAGCCCCGGTGGGCGGCGGCCAGGGTAGCCTAGCTGGGCCACGGTGGGCAGCGGGCGGGGTATCCGAGCCACGCCGCGGTGGGTGGCGGGCGGGAGAGCCGAGCCGCGCTGTGCCGCGGCGGGCGGCGGGCAAGGGAGCCGAGCCCAGCCGAGCTGCGGCGGGTGGCGGGCGGTGGGCGGGAGAGCCGAGCCGCGCTGTGCCGCGGCGGGCGGCGGGCAAGGGAGCCGAGCCCAGCCGAGCTTAGCCGCACCGCGGCGGGCGGCGGGCGGGGAAGCCGAGCCGGGCCGAGCCCAGCTGAGCCACGGAGGGCGAGGGGGCCAAGCCCAGCCGAGCTCAGTCGAGCCCAGCCGCGCCGCGGAGGGTGGCGGGCAGGGAAGCCAAGCCCAGCCGGGCCCAGCTGAGCCCAGCCGAGCCGTGGCGGGCGAGGAGCCGAGCCCAGACGAGCTCGGCCGAGCCCAGCCGCGCCACGCCGGGCGGGAGAGCCGAGCCGCGCTGCGCCGCGGCGGGCGGCGGGCGGGAAAGCCGAGCCTAGCCGAGCCCAGCCGAGCCGCGACGGGCGGGGGACCTGAGCCCAGCCAAGCCTAGCGAAGCCCAGGCAAGCCCAGCCGAGCCACGGAGGGCAGGGGACCGGAGCCCAGCCGAGCCCAGCCGAGCCCAGCCGAGCCTGGCGGCGGGGTTTCTGTTCTTTGTTTTTTGTTTTTTTTTTGTATTTTTTTTATTTTTTTTTTTTTATTTTTGTTGTTGTTGTTGTTGTTTTTAATCCTCTCTTTCCTGTCCTCAATATTCTTCTTATACTATTTTATCTTAACAATACAATAGGTCCTACAGGAAATACCTCACATTTGCTGGGTTTCCTCACCCTCCACTGCCTCATTTTTCTGTGAATAGATTTAGCCTATCTACACTATCCCCTTTCCCCTACAACTTGATATCCTCCACCATCTGCTATCTCTCCTATATTCCATCTCCCTTTCTTTGATCCGCAAAGTGTCTAACTCTTAATTTCTAATACCTTTGTTTAGTTTTCCATCTGGTATTCATCCCTGAAACTATTACCTTTCTTTTCTCTTTCCCTCTCTCACGGAAACAATAGCCTCTTAGTACGTACCACATTCCTCCCATATTCAGTCATCTACCTCATTATAGGTACTTTCCTACTACTATAACTCTACACAATTTACATGATCTAACCTCCATCCTCCCAGAACTCATATTGTTGCTTTGTTAACATATATCACCAATACTACTTCACACTTTTTCCTCCCTTACACAATTGCCTTTCCCCAGCACTAATACTTTCCTTTAAAGTGAGCTTAACTAGCAATAAGAAATTGGAATAAGAAGAACAAAGTGACAAAGAGAAGATATAACACTTACGCAAAAACAACAGCTAATTAATCCCCAAGACTAGACAAAGAAGCTAAGGAACTGATTAAACCCATCAAG
Organism: Dasypus novemcinctus; assembly: GCF_030445035.2. Taxonomy (NCBI): domain Eukaryota; kingdom Metazoa; phylum Chordata; class Mammalia; order Cingulata; family Dasypodidae; genus Dasypus; species Dasypus novemcinctus. The sequence goes on along the minus strand of NC_080682.1, from coordinate 107,219,591 downwards.
AAAAAATGTTGACAAGACAGCAACAAAAATCTACAAACCAAACCAGTAATCAGGAAAACATGGCTGAATCCAATCAGGAAGGGGGACAGGACTTCGCACAAGCAATGAAAGATCTCAGATTATTTATCACCGACAAATTTGATGAAGTAATGAAAGAGGTTAACAGCATGAAGACAACACTTGGAGGGGAAATTGCAGACATGCGCAAAAAAATAACAGACATGATGGAAATGAACACCACAATTCAAGAAATCAAAAATACACTTGCAGCAAATATCAGCAGACTAGAAGAGGCAGAGCAGAGAATTAGTGATGTGGAAGACAGTGCATTGGAAATCAATCAGATAGTAGAAGTGGTCAATAAAAAGGTAGAAAAAATCCAGATAGGACTTAGGGACCTGAATGATAACGCAAAACGCTCAAACATACGTATTATAGGCATTCCAGAAGGAGAAGAGAAGGGAAAGGGGTCAGAAGGACTGTTGCAGGAAATAATGAATGAAAACTTCCCAAATCTACTGAAAGAGACAGATGTACATATCCAAGAAGCACAGCGCACTCCACTGGTCATAAACCCCAACAGGCCCACCCCAAGACATATACTTGTCAAATTATCCAATGCTCAAGACAAAGAAAAAATTCTAAAAGCAGCAAGAGAAAAGAAAACCATCACATACAAGGGAAACTCCATAAGATTAAGTGCTGATTTCTCATCTGAAACGATGGAGGCAAGAAGGCAGTGGTATGATATAGTCAAGGTACTAAAGGAAAAAAATTTCCAGCCAAGAATACTCTATCCAGCTAAACTAGCATTCAAAAATGATGGATAGTTCAAAATATTCACAGATAAACAGAAACTGAAAGAGTATATCAACATTCTGCAGGAAGAAAGGAAAAAACAGGACAGTCAGAGATGGAGGAGAGTGTAAAAGCAACAAGAAAGACAAAAATAGAAGGGGAAAATAAAATAATACAAACAAAATGTAACAAACACAAATCCAACCAAAATATGGCTACCATAAATAACTCTCTAAACATAATAACACTGAATGTCAATGGACTAAACTCACCTATCAAAAGATTCAGACTGGGACACTGGATAAGGAAATACGACCCATCTATATGCTGTCTACAAGAGACACATCTTAGACCCAGAGACTCATGGAGGTTGAAAGTGAATGGCTGGAAAACAATCATACAAGCAAACAACAACCAAAAAAAGGCAGGAGTAGCTATATTAATATCAGACAAAATAGACTTTAAATGCGAAACAATTGTGAGAGACAAAGAAGGATACTATATTTTAGTGAAAGGGACAATCTGTCAAGAAGATCGAACAATCATAAATATTTATGCTCCTAACAAGGGCGCCTCTCAATATGTGAGGCAAACGCTGGAAAAACTAAGTGAAAGAATAGATGCATCTACAATTATAGTGGGGGATTTTAATACACCACTATCAACTCTGGACAGAACATCTCAAAAGAGAATCACTAAAGAAACAAAACATTTGAACAGTATATTAGAAGAGCTGGATCTAATAGACATATATAGATCATTACACCCAAACACAGCAGGATATACATTTTTCTCAAGCGCACATGGAACATTCTCCAAGATTGACCATATGCTAGGCCACAAAGAAAGGCTTAATGAATTCAGAAAGATCGAAATCATACAAAACAATATCTCTGACCACAGTGGAGTGAAGCTGGAAATTTGCAAGGGACAGAGACCCAGACTCCACACGACAATTTGGAAATTAAACAGCACACTCTTAGAAAAACAGTGGGTCAAAGAGGAAATCTCAAAAGAAATCAATGACTACCTTGAAACAAATGATAATGATAACACAACATACCAAAATTTATGGGATGCAGCAAAAGCGGTACTGAGAGGGAAATTTATAGCCATAAATTCATATATCAAAAAAGAAGAAAGAGCAAAAATTGGAGAACTAACTGCACTTTTGACGGAATTAGAAAAACAACAACAAAGTAACCCAACAGGAAGAAGAAGGAAGGAAATACAAAGATAAGAGCAGAACTAAATGAAATAGAAAATAAGAAAGCACTTGAAAAAATAAACAAGACCAAGAGCTGGTTTTTTGAGAAGATCAACGAAATTGACAAACCTTTAGTGAGACTAACAAAGAAAAAAAGAGAAAAGATGCAAATACACAAAATAAGAAATGAGAAAGGTGATATCACCACTGACCCCACAGAAATAAAGACTATCATAAGAGGATACTTTGAAAAACTATATTCCAACAAAAATGACAATTTAGAGGAAATGGACAAATTCCTAGAAACACATAAGCAGCCCATACTGACGAAAGAAGAAATTGATGATCTTAACAAACCAATCACAAGCAAAGAGATAGAATCAGTCATTAAAAATCTCCCAACTAAGAAGAGCCCAGGGCCAGATGGCTTCACAGGTGAATTCTACAAAACATTCCGGAAAGAACTAACACCAATCCTGTTGAAACTATTCCAAAAAATTGAAACAGAAGGAACACTGCCTAATTCCTTCTATGATGCCAACATTACCCTAGTACCAAAGCCAAACAAAGACACCACAAGAAAGGAAAATTACAGACCAATTTCTCTAATGAACCTAGACGCAAAAATACTTAACAAAATACTTGCTAATCGTATTCAACAACACATTAAACAAATTATACACCATGACCAAGTGGGATTTATTCCAGGTATGCAAGGATGGTTCAACATAAGAAAATCAATCAATGTAATACACCATATAAACAGATTGAGAGAAAAAAAACACATGATTATATCTATAGATGCAGAAAAGGCATTTGACAAAATACAGCACACCTTCCTGATAAAAACACTCCAAAAGATCGGAATACAAGGAAACTTTTTGAACATGATAAAGAGTATATATGAAAAACCGAAAGCCAACATTGTTTATAATGGCGAAATCCTGAAATCCTTCCCTCTAAACTCAGGAACAAGACAAGGATGCCCATTGTCTCTGCTCCTATTTAACATTGTCTTGGAAGTACTTGCTCGAGCACTGAGACAAGAACCAGATATAAAAGGCATTCAAATTGGAAGGGAAGAAGTAAAAATTTCATTATTTGCAGATGACATGATCCTATATATATAAAAAACCCTGAGAGATCTACAACAAAGCTCCTAGAACTCATAAATGAGTTTAGTAAAGTCGCAGGTTATAAGATCAATGCGCAAAAATCAGTAGCATTTCTATACACCAATAATGAGCAAGATCAGGAGGAAATCAAGAAACAAATACCATTCACAATAGTAAATAAAAAAATCAAATACTTAGGAATAAATTTAACTAAAGAGGTAAAAAACTTATACATCGAGAACTATACAAGATTGTTCAAGGAAATCAAAGAAGACCTAAATAAATGGAAGAATATTCCCTGTTCATGGATAGGAAGACTGAATATTATTAAGATGTCTATCCTACCAAAACTGATCTACACATTCAATGCAATCCCAATAAAAATCAACACAGCCTTCTTTAAGGAACTAGAAAAACTAACTATGAAATTTATTTGGAATAGAAAGAGGCCCCAAATAGCCAAAGACATATTGAAAAAGAAAAACGAAATAGGAGGAATCACACTTCCTGACTTCAAAACATACTACAAAGCTACAGTAGTGAAAACAGCATGGTACTGGCATAAGGAGAGACACACAGACCAATGGAATCTAATTGAAAGTTCAGATATAGAACCTCATGTATATAGCCATATAATATTCGATAAAGCCACCAAACCCTCTCAACTGGGAGAGAATGGCCTATTCAACAAATGGTGCCTGGAGAACTGGATAGCCATATGTAGAAGAATGAAAGAGGATTACCATCTCACACCTTATACAAAGATCAACTCAAGATGGATCAAAGACCTAAATATAAGAGCCAAGACCATAAAGACCTTAGAAAGCAGTGTAGGGAAACATCTACAGGACCTTGTAATAGGAAATGGCTTCATGAATATCACACCAAAAGCACGAGCAGCAAAAGAACAAATAGATAAATGGGGCTACCTCAAAATTAAAGCCTTCTGCACCTCAAAGGAGTTTGTCAAGAAAGTAAAAAGGGAACCCACACAATGGGAGAAAATATTTGGCAACCATATATCTGATAAGAGACTTATAACTTGCATATATAAAGAACTCATATATCTTGAAAACAAAAAGATAAACAACCCATTTAAAAAATGGGAAAAAGACTTAAACAGACACTTCTCCAAAGAAGAAATACAAATGGCTAGAAAGCACATGAAAAAATGCTCCAAATCTCTAGCAATCAGGGAAATGCAAATCAAAACTACAATGAGATACCATCTTACTCCCATAAGATTGGCAGCCAAAAAAAAACAGTAGAATACAAATGCTGGAGAGGATGTGAAGAAAGGGGAACACTCATCCATTGCTGGTGGGAATGCAGAAGGATCCAACTATTCTGGAGGACAGTTTGGCGGTTTCTCAAAAAATTATCCATAGATCTGCCATATGACCCAGCAATACCACTGCTGGGTATATACCCATCAGATCTGAAAACAAGGACACAAACCGATATATGTACACCAATGTTCATAGCAGCATTGTTCACTATCGCCAAAAGTTGGAATCAATCCAAATGTCCATCAACAGATGAGTGGATCAATAAAATGTGGTATATACACACAATGGAATACTATTCAGCTGTAAGAACCAATACACTACAATCGCACGTGATAACATGGATGAACCTTGAGAATCTTATGTTGAGTGAAGCAACTCAGGCATTGAAGGACAAATACTATATGACCTCAATGATATGAAATAAGTTAACTGCCTCAGAGAGCTAGAGTTTGGAAAAGTGGCTTACAGGAAATCGGGGGGTGGAGGAAGGATGTGAGTTAATGTCTGCAGGGGTGGAATCTGTGATGAGCTGGCAGTAAGTATGAGCACAAAGAAGGGACAAAATGGGGGCAAGGGGTTACCTTTGGGTGGGGTTTTCTGGGTTTGAGGGGGGCTGGGGATGGGAAGAGGGGTAATATTGTCCAAGAAATAGGTGGGAGGGAGGGAATATGGGAGAGTGTCAGAAGTTCGTTGAGAAGTAAATGTTGAATAAAACGTATCAAAGAATAAGTAGGAGGGTTACCTGGTTAGGACGCTCAGGGAGTATGGTCTGATGCGTGACGGACTCTGGAGGGAATAGCTGAAGGCTCATTTTGCCAAGGTGGGTTCTACCATTGGGTGGGGTGGACCCATATCCTGGGGAAGACTAATGCCGTTGAATAGAGAGAACTGTATCTCTCGTGAGAAAGGACGGCTCCCAGGGTATTAGATTGGCAGGCATTGTGGGCCCTAAGGGGAGGGGAAAATGGATGTGGAATGGATGGAATAAAGGTAAATAAGGGGGCAAAAGAGGAGTTATGTGAGAGTACACGAGGATGAATATAAAACAGCTAATATTACACCAAAAACATATAGGGGACGACAGACCAATAATGTAAACCATATTGTAAAACATAGGATAACTAAAAAATTTTGAAAACTGTATATCCTAAAGTATGGACCACAATGTATGCACAGATGTCACCTTCTTTGAAAGCTATTGTCTCGGAGTCTGTACATCAGTTTCAGTAAATATGATATGAATAAGTTAAAAGATTATTGCTGTGCAAGGGAAAAGGTTTTATGGTGGATCTGGCGAAATACTGTATATTGTATATATGAATTTCGGTGATCTAAGACTCTTCTGAAGCTGACATTATGTTGGGATTCACTTTATGGGAAGTTTTGGATCACAGAGTGGTTCAACAATGGCAGCGGAGGAATACTGATATGGGATATTATTGACAGGATATATATGGTTGACAGGGAGTTATACAGGGCATATGCCCAGGGTATATGGTAATGTCTATATATACTCATAGTGGAAACAAAAACAACAGCTGGGGGGGTACTGGGCTCCTGGCCGGGGGGTCACTGTTGTGGGCCCTGGGAGAGCAGCGGCAATCCTCCAGGTGCAACGGCAAGAACCAGGAAGGAAGGAGGGCCCAACAGTGGGCTCGTGATACTAATGGTTACACTTTTGAGCCTATACACCTGCAATAAGAACAAGGCCTAGAGTAGCATTGTGCCTGGGGGTTTCCTCCTGACAGCCTTCATGTTACTCAAATGTGGCCACTCTCACAGCCAAACTCAGCGTGTAGATGCGATGCATTCCCCCCAGCGTGGGACATGACACCCGGGGATGAGCCTCCCTGGCACCAAGGGATCACTACCACATACCAGCTGAAGAAGCAACTAGAAAATGACCTTGAATTAAAGATTCAATGCGGAACAGCAGAATATACCTGTCTACATATAATGACATGACTTCGGGAAGCTGTTTGACCTAATGTAAGGGGGAAATGGAAAGGAGAAATGAGATTATAAGGCTGTGAGTCTCTAAAAAAAGAGTCTGGAGGTTGTCAGAAGGAATACCCCTATGTACAACTGAACAGAGTCTAAGAGACAGATAAGGTAGATACAACCCCAGGTATTGGTTCTTTTGAGGGATAAAGAGACCCACGGGTTCTATGGTCATGGCAGAAGGGGTTCACTGCCATGACAGATAGCCCTTCTTTGGAGCTGGTGTTTCTGCGTGATGGAATTGGACTCAGAGGGGATCTCTTTTCACAAGACTTGCATGCTACTTTATTGGAATTGTAGCCGGTGCTGGGTTTAAGATATATGTAGGGGATTTGAATCTCTGGACTGATAATATGACACCCAGGCCCAGAGCCTCAACAGACTTCAGCTCCTACACTTTGATTTATTGGACTTACTCCACTCAGCTAACATGGAGTTGAAGAAGGTCAACCACCACAACATGGAGCCTAGAGTGTCTACAACTGGAAGCGGGAGGAGTGCATCCAGTACCCATATGGAATCTAAGCCCTCACTTGACATAGATGTGCAATGGACACAACCAATCCAATGTCCACAGAGAAAATGTGGAATGGGTGTGGGAACGGTAGCCATGGTGGCTGCTGGGTGTGGGGAACGGGAGGAAGAGATGAGATGTGGAGGCGTTTTCGGGACGTGGAGTTGTCCTGAATAGTGCTTCACGGACAATTACGGGACATTATAGATCCCCCCAGGGCCCACTGGATGGAACGTGAGAGAGTCTGGGCTATGATGTGGACCATTGACTATGGGGTGCAGTGATGCTCAGAGATGAACTTACCAGGTGCAATGGATGTGTCATGATGATGGGAGAGAGTGTTGCTGTGGGGGGAGTGGGGGGCGGGGGCGGTGGGGTTGAATGGGACCTCATATTTTTCATAATGTAATTAAAAAATAAATAAAGATAAAAAAAAAAAGAAAGAGTTGGGGGTCCTCAGAGGGGTCACACTCAGCAGCCGAAGTAGATAGGAAAGAAGGGAGGAAGGGAGGAAGGGAGGAAGGGAGGAAGGAAATAATCTATGGACTGAATAACACAGTGAACCCAGAGATGGGTGAGAATTGTGGTTGATGGTACAAATGCAAAAATATCCTTTTGTAAACTAGAACAGATATATATCACTATTGCAGGGTATTGGGAATGTGGAGAAACACGGGAAAAACACAATTAATGTAACCTATAGACTTTAGTTAACAGCAATTCTGTAATATTCTTGCATCAGTGCCAAAGAGGTACTGTGTTAATAATAGGGGAATATGGAAAAAATATGCCAAATGTATGCTATGGACCATAGTTAGTGGTAATAGTCTGAGGATGTTCTCGTAATGTGTAAAAAATGGTCCACGACAGTGTGGAGTGTTGGTGAAGTGTTGTTGTATGGGAATTTACACATGTGCATGATTGTTTTGTAAGTTCACAACTTCTACAATAAAAATATATGGATTTTTAAAATTGGTTGCTTATTTTTTCTAACGTATTGTAGGGGTTCTTTATATATTCTAAATACAAGTCTTTTGTCAGATAATTTTGGCTTTCCTTTTCATTTTGCTAAAAATACCATTTGAAGAGCAAGTTAATTTTTTTAATTAGAGAAGATGTAGATTTACAGAAAAATCATGCAGAAACTACAGAGTTCCCATATATCTCTCCCCACTCCTTCCATTATTAACACCTTACCTTGGTATGGCACTTTTGTAAAAATTGATGAAAGAATATTAAAATTGTACTTCCAATTATAGTCCCAAGTTTTACATTAGGTTTTTTCACTCACCAAATATCTTACTTATAATAGGTTCAAACCCACAAGAATGGATTCACTTTAAGAACACACTTTTCTGGGGTGCATACAGCTTCAAACCATCACAGTGTTGTACAGCCCCATGTTGTTTTTATTAACTTTTTCTAGTAATATATGTACAACCTGGAATTTCCCCTCTAACCACATTCAAATATGTAATTCAGTGTTACTAATTATGTTCATAATGTTGTGCTATCATCACCGCCATCTATTACCAAACTTTTCCATCACCCCAAATAGAAACTTTGTATAATTTAGCATTAGTTCTCCATTCCCACCTCACCCCAGCTCCTGGTAACCTGTAGTCTAGTTTCTGATCCTATGTATTGCTTATTCTAATTGTTTTATATTAGTGAAATCATACAATATTTGTCCTTTTGTGACTGGCTTATTTCACACTATATGATATCTTCAAGATTCATTCATGTTGTCACATGTATTAGAACTTCATTTCTTTATATGGCTGAATAACATTCCACTGTATATATATACTAAGTTTGGTGTATTTTGATTATCCATTCTTCTGTTGACGGACCCTTGGGTTGCTTCCATCTTTTGGCAATTGTGAATAACACCATTATGAGCAACAATGTGCAAATATCTGTTAGACTCCATGCTTTCAATTCTTTTTGGGTATATACCTAGAGTGGGATGGCCTGGTCATATGGTATTTCCATACTGTATATTGATAAAAGGATCAATTCATAAAATATGATAATTATAAACAAATGCATCTAACAACTGGGCTCCAAAATATATAAATCAAACATTGATAAAATTGAAGGGAGATGGCCCGCATGCAGTGCTGATGTGTGCAAGGAGTGCTGTGCCGTGCAGGGGTGGCCCCGCGTAAGGGAGCCCCATGTGCAAGGAGTGCGCCCTGTAAGGAGAGCTTCCCAGTGCAAAAAAAATTTCAGCCTGTCCAGGAGTAGCACCGCACACATGGAGAGCTGACACAAAAAGATGACGCAACAAGAAGAAACACAGATTCTCGAGCCGCTGACAACAACAGAAGCGGACAAAGAAGAAGGCACAGCAGACAGACACAGAAAACAGACAACTGGGGGGGGAGGGCGGAGGAAGAGGGGAAGAGGAGAGAAATAAAAAATTTAAAAATTAAAAATTGAAGGGAGAAATAGGAAGTTCCACATTATTAGTAGGAGACTTTAATATGATACTTTCACTAAAGTGTATAACATCTAGGCAGAAGATCAATACAGAAATAAAGGACTGGCACAATGCTATAAACTACCTAGACTTAACAGATGTATATTTAATACCTCATGCAACTATAGAAGATTACACATTCTTCTCAGGTGCACATGAAACATTCTCTAATATAGATCATATGTTGGGCCACAAAACAAATCTCAATAAATTTTAAAAGTTTGAAATTGCATGAAGTATCTTCTCTTTCCACAATGTAATGAAGCTAGAAAGCAAGAGAAGAGAGAGAACTAGAAAATTCACAAATATGTGGATATTAAATAATAAACTCCTAAACAACCAATGGGACAAAGAAGGAATCATAAGGGAAACTAGGAAATACCTTCAGACAATTGAAAATGAGAACACTATATTCAAAAACTGATGGGATGCAGCAAAGGCATGGCTCAGAGGGAAATTTATATATATAAGTGCTTACATTAAAAAAGAGTTTGTGGGGAGCAGGTGTAGCTCAGTGGTTGAGCACTTGCTTCCCATATATGAAGTACCAGGTTCATTCCCCAGTATTCCTTAAAAAAAAAAAAAGAATTGTAATTCCAGGGTAACCACTATAAGAAAACTAAAAAATCATACAGGAAGGGAAATTAGGGTATCAAAATGGTACACTATTAAAATACACACAAACACAAAAACAAGAAGGTAGAAATGAGAGAATTCTGGAACCAAAAAAAGGTATGGCATAAGAAAAAAAAAAAAGCAAGATATCAGAAATAAATCTATCTTTATTAGTCATCACTTTAAATGTAAATGGATTAAACTCTCCAATTAATAGGATGATATTAACACAAAGGGTAAAAAATAACATGATCAAACTATATGCTATCTACAAAGGACTCACTTTACAAACAAAGACACATACAGGTTACATGTGAAAGGATAGAAAAAGATATCCCATGCAAAGAGTAACCCGAAGAGAGCTACAGGGTGGATATACTAATATCAGACAAAATAGACTTTAAGTCAAATATTGTTTCAAAAGGCAAAAAAGAGCATTACATATTGCTAAAAGGATAAATCCATCAAGAAGATACTATAAGCATATCTACACCTAACAACATAGCCTAAAATATATAAAAAAGCAAATGCTAACAAAATTGAAGGAAGAAATAGAAAGTTAAATAATGTCCCAGTGTCAATAATTAATAAAACATTTAGACAGAAGACCAATAAGGAGGAAATAGAGCACTTGAACAATAAAGTAACTAACCTAGCAGTCATATGTAGAGCATTCCACTCAACAAGACACTTTTTTCTCAAGTACATATAGAAAATTCTGTAGGATAAACTATATTTTAGGCCACAAGCTAGTCACAGTAAATGTTAAAAGACTGGAATCATACAAAATATCTTCTCTGACCAAAATAGAATGAATCTAGAACTCAATAATAGAAGAAAAACTGCAAAATCCACAAAGAACTGGGAATTAAACAATACACACAACCAGTGGGTCAAAGAAGAAATCACAAGAGAGATTAGAAAATACTTAGGGAAAAAATGAAAATACAACATATCAAAGCTTTTGGGATGCAGCAAAAGCAGTTCTCAGAAATTTATGGTCATATATGCTACATTAAAAAAGAAGAAAAATCTCAGATCAATGACCTAATTTTATATCTTAAGGAACTAGAAAAAGAAGAGAAAACTAGATTCAATACTAGCAAAAGGTAGGAAATAATATCAGAGTGGCTATAAGTGAAATAGAAAAAAAAAAAACACACAATAGAATCAATGAAACCACAAGTTGATTCTCTGAAAATATCAAAAAAATTGACAAACTTTTGGCTAGACCGACAAGAAAAAAAAGAGAGAAGACTCAATTACTAAAATCAAATATGAAAGTGGGAATATTACTATGGATCTTACAAAAAATAAAAAGAATTGTAAGAGAAACTGTGAAAACAATTGTATACCTATGAGTTAGATAATCTAGGTGAAATGGACAAATTCCTAGAAACACACAAACTACTAAACTGAGTCAAGAAAAAATAGAAAATCTTAACCTGTCTATAATGAGTAAAGAGATTGAGTAATTAATCAAAAATCTTCCAACAAAGAAAAGCCCAGGACCAGATGGGTTCTTTGGTGAATTCTACCAAACATTCAAAGAATTAACACCAACTTTCTCAAACTCTTCCAAAAAATAGAAGGGGAAAGACTACTTCCTAACTCATTCTATGGTCAGCATTACCCTGATATCAACATCAGACAAAACCACCAAAAGAAAACTATAGACCAATATTCTTATGGACAGAGATGGAAAAATCATCAACTAACACTATAAAACTTAATCCAGAGAATACTAAAAGGAGTATACTACCATGACCAAGTGGGATTTATCCCAGGAATCCAAGGGTGTTTCAACATACAAAAATCAATGTAATACATCATATTAATAGAATGAAGAGAAAATTATCATCTCAGTTGACACAGTAAAAGCTTTTTACAAAATCCAATGCCTTTCATGATTAAAACACTCAGAAAACTAGGAACTGAAAGGAAGTTTCTCAACATGATAAAAGGCATTTATGAAAAACCCACATAACATCATACTCAGTGTTGAAATGTTGAAAGCATTCTCCTTAAGATCAAGAACAAAATAATGATGGTTGCTTTCACCACTGCTATTTATCATTGTACTGGAAATTTTAGGCAGAGCAATTAGAAAAGAAAAAGGGCATCAAAATAGGAAAAGAAGAGGTAAACTACCTCTATGCACAGTTGACTTGGTCCTATATATGTAAAACCCTAAATAACTCACAAAAACCTATTAGGACTAATAAATGAGTTCACCGAAGTTAGCAGGATACAAGATCAACACTTAAAATTAGTTGCTTTCTTTATACAAGTAATGAACAATCTGAAGAGGAAATTAAGAAAACAACTCAATTTACAATAGCATCAAATTGAATAAAATACTTAGGAATAAGTTTAATCAAAGAGGTGCAAGTATTGTACACTGTAAACTAGTGAACATTGCTGAAAGAAATTATAGAAGACTAAATAAATAGAAAGACATCCCATGTTCATTGATTGGAAGACTTGGTATTGTTAAGATAAAAATACTTTCCAAATTAAACTTTGGATTCTATGCAATCACAGCCAAACTCTCAACTGCCTTTTTTACAGAAATGGGAATATCTAATCTTATAATTTACTTGAAATTGCAAGGGACACTGGAGAGCTAAAAAAAATTAAAAAAAAAAAAAAAAGAGAACAAAGTTAGAAGACTCACACTCCCTGATTTCAAAACTTACTACAAAGCTACAGTAATCAAAGTAGTGTGATATTGGCATTAGGATAGACATATAGATAAATGGAATAGAATTATGATTCCATAAATAAACCCATGCATCTATGCTCAATGATTTTTACAAGAGTGCTAAGACAATTGAATGGGGAAAGAACAGTTTCTTCAACAAATAATGCTAGGCAACTGGATAACCACATGCAAAAGAATGAAATTGGACCCTTACCTCACACCATGAACAAAAATGAACTCAAAACTGATCAAGACCTACATATAAGAGATAAAACATAAAATTCTTAGAAGACAATATAGAAGCAAACTTTTTGACTGAAATTTACTAATGGATTCTTAGATATGACACCAAAGGCACAAGCAATAACAAAAAATAGATACATTTGAAAATTTCATCAAAATTTTGAAAATTTTGTACATCAAAAGATATTATCCAGGAAGTGAAAAGATGACATACAGAATGGGTGAAAATAGTTACAAACCATATATCAGGTAAGGGATTAATACAATAAATACATTTTACAATGCAACAATAGAACCACCATCATCTAATTTAAAAATGGGCAAATGACCCAGATTACTCCAAACAGGCCTCCCATTGGGCCTGTGAGAGTTAACAGGCAGGGATCAAAAGGCAACAGATCAGAACAGCAAACAACTGGAGGTCCTCCCCAGTATTAGGAAGGGGGAGGAGGAAAGTCTTAAAAAGGCTTAACCTGGGGCCCCACGTCTACATCTCACCCTGTAGCACACCTCCATGTCTCCAGGGTTGTGTACTTATGTCATTTCTAGTTTTCTTGTTCCTTAAACTCTACTCCCTTGCCTACCCTAAAAAAAAATGAAGAACTCAAGCAGACATTTTTCCAAAGAAGATATACAAACAGATAACAAGAATATGAAAAGATGCTCAACATCACCCACTGTTTGGAATATACAAATCAAAATCACAGTGAGATAACACTGCACACCCCACAAGGATGGCTATTATTTTTAAAAAAAGAAAAGAAAAAAGAAAACAACATGTGTTGGAGAGGATGCAAAGAAATTGGAGCTCTAATGCATTGTTGGTGGGAATGTAAAATGATGCAGCCATTGTGGAAAGCAATATGTCGGTTTTGAGGAAAAGGTTTTACCCACAAAACTGACTTCTAGGTATATACCCAAAGAGAGTAAAAACAAGGCCACAAACTGATATTTGTACACCAATGTTTACAATAGCCAAAAGGTAGAAACAGCACAATTGTTCATCAACAAATAAATGGATAAAAAAATATATATGGGAACATACACCTAATGGAATATTATTTGATCATAAGAAGATGAATGAAGTTCTGAGACATGCTGCCATATGGAAGAACCTTTAAAACACTATGCCCATGGGAAGCAAATGTGGCTCAAGTGATTGGGCTTCCGCCTACCATATGGGAGGACCTGAGTTTGATCCCTGGGGTCTCCTGGTTAAAAAAAAACAAAACAGTATGTCTTCATGGTGAGCCAATGTCCCCACAAGTGAGTCATGCAGCAAGATGATGATGCAATAAAAGAGAGACGAAGGGGAGAGTCATGGTGAGGTGCAAGAGAAATTAGGAACCGAGGTGGCACAAGTGCAAGGAATCTCTCTCTACATCAGAGGTTTTCTGAATCCTAGTGACTCCTAGAGGAGAAAAACAAGAAGAGAAGACAAAAAGAGGAATAGATAGAGAAAATCACACAGTGAATGGACAGACAGCAAAAACAGCAGGGCGGGAATGAGGGGGAGGGAAAAAAATCCACTATGCCCAGTGAAATAAGAAAGACATATAAGGACAAATATTTTATGATCTCATTTATGAGATGTGTAGAAATTGCAAATCCACAGGGACAGAAAGTAGATTAGATGTTACCAGGGAATAGGAGGAAAGGAGAAGGGGAAGTATATGTTTGGTGGATATGGAAAATGTGTGAATAAAATTCATAGAAATTTTTTAAAAATTAAAGACACTAATAAGAAAACAAAAAGGCAAATGACAGAATAGGAGAAAATAGACACAAAATGTGTAATTGTCAAAGAATATCGAAAGTTATATAAAGAGCTCTCAAAATTCAATAATAAATAATCAAACAATCCAATACAAAATGGACAAAATATTTGAACAGGCTTTTAGTGAAAAAGATATATGAATTTAAGTGCACGAAAAACTTCAACATCATTAGTCATCAGGAAAATAGAAATTTAAACCACAATGAGATAACATTGTACACTCATTAGTCTGAAGTTTAAATTAGGCTATGTGCAGCAAAGGGTGAATTTAGCAGGCCTGGGTTGTCCAATCTGAGCACATTCCGAAGGTCTTCAGGACTGGCCCTGGACTGGATCCCAGGAGATAACCTCTAAGTCCTTGGAATATCCTGCCTGATAAGAGTATCTTTGTATACTTGAGGTCTTGGGCGATCTCAGGTAGTTTAGGATAATAATGTGCTTTATGGTGAACACCTCTTTCTGTTGGGACCCTGGGCCTTCAGTGAAGCTATATCAGTGTGACCTCTGGAGGGGCTGGAGACTGAGTAGCTAAGGTTAGCCAAGTGAGTGCCTCAAGCCTACTTGACTGGCCTCCAATAAAAATTGTGGATATAGGGAAGCAGACTTGGCCCAATGGATAGGGCATCTGCCAACCACATGGGAGGTCTGCAGTTCAAACCCCGGGCCTCCTTGACCCGTGTGGAGCTGGCCCATGCACAGTACTGATGCGCGCAAGGAGTGCCGTGCCACGCAGGGGTGTCCTCCGCGTAAGGGAGCCCCACACGCAAGGAGTGCACCATGTAAGGAGAGCCACCCAGCGCGAAAGAAAGTGCAGCCTGCCCAGGAATGGTGCTGCACACACGGAGAGCTGACACAACAAGATGACGCAACGAAAAGAAACACAGATTCCCGGTGCCACTGATAAGGATAGAAACGGTCACAGAAGAACACACAGCAAATGGACACAGAGAGCAGACAACTGGGGCAGGGGGGAAGGGGAAAGAAATAAATTTTAAAAATAAATAAATCTTTTTAAAAAATTGTGGATACCAAGACTCAGGTAAATTCTCCTGCTGGGCAATACTCCGCACAGGTAGTCATGCATGATTACCAGGAAAATGACTGTGTAACTCTACTGGGAGAAGACAATTGGAAGCTTGTGCCTGGTTTTTCCTGGACTCTGTTCTATGGCCTTTTTCCTTTGCTGATTTTAATTTTAATCCTTTTTACTTTAAAAAAAAAGCCTGTAAGTATAACAGCTTTTGGAGTTCTGTGAGTTCTTCTAGCAAATCATCAAATCTGAGGGCATTCTTCCCAACATAGGATAAAATTTAAAAGAATGACAATGACAAGTGTTAGTGAGGATATAGAGCAACTAGAACGCTCATATATTGCTGGCATAATGTAAGATATTACAACCACTTTGAAAAACTGTTAGGCCATTTCTTAAAACATTCAACAAAAACCTACCATAAAACCCAGCCATTCCAATCCTGGTATTGACACATATTCAAGAGAAATGAAAACATGTCCACACAAGGACTTATACACAAATGGTTCACAGAAGCTTTATGCAAAATAGCCAGCATTCAAAATAATCCAAATACCCACCAATAAGTAAATGGATAAAGAAAATGTAGTCTATCTATACGACTCAGCAATAAAGTGAATATACTGCTAATATCTGCAAACTCATGGTTGAGTATCAAAATTATTATGCCGAATGGAAGAAGCCAGACAAAAGAGAGTACATATTGCATTATTTCATTTAAATAAAATTCTGTAAAGTGCAAAATAATTTATAGTGACAGAGAGCAGGACCAGGTATGAAGTAAAAGATGGAATGCAAAGGAGCACAAGGAAACTTTTTGGAGTGGTGAAAATATTTTATATTTTGTCGTGAGAGTGGTTTCACTGGTGTGTATATCTGTCCAGATGCACTGAATCGTTCATTTTATATGGATACAGTTTATTGTATGCAAATTATACCTTAATAAGGCTGATTTTTATAAACTCATTGTATTAGTCAAAGGGGTGCTGATGCAAAATACTAGAAATTGGTTGGTTTTTATAAAGGGTATTTATTTAGGGTAGGAGCTTACAGATACCAGGCCATAAAGCATAAGTTACTTCCCTCACCAAAGTCTATTTTCACATGTTGGAGCAAGATGGCTGCCAAAGTCTGCAAGGGTTCAGGCTTCCTACATTCCTCCCTTCCAGGGTTTTGCTTCTTTCTGGGTTCAGGGTTCCTTTCTTCCTGGGGCTTCAGCTTAAGGCTTCAGCATCAAACTCCAACATCAAAACTCTAAAATCAAAAACCCTCAACTCTGTCCTTTACCATGCCTTTTATCTGTGAGTCCCCACCCACCAAGGGGCAGGGACTCAATGCCCTAATGACACAAGAGGTTTACTTGATTAAGTAAACCAATATATTCAATATATTGAATCCAATATAATCTCATATGCCCAGAGGAAAAGTTTACAAACATAAGCCAGTGTTTCTTTTTGGAATTCACCAATAATATCAAGCTGCTATACTCATCCTAATCAATCAATGACAACTTGCTTTCTAACACTTCTGAAGGTCACCCAATCAGCCAATCAGCAAGTTTCACTCAAGAAGCCCTACGTCCTCAACCAAATGTTAACCAATCCTAAAAACACTCCTGCTTCTGCAAATCCACCAGTTTCTAAACTCCATGCTTTTCAAAACCGTATATATTATCTCTTTGCCTTGTTTAGAGAGATTGTGACTTACCAACACATTGCTTTCTTTTTTAGCAAGCAATACTGTCCAGCTTATTGTTTCAGATATTGAGTGGTGTTGTCTTCCTTTGACAGAATGAGTAAATAAATAAATGAATGTTGTTCTTAGCAGTACATTCATTCAGGATTAATTCAAACATATCTGTGGATACGACATTCTTCTAGCATTGGGGACCAAAGATCAATTTGCCTTAGTCCCTATCCTTAAGGAAGGAAAGTCAGTCACTATACATGTGAGAGGTGCTGTAATGATGCACAGGAGTTGTGGGTGCCCACAGGGGAGAGATCAAGTGTATCTGGGGCAGTCCAGGAGGGCTTCATAGAAGAGGCACCTGGGTCGATACTTCATGAATAAGGAAGTAGGTGTTCATGAGGTAGACTGTGGAGATAGGAAAAGACACCACATAAGTGGAGGCTCAGAGTCTTGATGCAGGCATGCATTTGGGGCAAGATGTAGGAGTGCCTGGCATGGTGGTAGAGAAGAGGAGAGAGAGGAGTCTGGTGGGCATAGGCCGAGGCCAGAGCACAATAGTCCTCTTGTGCCTGCCCAGAAGCTTAAGTTATTATGAACTCTTTATATTTTACACTAAGACAACTCACATGCTATGAAACAGAGTATGGTAGAATGAATATGGACTTTGGAGTCAACACACCAAGTTTGAATCCCAGTTCTCTGCTTTGTAGCTGAGTGACCCTAGATAAGTCACTCAGTTCTATGAGCTTCCATTCCCTAAACTGTAAAACTGGGAAAAGACTTCTTACCACCAGGGTTATTTTGACGTTTAAAAGAAGGTCATGTCCACTCTTAGGTATATACCCAAGAGAAATGAATAATATGTCCACACAAAAACTTGCTCACTGATTTGCATAGCAGCACTATTCATAATAGCCAAAAGTGGAAACTGAAATGTCTACCAACTGATGAACAGATAAGAAAATTGTGATATATCAAAAATGGAATATTATTCGTCAATAAAAAGGAATAAAGTACTGATGCATGCTGCAACATGGATGAACTTTGAAAACATTATGCCAAGTGAAATAAGCACAAAAGACCATTAGAGTGGAGTGGGTAGAGCTCAGTGGTTGAGCATCCACTTCACACATAAAGTAGATTAGCTACCTAGGACTGGGGAGTGTTGGGGAAAGGGGAAGTATATCTAATGGGTTCTGGATTTCTTTTAGGGGTGATGAAGATGTTCTAAAAGTGACCATGGCGATGATTGTACAATCCTTTGGCTCTACTAAAAACCATCAAATTGTGCATCTGAAATGGGTGAATTGTGTGGTGTGTGAATTATAGCTCAATGTGAGTTACATCTCAACAAGCTGTTTTTAAGAATGAAGTCATGAATATAAAGGACTAGCCTAGGGCCTGGTCCCTGGTGAATTCTCAGTACATGACAGTTACTATGGAGGTGAGGGTAGTTTCTGTGATGATGATAATGTACTCCATACAGTGTAACACTAAAGGACTATTCTTAGATAACAAAAACAGTTCTTGTGATTATCTTTGCACTTGTACTTTTCCTGTAAGTGGACAGAGTTCCCCTGAGGTCTACCCATCCCCCAGAGGGGCCTGCCTCATGCACACTTACCTCTCTCCCCACACACCCCCCACCACCTCCCAAACTTCCAGTTGTCCTAATTGGCCTCCAGAGGGGAAACAGATCTCACTGAAGAGTCCTAATTAATCCCTAGGAATCTGGGTCCCCACATTCTGTTTTCATCCCACCCCAGTTATTTGTTCCAGACAAGAAAAGAGCTCTGCAGACTCCCCGAGGAGAGAGGCCTTGGGAGAGAGCCACATGTGTGGTCTGTGCTGACGGCAGTAATGAGGCTCTGAGAGACCCTGCCTCATCTAGACAGACCCAATACTTATCAAGTGAAGGCTACATACCCCCTGGGGGAGAGTTCTGGCTGACACTTACACTCCCCTTTGCCCCTGCTATAGGCATTTGGAGTCTCAGCTGGCTTCCCCAAGGAAAGGAAGTATAACTCTGGCATCTCTGTTAACATAGTGCCTTACATGCCATGGTTCTACAAATATGGTTCATGTCACTGCCTTCACAAATGCCACCTTACACACTTCTGCTCACCCTTCAAGGCCTAGGGCAAACAGCCCTCTGTGAAGTCCTAACCAATGCCAGGCCACCTCATCCTCCCTAGGCACCCAGAGTTTGTGGCTCCTGGCAGAGCTCTTAGCACAGCAGGCTGTGGAGCAGAATTGATCGTGTATGTTTCACTCTTCCTGGCCACATCCCAGACCCATGAATGTATAGAAGCTGGATCTTAAACAGATCAATCTCTAGTTCTGCCCTAGTATCATCTTTATTCAAAGGAGAGCATTTTTCATTGTGTTAATAGCTGTTGTTAAAAACAGGTTCTGTAGTCAAAATTAACAAACATTAGGTTAAACAAAGGTATAAAAATTTCCTTACTGCAGGATTCCTCAGAGCCTTCACTATGCTAACTTACATTGTGAATCTGTAAGAGGGGTACGGGAATACAACAGTTCCTAAACATTTTTGACTATAGAATATTTTTTTCCTCCAAAGCATCTTGTGAAGCTAGTATTCTGCATAATCAGTCTGAAAATTTCTGACCTAGATTACAACTCATATGCATACAGTCTAATTGGAAGGAAAAAAAAATCATTTTTAGAAATTCACTTTATACCATACACTTAAATAAACCCTAGGTAAGTTAAATAATTAAATGTGAAAATGAAACTATAAAAACTAAAGGAAAATAAAGGCACAGATTTTGGATTCCTAGAGCCCACATTGCTCTGTGTGTGGAATGAACACAGGATTTATGATGTCACTGACACATTATGCAGGTAGCATTCAATTTTGGTTTTTGAATAGAATGCTTCTGCTGTTAGGCTGACAAAGTTCTACATGAAGGAAACCAACAACCTCAAGCTTGGAAAAGCTCCCTAATGGTGTGAACATCACATTGGGCCTGCTCTTCACTGTTGAGGCATAAAATAGCCTTTGGTCCAGAGCAGTGACTTCAGAGCTGAACTGCTGGCTCCCTGGGAGGTGAAGAGGGAACTGGGAAAATCTCCCAGGTCATTTCCACTGGTAGGAGCCAATCTTTCTGATCAGGACTGATCCTCTTAGAGGGCTCTGGGGGCTTGGTCCTCATGAGGGCAAGTGCAGCCTAAGCTCCCACCTGGCCTCCCTCACCCTTGGGCATCCAAGACCCTGGAAACCACACATCCTTCACCCAACTGGTCACAAATTCTACCTCCTTAATCTCCAGCATTCTTCCCTCCCTCTCCACCCACCACCACTGCCTCATGTTCTCTTACCTCAAGAGTCCCTATTGTCCATCTCTGTCTATGTCTGTGAGCCACTCTAAGGCAAGCACCAAGCATCCTTAACATCCAGCAAATGAGTTCATGTTTCTGAATGGGTGGCTGCACCCACTAGGTACAAGACCTAACAAGAGATGGGAATCAGGTCCAACAGAGGCACTTAGAAAAGGAAGAAAGGAAGTTGAGCCCCTTCCCAGTGTCCAGGTGCCCACACAATATCATGATGCTGTCAAGACTCTCTTTCCCCAGACCTGAGCCCATGTGACTAATAAGAACTTTCCAGGAAGAATACCAGCCAGTCACATCTATCACCCCCCACCCCCCATGATGGACAGAGACCAGCAACAAGAGGTGTTGGGTGGTAGGGATCTCTGAGCCCACAGGAGCAGGGATCATCAGTTGTTGTCTTTTCAGTTGCCAGACTGTGAAGGTTTGGTAAAGTGGCTTCAATGAGGGTTGGAGGGATGGGTAGATGGACGGACGGACGGACGGATGGATGGATGGATGGATGGATGGATGGATGGGTAGATGGATGGATGGACAGATGGATGGATGGATGGATGGATAGATGGATGGATGGCTGAGTAAGTGGATGATTGGTCACTGGGTGAGCGACGGGGCCTCAAGTCTGGGCCCAGAGCACTCCCCTGCAGGGAAGCCCACACTCTAGGACTCTAGGTACAAGGCTAGGCCTCACCCTTAACTCCTCTTCCCCCATCCCACAACCAGCTGCTCACCTTGTTTTGGACACAAGCATCAGAAGATCTCTGAAATTCACAATCTCCTGTCCATCTCCACAGCCTCTGCCTCACTTTGAGCCTCATTATCCTTCTCTGGGATCATGGCCTCAGCCTCCTCCCTGATCTCTCTCTCTCCTGTGGCTCCCTCCAACCTACTTTCCTTGATACACATAGGATATCTTTCAAGAACACAAGTGTGACCATGTCATTCCCTTCTTTAAAACCCTCATTGCATCCCCCTCTCTTGTGGGATAGGGCTCAAAGCTCCTTGGCCTGGTTCTCAGTGCCCTGCATGGCTTGACTCCAGACTACTAATCTACAGGTGTTCATATAGGCCAGTCACCACTAGCCTACACCACGGTCTGTATATAAAACCCCCTTGTGGCAGATGAATTACAAAAAGCCCTCTCTCCGTAGATGAATTAGAAAAAGGTATCCACTGAGGGCAGATGAAACCAGCCCTACACACATACATACACAGAGGACTTTCTGAGTGGAGTGAGGACTGGATGGGTGGCTTTGTGCACTGTGCAACTTTTGCCGTGGCCCAGATGAAGCATGTACTGTTGTGCAGGGAGGGACAGAGAAGTCTCCTCTGGCCCATGGCCCTCTCTCTGGACTCTGAGCTCCTGCAAGGCAGGCTGTGCTCTTTACTGAGGACAAGCTCTGCTCAGTAGTCGCTCTCTCTGCCCCTGTAAAACCTCTATGCAGGATTCCCATCCACCACCCCGTGTTAGAGAGTATGAGTGTGGTAGGCTGAGGAGTCTCCTGACTAGGAAGCTGGGGCTTTGTGTTCTGGTTTCAGGCCCAGCTCTACCATATGGTGGGAACTGGGAAAATCCTATCCTACCCTGGGTCTCAATCTTTCTTTCTGCACTCTCTAAGAATTAGAGTCAGTAGACTCCTGGGGACCCCAAATCTCTAAGTTTCCTTGTGCAGTGGGACTGGGCCAGAAATCACATCATTTAATAATCAATTGGGCCTGGAGGAAAAGTAGTCCTGGGGGGTCCCTATCTCTCTCCCACTTTCTGCAAGGTGATGCTAAGCCTGGAAGCATACCCTACAGGGGAACCTCAACTTTCTCTGAGAGGTCCTCAGGCTTTGGCTCAGAGAAATTGAATTCCCTTGCCCAGGCAGGCCAACCTGTCCCCCAAAGGAAGGTGCTGTTCTAGGAGAAAGTGAGTTTCTTGTCATTGGCATATGCAAAACACACCACATCAGGGGTTCTTAACTTCTTTGTTCCACAGACCCCTTTGACAGTCAGGTGAAAACCACGGACTCCTTACTAAGTCCACACTATACTGTATAAATAAATATATCACACCTGCACCAAGATGACCCCACAAGAATAATGGTCTTTTGAATTTCAGTTCAAGCTCATGGTCCCCTTGTTAAGGACCCCTGCACTAGATGGACACTTGGGAGGACGTTGTATAGGCCCCTGCTGCTGTGACTATAGATGCTCACAAATGCTTACCATGGATGCCTTGATTCCTTCCCTCCTGTGTCCATGAAGCTGGACAAGTTGCAGAAGGTGAAGTGCAGAGACCAGCAGCCCATAATTGGGCAGGATCAGCAGGGGGCCCAACAGTGAGGACAAGAACTCAATCATCAGAAGCCAAGTCCCTCTCCCAAGTCTCTCCTGATGAGCTACCTCAACCCCCCCACCCCCACCCCTAAAGGGAATGGTGGGGAGAGCCACATTGTCCTCTCCTCCTGTCCAAGCCCCTGGAGGGTCTGCCCCTTGGCAACCTTACTAGCCCCATGGCACTTACCCCAGATGGCAGGCACAAGGAGCAGCCTCAGCCTGGCTCGGCACTGACTAGCTATATGATCACTGTCCTTCTCTGGGCCTCAGTTTCCCCATCTATTCAATAGAGGATTATTGAATCCTCTGGGACCCATTTGGCTCAGCCATTCTCTGGTCTTCAGCAGCAGGAGAGAGAACAGCCAGCATCACTCACTCCTCAGTCTCTGGGACCCATCTGGCTCAGCCATTCTCTGATCTTCAGCAGCAGGAGAGAGAACAGACAGCATCACTCATTCCTCAGTCTAGGAGCTCCATGGAGCAGGCAACCTGTGGGGTTTGGAACCCTGGAATCCACTGGAGAGGCGGGAGCAGGTGCCATGCTGACCTTCTGATGTCTTCAGGGCCACTGGGGCCTCTACTGGCCAGTTGGCAAATGGTCGCCACAGCCCGCAGGCCCATGGAGAGGGAGAAGAGCCAAGACAGGGCCAGATCATGCCAAGCTAAGGACCTTGACTGAGGCAGTCAGGAGCATGGTGAGAGATTTGCCTTAGGAAGGTCACACCAACGGAAACATGAAGGATAGTTTGAAGGGGAGGAGCTGGCTGGAGGCTGAGAGACCAGTAAAGAGGCTGTTACACTAGTCCAGGAGAGAAAGACGAAGCAGCAGCCATTAACTGGAGCAGAAGAAGAGGAGGGATGGATTGGGAGTCACTTAGAAGGAGAGAGGACAGAACCTGGCTCTGGACTGATTGCCTCGTAGATAACACAGAAATCTTATAGATGGTGTATTAGTCTGCCAAAGGGGTGCCAATACGAAGTACCAGAAATCTGTTGGCTTTTATAAAGGGTATTTATTTGCAGTAAAAGTTTACAGTTACAAGGCCCTAAAGAGTCCAACTCAAGGTTGCTTTCTCACTGTCAGTTGCCAAGTATTTAAGGCACAAGGGTCGCTGATCTCTGCGAGGGTTCAGCCTTCCCTCTGGGCTTCCTCTCTCTCAGCTGCAGCCTGGCCCAGAGCATCTCTCAGGGCTTCCCCTCTCTGCTGGCACAGGGCTTCTTTCATTCTGGGCTTTATCAGTTGCAAACTATCAGACAAACGACTCATCTCTCCCCGGGACTCTAGGATCAAAAATGGTAGTGCTCTCTCTCTTCCCATGTGTCTTCTTGACTGACTGTCCATTTATAACAGCCCAAACAGACACTCAGCCTGAGTCAGTCCTTACTGATGTGGTCAAATCAAAACCCTAATCTTAAAGGTAATTTAATCAAAGCCATCTCAGCTGAATGCAATGAAACCAAAGGGCATCACACCCAGGGGAATAGATTAGATTACAAACATACTCTTTCTCTTTTTGGAATTCAGAAATAATCTCAAACTGCCACAGATGTGGAAACTGAGATCTGGAAATGGTCAAGGACTTGCCCAAGGTCACACAGCAAGACAATGGTGAGACTGGTTCAGAATTCAGGGTGCATGTCCCCAGCCCAAGACCCTTTCCCTACAATGGCACAAAGTCATAGAGGTGGCACTATGCAGGTTTCAGAGAGCCTTGAAAGCTTGGCCCAGGAATTTAGACCATTTCCATAAGCAACTAGGAGCCATGACAGGTTCTTAACATTTGGCAGTATCTCTTGTTTCTTTCCCTTTCCCCAATGGGAGCCTTTCAGTGCTATTGCTAAAATGCACAACCTGGAAGTTTCTAGGTCAAACCCCTCAATCTTCATAGAGGAGGTGTTATGACTGAAAGTGGATCCTCCCCCCATGCGCACCTACTCAATTAGTGACAAGGAGTATTTTGAGAAGAGAAAGCATTTATTTAGCAAGACAAGTCTCGCAGAGGCCTGGAGACTAAGCCTCGGGTCTGCCTCCTCGAGACAAGCATAGCAGCATTATATTGGCTCCTTCGAGGGGCTTGGTTAAGGAAATCAGTGAATGTGGAATTATCGTTCAGGTTAGGTGGTGGGTGCCAGCTGGGAAGTGCACAGCCTTGCACTTCCTAGTGTGTAAGTATGTGTGTGTGTGAGGAGGGGGTAGGGGAATAAATAAATGCTTCAGTGGGTGTATTTTTTACTATTATAATGACATTATAATGCCCAAAGGTTAACTTTGGGACCAGCTGTTTCTTCGCATGCCCTTGTGGTTAGAACTAGTTTGTGTAGGTCCTGCTTCCTGGGGAGAAAAACAAGATTTTGTAGTTAACTTCAGAAATCCCCTTATGCATATGCACCTGAGGAGGGCTGAGGTAGAGTCTGGGGTGGGTCAAGGCCAGCTAATGTAACCCAAGCAGGGAGGAAGCACAAAACCCAGGGAAGTAAAACGATTTACTTAAAGCTGTTCAGCAAGTTAATAGCCCAGATTTTCCGAAATCCCAGAACAACTCCCATTCACTGGTAATAAAACCCAGAAGCCTGAGATTATGGGTCTGGAAAGGGTGGAAGCAAGGCCCTTGAACCTGCAGGAGGCACAGCAGCTGGAGGTGCCTGTACGTGGAGCCATGGGCCAGAGGGGAAATCCTGGCTTGGTCTCCTCCTGGCTGTGCAGTGTTTGGAAGGTGACTTAAAGCTTTGAACTCTCGGGCCTATGCAGCAGCTGGCGAGCTGCCTCCCTCCCCCTGCCTCCCCTCCACAGCTACAGTCCTAGAAGGAAGACTGTGTCCTGCCTCCCTCCCCCAGCCTTGTGCCCCATCTGTCTTGCTGGGGGCCAGTGCCGGGACATCTCCAGGCTGCCTTCAATTATGAGCCAATAAATATGAGATGTGCTGCACGATGAGCAGCTGCTTGGGCACCAACCCCCACCTCCCTGCCCACCCTGCCAGGCTCTGCACCAAGGAAGATTGGATTTTGTGTCGTTCATTTTTTATCTCTAGTCCATGTCAGATGGGGAGATACAGGATGTGGGCAGTGGATAATTTTATCCTTTCCCTGCTTATTGGGTGCAGGGCCAGGATGGGATGTGTGATGTCCTCAGGTCACCTACTGCCTTTATTTGGGGGGCTTCCCCCACCCAAAAGCCACCGGCCCTGGGCCCCTACTCTCTGCTGGGGCAAAATGACATGCATAGAGGAAAGAGTCCTGGCAGGAAGACAAGAGACTTGAGTTTCTGCCTTGACACTACCGCTGACCCACTTTAGGCAAGTGTCTGAGAACAGTCTGTGAGCCCATTCTCTATGCCAAGCCCGGTGTAGGCTCGGGGCCACGAAAAGAAATCAAACTGCTCCCTGCCCTCAAGGAGCTGGCAGTTGACTCCAAGTAAACAGGCATCCCACCATGGCAGAAGGCAGTGAAAGACCAATGTGTGTGTAAGGACCTTCAAGTATGACTGAGGCAAGGATTGATGGGAAGTGGGGAGAGAGGAGAGAAGAGTTCAAAGTAGAGAAGAATCAGCCCAGATTCATATTTTAGAAAAATCTGAAAAATGAATTTGGGAAAGGGTAATGGAGAGTGAAGTCAGGGAGCCCAGTGAGGAGGTTGTTGCAATGGTCCAGGAAAGCAAAGATGATGTCCTAGATTGGAGCAGGAAAGTGGGCCCAAAAATAATAATCATTGTCATTATCTTTATTATAATGAATACTATCATTGCTACTATGGGCCAGGCACAGTGTTAGGTATTTACATGATTGTTTCTAATTCTCACAACAACTCTTCAAAGTAGGGTATTATCCCCATTTTGTAGCTAAGAAAATTTAGTTTTCGGTGAATTAAAGGAGTTGGTCAAAGTCACATATCCAGGGAGGATTTCAACCCAGGTCTGTCCAGCCCTAGAGCCCATACTCCTTTAACTGTGTTCTGCCTTCTTGAAAGGAAAGCAGTTTCCAGAGATGCTAAGAGGGCACAGAATCCATCTGATTTTTGTGATTATGTGTATGTGGAAAGCAAAGGACAGAGAAGATTCAAAGATGAAGCACAGGCTTCCAGCCAGGGAGAATGGGCGGATAGAGGGAGAGCACAAGAGGACAAGCAGGCTTGGGAGAAGGGGATGAGTTTGGTTTTGGGCAGCTGACTTGGAGAGCTGGGTTTGCAGCCAAGACCCAGGCTACAGATAGAGATTTGAGAGTCATTGACAAATGGGTAACTACAGTTGTGGGAGTGGATTAGGTCATTAGAAGGAGATCTCCAAGGCTGACAGGATGAGCAGCGGTAGAATAGACAGTGATTCAGAGTGGTACAATATGATGTCAGCCCAGGAGGAATGGAACTGCTTCAGCAAGGTCAAAGTAAGTGGTGCCTGCTGCTGCTGATTGGTCAATAAGATGAAGACTAAAACTTCACCTGGGCTTAGGGACCAGCAGGCAGGATTGGAGCAGAGGTTCCCATGCAGCAGCCATAGGCAACCTTGGCACGAGTAGACTTCATGGTCACTGGGCTACCAAACTATTGCAGTGCCCCCCACAAACTTTTCTGTGTCCTGAATTATCTCTGTCCACTGGCTATAGGGGAGAGTTTTGACACTGACACAGTGGTGACTCCTATCCAACCTCTCCTGGAAATCCTGAACTAAGTGAGGGAAGTAGCAATGTCAGGAAGGGAGATAGAGGAGAGACAGGAAAGGAAGAAAAAAGAAGACAAAAGCAGAAGGAAGAGAGAAAGGATGAGAACTATATAAGCATTGCTAGGGAGGCTTGATAACTGAGAAAGCGCCTGGAAGAAAAGGAAACTTATTTTGATACTGTTTTCAAATCATTGCAGTTACCAAGAAAGAAGCCACACCTCGCCACAGCTGAACTGTTAAATGAGTGAAGAAAGTAAGAATTGCGTGTACCAAGTGAAATAAAACAGTGCAGGTACTGGTCTGTTGCCTTGCAGGATACCGTGGCTATTGCCTTAACACTCGAATGACAAGTATATTATAGAGCATGTGAACAGAAAAGCAAAACTCCAGCTGGATAGCGATTGCTTTGAGTTATACCAAAGTACTCAGTGCTTTACTTTGTTCATTTCTTTAATCTTGATGAAAAACTTGTAGAATTACCAGAACTGTAACATGTTTTACAATTTACATAGATGATTTCATGTTTGAGTGACAGTTTCTTAGACTGTTGATGAGCATAAATTTCTTTTCTTCTGGAAAGGTGGGGCACAATCTCCATATGCTTAGGGAAGTTTAGGTGAAGTGGGGGAGTATAAGCCAGTTTGAAGTGGGGTGAGGAAGTGCAGGCAGCAAGTGAAGAGGTTCATTTAAGAAACCGGGCTGTGATGGTGAAGAGAGAAAGAGTAGTAGCTATAGAGTAAAATGGGATTAAGGAATGACACTTTTGAGATGGGAAAGTCATAAGCATGTTGAACATAAATGAGAAGGAACCTGTAAAGAGGGAGAGCTTAAAGACTTCAGGAGGTGGAAGCGGATGTGGCTCAAGCAGTTGGGCGCCTGCCTCCCACATGGGAGGTCCCGGGTTCAGTTCCCAGTGCTGCCTAAAGAAGATGAGCAGCCACAGCGAGCAAACAGATGAGGGAGCCATCTTGGGGTGGGGGTTTAAAATAAATAATAACAATGTTGACGAGGTGATTGATGAAAGATGTGGGAAGAAAATGGACTCCAGGGCCTTGAGCTGGAGTGAGGCCAGCTCTCTGGCCACTGTACTACAGTATAACAGTTAAGAGCTTGATCTCTGTGGTAAGACAGCCTGGATTTGAACCCTGGCTCCACCAGGATAGTGTGGCTTTGGCCAAGCTACTTAACCTAAAGCTGAGGTTCCAGTTCCTCATTTGCAAATATTGAAAGTGCCTTCCCCATAGAGTTATTGTGAGGAATAAATGATTTGATATATATGAAGGGCTTAGAACAGTGTCTGGCACATATTAAGTGCTCAATAAAAATTAGCTGTTAGCTAGCTCTTCCTGTAAAGCTAGAGAGAAGGGAAATATTGGCCAGACCTTTCGCAACTCCACCTGGAAGGGAGGAACGATGATAGAGCTCACATCAATAGCTTTGCTCTTGAGCTTAGGATTTGGAGTCAGACAGCTGGGTTCAAGTCCTTCACCACACTAATCCTCCGTTTTTCATCTCAAGGGGGAACTGTGAAGTGTTAACAACATAAACCGGTAAAGCATTGAGCATAGGACTGGGTACAGCAGAGACACTCAGAGAATAACAGCTACTTACGATCATTATCCACTGCCTTCCCAGTGGCATAGACCTCAGTTGGGGATCTGCTAAGAGGGAGAGCAGAGCTGGGGTTTGGGCTGTGGAGTGCAGAGTGCTGGGAGTTGGAGAAAGTCTAGATGGGAAGATCACCCCATGCCAAATCCAGGCAGGTGCCAGGAAGGAAGGGAGACCAGGAGAAGCTACAAGATAAGGGTTGAGGGGGATCCAGTGCTGGAGGCCTCTGCCTAGGTGAAGGGAAGGGTAAGGGAGCAGGAGAAGGGGCGATAGTGGGAGAGAGGAATTTCTGAGTTTCATTCAGGAAAACTTTTCTGAGCATTTACAGTATGTCAGGAGCCATGTATAGCACTTTATATATATAGGAGCTAATCCAACCCCAAGCCCCATCTAGTACTAGGCATGTCAGTCCAGGGGTCCTGTCCCTCCCACAGACCTATGAGAGCCCTGTGACCAGATCACAACACCTCCAAAATCTCTGACAAGGTTGGGCAGGAAAATTGAACAGGGCTGACCAGATTCCCAATGCCATACATATAAATTGGGAAGGACAGGGAGCATCAGGCAGTAAGAAGTAGACACTACAAGATGGTCCAGAGGTTGAGTTGTAGCCATGAGGGGCCACGTGTACACGAAAGCTGTCTGAGAACATGGGGAAGCAGAAGCTGTGAGATAAGGAGGAGAGGCCCCGAGGAGTGGGTAGGAATCAGCCTATGGTAAGTGGGAGGTGAGCAGAGCAGTTGAGCAAATAGCAACAGAGATCCATTGACAAAGAGAGAGTGAGAGGAGCCAGGCCCCAGACTGGCCTCTGTTCCTCCCAATTTTTAGGTTTTAATTCCAGTCCCCATAGCTGACTCCTTCCCCAACTTGCCTCTTTCTTAATAGGCTCAATTATTTTCTGTTCTTTGCAATTAAAGAAATCTAACTAGATCACACCCCCATTTTGCAGATGAGAAAACTGAGGATAAGAGGGGAAATAACTTGTGCGAAGTCTGCAGCTAGCTAGAAGTGGCAGAGGTGAAACTGGAATCCAAGAGCCTGTTTTCTCCTGGACCCACTCCAAGTTCTTCCTTAACCCCAAGTGAAACAGGGTTCCTATGTTTCATCTCTAGCTCTTACCCTCAGACCCTGTTGCTTCTGAGAGAGGGAGATAACAAACCCCTTAAAACCCAGCCAGAGTCCTGCCAGCTAGAAGCAGAGTCAGAAGCCATCAAAAGGCTCTCCTAGGTTGGATGAATTGCTGGACCCAGGGCTGACTCTGTTCCCCAAATCTGCCTTCCTATTGGGGTCTTTTGTTAAGATCCCCCACCCCTAGTCCCTTTTGGGTTTCCCCACTCTGCTGGAAAGATTTGACATCCATGCAGAAAATGCCCCAAGAAGCTGGACATTAAGTTTCAGGGCTCTGAGGAGCAGGTAAAGAAGCCTACAGGACCCAGGTGTGAGGGGAAAGGGCCAGACCTGGGCAGTGGAGGTGAGAATGAAAATTTCCCTAGAGTGGGTCCTAGGTCTAAACAGATTCCAATACTTTCCCTGGATTCTCACAGCTTCCTTGCAAAGGCAGCACCATAATCCCCATTTTAAAGTTGGCGAAACTGAGGCTCAAAGGTATCAAGTCACCTTCCAAAGACAACAGTGTTTGGAAGAGACAAAGTTAGGTTTTCCCCTCTGGCCTCATGGCTCCAAGTATAGGTACCTCCTGCTGCTGTGCCTGCCCAACTTTCCTCCAGATTGAGTTTCTCTCAGAGAGGAGCTCTCATCCTGGCTCTGCTGGGAAATGGCTGTGGCTTTGGGACAATTGCCTCCCTCTCTAGGTCTCAGTGGAGTGGTGAGGGGGTCCTCAAGATTTCTAAGGTCTGCCCACCTCCTCTTCCAGTGGGTTATAGTCTCACCACAGCTGGGCAGCATCCAGGCTACTCCCCCTCTCCTTTCCCTAATAATTAATCTCCAGCCAGCAGTCCCAGCTGCAGTGCTTTCATCATCCAATTACCGGAGTTGTTGGCACAATAAATCTTGGTCACACAAATGCAGGCAAATCTGCAGCTATTTTCATGGCCATTACTGTGCATAGGACATTGAGACTCAGGTCATTTGCCTTTCTGAAATGGAGTCCTGTCCCCCACTCTCTAGCTTCCCCACCTCTTTTCACTTCTCATTGGTAGTGTCCCCCTGCCCCTCCCACCCCATCATACCCTGAGCACATGGTCCTCCCTTCCCTCTCCTATCTGAAGGCAGTGAGGCCAAGATCAGAAGACTCTGTATCCTTGGACAACTCAGTTCACCTCACTGAGCTTCCATTTCTTCACCTGTAAAATGGAAATAACATTATTGACCTGAGAGATGTTTGTGAAACCTAAATAACCCAAGTGTGGTATACACCTCACTCGTGATACATAGGGTGTTTGTCTGTGGTTCCTGCTATTTTTAATAGCTACATATTTAATTTAATGCATATTAGGAAAAAATATAATTAATACCAAACCTGTGATTTCATTAATATTATTGCTTAGGAGCCACTGAAATTAGGTATTTATATAAAATCTGATAAAGAAAAATATTAAGAATAATACATGGATTTAGCAAAAAAATATGGAGGAGACATATGGATGACAGAAGCTTAAGAAACCTCGAAATAATTACTTTGCAATGCTTGGCTTCATAAATATTTGTTGTTCTCCACCCCTCCTGTCTCCACTCACCCTCTTCCCACAGAGAGCAACATGGGGAGCTTCAGGGATTGCTGCTCTGAGGCTGACCAGACCTAATTTGGGGGGTTGGAGAGTCACCTCAGGGCCAGTCATTCAGGTGAGAAATCTCTGAGTCTGTTCCATGCGGGGCCTGGGTGCTGGTGACACAGAGCTCAAACAGCAAGGCCTTGCCCTCAGGGAGCCCCCAGTCTCCCTCACTTCTGAACCAAACCCTTTCAGGGTCCTACAAGGCTGCTGTTGTGACCTTTACCAGATAGGACAGTCAGCAAGACTTTCTCTAAGTTTTCAGACTCGTGGAATTGTAGTGAAGGCCCAAAGCTGAGGACAAGAGGCTCTAAGGCCATGCTCTGTGAAGAGAGATACTTATGCAGATGCAGCAGAATAGCTCTATTACCATCACTTGCACACACACACAGAGGACTTAGGAGGGGAAAGGGTCAAAGCCAGAGGTGGCCTTATGAGGAAAGCCTGGTTCCTGCTAAGTTACTGCGGTGAGGGAGAGTGGGGAGTTATTCCGGAGATCCTCGTAGAAAATGGGAGTGCCTGTCAGATCGGGAACCAAGCCTCTCTTATCCTGCAGGAAACTAGCAGAGCCAGGAATCTACAGACCCACCACTGAGCCACACAGAGACTGAGAGGAAGTTTCCAGTAAAGAGATATCCAGTGGCAGGAATACCACTGAGGAGGTGCATCCAGCTAGCAGGGCTTACAGGGAACATGGTGAGGTGAAGTATACCAGGGGACTCAGAGGACCCCCTCCCAGTTCTTCCTGGCTATAAGGTAGACATGGAAGAAGATCACAGCAGTTCCCATGGATCCATGCAAAGAAACATGCCATTAAAAACGGGTCAGAGCCTTGGAGCGGCTCAGATGGCCCTAGGGCCAGGTAAGGATGACCCGCCTAAAGAAGGGTTTAGGCCACAGGCCTCTGGCAGAGTCAAAGGAACACTCAGCCACTCATCTCTGAGTGGGACCTTGGCAACAAAGAGAGTAGCAGTGACACTGAACACTGTGCCAAGAAAATCATGCCCACCCTCTCCCCACTAACAACAGGTCAGCAGAGACCACCAGTCTCAAATAGAACCAGACTGGACCAGATCCTGAGCTCATGTACTCACTCACAGAGCCTCCTCCTCTGGCAAGCCACCATCCCCTCTCAGGTCAGCAGTTTAACAAATGATGCCCCAGGGCAGTTTCAAAAGACCTGGCTGAGATTGCTGCTCAGTCACCAACAATTGCCAAGGCGATTTAAGCTTCTAGGTTGCTTGTGGTCAGCAGAGCTAGGGGAGATTGCCACCTGGTGGCCAATATTGGCAGTGCGCCATAGTTTCTGGCAAAGCCCAGCCCTGAGAGCTATGACTTTAACTGTATGACCTCGGACAAGTCACTTCCACAATGAGCCTCATTTTTCTCATCT
This sequence comes from Dasypus novemcinctus, assembly GCF_030445035.2. Taxonomy (NCBI): domain Eukaryota; kingdom Metazoa; phylum Chordata; class Mammalia; order Cingulata; family Dasypodidae; genus Dasypus; species Dasypus novemcinctus. Next base: position 107,186,064 of record NC_080682.1, on the reverse strand, counting down.
GAAATGGGGGCTAATAATGCCATTTCTCAGGACCATAGTGAAGGTTAAACTAAATAACTGCACCAATGTGCTTTTCTTAGGCTATCAGTAAAGGTTTGATCCGCCTGGATCTTTTTCTGGCAGGGCATGGCACCAGGGTCAGTTCCAGCAAAGAGAAGGGCAGGGGAGTCACACTCAGGAAATTCCCAACTCCCCAGGTTTCCCTCAAAGCTCATAATTTAGAACAGTCTTTCTGTGTGTGCAACCAGTTCTTAACATAAACCTGGATAGCTCGTTGGGTTATAGAACTTCAGAAAAGTGAATAACAACCCCAAAAGTCTCTTGCTTAGAAGACCTGATCCAGTCTCAGTTCTGTTGCTAACTTCTGCAAGTCACCTGGTCAATCTCCAAGCCTCTATTCCTCCTCTTCTACAAAGGGCATAATAACTCCTCCCCTGCCTTTCTGTTCTGCATTGTGCTATAATTTGCAGCTTTACCCCCAGCTCTTGAAGGAAAGTCTGCTACGTGCAGATGCTTATGATAGTGGTAGTTAGGGGAATGGAGGAACAGGTTCAACATTCACACTTGAGGCAAAACAATACAGAGTCACAGGAATTCACCAACAGTAGGAATTAAGAGTAAGAGGCGATCAGGAGAATATGAACTCCACAGGAATCCTCAGGAATCTTGGGAAAGATACTACACTTTGCATAGAGGTGAACATAGGGTGAAGACTTGTGACGTCTTAAATAAATACTGAAGGAAAGGATTACCCTAAAGGGTGGAGGGCCAGAGGAACTGAGAACCTCCATGTTACCCAGAGCTCTGATCAACACAGGTCAGTTCTGGGGCCATTAGCTGGGAGCCTCGCTCCCTGGTACTGGTTGTCCACACCCACCCACCTGACACTGCTCCTGAGTCTGCAGCCATCTCTGACAGTTCCTCACAGATGTCTCAGATTTCAGACCTTTTGTCCTGCTGTTCCCAGAAAATCTTTCAAACCACATGCCCTGATTTCTGGAAACAAATTCAGATTCAATATCCTCTGACAAAAGAGACCAACAGAATGATCTCCCTACTCTACACCCAACCCGGGTGATCCTCTGAGACTTGGAGACAGGGCCACCTGCTACTTGCCACTTGCCTGCAATTGTCTATCCTCCTTATAATTTTCACTCATGTACTCATTCATTCAACAAATCCTTGAAGCACTCCTACTCTGTGCCAGGCCCAAGATTGGGCTTTGGGGACATAGAAAGGATCAGAAGTGGTCCCTGCCTTTGAGGAGCTCAGCCTAGAAAAGGACACATCTATAGAAACAGAACATTGTACACCAAATGGTCAGTGTTCTGTTAGAGGGGGACAGCAGGAACCCAGAAATGGGGTCTAACCTGACCTAGGGGTCAGGGAAGGTACCTCAGTGAGTGTGACTTCCCAAGGGGAGTAGAGAGAATTTTCCCAGCAGAGAAAGGCACAGAGTGTTGCAGACAAACCTTGAACATAAACACTGTGGCCTGCTCCGACACACTCAACAATGTCTACAGAGGCCGCTGTGGGAGATGGAGTAGAAAGACAGATTGGACCATGAACCCCAAGTTATAGGTTTTATCCTATAGATGAAGGGGACCTTAAATGTGGAGAATGGTCTGGAAGGGCATAACAGGAAGCTGGAGGAGCAGTGAGTCTCCAGACCTCTCCTTGGCCAATATCCAGGGTTCCTCAGTGGTCACCATGGTTCCCCAGGACACAAGGCAGAGACCTTCAATGGCCCCAGAATGACTAACAAACTCTGCCTTCCAAGCCCAGTGGCCCTGCTCATATTTGACAATGTAAATAAAGCAGGCAGAGAGAGAACAAGCTGACCCTCTCTCTGTGCCGAGTGTATCACATAGGTGCACCCTGAACCCTCTCACCAATCTAAGAGGTTGGTGTTTTTATGCCCATTTCATAGAAGAGGAAATGCAGGCTCAGAGAGGTCAGTACATTGCCCAAGGTCTCACATAGCTAGTTTTAAAAAAATGAAAAAAGGAAGGGATGGAGGGAAGAAGGGGATAAAAAGAAAGCCAAAACTGGAATCGCAGCCTAAAACTCTGTACCTCTGCTCCAAGCTTCCTTTCAATTTCCAGCATAACCTCAATTTCATATAGTTCTGTTATATTCCACAAAGTTCTATACAATAAATGGCATTCTTCTAAATGCCATTTAACTATTACCCTCCCTACCTCCCAATCTTTAAACAGAAAAAAATATTTTTCTAATCCCCACCTTCAGTCTATAGATCCAATTGTCATATAGAGAGGCTTTTTTCAGAGTAATCCAAATGTCCCATTTTTAGGTAAAGGGTAGGCATATCCCAGGCCCTGAGTGTGGGGCACTCAGCCCAGGTCTCATAGGCCTTTGGCCAACCTCTCTCTTAGACAGTGCAAGGAGGCCCAGCCCTTGGCCCCAGTGTCCCCCACAGCAGTCAGGCACTGGGTCCCAGCCCAGAGCTCCCAGGCAGCCACCATTTCCCCACTTCAAACACTCAAACCCAGGGTTTTTGATGGTCTACCCTGAGCTAATTAGAAAACGATGTCTACTTTGGGCAGTTACAGCCCTACAGGTACATGACTTGGGAGCTCCACGCAGGCTGAATTTCATGCCCCACCTGCCCTGTGACTAGACCTTTTATTGCGGTGCACTGAAAGTGGTAACCCTGCCCAAGCACATCTACTTAATCTGCAACCCATGGAGCCCTAGGACCAGTCTCAGCTGCCCAACAAGCATGAGTGTGTCTGAAGTTCTGAATCCTTGTCAGGCTCCATCTGAGCCTAAGGAGGTGTAGGAGAATCTGCCCCAACTCCGACTCTGGGCTATGTGCCCAGTGTGAGCAGTGTGCCCTTCTTTTTGCAATTCCTGAGGCATTGGGATACTCCCTGGCCTGGAAAGCAAACATGGAATCTACTCCTAACTCCCACTCCACTCTCCTGAATGTTGGAAGGAAACTGTTACCTTCTTCAAGAGAGAATCTTCACATGAGGTGTGGGGGGCAGTTGACATACCAGACTCTGGCCTCAGGACTCATCTTCCCCTTTAAGTTTGGTCTCATTGATTCCTGACACTGCCACTAGGGTGACCACTGGGAGCCCTGCTCTCTACCTTCAGGGCTCCAGGCCAAATGCAATCCCCCAACTATCCCTTAACACTGACAACAGCAGCTGCCAGGTTTGGGGTGTTCAGACAAGACTTTAGGAAAGGTTTTTGAATACAACATAAAACAAGGCGTGAACCTGGATTACTGGGGTGGCAAAGTGGATCTCTCTCACCTCCAGCTTGGGGTCCTTTTTATGCCATCTTCCTGATCCATGATTCACATTAACTTGGATGACCAGGGACCATCCTCTGGGTCACTTAGATGCCATGAAGTCTCAAACCAAGGGAATGAAGTCAAGAAAGGAAGGAGAACCCCAGCCAGCCTAAGATCCACCTTTGAATTCCCCACTCCCAATTTTGGACGATCTCTGCTTTTTCAAATAACTGAAATTGGAAAGGCCATTCATTCAACAAACATTAGTACCTACTATGCTAGGAGATGGAATAATAGAGTGGAACAAATGGACATAGCAATCTTCCCTCAAAGCTAATACTTGCCAATAGGACTTGGCCTTTACCCAAACACCACAGCCTATGACCATCATTCAAGTTCAATACAGAAACCTGCTTTCAAACCAGGCCCACACTGCAGCAGGAAGGGTTCTGTAGCTTCCTGACGATTTTCCAAATCTTTGACCCCAAAGAAACTTAGGTCTGCAGACCCTGAGTGGAGGGAAGTAAGGAGAGGGGTTTCAGGAGACAGCACAGGGGACCTTTGCCTTATGGTCACACAGTGTGGCCATCAAGAACAGAGCAAGACAGTCCAGATCATATATAGGGTCAGGTTATTATCTGACAGGCATCAAGTGGACCCAACCACTTCACCCTTGCATCCACATTTGACTCCCAATCCCAAGGGGTCCAGCAGTTTGAATCTTGATCACTGTCTGGGCTTAATTGGTCTGTGCTCTGACACTCATTCTCACCCTTGCAGGCATGAGAAATCCACTCTTCAAAGAGATGAGTTCTCGGCAACTCATGTAAGGGTCTCTTTGCCCACAGCCCACCCAGTCAGTCCTTGGCTAAGCCCAGGGGTCTTGCACTCAGCTGGGGCTCTTACAGGTCTGTGCCTGATCTACAGGTCTGTGCCCAAGCTGTGGTATCACCTTTAATCTCCATGAGATTTTGGCAAGAATCTCAGTAGGAATCCCAGGCAATTACCATCCTGTGCTATGAGAGAAGTTGAATTTCTGACCCAGGAAAGATACAGCTGGCTGGCAGGCAGGGACCCAACTTAGACACTATTTGAGAATGGCAGCTTGGTTCCACATGGACATTGGTAGTTACAGTCTCAGTTTCTCCTACATCATGGGGCTGGCAGAAGTGTAAGCAGGAGGTAGGTGAGGTAACAGATGGAGAAGTACTGTAACATAGTTACTCAAAGAGTGGTCTGTGGACCGGAGGCATCAGCACTACTTGAGAGCTTACTCAAGGTGAACATTCCCAAGGCTCATTGCACACCTACTGAATTAGGTTCTCTGGAGGTGGGGGTGAGGGGTGGGATCCAGGAATCTACATATATTTTTTAAATCTCTCCAGGTGATTCAAATGCACGTGTATGTTTGAAAAGCACTGTTAACACAGTGTACATGTGATGGGCTAAGAAAAATCATCATAATCATGGCCACTCCATTGTTAAATATCTACTATGTACCAGGCTCTTTTTAACTTTTATCTAAGTGCTAGACAATTTAGATACTTTAACTAACTTAATCCTCACAACAACCCTGTTATGTACTTTTATCATCCTTCTCTTTACGGATGAAGAAACTATAGTTAAGATACTTGGCCAAGTACCTTCACCGCTTCTGAGGCTGTTTCTTCATCTGTAGGTTGGAGACAATAATGCCTGAACTTCCCTAGTGGTTTTGAGGGTTACAATGTATGGAAGGCCAATCACTGTGTGATGGGTGCAGACCCAGCCACTGGGTGCAGCTCCAGAGACTGTCCCACCACAGGGAAAGGTAGAGGGTTGCTGGCTACAGCCCCAAATAAAACCTGTCTCCCAACATGTGGTTTAGCTGCCAGGGCGCTGACCTTCTCACCTGGCACCTAAGTCAGCTTCACCTGCTATCGAGTTCCATGTTTACTCCTCAAGGAAATCCATGCTCTTGTTCCTGATTCTATTCCTAGTTGATGACATACAAAGTCTATGTTTAGGATGACCTGGGTCTTAGAAGGCAGCTGCTTTGAAGGTTGGAAGTTCTAGAAAGTTATCTCTGGCTAGGTCTAGACTTCCAAGGAAAGGCCTGAATTTAATGAGACCTGAAACTAATGCATTTCTCTTGGATGGAGTGGAAGGGGAAGGTCTTTGATTTGAGAGGCCACTCAAGCACAACTGTGAGATATATTATTACTATAGGGATCATTACCAGTTTCTTACCAACTGCTGAGTGCTCTACCATGTTCCAAGGACTTAACGAACATTGTCTCTGCCTCACATCAAAAGTACACATCACCCCCAGTTCTGCCTTCCATTTTATCTATCACCAAAACAAAGGTTTGGAATAAAATCTGACTTCGCTTACTGGTGTGTGACAAGTGGAACCACAATATGCAACCTTTATGTCCTGGCTTTCCTGTCTCTAAAAAAGGGACTGTTAAATAAGAGAATACATGTATAACTCACAGCACCCAGTAAGCACTTGAAAAATGTTATTCCCCTTGCATCCTTCAATTACTATAGTTTGCTCTATCTGACCCTGTGGTAAGCACAGAAGACAGAGATGACTCAGATCAAGTCCCTTTCTGACTACTTGGGGTTGAGATTCCCCTCTTCCATAAATAGAATGGGTCATTCCTCACAGTAAGGAAGCAAAAGGTTTGGGGCAGTCAGAAGGTTGGTCAAAGTCATTGGGTTTGCAATTTGCTAAGGATATGACTTAGGTGAGATTACAAAAGCTGTCCAATCTGAAGAAACCTTGGAGCACCCTCCTCAGTGGGCCCTGCCTTCCTTCCCTCCCGTCCTCCATCAAATCACCACCATTCTCAGCATTCAGCTATTAAGTGAAATGTTGCAAATGCTGATAGACAATAGAGTTCAACAAAGGAAAGGTAATTTATCCTCCATTTATACAACACTTCACTATTTACCAAACCCTTTTAGAGATTCACTAGCTCATCAAACCCCTGGTGAGGTGGCAGGGTAAATATTATACTCATGCTATAGCTGAACAAACTGGTTCCCAGGCAGGACCACTGCTTGCATAAAGTCATCCATCTTGTCCGTGGCAAGCTCTAGAATTAGACTCCTGGACTCCTGACTCCTAGACCAGTCTCTCTATATCCTATCCTAATGTCTCTCTTGGTAACATACCCTCTAGGAATACTGTCAGACCAACTTCAGAAGTCTGTGTTAAGTTCATTTCTTCCGGCTTGTAGTTCAGCTCCAGGGAGTGACTAATAGGCTGCAGTACTAATTAATTAATCAAGTTTTCTGTGAGGGTGGGTGTTATTTAGATTTCTTATGGTTGCACAATATACATATCCACCTCGAACTAGCTTAAGACATAAATAAAGGTTGGGAAGGGGGGTCATCAGTTTCCATAACAGGGAAAGACCCTACTGGGTATCATAATGAGCCTTGTTGCCTCTCAGCACTCATGTTTCTCCCTGGCTCCATTCTTTCCACCTTTACTGCATAAAGGCATTCTCCACTGGGCAAGGAAGACAAGATAGTTGTCTGTGGCTCCAGGCCTTCAACCTCCCAGTTTAATGTTTCCGGTAGAGTGAGCTTGTCTGAAATGGTATTCTTTTTCCTTTGGATCTGCTATTACTAAATCCCCAGGAAGGTTGAGGGGGCGGGGGGGGGGAACGGAAATCTGGTGAAATTACTGAAACTCTAGAAAGACTTAAAAATTAAAATTTCCAAAAGGTGAAATAATAAGCAACAATGTTAAATTCATGGTATCAGTTCTTTTTCACCCCATTTTGGTATAAGGATAGGTTTTGTAACCATTGGACTTCCATGTTCTATCTACGGCTTATGGTGTCTGAAATTTTCAAAAAGACTGTGATACTAAACTTGCAATTGGTATGTATGTTTAAGGCAGTTTAATTAATCAAATTTGTTATTGATGTTTAAATATGCAAGAGGCCTCCAATGTTTTAGATGTTTTAGTGGATATAAGTTTAATTGAGCACTGAAGTTCGTGTAGTAATGCACATTATTTTCAGGCCCCAAAGCCCCTCAGAAATTAAGCAATCTAATAAAACATGAAAAAAGAAAATAGAAATGTTAATGTGGTTGCATCATTGGATTTCTCTTTTTAAATGATTATGTAAATAATTATCATAAAACTTTTAAGAGGTAAACTAGCAGTTATCTGAACATTTATTCTTTCATCATTATATGACTCTCAGTGTTATGACAGAAGATATGTCCACTTGAAACCTTTTTTCTACTGTCAGTTTGCTTTAAGAAAATAGAAAGGCCTGCTGATGGAGCTCGAGTAATTATGCCAAAACATTTGGTCAAATTCAGTTGTGCCTTAAGAATCTCAATGAAACAAACAGAAAATAAATAAAAATCATGAGTCAAGTTAAAGCTGTCACCCCACTTCATTGAGGTAAGTATTCGTGGCCTCTCCAGCAACAGTTTGAGAACAACCTCAAGGTGTTTTAAAGAAAGAGGAAGATGTGCAGCAACAAGCACTGGAGCTGGTGGCAGACAGTGCTGATTCCATGCATCCTGGCTCTCCACTTAATAGCTTCTGTGTATTATCATGCAATGAGACCAGTCATAGTAATCCCTACCTTGCTTCCCTTAATAGGAAATTATGTTCAAATGACAATGTATCAAAGTGCAATGGATTACTATTAATAAAGTTTTCTGAAAGTAAAAATTATTATGAAAAGCAAGAAATTACCTTGAATGTATTTTTTTTTTGGAAAGAAGTTGGGTACAAACTAGACACAGTTAAGACAATTATCATCTCACAATTTCCTTAAAAATAAAACAAAACAGAAGTCCCCAGAATTAAGCTCTTTATTCATCGTCCTTGTTATCAAAGAGTCATAGTAGTTTATATGGCACATTTCTTACACTTGTCACCACAGAGCCAACACATGCTAGGAATACCTTGAGCCCCAGCATCTCTGAGTCATGCTGCAGCGGCAGTTACAGAAAAACTAATCAGGGATAGAGGGTACATGCCAGTGAAATGAGACCACCAACCAAAGGTTTGATTTGGGGCTTGGGCTGTGATCTGTGGGACACCCAGGCAGGGCCAAGATTGAGTCAGAGCAAAACCTGTTCCCAGGAAGAACTATAACTGGCTTGGAAGCAGGTCAGCATAGAGAATATTCACTTAGGGTGAGTGTTAGGCAGGTTTAGAATGCTATGCAAACCACAGAGGGATGCAACCTCTTCCCCTTTGGGGTGGAACTCCCCCTGGCCTCCTCAATTAGCTCCAAAAGGGCAAGGGTATTTGATTCCTTCATTTATTCAGCATATCTTTACTGCTGTCTACTATGTGCCAGGCCCTGTGCTGGGTACAGAGGATAAAGAGAGGAATCAAATCCAGTCCTTACCTTCAGGGAATTCAAAATATGGTAGAAAGCATATATTTATAGATAAATCAAAGTAAAAAGGACACACAGAGGTCCTAGAGACTTAGCCTTCAAGGAGTTCACAGCCTGAGAGAGGGCTAGAGGATACAATTGCAGACAACAATAATACAGCACAGCCTGTGGTAAGGACCAAAGGGAGACAATACACTCTCACAGCACAGAGAAGGATGACATGACATCTATTTGAATAATGAAGTGGGAAAAACTCAGGGCCTGCTGGAGAAGAGTGAGCAGCTTAATCTGTCCAGAGTGTCAGTAGTGAATACTGCCTTGGGGAGGAGGCTGTGCAGCCTCAAGTTGACTTCTGTGGGTCCCTCAGGCTACCTGGCAAGCAGGGTGAAAGGTCTCTTACCCACAGCTGCAGCTGCATGATACCCTGTGGACATCAGTGGGAAGTCCCGGTAACCAGAAAAAGCAAATCCAAATAAAGCATCCAAATAACAAGGGTTTGACATGGATATTAGTTGCTTTGGAGTTAGGGAACCAGGGAGAATGGGCAGGACCAGCAGATTGAATGAGTGGGTGGGAGGCTAGTCTGGGTAACTAAATACCAGCAACAGGAGGCTCCTACCCATGCTTTCCTGCACTCCCAATGATGAGCCATGGGTTGGATAGATATAAGGGTCTAAGGGAGAGGGTGAGAAGACACCTGGGGGCAAAGGACCACAGCCTATGTAGTCCTCTCTCATTTGCACATGTTATGGGTCTCCAGTCTCCTTTCCTCTTTTCTTCACAGCTGCCATCACCTATCCCATCTTTTCCATTCTCTCCCAATCTGAGGGTGGCTGAAATAAGCTCACCTAGGGTACCGTTATCATGGTATAGGTCCCAGGGACCTGAAAGCTTTGAGTAATTTGTACAAGCAGGGCTGGTGTGACCAAATAAGTCTTCATTGGTCCCCTGGAGCATGAGCAAGTTTGAACCAGCTTAAAGTTACAGGGTTGGGTAGGACCTTCTCTGCAGCCAAGCTGCTGGCCTGTGCAGGCCTCTTTCTCTTCCCACAGGTTTCAGGGAACAGCTCTATTCTGTGGTAATTTCTTCTTCACAGTGGACACCATCGACACCATCACTCTAGCCTAGGCCTCACATCTATGCCACTTTCTCTCTCTCCCTGAAGATGCCTGGACTCCTACCTGCCATTCTTTTTCTTCACAGCTGCCATCACCTACTCCATTCATCTCCAGTACTCATACTCAGTTTCTCTGTCCCCCAACCCTCTTTTCTTACTATTCCTGAAATATACACAAAGGCCCTTTCCCTGTTATGAAGTTTCTAGGCTAGTCATTAAGGAGAAGCAAACTTAAAGTAAAAGGGAAGGTGTGAGGGAGTAGAATTTAGAGACAAATGAGACATCTTATGAGTACTAGTATGACAGCTCTGATCCATACTGGCATGTAACTGAGTTTCCTTCACTGACTCTCTTCTTCAATAGTTCCAAGGAAGTCTTAATATTCTTGTTTTTATCATCCTTTAGTCTTGGCTGTAGAACTTAGCCATCCTTCCTATTCCTATATATTTGGGGTATGGTGCTCAGTAAGGCTTTGTTGAACAAGGAGTTTCTACTATTGAAAAGAAGCCTGCCTTTTTAATCCTCTCCCCTTCTTCATTCCTCCCTGCACCTGCTCATCCCCAAGTCCCCAGTCTCTCAACCTGTCAACCTGACAGAGATCTTCCCTGACACTGGGCTTCATAGAAGGAAGCAGTGGGAAGTATTTATTTCATTACTTTATCCCACTTCCCTGACAGTAGGCCTCATATAACTGGAAGGTCCTGCATGCCAGGCTGAATGTAAACACCATTTAGCAAGCAATAGGGAGCTAAAGGTAATTTTCCATCAGAGATGGCAATAAAAGTACCTTGCATTATGTACAGGCACTCAAGAAATATTTAGATAAATGTATAAATAAGCGAATGAATGACAATTCTGTAGTAAGAAGATTACTATAGCAATGTATGAGATGCTAAGAGAATTTTTAAAAGCCATGGCCTTAAACATTATGCTAAAGTAGGGGAAGTTAATCTCTACTTTCATCCTGTAGGATCTTCCTCCATCCTACTAGTACAACTGCAACCCCTAGCCCCCAGACTATATTCTATTGCTAAGACTTGCTTTCCATGGTCCATACTGAGCATGAAATATATTAGCAGATACCAGTGTAATGCACTGTCCTCCTAAAAAGGGACAAAAGAGCTTTCCTACCCAAAGGAATAAATCTCTCATGATAGATTTCTGTCACAGTAACAAGCAACGGGGGAGGAAATCTGAGATAAGAGCAACCAATCTGGTATCATCTGAAAGACCTAGCATCACTTTTTTTCAGCCCCAAACCTATAAGACAAAGAGTCATCCTTCCCTACTTCACAAACAGTGATTCCAGTAGGTTGAAACAAATAGACCCAACTCAGTGGGTTGGGAGTCCAGAGATCTTCCTAAGAGGGAGGTTGAAGACCTTCCCCATGAGTAAAGGAGTGGCTGGGCCAGGACAACATTCTAAGAAAACAACTTGAGGGAAACAAGCAGCTTTGATAAGCCTTTGGTCAGATGACTCATTACACTGAAAATGCAACTAAGAAAATGACATCAAGAGCTACCATTACCCATTAGGCCCAATGTCTATAAACTATTCCACCAGGTATATTTACTTTCTCCCTCTTCTGACCCCATAAACTGTGAGCTCCTTGTGGGAAGTTTTACCCAATGCTTTAAAGTCCTAACCATGATCTTATCCTATCAGGAATCATCCTAGTAAGTGAACCTCAGGTCCATCTTTCATAGGAAAAAGTCCCATTATCAAAGACCACTGACACTGAGCTTCTCATTATCTCCATAGCAAATGATGCTTTCTGGATAAGGAAAGGAAGGTTGAGCAGAACTGCAAAGCTGGAGAAGGTAGGTGACTTCATGATTCTACTGTTGTGCCCAGTTCCTCTAAGACAGAGGAACTGCAGAGCTCTGAGCATGATTAGAAGGGTGTAGGGGCTTTTGTTATTAAAAATGGGAACAAACCATCCAAATCATCATTCCTGCTATGACACCTGCTTGTAACCTTACATTTGAATGAGGGGAGTGTCATTTGAAAAGGTAAGCCCTCTGATTTCCATTTGGAGATCACAGTCCTACAGGCAGCCAGGACTTACTGATCATGGAGCACCCAGGCACTCTGCCTCTCCCAGAGATGGGAAGAAGAGAAATCATAGAACCAATCCTTTCATTTTACAGAAGACTTGAGGCCCAGAGAGGTAAGGTGGCACAGGTCATGAAGCATGTCTGTGGCAGAGCCAGGACCATGTCCATGGTCTCCCAGCTCCCAGTTCAGTGCTCTTTCCACTGCAGAAACTATGGCAAAATTTTCATTTTGCTTTTTGGAGGAGGAGCGAAGAAAGGTAGGAAACAGAATACTAGGCTTTTGGATTCTCTGTAGACTTCAGTAACCCCTGTTAGGATAGCCCCCCTATCTTGGCTGTGGTTCCTATTCCTTTCTATGGAAAGGTAGGTCCTAAGCCAATTAGCTAGTCTTGAATTGTCTCAGGGTTCCTACAAGGATTAGAGCAGTCCCCCTGCACATGGCTCAGGATCTCCTGGTGTGTAAACAGGCGGAAAGCAATTTGCTCACACTCCCGCTTGATCCCACACTCAAACAAACACCCAAATAAGCCTTCCTCCTCCACAGCAGCCATATCAGAGTAGCCACAGGGCCCACAGTGCAAGATCCAGGGGCGGGACCAGCAGGCAGCATCCAAGGGGGCCTGGTTGAGGTAGATGCCTAGGTCAACCCTCCGTTTCTTATTAATTGGATGTGAGTACAAGAGCCATGATTCTGACAGAGTTCCACATTCCTGCTCCAGTCTCAGTGAGCTGTCAGGCAAAAAGCTCTGCTGAATGTGGGGAGCATCTTTGTCACTAGGATCCTGGCAACCATGGAGACTCTCCAGGGGCTGGAAACTCACAACACTACCTTGACAGCCATGTGGGGGCTCGCAGAGCTGTTGGTTCAGGGCCAGTCTCTGAAAGCATTCACCATGGTCAGTGCTGAGAGCCTCTGCCCGACACCTATTGGGCGTCCGGGCACTGCAATACAGCACAAGGTGGCCAGATCTTCCAGTCACCTCTGCCACCTCACACTCCACTGTCTCCATGGATCTAATAAGCCTGCCATGGTGCCATGTAGCCCCTAGGTCATCACTGTAGATCATCAGAGAATGAGGCCTGGTTTTACATGGTAGGCGGATGCAAAAGAACCAGTGAGGGATGTAGTAGGCATAGGCAGGAATGACCAGCCGCCCCGACTGGAGCTGGATGCCGTGACCCGGGCCCACAGCAAATGTGGCCCAGTGTTTCACTTCTGGGCCAATGACCTCCTCAGTCAGGTCCCTCACCTCGCTCCATGAGTAGCCAGCATCCTGACTGCAGATGAAGCAGAGACGGGCAGCATTCCTGCCTGACACAATCTGTTGCCGCTCAGTGACATGGTCCTGTACACAGATGAAGAACAGGTACACACGACCACTCCTCTGCTCCCATACAGGACAAGGGTTCATGGTCCGATGCCCAGGTAATGTGGCTTTCATCAGGGCCTCCTGGGGTCCCCACTAGACAAGGGGAAGAGAGAGAAAAAGAAGGAATGAGAGAACAATAGGAAGATATGAGGTGCATTAAAAGCATTAGTACTTTTCAGAGATAAGAAATGGTACTGAAATCTATAAAACCGTGAAGCCCAGGGATTCACTAAATTCGCAAATATTATAGGATGCCTCATGAAGCTGGAAAGGGGAAATACCAGGGAATACTCTTCCTCACTTTACCTAGATTCCCAATTCACCCTTCAAAACGTACTCAAATGGTGATACATGGGGGAAATGGATGTGGCTCAACCAACTGGGCTCCCATCTACCATATAGGAGGTCCAGGGTTCGATGCCCAGGGCCTCCTGGTGAGGACAAGCTGGCCCATGCAGAGAGCTGGTCCATGCGGAGTGCCAGCCCACATGGGAATGCAGCCCCACGCAGGAGTACTGCCCTGTGTGGGAATGCCGCTTGGCATGGAAAAGCCATCCCATACAGAGTGCTGGCCGATGTGGAGAGCTGGCATGGCAAGATGATGCAACGGGAGACACAGAGGAGAGAGAAGACATAGAATAGGGAGCTGAGGTGGTGCAAGAGAATAATCGCTTCTCTCCTACTCCAGAAGGTCCCAGGATCGGTTCCCAGAGCCGCCTAATAAGAATACAAGCAGACACAGAAGAACACACTGTGAATGTACAGAGAGCAGACAATGGGGGGAATGGGAGGAGAAATAAATAAAATAAATCTTAAAAAAAATGGTGATACATAGGAAAATTATAACTAATATAACTTATGGATGGTAGTTAACAGTAATATTGTAATATTTTTGCAACAATGGTAAAGAAGATTTATCAATTCTAAGGGACAACAATAGGGGAGAATAAGGGGTATGGAATTTTTCCTTGTGGAATAATGAAAACATTCTAAAATTGAGGTGATGACAGAATAACTATGTGAAGAAAATGAGAGCCACTGAGTGTACATTCTGAATGGATTGTACAAAGCATGGGATTTCATAACACAGGGAATCCTGTGATGGAAAATCGACTGTGGTTAAAAGAACAAATATGAGAACGTTCTCTCATGAAATATAACAAATATATAATACTAACACAGGGTGTTAGTAATCAGGTGAAGTGGGGGAAAATACACCAAATGTGAAGATATGGGCTATTGTAGAGTTCATAGTTTGTAACAAATGTTTCACAACAATTCCAGATGTTGATGGTGGGGTGATATATGGGAGCCCAAGATGGTGATATGTGTGTTTGTTTTGTAAGTTCATAACTTTTACTGTACATCTACTGCTTACATATTTGCATGTATGTATATGTAAATAAAATTTTATATTGAAAAAACACTCAAAAGTCAACTCCTTTATGAAGCCTTCTGGGAAATTTCCTCCCTTCCTCTACAGAAAGCAATCAGTGCTTACTCTGTGTACACAGTTGTTATAGCACCTATTATATAACACTGTGATTTTTTCATATGACTATCTCCCTTCCTAAACTATAAGCCTTTTGAAAGTAGAGCAAATTTTACTAATTTTGTATCTCTAGCATGTGGCACATGATAGGCGCTAAATAAATGTTTTTAAAAAGAAAGGCAGACAAAAGAATAAAAATTAAAGAAAGGGAAGAAAAGCAAAGCAAGGCAGGAAAATAAGGAAGTTTTAGGCAAATAAAGGGAAATTTAAGACAGATTGTTTTTCCTTCCTGTACTACCTGAGGACACAGTTCATAACAGTGTCATTAAAAGTTCAAGCATGAGATGCGCGCAAGGAGTGCCAAGACACGCAGCGGTGTCCCCTGTGTAGGGGAGCCCCACGCACAAGAAGTGCGCCCCATAAGGAGAGCCACCCAGTGGGAAAAAAGTGCAGCCTGCCCAGGAATGGCGCCGCGCACAAGGAGGAGAGCTGATGCAGCAAGATGATGCAATGAGACATAGATTCCAGGTGCTGCTGACAAGAATACAAGCGGGCACAGAAGAACACACAATGAATGGACACAGAGAGCAGACAACGGGGTGGGGGGGCAGGGAAGGGGAGAGAAATAAATAAAAAATAAATCTTTGAAAAAAAATGTACTTAAAAAAAGAAGTTCAAGCATGAGAAAAAATAAAATTTTTTAAATTAAAGGGGAGCAGATGAGTGCTTGCTTCCCACATGGGAGGCCCTGGGTTCAGTTCCCAGTGCCTCCTAAAAACAAAACAAAACAAAAACAACAACAAGCAAGCAAACAAAGTCAACTCAGGGGAGCCAATGTGGCTCAGTGGTTGAGCACCAGCTTCCCACTTACGAGGTCCTGGGTTCAATCCCCAGCCCCAGCATCTCAGGAAAAAAATTTAAAAAGAAAAAAAAGAAAAAGAAAAAGAAAAAAATAAATGAAAATAAAAACAAATAATTTAAAAAAAGAAAAGGAAAAAAAAAAAAACATTAAAAAAGAACGACAAAAAAAAAATTCAAGCATAGAGGCAGAGACACCTAAATTTAAACCCTTGCTTCATCACTTACTGTGTGACCTTGGACAACTTACTTGATCTTATTTTAGCTCTATTTCTTCATCAGTGAAATGGAAAATTTAGTAACATCCTTACAGAGGAATTCTAAGGATTAAAGGAAATAATGTCTAATCAAACATATCACACACAAAGGCCTAATCTCAATATATTTTAAAATAACACTAGAAATTAGTAAGAAAATTTTCAGAAACCTAATAGAAATGGGGAAAGAACAAGGTCAGACAATTCAGCAGAAAGAGGAAAAAAAAATGGAAATAAGCTCACATATGAAAAAATTAATGCAAATTAGAGTTAAACAGTCATAATATTTTTCATCTAACAAATTGACAAAATCAAAAAGTTTGACAAAACTCTGTTGGTAGAGAAATAGGCACTCATATAAAAATGTCTGAACACTTACATAACATATATCAAAATTACAAATGCTTTTATCTTTTCCTACCAATTCTGGGTATTTTCCTTAAGATGTATCGGCTCATCAAGTTAAGTATATATAGGATTATTCATTGTAGTATTGCTTGAAACAGCAAAATATCCATCCCAAAACTGCATTAATAGGGGATTAGCTAAATGAACACACAATACATGGGGTAAAAGAGAAAAAGGCCTCTCTATATTGATATACAAAGATCTCCATGATATTTTGTTAAATGAACACAGCAAGTACAGAACAGTAAATGTAGTATGCTTCTTTTTGCACAACAAAGGTAGAGGAAATGGACTTCCAGTTATGGCCAACTAGGTAATTTGGACCAACCCTTCCACTAAGAACTAGAAAAGACAAATAAAATATTGAAACAAAAACATCTGTTTGAAAGAACCTGAGGACAAACAAGTTAATGAAAAATTATAGGCTAAGAATTGAGAGAAGTTCATTCAGAGAGGTCAGCACGACATTTGGAATCCCTTTTCCCCTCAGGATATCTCTACTAATTCTCAAGAGGTAAGTGAAAGGATGAGAAGCTGAACAATTCATCTAATAGCCTTATGAGCTAAAAGGAAAAACATCAGAGGCCCTGGTAAACCACCCATGCTTTGAGTTAGAACCCTAAAAGACTAAATCCTAGGAGTAAGGATCAAACTGAAGCAGACCAGCCCTCACAACAGCCACTCTAGAAAAAAATTGGCAAGCATTATCTACTAATACTGAAAATAACATACCCTATGATCCAGAATTTCCACTCTGAGATACATACCCAACAAAAATGCATGCTCACAGCACCAAAACACATGTACAAGAATATTCATAGGAGCATTATTTATAATCAGAATGTTCAATATCCACCAGTAATAGAATGGATAAACTGGTATGTTCAAATAATGGAACGTATATAACAATGAAAATGAACAAATTAAAGCTGCCCACAACTCTATGAATCTCAAGATTATAATACTGAACAAAAAAAATATATATGTTAAAAATAAGCAAAACTAAACTCAAGTGTATTCTTTTATGCTTGGCTTCTTTTGTTAAATTGCATTTCTTTGTTTCTATAGGAAGAAGTACTGGAAGGATATACAAGAAACAATAGTAACTCTCAATAGAAGGTAGGGGAATGGAATGTATACCTTTTCATACCATTTGCATTTTTCAGGCATATGATATGAATATACTAACTATCCAACACAAAAAAGAAATAAGTTTTTAAAAAATTCAATTCCTTTATGAATGGGCAAAACAGACTACAAAGCAAAGTTTAGATCACAGACTCTCACAGTCACTCGTGCTAACTTCCACCCTACAGAGAATTCTTTTCAGTCTGGATAAAAGGCCAATTCCGTTTCCTTCAACTAGTCTATCTCTGGGGCAGCCCATTCTATTCTAGAGTGCCTGTGTACTGTATTTAGTTCAAAGAATGTGATAAAGTCAACTTAATTATTGGGCAGTCTACTTGTTGGAAGTCAGAAGTTCACTTATCCTTAGTGGCTGAGAACAGAAAATTATTTGGCCCAGCTATGTCTAATATAAAGTTGACATGAAACCAAAGAAATAGTAAAGAAAGCATGAAAACATAGGATCAAAGATGATCTCAACCAGCTGGAACAACAGAACAATCACACAAGCTGAGACTTGACAGGGGTAAAACAGGTCCTGGGCTTAAAAATCTTGATGGAAAAACCTGATTAAAGAACAACAAATGTGAAAAAGACTTGGGGGGTTTAGGTGACCATCTACTCAGTATTAGACAACTGTGTTATTCACCTGCCAAAAAGTAACTGCTACTTTACCTCGGAATGTATTAAAAGAATACAAGATAGGACACCTACCTCCTTGCTGACTGATCAGACTACCATTGGAGTCCTAAGTTCAATTCTGAGGCCCACACTTTGTAAAAGGGCACTAACATCTCAGACTAGGTCCCAAGGACAGTTATCAGTTTTTAAGGGACCAGACACTGTATCAGGACTGTGGTATGAGCAGCCACTAAAAAGAATTCAGCACAGAAAATAGAAGACTCAGCATAAATGCTGCTTTTGGATCTTCAAGGAGCAGGTCTTTGGAAAATGGACTTTACATGTTTTACGTATAGATCAACAGCCTCAGAAGGCACAAGACCAATGAGGGGTTATAAAGAAGTAGAGATTCTTGGTTCAAAAAATAATTTTAACAGTTGCCACAGGATTAAGTTCTTCATCACTAGAGGTGCCACAGGATTAAGTTCTTCATCACTAGAGATATGCAAGTTGGCCCTTTATGGAAGATGACTAATGTTGAGTTTTTACTATGTGTAATTACTATTATTAGTTACATTTTGCAGACAATGAAATAGAGAAGAGTCAAGTGTCCATGGTCACAGACCCAGTAAGTGATAGGACTTGCCTAACTCCAAAGATCATGCTCTTGATCATAAGTTATTAGTACCTACCAATGGAATACAGATTTCTATTTTGAGAAGGAAGTTGGACTAGATGATTCTTCTAACTCCAAGATCTTACACTTAAGTAAATCAGATAATGAAATTGAAGAAAATAAAGAAACAAGAGAATGAATTCAAGGGCATAAGTTTGTGAATGTGTGTGGATACTAGGTAGTAAAGTTATACAACAGGTATAATCTGACAGAAAATGTTTAAAGGCCTGTGATGTTTAGGCTCATGTGCCAAGTTGGCCAGATAACAGTACCCAGTTATCTGTGGTAAAAAAAAAAAAAAAAAAAAAAAGGAAATAAAAAAAGTAGAATTCCAAGCTCTGATGGGATGCAGGGCTGAACTTTGGGGAAGGCAGTGGTTGGACCTGGGAAGTCATGAGGAAGCCTCATGACAAGATAAGGCAAAAAAGCAGGGACTGGAAATTCCCTAAAGCAAAAAACTTCCCCATAGGAAATTGTGAGCCAAAATGCCCAAAGACAGGAGTTGCTGGCAAGGTCCACCTTCAGCAGAGTAGCATTTGTACTATAACAGGAGAACTAGGCATCGACTATGGCTATGAAGCTTTAAGAGTGAGATTGTCAGACTTCTGTGGCAGAAGAGCAGGGCAAGTTAGGGGGGCTTAAAGTACCTATTATAAAGCCATGTATATAGCACATTAAAGTTTACAAAAAACCAAATCCAGTCTCTTCTGGTCCTCCCTACAGCTCTGGAAGATAAAGGAAAGCTACAATGCAAAAAATTTGGTATGAAATATCCCTGCAGCCCACAGGCCCAAGGGCAGCAACCATTCTTTCACCATTAAAAATGCAGGAAAACAATGTACTACTTAAGGGCAAGGGCTCCAATCCCAGTTCTGCCACTTAATTAGGTATGTGCTTTAGGCAAGTGACTTTAATTTCATGAGTCTGTTTCCTCCTGTAAAACTGGATATACCTCATACAAAATGTTTAGTAGTAGTAGTAGCAGTAGCAGCAGTAGCAGCAGTAGCAGCAGCAGCAGCAGCAGCAGCAGCAGCAGCAGTAGTAGTAGTAATAGTAGTAGTATGGTTGTTACTGTTATCCCCTCTGTCAGCTAGTCATGGGTGGCTTCTGAGGATTAAAGGGGATAATGCTAGCTTAGTATGAAGCTGAATTATGGAGGCCACTGGTGTCAGAGATCAAGTTTGAAGCCTGTTTCTACTATTTTATTAGCTGTGTGACCTTGAGCATGTGACAGCCTCAGACCCAATTTCCTCATCTGTAAAATGTATACCTGTGTCACAGAGTGGCTGTGAGGAGCCAATGAAATAAGTATAAAACACCTATCTCAGCCCCTGGCATACAATAAGCACTCAATAAATAAAAGCCATTGTTTTTGCTTTTTTTTTATGCCCAGCTCCCCAGACAGGGCCTTTCCTGCACTGATGGGAAAAGGCACAGACTCTGCATTGCTCTGAGCTCTGTGGAGAGAAACTGAGGCCTGGGCCCAGATTTGGGATCAAGAGTCATCTGTAGGGAAGTGGATGGGGCTCAAGCGATTGGGCTCCCACCTACCACATGGGAGGTCCCTGGTTCAGTTCCCAGTGCCTCTTAAAGAAGACAGCAATGGGAAACGGACTTTGGCCCAGTGGTTAGGGCGTCCGTCTACCATATGGGAGGTCCGCGGTTCAAACCCCCGGGCCTCCTTGACCCGTGTGGAGCTGGCCATGGGCAGTGCTGATGCGCGCAAGGAGTGCCGTGCCACGCAAGGGTGTCCCCCGCGTGGGGGAGCCCCACGCGCAAGGAGTGCGCCCGTGAGGAAAGCCGCCCAGCGTGAAAAGAAAGAGCAGCCTGCCCAGGAATGGCGCCGCCCACACTTCCCGTGCCTGCTGACGACAACAGAAGCGGACAAAGAAACAAGCAGCAAATAGATACCAAGAACAGACAACCAGGGGAGGGGGGGAAATTAAATAAATAAATAAATCTTTAAAAAAAAAAAAAAAAAAGAAGACAGCAAGCTGGCATGATGGGCAGGTACAGCGAGCTGTTACAACAAGATGATGCAACAAGAGACATGAGGAAAACATAATGAGAGACCTAACAAAGCAGGGAGCAGAGGTAGCTCAAGTGATTAAGCGTTTCTCTTCCACAATGGAGGTCCCAGGTCTGGTTCCCAGTGCCTCCTAAAGAAACAAGGAAGATGAACAGACATAGCAAGTGCAAACAACAAGTGGGTGGGAAAAAATAAATATTAAAAAAAAGAATCACCTGTACTGAGTGCCCAGTCCTCAACCCTCGCCTCAGCACCAGATGGAGAGCATCCTCATCCCTGCTGGTTGAGCGCTTCTCTGCAAAGGCCAGGAAGGTGTGGGCAGTGGGGATGTAGAGCAGGGCTGGGATCCGGTAAGTGATCCCACTCTTGTCTTCCTGATGAAACAGAGGGTTGTTGAAGGAGCATGATACCACTTCTTCCATGACTTCTGCAAGGACAAGAGAAAACTAAATGTGTGTCCATACCCAGATGCTGGCTTGCATACATGTTCTGCTCTATCATTCCATTTCTGCAGACCATAGTGGATGCACAGATTTACTCATGTTTGTTTGTTTGTTTGTTTAAAGATTTATTTATTTAATTCCCCCCCCCCCAGTTGCCTGTTCTCTGTGTCTATTTGCTGCGTCTTGTTTCTTTGTCCGCTTCTGTTATCGTCAGCGGCAAGGGAAGTGTGGGCGGTGCCATTCCTGGGCAGGCAGCACTTTCTTTCGCGCTGGGCAGCTCTCCTTACGGGCGCACTCCTTGCGCGTGGGGCTCCCCTACGCGGGGGACACCCCTGCATGGCAGGGCACTCCTTGCGCACATCAGCACCGCGCGTGGGCCAGTTCCACACGGGTCAAGGAGGCCCGGGGTTTGAACCGCGGACCTCCCATGTGGTAGATGGACGCCCTAACCACTGGGCCAAGTCCATTTCCCCTCATGTTTGTTAATACATTTAAAACCATCATCTTGGTGGTGGGGTTGAATGGGACCTCATATTTTTTTAATGTAATATTTTTACAAAATGAATAAAATTGAAAAAAAAATAAAATAAAATAAAAATAAAACCATCATCTTAACACAAAAGCAAGCAATATGCATTTTCA
Organism: Dasypus novemcinctus; assembly: GCF_030445035.2. NCBI lineage: Eukaryota > Metazoa > Chordata > Mammalia > Cingulata > Dasypodidae > Dasypus > Dasypus novemcinctus. Next base: position 107,164,334 of record NC_080682.1, on the reverse strand, counting down.
TTTTAAAAACTTATTCTCCAGATTCTGTGGGAATCCCATGCAGTGTGTCAAGTTTGTCTCTCTCCAGAGAAATTTTGCATTTGCTTTTGCCAAGTACTCTACGAGTATTATCAGCCTGGGATGGTTTTCAATGTCAATTTCTTGGCTTGGTTTTTTTTTTTTAGGTCATTCAGGTAATATAAGTATAAATCCAAATCCAGATGAGTTAATGCCTGTGGTTAAGAATTCTGGGGGAAACTTTTTTCCCCCTCTACTGGTCCCTAGCCTAATAGGCAATCTTTTTTGTCTTCTCCCTGTGGATCCCACCCCTAAGTCCACCCTATCAGAGAGGCTCCTGCCTCATATTCTTATATTCAAGGGAGCAAGTTTCATGCCCAGATCTCAGTTCTAACTAGAACCTAACCAATGAGAACCCATAGCTTCATTAGCCTTAATAGCAAGTCTATTAAAGCCCAAGTTTTTAGGTAACTGAGACCAGCAAATACCCAGGGCAGCTGAGATCAATTTAAGGGACTAACTACTCTGGTTTTCAGTTCACTCTGGGTTTTAGATCCTTAGAGATTTCTCCTACTTTCTTGAAAATTCAGCTATGAAGGACTTTGTTATATTTTATTCACCATTTTGCAGGTTAGGTAGCCTGCCATATGCTGAAAATTAAAGTCTCCAGATATTCTTCTCAAAGAAAGCCATTCAGGTGAGATATTCATGAGGTAGTTGCAAACAAGCTTCTAGACCTTTGGTGAGAAAGTGGAACTAGAAACACAGGTTTGGGAGTGATCTGTTTTAATTTTTCAGTATGATTCAGCCTCACAGTCTCTATTACATTTGCTTTGGAAGTCTTTTCCATGTTCAGTATTTGCTTAGGTAGTTCCAAATTTGAAGAGGGTTTCACTCTTAAAGGTACAAAAAGGGGAATCAAGTCAGTGACAGAAAGAACCAAGCTTAAAATTATTTTCCCCCCAAACTGTCCAAGCCCTATCTTATAAACCATTTGTAAAAATGATCAGGCTCTATAACTTAGGCCAGCAAGGCCTTATTCATTCATTCAATATTTCTGGGTGCCTACTCTGTCAGGCCATAAAGTAGATGCTGAGAAGCTAGAGAAGAACCAGAGATCCCTGCCTTAAAGAAACCCGCATCCTATGGAGGTAAACATACACAAGAACCATCACAATATGGTGTAATAAGTGCTATTTGTGTGAACACAAGGACATAGGGAAAGAGAAAAGAGCACCTGTCGAGGTCAAGGCATCGAGGAAGGATTTTCAGAGAGGACAATAATTGAGCCAAGCAAGCTCCTGCCTCATATCTTTATATTCTCTTTCTAGAACACTATACTCCCAGATAGCCATAGGGCTCACTCCCTCACTTTCAACTCTATCCAAACTCTATTCAAGCTTTCCCTGGCTACTCCTCTGCCACTTTCTAGCTCTTTTTTACCCTGCTGTATTCTCCATACCATTCATCACCATCTGATGCCTTAGGTACTTGTTTAATAAACACTATGGAATATAAGCTCTGTAAAGGGGAGGGCAATACCTGTTTTTTTCACTGCTACACCCCCACACCTAGACCGATGCCTGATACATGACAGGTACTCAGAAATTTACTGAATGATTGAATTAGTGAGTGAGCTGGGTCTTAAAGGATGAACAACGGGTCAACTGAAAGCAGAGGAAGTGGATATGAAACCTATAGGTAATAGAAAGCATAGTGAGTGGTGCAGACTATTAGTAGTTAAGTATGGCTACAGTGAGGTGGAGTGCAAGAGTTGTGAGCTCAATATATGAGTTATTATTATTCTTAGACTATTAATCAATCACTGTATATTTTATTTTATTCTTTGAATTCTTCACATGATGGTCATGATGATGATGATAATTAAAATTCACCTTCTTAAAAACATTTAAACCCCTCTTCACCTCTGGAACACATCATACTTTAAACAGGAGTTCTTAACAAGGGGTCCGTGAGCTTGAAATCTTAGATTCCTCACTTGTAAAATATGGATAATACCTACCTCAGAGGAACAATATGAAGACCCACTCGAGATATAAACTTTAAAGCACTATATAAGTCTTGATTATAAATTTTTATATCTTCACAATTACTTTATAGCTCTGTTATCACTATACGAAGTAGAGTTACTATCATTAATTTTTACTAATCATAAAAATGTTGATCAAGTTGATGACAGCAGTAACAGATGGTGGCTCTAGCATTGACACTCAAATTATTTCACACAGACCATATGCTGGGATCTAGGGATAAAGAAGAATCAGATATAGATCTACTTTAGAGTTGTTCATTTTAGCAGAGAATTCAAGTTACTTACTGTTGCTCCATATATTCAACTTTCCATCAAGGCCTCCCTGCTCACTTAGTGGGAGGGTATAGTGTACCATGGACTTGGAAGTCTGCTTGGCTTTGACACTTATTAGCAAGTCGCTTTACCTCTGAGCCTCAGTTTCCAAACTGGTAAAACAGGGATACCACCTATTTCTCAGGATGTAGTAACACTAAATCAACAGCTTCCAATTAATCCAATGCAGCGGTGAACCATTAAAGGAGGCCTCCCTATCACATTTAGTCACTTCTAACAATATTTAAGGAGCTCTTACCATGTGCTAGGCCTGTGCTCTGCACTGAAGATAAAGAGTTACATATGATATCTGCACTGAAAGGGCTTTTAGAGATCCTTCATTGTACAGATAGGAAAACCCAGGCAAAACTCAGGGGGAAAAAATTATATACGGTCAGCAGCAAAACCTGGACCAAGAGCTCAGGGTCCTTTCTGCTGCCCACAGACCCCTCGTTAGTAAGTAAGGTTTTCTTGGTCTCAGTTCCCCTTCACCTCTAAAATGCAAATTCTAAGGTTTAAGTTTGGCTTCAGTAGGAGGAAAACAAAAACAGAACTAGCCTGTTATATTCTCCGGCTCTGTCTGGGATCCTAACGGACTGGATTTCCTCAGCGCAGATGCAGCCGCTGATCCCGTCTCCCCAGTCACAACTCCCACCTGCCGGTGGGGAAGGGGGTCCTGTCTCGCAGCCCCGCTCACCTGCGCGGGACCCCGGCTCCTCGGTCTCTCTGGGAGCAGGGCTGGGCGCGGGAGGCTCTTCCACGGGGCGCGGGGCCAGGCTCTCAGACCGCGGACACCGAAGGCCGGGGGAGAGTCCGGCACCGAGGCTCGGGAGACAGGGAGGGCACGTTGACCCAGAGAGGAAGAGGAGCAGAACAGACTGAGGACACGGGGAGAAACCGCGAGAAGTGAAGAGCGGAGAAATGGCCCGAAAGAAGACGACAAAAACCCCGAGCGACGGGACGCCGAAAGACCCGGGACCAAAAGACGAGGGAGAGCGGCGGCGGCAGCGACGCGTAGACCGTTTGGCGAAGCGCAGCCGGCCGGCCGTGGGGAGCGGCGGTTGGCGCAGACCCAGAAGAAGCCCCACCCCTCGGGCCGGCCGCGGCTGAGGCCACGCCCCCAGCTGCCAGCCTCTCTCGAGCCCGCGGGCCGCGTCGCCGCGGGCGTTTAGGGCCGGCCATTCCCTACTTCTCCGGCTAGCAGCGCCGCACCACCAGCGGCGCAGCCCGACAGTTCGGGCCCTGGGCCTACAGCGACATCCAACGGCCGCTCCGCTCAGCCCCTGCCTCTGCTCCCTAACCTCCCACCCCGACCCCCACCCCGCGCAGGTCTTCTATCCCCGTGCTCTCGGCTATTGGTTCCCTTTTGTTGACGGGTATCACCGCCTAAAACCTCCCTGGACAGCCTGAGAGTCAAACGAAGGTTCCGATACTCAGAGGGAAGTCTACAAAGAGGACCGGAGGTGGGAGTCCAGAAAGTTGCAAAAATGTTAAAATAAAATTTATTGTTTATATATGTATGGACTTATGTATGTACATGTATACACATACATACGCACATATAAATTGTTACAGAGCACCGAGTCCACTCTCCTGTTTAATGTTTGAATATATGATGTATTTTTCTCATTTCCAAATAAAGTGGTTGATTCCAGGGTTGGGGCAGTGAAAAATACAGGATGAATCTGGAACATTTTGTAGAGTCATAAAGAAAGAGCTCACAAAAAGATGGGGTCTTCTCAAAAGAACATAGGAACCAACCTGAAAGAGTTCCCAATGGCCAAAGCTGGAACAAATTGAGCAAGAAAATAATGGTATTAAATTATAATCCATAGAATAAAATAAAAACCCAAGAGTCCACACTGATATGAAGAGCAATTTAATAAATACAGATAGATAAATGGGGGATAAGGAACAGCTCTTCCTTAAGTAAAATTTCAATTAATAAATGTGGAATGACCCAGAATCCTCAGGATTGGGCAATAAAATAGACTAGAGTAGACTTCCTGCTATTCTACTATAGACTTATTATGATTCTAGCAATGGAAGAAATCATATCACTGATGTGGAGACAGTGACCACTGAAGGTGCTGAGGGACAAAGAAATGTAATATGGGGGCATTTTCAGGACTTGGAGTTGTCCTCAATGACATTACAATGACAAATACAGGCCAGTATATATCCTGCATAACCTACAGAATTGAATGAGAGAGTGTGAATTACAATGTAAATTATAATCCATGCTTAGTGGCAACACTCCAAAATGTGTTCATCAATTGCAGTGAATGTGCCACACTAATGAAAGAAGTTGCTAATGTGGGGAAAAGTGGGAGATGTGGAGAGGTGGGCATATGGGAATCCCTTATATTTTTTTAATGTAACATTTTATGTAATCTAAGTATTGTTTAAAAATATATTTAAATAAATAAATATGGAATGAAAGTAGATGTGGCTCAAAAAGTTGAGTACCTGCTTCCCACATGGGAGGTTCCAGGTTCGATCCCTGGTGCCTCCTAAAAAAAAAAAACACACAAGCAAATAAATGTAAAAAACCAACTCAGAGGAGCTGATGTGCCTCAGTGGTTGAGTGCCAGCTTCCCACATACGAGGTCCTGGGTTCAGTCCCCAGCACCTGAAAAAAAAGGGGGGGCAGAGAAGAAGGAAATAGAATACCACTATTAGCTTTCCTTTTAAGGCCTGACAAAAGAACCTTATTCATCCTAACAAGATATGTGAAAATTTAATGTGGTACTCAGGCACCCTAAAAAGATTCATGGGCATCTTTCAGTGCTTCATTCAAAGTCTGAGACTCTGCCATGGGATCTACTGATTGTGGTTCCCTAGTGTGGGGCCACTGAGATGTGCTTCCCAGATCCCCTTCCATGGACTTGTTGCCCCACCTGCTGGGAGTGCTGTCAGGAAGTTGGAAAAGTCTGAAGAGTCATGCTAACTTTAGAGCAGCATATGAGCCAACTGGGATTGTCACTGGGTCTGCATCACAGCTCAATTTGGCCCTCTGCCCAATCCTGCTTCCTTCCCCTCATCTCCATAAGTGTTGGTTCCAAGGGCACTCCTTAATAAGCATTCTGCTAAAATCCATCTCAGAGTCTGCTTCCTGGGCACCTAATATAAAATATCTGAGTGGTAACGAGGTAATCCATGGGATGGCTTCAAATTCTAAAATAGTTTCTAGACCTAGAGAACTGATCTGGAGGTACCTGGTCAATGTCAGGGCAGACCATAGGTGTAGGGTGATCTAGCTAGCCCCTTCTGCTATTTGGGGGGTGGGGTTGTTTCCCAACTTGGTTCTGAAAATTTTGAGACTATCACTAAAATTGAAGGTTCAAACCTGATTGGAGTCTACAAACATAAGCCTATCATTTTCATACTAAACATCACAGCTGAGGGGCGCAGATGTGGCTCAGAGCTTCAGCCTACCATATGGGAGGACCTGGCTTCAATCCCTGGGGCCTCCTGGTGAAAAAGAAGAGAAAGCATGCCCGCATGGCAAGCCAAGTGCCCGTGCAAGTGCCCACATGGTGAGCCAGTGCCCCGTGCAAGTGAGTCACACAGCAAGATGATGGCACATTAAAAGAGAGACATGGAGAGAGTCAAGGTGAAGTACAGCAGAAACCAGGAACTGAGGTGGTACAATCAACAGGGAACCTCTCTCCCCATCAGAGGTCTCCAGGATTGAATCCCAGTGAATCCTAGAGGAGAGAAAATGAAAAGAGAAGACAACACAGACAGCAAAAACAGCAGGGTGGGAGGAGGGGAAGGGGGAAAAATAAATAAATCTTAAAAAAAAAAAATCATAGCTGAGTTTGAAGAAATGACGGAAAATTCCCAGGGTACCAGTAAGTTTAAAACAGGTAGGAGGGAAGCGGACTTGGCCCAGTGATTACGGCGTCCGTCTACCACATGGGAAGTCCGTGGTTCAAACCCCGGGCCTCCTTGACCTATGTGGAACTGGACCATGTGCAGTGCTGATGCACGCAAGGAGTGCTGTGCCACGCTGGGGTGTCCCCTGCATAGGGGAGCCCCACGCGCAAGGAGTGCACCCCATAAGGAGAGCCGCCCAGCGCGAAAGAAAGTGCAGCCTGCCCAAGAATGGCACCGCACACATGGAAAGCTGACACAAGATGACGCAACAACAACAAAAAAAGAAACACAGATTCCCATGTCGCTGACAACAGAAGCGGACAAAGAAGAACACGCAGCCAATAGACACAGAGAACAAACAACTGGGGCAGGGGAGAGGGGAGAGAAATACATAAATAAATAAATCTTAAAAAAAAAAAAAAAAAAAAAACAGGTAGGAAACCAGAGTGGTAAATAAAGGCCCAGACCACAGCTGCCTGAAGACATTTGCCAATACTAAATCAGTGGTTCCACCCTATCAGACCCAATGCCCCATTATTTCACTTTATTTCTCTATTTTATTTATATTTTTATATATATAAAACACTAATTTTACTATCCTGAAATGAAATTTATAAGATAGTCTATGTATACACATAAGTTTTAAATCAATGAAATAACTGTAATAAAATTAACCAAAAAAAACCCAGCATTTATAAAAGATTATATATTTTAAAATATAAATTCTCCACCATAATTACACTAGAAAACATAATGAACTAGTCAGATGCTTACCTTTAACACAGGATCACTATGAATTTGATTCTTAAGTGCACCCGGAAGTGCTGAGGAATTCACATCCACTAGCAGTCCTCAAAAGTGACTCTCAGGAGTTGGATGTACAATTTCCTCAGCTTCCCTGCCCCTCAAGCATAATTCTAAAGTCCATATTTTGCCCTGTTTCCCAACAGGATTTAAGCTTCAGTCACCCACAGTGCTAACTTGCTTGATAATGCACCCTTTATTCGCCACCTTCTCTTCCCTTTTTCACCTTCTCATTTCCTTATTGTGTTCCCTGCACCTCCCAAATAAACCATTTGCACTCAAATCCTGGTCTCTGAGAGAATCCAAACTAAGACTCATATTAGAAAAGAAGAGTAGACAATCAGCTCCTCTGTGGATCGCTAGATCAATTTTGAGAAATATCTAAAGCTAATGCCAAGTCTTCTTTCAATTTGGATCTCTGATATCGATTCAGACAAACTCTTATGCCTTACTCCTGAAGCAGTGAGATTTAGGAGAAATCTCTATATGGAGTTGGAGGGATCTTGACTCCAATCCTGACAAACCACGCGCTAGCTGGGTGACTTCTGTGCCTCAGGCTCCTCTTCTGTAAAATGGATACACTTGGCCAATGCCTACACCTCATTCATGGCTCAAAACAGGTTTCACTTCCTCTATGAGGATATCCCAGACCACCGTGCTAGAACACGTACTCCTCTAGTCTGCTTGGCACTTTGAACATCCTTGTATTGTGTTCAAATTGTCTGACTGTCTGACACTCAACTGTCTGCTCCGTCAACTTCAAAGTGGAGCTCAGGCTGCCTGGTGCAGGTATTAGCAGAGTATTAATAGAATTATATAAAAGTCTGATGAAGGTATGGGGGTACTGAGAGAAAGGAATGTGATCAAGTAGAGTGACATAAATATTGGGGGTGCTTTCTGTGACAGAAGTTAGGGAGTCCCCAAGATATGGGGTAGAGAGAAGTGAGTAGGTCTGTCAAGAACTTGAAGTCTTAGATTTTATCCTACTTCTAATCTAACAAATTAGTTTGTCACAGTTTGATGGAAGCTGGCAGAAGACTTGTGACTCCTGGTCAGAGACAAAAGGACAGTTTATTATTCACAGCAAAAGCAGTAGTCAGAGTACCCACATTTGTACCAGTTCCCTGAGTCCTGATCCCCACAGGTAACACAAAGAGAGCCAGGTGATATGTGCACATGCAGTGAGGTACATTATAGGAGAGGAACCCTGAGCTTGGGGAATCTGAGTATTTCATAATGGGCAGAAAGTACGACTGCCTTTTGTTCTGGAGTAAGATACTATTATCTATGTATTAGTCAGTCAAAGGGGTGCTGATGCAAAATACCAGAAATCTGCTGGCCTTTATAAAGGGTATTTATTTGGGGTAGGAGCTTACAGATACCAGGTCATAAAGCATAGGTTACTTCCCTCACCAAGGTCTATTCCCATGTGTTGGAGCAAGATGGCTGCCAATGTCTGCCAGGGTTCAGGCTTCCTGGGTTCCTCTCCTCCCAGGTCTTGTTTCTCTCCAGGGTTCAGTGTCTCGTTTTTTCTACAAGGTCAGCTGTAGACTATCAGGCAAACAGCTGTTACTGTCCCCAGGGTTTCTGCTGTGTCTAAGGAGCATCTCTATTCCTCTGTGTTCTTCTCCTGGCTCAGGTCCTCCCTTCCCAGGGCTTGCTTCTCTTTCCTCTGTGTGCTTACTTCCCAGGGCTCCACCTCAAGACTCCAGCATCAAACTCCAAATCAAAACTCCAACATCAAAACCCTCCAACTCTGTCCTTTCCCATGCCTTTAATCTGTGAGTCCCCATCCACCAAGGGGTAGGGACTCAACACCCTACTGATATGGCCCAATCAAAGCCCTAATCATAATTTAATCACACCCAGGTACAGGCCAGTTTACAAACATAATCCAGTATCTATTTTTGGAATTCATAACTATATCAAACTGCTACAATCTACCAAGGTTGTTCAATACACAAACATCTTTAAAGATGGTCTGGAACAAAGGCAGTGCCTTTTCTTGCAAGATATGCAGAAATACTAGAGACCATGGAGAACTGACTGCCAGCAACATGCACCCTTCATTTCTACACCATCTTGGCTTCTGATGAGTTTTCCCATGAGTATGCCACCCCATCAGTCACTGATTTGACAGAAAATGGGATCAAATCCATTCAAGTTTGTCTCATACAGTATTTAATTATTGTATTAAATACTATCAGGAAACTTTCAACAGAACTCCAGGCAACAGGACGTGATCAACCTGCAACACTGAACTCAAATCATGCCCAAGGTAGCAGACCCAACCAGCTGGAGAAAAACAAAAACAGAACTTCAGAGTCTAGCTTAGAAAAAACAGGTAGCATTCTCCCTAAATCCCTGTACACAACCTGAGGCATTAATCCAGGTACAGCAGAATGTCTTAGCAATTACAGACTCTACTTTGGACCTAGGGCAATTCAATCATCCATAACAACCCTGGCCAGCCAAGTTAAGCTTGACCTGAATGCCTTCCAGGGTTGAAGTGGTGTCACTGATGACTTCAGCTAGTCAGGAACAAATTTCGTGACAATGTTTCTTTTAGGAACTGTAGGTTCCTAAAGGACTGTAGGACCAATCACCTGCATAAACAAATTAGCCCTCCAGGTAGCTCCCCTGGGTTTACAATTATTGGGGCCTCCCAGGTGGGACTTACATCATTCATGTGACACCATTTGACTGTGTCCCAATTGTAGCCTTCCGGTAGGCCTCAAGAGTTCCCGGTTCACTGAGAATAATTGAGAGCAGCATACTTGTTTTTGGAAAGTCTCCTAAACAACCTGTCCTGTATGATACCACCACCAGTGAGGTAGTGCTTGCCCCCATGGAATGACTCAGCAATGGTCAGGACAGAATACTGACTTTCCAAAATAAATCTATAAAAGACTCACATCCCTCTCATTCTGATCATTACTCAGGCAGCCAAGAGGAAATGATCCCTTTTTGGGGACAGCCACATTTAGTGGCAAAACTACCTTCCTAAGGCGTTATGGTATGAAATAAGGAAAAGTAGTCAGAAATCTTTGAGTCCATTTTTGAGGAGGCTGTTCCCACACTCAATAATACAATTCTTGTTATTAGGAAGAGTGGAAGGTCCATCATATATCTCAGCCATCAGCCCATTTTTGAGAGACTATTGTAATAGGAAGTGTATCTCTGTCAGACTACAAATGGTCAAGGAAACCAAAACTATAACAGATTCGTTTCAAGACCAAAATGGGTGAGAGTTGGCAGATTGGACTGAAACAGCAAAACCGTAACCTGAAGAAGTGTCAACCACAGTGCGGCACTACTGACAGCTCTGAATGTCAGAGGCAGTCAACCTGCCAGTAGCAGCTGAGGGAAGATTGGACTGCTAGACAAATGGGGCAACTTTTGACGAAAGTCTTAAGTCTGGCAGAGAGTGGGTAGCCCCTGCTTCAGAAACATAGAGTTCAGGCAGTAATCTGAGCAGTGCAGGCTCGTTCAGCAACATGATTCCAGTCAGTCTCCTCAGAGAACGGGCCTTTACTGTGGACATCTACAGGAGTGACCCAGTTGGTTCAAACAACAGCTGTAATTCATTTCCACAGTCTGTGGTCCCAAAAAAGAATGCCTTTAATCTGACAAGTCTGTAGTCTTGCAAATGACAGACCAGAAGTTTAGGCCATTTGCAATAGCCAAGAGTCAATAAAAATGTAACATACTTTGGGAAGCAGGTTTAGCTCAATGGTTGAGCACCTGCTTCCCATGTATGAGGTCCTGGGTTCAATGTCTGATGTAAGTAAATTAATGAGTAAATAAATAAATAAATGTTACACATCTTATGTTGTCTACGGCAAGGGTGATAACTTCCAATTCGGCCTCTTCTGCCAATTTGCCTTCGCTGCAGTCTTCCACTGGATACCAATAGCTTTTAACTTAGCAGCACCATCAGCGAATCAGGCCCAGACATTTGGGCAACTCTCTGTGAATCAAGGGTCCCATTAAGCAATGGCTTTGCTTCAGGTGACAGAGGGAGGGATCAATTTCCCCCAAAGGGTACTACCCTCGTTAGTATAGTGGTGAGTATCCCCGTCTGTCACGCGGGAGACCGGGGTTTCCCCGACGGGGAGACAATAAAAAAAAAATTTCCCCCAAAGGGCTCAGAGATGTATTCACCAAATGCAATGTATGTCTCATGATGATGGAGGAGGTTGTTGTTATGGGGGGAGGAGTGGGGTGAGGAGGGTGGGAGGTATATGGGGACCTCATATTTTTTTAATGTAACATTAAAAAATAAAGACAAAAAAAAATTCCTTCAAAGGGGTACTATTGCATTTTCATGTAAAACCAAGTTGGCTAAGCCATCTGGACACACTCCTTTTCCTCAGAACACATCATTTTCATTTAATTAGGGGAAGTCTGCTGCATCTTTTTTTAAAAAAAGACTTCCATGGGTCAGATGTTTAATTTCAATAAGAGTTCAGGAGTGGACTATCAACTATCCATGTTTCTATGAGGCAGGGGTTCTTAACCTTTGTTCACAGACCCCTTTGCCAGTCAGGTGAAACCATGGACCCTTACTAAGTCCACACTACACTTTGTATTATTTAATAAACATATCACACCCACACCACACACCAACATGTCCCCACACGAACGTTTTTTTGAATTTCACTTCAAGCTCACTGACCCCTTAAGGATCCCTGCCTGTTTCCCTGTATAATTGGTGCCTGTTAGGCAAGTGGCCCTGCTATAGTGGGAAATAGCCTGAGTACTCCAGTAATCATCAAGCTTTCAACTACAGCTGTGATTTTTGTTTTCCTTCTCTCTTTGGGTTCTGTACTGTTTATGTTAAGAGTGCCTGGGGGTGGTCATGGATCACACCTCTCTACATGTACTGGTGCCTGAATGAGAGGCTTAGAAGACATAGAAGCACACATAGTTCAAGCATGCAACACACTGATATGTTATATACATTTAGATGTGAAAGCCATAAGTCAATGAATCGGCCCTCTAAAGCTCACTTTTTCATTTCCCTTGTAAATTTTGCCCAAATACTACCAGATAAATTCAGCCACCATCCCCCAAACCACAGGGGTCCAAACCACGAAATTTAAGATAGGTTTGTTGGGGGCCACAGCCACAGCTGCCAGATTAAACCAACCCCCAGTCAGGAGTTTGGGGACTTTGAAGGTGGGGTGGGAGGGGGGATTGGCTAGCATGCAGGAGATAGTTGGGTAGTCAGGCCTTTTTTCTCCTTTACTCCTTACTCCAGAAACAGGGTTACCTTTTTCCTCATGTACCTCTTGGCTCCAAGCATCCAAAGCTGGGGTGGAGGAGGGATGTCCTTTTTTGGTTTTGTTTTATTGCTCCTGGTATACCACCATGGCTCTGTCCTACGTCCTTGACTCTTTTGAACAACCCTGTGCCCAGTGTTCCCTGCCACCAGGATCCAAATAAGATGGTAGTTTGGGCCCCTGCAGTCAAGAGCTACAAAAGTTTGGGTCCCTTCCCTCTCTAAAGATTTCCAACGTGGCTTTTTCCCTTAAAGCAGGAGAGAGAGAGAGGCAGGAAGCAGGAATTTGAGAGGAAGAGGAACAGCTTTGTGCCAGTGAGCAAGGCTATGTATTTACTTTTGTGTCAAGGGACTACCTAATTGCACTCAACAATTTATGTTTTCAGTTCCCTCAAAGCTTTATATGCTTATGCTGACACAACTTATATCAGCATTGGAACCCCTTTTCACAGGGCTTGCTCCCCTATTGGAGTAACAGCCTTCCTTCCTCCTTCTCAGAAGAGAGTGAGAAAATAAAGTACCATTTAGTGGTTTGTTTCCACCCTACTTCTTGCCATTTAGTCTTGAAATATTCATTAGCAAATAAGAAAGGGGGACTTTCACTCCCATCTCACTTGGCAACATTCACTACCGGATCCATCTATGCCCTCCATCTATGGTTTTCCAGGAGTTTGCTTGTCACAGGGAAATCTCAAAGGTTGGCATGATAGATTGCAGGATAGGGGCTGAGCTGTAAGATAGCTCAACAGTTGTCATTCTTTCTTAAAAAGCATTGAGTCACCAGAAAATAAAATGAGGTTAGAGAATGGAAGCTTAGGGTTAACTTGTACAGAATTGGTAAAAAGCATGTGTACCAATCTTTGGAAATAAATAGAAAAGGTGAAAGTTCAACATAATGTTTGTAACTAGCAGGGCTACTATAAGGATATGACAGTGGTTGAAAGGGAAAGTCTAAGGTCATGTGTATTACTGAAAGGAAAGCTAAAAAAATGTAAAATGCGACTGCATTGCACTGTAAAACCTCATGAAACTGAACAAATGTATTTTAATGATGTTAATATCAGACCCCCAAAAAACCATATTATACTAAGTGAAAGAAACAAGACACAAAATACTACATGTTGTATAATTCCATTTATATAAATTGTAAATATAAATCAATTTATAAAGAAGAAATTAGATTAATTGGTTATGTAGGGCTGGGGAAGGACAGAGGAATTGAGAGGTGACACAAAGGGGTGTGGAGTTTTTCTTTGTGGAGTAATAAAATTGTTCTAAACCTTTTTATGGTGATGAATGTACAACATTGGGATTATACTAAAAGCCACTGATTATACACTTTGGATAGAATGTATGGTATGTGAATGTATCTTAATAAAACTTTTTAAAAATTATGTGCCCAAATCCATCATCTCCCAAGTAAACCAGCCAATGTTCTAACAATTCACCTGGTTTCTTCCCATAGCAGTAAGGAATTTCCTTTCTTTAATGCTTGTGTAGGTGCTTGTCTATTTAACTGTGGTCTTTGGAACCTTCTGCCTATATAAGATAAATATCAACACCACTCAATTAAGTACCAATTTAGTAAGGAAGTTGGCCTGCCCAGAGGTAAGTGAATAACAATCTGGGCACCTTTTGAGCAATCATCTTTGAGCCTTCTTCCCAATACTTGACCTGCAAACACCTCCCCAAATCTTCCTCATTATAGGCAACATAAAAATATACATATTTGTTAAAAACTCTTGAGAAGTGGGTAACAGGCAACACCAGACTGCCAAAAATATTCATGCCCCCAAAAATGGTTAAGAATCTTTGTCAATACTTAAGGTAGTTGTGGATATCAGAGAAATCATCTGAGCACATGTACTTTCAGGCTGAGTTGTTAAGAACTGTGATGGTTAAATTCACATGTCAGCTTTTAGTCAGGTTATGGTGTCCAGTTGTCTGGTCAAGCAAGCTCTGGCCTGAATGTTACTGTGAGGATATAATTAACACGTTGATTGCATTTATGGCTGACTACATCTATAATCAACTGAGGAGACTACCTTCAACAATGAGAAAAATCTCATCCAATCACCTGAAGGCCTTAAAAGAAGTGATTTTAACAGTCAGGAGAAATTGCCATCTCTATTTTAGCCAGCCAGCTTCTCCTGAGGAATTCATTGAAAACCTTTACTGGATGGGAAGAGGGACTTGGCGCAATGGATAGGGCGTCCGCCTACGACATGGGAGGTCCGTGGTTCAAACCCCGGGCCTCCTTGACCCGTGTGGAGCTGGCCTACATGCGGCGCTGATGCGCACAGGGAGTGCCCTGCCACACAGGGGTGTCTCCCGCATGGGGGAGCCCCATGCACAGGGAGTGCGCCCCATAAGGAAAGCCGCCCAGAGCAAAAGGAAGTGCAGGTTGCCCAGGAGTGGCGCCACACACACGGAGAGCTGACACAACAAGATGCTGCAACAACAACAAAAAATCCCGGTGTGTGGCTGATAAGGATAGCAACAGTCACAGAAGAGCACACAGCGAATGGACAGAGAGAGCATACAACAGGGGGGTGGGGGAGAATAGACAAATAAATCTTAAAAAAAAAAAAAACTTCACTGGAGTTCCCAGCACATGCAGCCTACCCTACAAAACTCAATTCTTAAAAAATCAGTAAATGCGTGTGGCTAAAGCATACCACAAGGGAGGTCTCGGGTTTGATTCCCAGTGCCTCCTATTAAAAAAAAAATAAAAGGGAGGGGGGGGCAAGCAGACACAGAAAGCACACAATGAAAAGACACAGAATAGAGAGCAAGCACAAACAGGAGAGGGGGTGATAAAATAAATCTTTAAAAAAAATTCTATCTAATCTATATCTCCTGCCAGTTCTATTTCCCTAGAGACAGGGAAAGAGCTCTAAGAAATATCATGTTAGAAAAACAAAATTTCAATAGTGGTAATGGCGGTACCACACACAATATTGTGAACGTAATTAATGCTACTGAATTATACATTTAAAAATGGTTAAGGAGCAGGTGAAGCTAAATGGTTGAGCACCTGCTTTGCATATGCAAGGTCCTGGGTTCAATTCCTGGTACCTTCTTTTAAAAAAGGGTTAAAATGGCATATTGTTATATATTTTTTACCATAAAAATTTAATTAAAAAAAAAACCACAATGAAAAATTACAGAACATGTTTCAACATAATTCAACTTTTACAAAATAAAAACACATGATTTACATAAAATGGTCAATGTGGGAAGGTTATTCACTATCTAGACCCATAAGCCTATGACCAACAGTAACTCCTTCATTGTAAAAATACTTCACAATGATCTAACTGCATGTTCTCAAACACTTCAAGTAGCTAAAAAAATGAGGATTCTCAGCATCTTGCACATTCTCCCCAAATGTGGAAACTAGAAGCTCAGAGAATTACAAGACTGATCCAAGGTTTATAGGAATGAACAGAATTCAAGGCTTCAACTTCCCATTCAGTGTTGCTCCACAACTCCCCACTGTGTGGTGCTATTTAGGGGAACATTCCCAAGTCAAACAGGAAAATGTAGTAAGGGTGATGGCTAATAAGCTGAATATAGATTTAGGTACTAGACTTAGCAGGAACTGTACTTTTGTAAGGCTGAATTTGGGCAAGTGTCCAGTTCTTATCTGACTGAAAAAGATGCAGCTCTTCTGTCTCCGCAGGTACACAAACTCTGGAACCAGATTACCCAGGTTTAAATGTCAGTTCTATCACTAGCTGTGTGACACATTTATCAACTTTTGTGCCTCAGTTTTCTCACCTGCAAAATAGGACTGTAAGAGTACCTTCTTGTTAGTACTATTGTGAGCATTAGTTAGCTAATGCATGTCAAGGACTTGGAACAATACCTGGCACAAGTACTGAGTATTGTTATAAGCTAGGAATTCCTCAGCTATAGGTTCTCAGGGGCCTATGACCAATAAAACAGCCTAGAAATACAAGAATCCTGTATTAGTAAGACTGTTATCACTTGTTGCTCTGTTCCTGCCATCAAGGCCATGATTCCATTTTTTCACATCTTCTTTCTTTTTATAGGAAAAAATTTTAGAAAATGACAGTTAATAAAGGGCATAGAGAAACACATACTTGTGGAAAACAGACAACAAAAACTAAAAATGCCACTGGCTTCTTTAATTGGTTAAAAGCATAAAATGTAACAGGCAGAAAGTCTGTTTTAAACAAATTAAAAAGCTGTGTTTTTTTCAAGTCTCCCCAAATCAAATATGTACACACCCACAAAAATGGTGTGTGAAAGAAAGCTCTCATATACAAGAAGTTGTATCCTGAACTCATAAGGGCAACAGTTGTTTAAACAGGAATTAACACAATAAAGCTAGCAACAGGTTTATAATTTTAAAAACTGATTATTTAAATGCTTCATGGCACAAAGCTATATTACATAAAGTACTGATATGCGGAAGGAAGAAGTCTGTACGGCTTTTAGCAAAAATTCTTTTCCAGGAAAGCAAATCAAAACAATGCAATAAACAGATCAAGGAGGCTACAGCTAAACATCAGAGCTACAACTTCTCCTATCTGTGCTAAAAAAGCCTATTTATCCAAAACAGACTAAAATTTCAGGACAAAACAGGGCCATTTTTAACAACTGTTACTTTACTTCACCCATTTTAAGTTTTTTGTTTTTACCCCACCTCATAATTCAGCATGATCCAGCAGAAAGACGGCTGCTTTTAGAATTGACTATTTCACTTTTCTTTCTGTGGCGAGACTGTCATGGAGCCTGGATATTTCAGGCTCATATGCATCCATGACCAGTGTCCCGCTGTGGTCAAAGAACTTAGCAATGGACTTGGTGAATTCCGCTTCCCGCTGCTGCTTTGTTCTTCCACTGATAAAGGTCAGCTTCAGGGTGTATTTGTCATCGAACCTAAGCATCAGGGTAAAGATAAATCAAAATCCAAACACAGTCAGAGATTCAATCAGGAACAGTACGGTGCCAAGTGTATCTGAAGAACAGGGCTGAGTTGGGCATTGGTGATAATAGGAAACACACAGATCTGATCTTTAAAAAACAACACCACCACCACCCAGGGTCTCCTCACTACCTTCAAGATACTAGTT
The DNA here is from genome assembly GCF_030445035.2 of Dasypus novemcinctus. Lineage (NCBI taxonomy): Eukaryota > Metazoa > Chordata > Mammalia > Cingulata > Dasypodidae > Dasypus > Dasypus novemcinctus. The sequence continues at coordinate 107,146,897 of NC_080682.1, read as the reverse complement.
TCAATTCCTGAATATTGCCAAATCCATGATTTATAATTACTATCCACCTCCTTTACTTTGTCATATAATACTGCTGAGTCATACAGACTATCCTCTCTACCACTGGACTTTACACTTGCCATATTAGAAGGGTTTTCCCTCAAGATTTTTCTGTCCTATCTTACCTCACTAGTGCCTATTTGTTAACAGTATACTTGGGCATAAATTTTTCTGGGAATGCCTCCCAAACCCTCCCAAACCAAGTGAGATGCCATTCTTTTGTCATTTACAGCATCATCAATCAATATTCAAACTCAAATATTGAGTGCCTATCTTACACCAGGTAGTATGACAGGCCCTCATACATCATTAATGGACCTTATCTTTACCATTGAAATTATCTACTGAAATGATGTTTGTATATCTTTGTTCCTCACTAGACTAGGGGATTCTGGAGGGCAAGGACTTTGTCTTACTTGTTTTTGATCTCTACTTTGACATATGGCAGGCAATCAAATTTTTACAGAATAAATGAGGGGCCCTTATGTTCAAGAATGCTCCCCCAATTCCAGGCTGCTCATTCCTTGCACTCTGTATTCAATCGGCTCTAGGGTCGACCCTGATTCCAGGCCAGGGAGGCCAACTGCTTTATGATATCAACTACACAGATTCCTTAAGCTACACCTTAAGGTGCTCCAAAGGACTTTATTATCTCCACCCATTCAAGAGGGTTTAATGATACCAACTTGTGACAGGATGACATTCCTCCTCCCTGTCTCTGCCGGTTTCTTTCTCTAAGATGAAAGCAATTTCCTAAGCATCCTGTTTCTGCAAGCGTAAAATGGGAAAACTATCAATTCTTTTCAAGACTACTGTCAGATTAAAACAGTGCCTCATATAACTGGTGCACAGAAAACCAGAGATCCTCAATAAATTGTTGGTCTAGCCAGTAATTCCTAACCCGGCTTACCAGGGCACCTAGGTAGGTAGGAGTGAAGGTTCTTGAACTATTTTCAATACCTCAAAAGATTTTCTCAAGCTCAGACCAACTGCTGCTAACTGACATCATGGGAATTTAAGGAATTCTAGGTCCAGTTTTAATGACAGGGCATAATCTGATGAGTTGTGATGAGGCAGTTTAGGAATAGATATTCATTAACTCAACAATATTTACTGAGCCCTACCTACATGTGTCAGGCAATTTTAGATGCTAAGGATATAAAGCAGTGAACACAAAAGACAAGTCTCTGCCTTTTGGAACCTTCATTTTAGTGTGTGTAAGGGAACAGATGATAAAAAAAAATTATTTTAAAGATGGTAGGTAGGAAAGACTTCACTAAGAATCAATTTTTAAGGAGAATCCTAAAGAAAGTAAGAGAACAAGCCATTTGGACGAAGAATATCTTAAGAGGAGGGAACAACAAAAGCAAAAGCCTTGAGGGAAGAATGTGCCAGGAATGTGTGAAGAACAGAAAGAAGGCTAAAGTGTATACCATGGAATGGGAAAGGATGAGCCCATAGGAGATAAGGGGTCTGTCTGCATATTTGTGGGCACAGTGCAGAAAACAGACATGTATGGGCTTCTAAGGCATCCTGTAGATACTGGCTTTTTCTCTGACAGAGTTTTGAGCAGAGAACTGAGTTGACCTGATTTATATTTTAAAAGGATCACTCCTCTGTACTAGGAATAGACTACTGGTTGGGGTGGGGGTGGGGGGTGAGGGGAAGCAGCTGCAGAGGTCCATTAGGACACTATTCAGTAATTCAAGTGAGAGATGATGGTAACAAGTGGAGATGGGAGTAGTCAGACAATATATTTAGATGGTAGGGCTTATAGGATTTGCTGCTAGATTAGAGGAAGGCTGGAAAAAGAGGAGTAAAAAATGACTTCAGAGTTTTTGGCCTGAGCAACTTCAAGGATAAAACTGTCATTTATTGAGATGGGGAAATCTGCAGGAGGAACAGGTTTAGAGGAGGGTAACAGTTAAGTTTCGGACATATTAACTTTGATATATCAAGTAGCATACAAGTGGGAATGTCAAATACAGAGCTAAAATATACATGGAGTTTAGAGCAGAGGTCTAGGATGAAAATATAAATTTAGAGATCGTTATCCTAAAAATGGCATTTAAAGTTTTGGAAGACTAGGTAAGATGCTACCTGGGGAGTGAACAGATTTTAAGGAATTGTCAAATTTAGAGAAAGAGAAGATGAATCACAAAGCAGACTGAAGAACATATTATGGTAAAGAGAAAATTAGAAGAATGTGGTATCCTAGAAGTCTAGTTTTTTTAAAAAAGTGTTAGAAGGAGGGTATAATCAACTGCTGAGAGGTTGAGGTCAAGTAAAATGAGGAGAGAGAAAAGAAGACAAGAGCAGAGCCCAAGAGACAAAGGGAAAGGGAAAGAGGAACAGGGAACTGGAAACATTAGGACAGGAGAATAATGGGAGAGGAAACAATTTTTTTTTAATTAGGAGAAATTACAGCATGTTTGTATGCCAGACAGAATGATCCAGCAGAGGGGGAAATGTTGATTAAGTGAGAAGGGAGAGAATATAGAGGAAAGAAGGCAGAGTATTATACAAGTAGGTGAGAAATGATGAGAGACTTCTGATTCCATCTACTCAACAACAAAAATAGCAAGGCCATGAGCTAAAAGTCAAGATGGGGAAGGAGGTGTAGGAGGCTTGAGGATAGATAAGAGGGTATGAAAGATTCTTTAGTACACTGAGAGAGTGACTGGACTACAGAAACGCCGTGGAGCAAGTGAAAGGAAAGAGGGACAGTGAAAAGGTGGTAAGCTCAATGAATTATAGATGCCATTAAGGCTAAAGAACTGAACAGGAAAACTACAGGAAGATACACTAAAAAAACATGAAACAATGCTCAGAGTAGAATACTTTAGACTGAAATTATTGAAGGGAATTAGTTACTAGTAATAGCAAAGTATAAGGAATGGTCATGGAAGTGAGTATGTAAGGCACGGTAGAAAACAAGATAATTAGAACAGAGGAAGTAAATGAAATGAGAGGGCAGGGTGCAGAGTACTGAAATAATAATCTTCTTGGATATAGAAATCACAAAGATTTTTAAAAGGAACCATGTTAAAGAGTGTCAAAAAGTTAGAATCTTCAATAAAGAGGGGGAGTGACCCACGGGTCTATATTTAACAGCATTTTATGCACAAAAAGTGATGACATGAGAGGAGGGATGAGGCTGGACTGGAAGCGGCAAAGTAGAGCAAAGGGCATACCTATCTCACTCTAGAACCAGTGGTATGAGGACTGTAAGGAAGTGTGTTTCACTTAGGGCAAGAAAGAGAAAGGATGTTCAGAGAGGTTAGGATATTAAGAATGCTATAATTGACTTGACCATGACTTGTTTGGACTGATTAGGAGGCCAACGCTGCAGACCAGCCCAGGTGAGTTTCACTCACTCGCCCAAGAAAACTTTCTGTACATCTAAGCTATGCCAAGCCCTGGGCTTTACCAGAAGTAAATGAGACAGTTCCTGCCTTTGGACTTGGGGAGTCTAGTGCATAACAAATGGTGAAGGAGCTCACACTGTTGGGGAGGGTGGAGAAGTACAGAAAGCAATTATAGTACTGTGTAACCAATACTAGTAGAGATAAGCATAAAATGATCCTGCAAATACCTAAGAGGACTAAAGTATGTCAGGGAAGGCTTCTTGGAAGAGGTGAAAAGTAGGAGTTAGCCAGGTGTTAGAAAGGCGTTCAAGACAAAGAGAAGAGTATGTGTAAAGGCACAGTCATTGGGAAATCTGGAGAATTTAAGAAATTTCAATTTTACAATATTGCTAGAGTGTGAAGCTGGAAATATCTCTGGGAAGAGATACTGAAGTACTTCATAAGCCAAAGGAGTTTGAATTGAAGACTTTTTGCAAAGCAGTCACATAGCTTGTAATAAATCAATTTGTGCCAGGCAACCAATAGTCTTTGAAAACTTTTATTGCCATTTCAGATCATGTGACCTGGCAGTTATAGAACAAGACATGTGAATAAGGTACTATTAAACCACTAAGTCATTCTTTGAGAGAGGAGTGGGGAGAAGAGAACAACTTCCTCTCAACAGGAACTGACAAATGCAGTATGTAAAAAAAGCTGCAGGGAAACCTACTTACAGAAAGGGGTCAAATTTACTCGACTCAAAATACCTAAGTGAGAATAAAAATAATGAAATGCTAGGGCTAGAATTCTGAAGCTCCTCTCCAGTGGCCTGATGGTCTTAGATTTATGATGGCTAACGCCAAAAGGAGTTGGAGAGTCCTTCTAGGAGAAGGCTGCAATATTAGAATGAATAACTGTCTGCTCCTCCTTCCCACAGGCATCTTTACAAGTTGGCAATGAGAGACATACTTTGATGTGTGTGAATTTTTGTACTTAAAATCTGAGGACCTACTATGGTCTAGGAACTATACCATGTGTTTTGAGGTAGTGACTAAGTGCATGAGTTTTAGACTCAGACTTGGGTTAGAATTCCTGCTCTACCACTTTTGTACTATATGACCCTGGACCAATTAATTAAATCCTTTCGATGTGCCTCCTTACCTATAAAATCGATTGTTTTAAAATTTCAATGAGGAAAGCGGACTTGGCCCAATGGATAGGGCATCCGGCTACCTCATGGGAGGTCCGTGGTTCAAACCCCAGGCCTCTTTGATCCGTGTGGAGCTGGCCCACGCGCAGTGCTGATGCACGCAAGGAGTGCCGTGCCACGCTGGGGTGTCCCCTGCGTAGGGGAGCCCCACACGCAAGGAGTGCGCCCCGTAAGGAGAGCCACCCAATGTGAAAGAAAGTGCAGCCTGCCCAAGAATGGCGCTGCACAGACGGAGAGCTGATACAACAAGATGACGCAACAAAAAAGAAACACAGATTCCTGGTGCTGCTGCTAAGGATAGAAGTGGTCACAGAAGAACACACAGTGAACGGACACAGAGAGCAGACAACCAGGGATGAGGGTTGGGGGGCGGGGAAGGGGAAGGGGAGAGAAAGAAATAAAAATAAATCTTTAAAAAATAATAAAATAAAATTTAAATGAGATAATGCACCTGGCACAATAACCAGTACATGGTAAAAGCTCAATAAATGTTTGCTATTATTATAACTGGTATCTCATCTTCCCAACAACTCTAGGAGTCATTTTTTATCCTACTAATGCTCAGATAGTTTACATGACTTACCTAAGGTCACATAGGAGACTGAGCTGGACTTTGAGCTCAGTTCTGGGTATCTACAAAGACCTTTTGTGAGAGCTACACAAAGTTATATCCACTGCTGCTCAGAAAAAAAGTCTGTAAACTGTACTTGTATGAGTTGCCCAGCCCATTGCTCCAGAGGTTCTTGATTGGGTTAAGAGTGCATGGGATCATAAAAGAAATAGAAGCTAAAGGGTTCTTCATGGATAACAGAACTTAACAACATTTGGCTATATGGTCCTATATTCTAATTGGGCTGAGATAACCACCCACATGGAAAAAACAATCATTCTTTATTCTTCCCCCAAAGTACTTTCTTCCACAGTTCATCCTCAAAGCTTCTGTGATAAAGCAATCTCACAATTACAGTGCTAGAAAAATCTTCTAGATCATTCACACACATTCATACTCCTTTCTTCATTTTACATAACTAGCACCATAATCTATACAGAGTAGGCATACAATAGTCGGTTGTTGACAATAACTCAACATCCCAGGAAAAAATCAAACACCAGGATTTAAGAATCAGTGAGGATGGTCATACCGTTTGAGACTGGAGGACAGCTGCCAAATATCATCAGGATCCATTCCTGTAGGATCTTTTCTATGGGCCACGAGAAAGATGCTCTTCTCCTTATATGAGGTATAAATGGTCAGGATCCCCATCATCACAAAATAGGTTCAAATTAAGTTAAGGGTGAAAATACACAAACATACAAAAGAGAAGTACCACAAACTGACAAACAAGGGCTATGAAAACTTTCATGACAGTTCTAAAGACATTCTTGTTCAAAAATGCTGTAAAAAAATTTAGTTTCATTTTCATCTTCATGTTTACAAACCACAGAAGCAAGGCCCTCTCTGTTTAATTCTCCAAAGCACATATCAAAAAGCAAGAAAGGAATAAAGCAAGGATAACACCAGCTCTCATCTTTATTCAAGGACAACATGTACAAGAAGATCCTGTTACCTAGTCTGTCAAGACTTTATTATAACTATTATAACTATACTTACCTTCTATTAAAAAAACAAACTGGGGGAAAAGGAGGTGGCTCAAGCAACTGAGATTCCCTCCTACCACACAGGAGGTCCCAGGTTTGGTTCCCTGTGCCTCCTAAAGAAGATATGCAAGACAGCAAGCTGACATCGTAGGCTGGTGTGGCAAGCGGACACAACAAGATGAGGCAACAAGAGACACATGGAGGAAAACATAATGAGATAAAACAAAGCAGGGGGTGGAGGTGGCTCAAGTGATTAGACACCTCCCTTCCACATGGGAGGTCCCAGGTTCAGTTCCCAACACACAACGAAGACCAGTACACAACAAACAGACACAGCAATTGCAAACAACACAGCAAATGCAAAACAATGAAGCGGTGGGGAGAAATAAATAAAAATTAAAAAATTAAAAAACTAAGGGAACAGCTATGACTAAAGTGGTTGAGCACCTGCTTCCCAGCTGGAAGGTCCCAGGTTAGGTCTCCGGTGCCTCTTAAAAAACAAGCAAGCAAGCAAACAAACAAAAAAACCAACCCAGGGGAGCTGATGTGGCTCAGTGGTTTAGCGCCAGCTTTCCACATATGAGGTCCGGGGTTTAATCCCCAGCCTCGGTACTTCAAAACAAAATAAAACAAAAACAAAGGACAAAGCAAAACTAATAATCATAGCAGACTTGACCAAGTTCAGCTGATTTCAAGGGTAAAGAATAGTGACTTGAAATAGTTTTACTATAAGAATGTTATTTACTATGCATATATATAGGCTTATTATCATATTCAGTTTTGACAATATTAATAGGTATTATAAATATTTACTTTGTGCCAAAAACTGGCATAATAGTTTTGTGTCTACTGTGTCATTTAAATTATATGAATGGGAGAGGAGGCAAGAAAAACAGTGTCAAGGGTATAGACTTGGGAATGAGGCAATCCTAGATTTGAACGGTGGCTTTTAACCAGTATAACCTTGGCAAATTACTTATCTTATCCAAGTTTTGGTATCCTTGCCCTAAAATGGGAATAATACTGACTCTTTAGAATTGTCATGAGGTTTAGAAGTGACATACACAGTACCTAGCAAACAGAAGACACTTATAATGGTAGTCACTACTATTATATATAAAACTGGTATTATAAAAACAAGATCTTCTCTTGTTTTGAACAAATATAACAAAACAAATATAAGTACCATAAAGGTAGTTTTCTTGCGAGGCCATAAATGTATAATAATGTTGCTGTTATTGTTCAAACCTCTTTAGACTCCTCTGGGAAACACCTCAAGAACCGATGGCATTTGTTTTGAACTGCCTTAATAGTGAAAAAAATTCATACTGGATGATTTATGTGATTACTTTCTGAACAGAGTCAAGGATCAGTTGGTGTCAACATTGGTGAATACAATTTGGGATCAATTTAGTTAATACATTTTTGATCAGGACCTACTTTATTAGATGGTTTGCTAATTGCCTCTGAAGGTAAACCCCAAAGTAGGGTATTTCGATTTATTTCAGGAAGTGGCAACATTCTTATGATAAGCCACCTCCCAAAATGATTCGCTGTAAAAAAAATTAGTATAGTACAGGTACATGGCAGACACTAAATAGCACTATCTGGCTATTAAGAATGAGGTAGACAAATATCTGATAAGGGTTTAATATTCAGAATATATATATTTTAAATCCTACAACTCAACAACAAAAAGACCGAAAAAAAAAAAAATTTAAAAATGGGCAAGACTTGAATAGACACTCTCCAAAGATGATACACAAATGGCCAAAACACACATGTAAAGATGCTCAACATCATTAGTCTTTAGGGAAATGCAAATCAAAGCCACAATAAAAAGACCATTTTACATCCACTAGAATGGCTACTATTTTTAAAAAAATATAAAATTACAAGTGTTGGAGAGAATGTGGAAAATAGTTACACTCACTCATTGTTGGTGAGAATATAAAATGATGTAGGCACTGTGGAAACCAGTTTGGCAGTTTCTCAGAAAGTTAAGTATAGAATTACATGTGATCCGTCACTCCCACTTCTAGGTATATACCCAAAGAACTGAAATCAGGGACTCAAATGGATATTTGCACACCAATTTTCATAGTAGCATTATTCACAATGGCCAAAGGATGAAAGCAACTCAAGTTCCATCAACTGATGAATGAATAAAATGTAATATATAAACACAATAGATTATTCAGCCGTAAAAAGATGGGGTTCTCATACATGAAACAACACAGATAAACTCTGAAGACATCATATTGTGTGAAATAAGTCAGAGACAAAAGGACAAATATTGTATGATCTCACATGAAATAATTACAGTAAGCAAACTGACAGAAATTAGAATAAAGGTTGCTAGGGGCCAAGGAGGGCTAGGGAATGGAAAGTTAATGCTTAAATTGTACAGAGCTTCTATTTGGGGTAATGAAAAAGTTCTGGTAATGGATGGTAGTAATGCCACATAGCACAACACTGTGAATATAATACCTCTGAATTATATATTTCAATGGGGTTAAAAGGAGTAATTTTAGGCCATGTATATGTTACTACAATTAAAAATACATATAGCGGACTATATAACACAGTGAATCACTCCTAACGTAAACCATGGACTATAGTTAATTGTACAATTCTTTCACCAACTATTAACAAATGTGCCACACTAATGGAAGCTGTTAAAGGTGGGGAGGGCAGTTATATGGGAACTGTATTCTACGTGATTTTTCTGTAAACCTACAACTTCTCTAATTAAAAAAAAAAGAATGAGGTAAAGCTAATATGGAAAGATGTTCAACATATTTTTAAGATTAAAAAAAAGTGCAGAAAGGTATGTACAGAATGACTCTGAATGGGTACTCAGAAGAAAATTTTGTTAATATGAACATGTAAAACTTTTGTAATATGATAAAAGTATAATAAAAAGTCCTTTGAATTCAACTTTTCAGAAATAATCAAGTTAGGTAGGTCACAAACATGAGTCTACATTTATCAAAAAAGGAGAGGGGAAGGAAACATTTGAGAGCCTATTACATACCATAGGTATTATAAAACCTCCATTTTAATCTGTATGGTGATTCTGAATATTATTATCTCCATTTATAAATAAACAAGATTCAAATAGTCTCAAAGAAGTTCTTATAAGCACAAGATTACAAACCACCTTAGTATCAGAGCAGGATTTCAAATCCAGTCCCAGAATAGGTTCTTAATTTCAATGTAACACAAATCACACCTATATATCATGCTCTACTAGTACCCCCCAGTCTGGCCTCTAAGCTTCAAGGGAACCTGATACAGATCTGAACCTCCAAAATCAGAACCTTCCCTAATGTCCTGGAATAGCTGGCTTGAGGCAGTTTGGTATATTGGGAAAAGTTCTGGGCCATAATGAGAACAGCTAGATCTCACTATTACTATGTTTTTGCTGTTCAGTGGTTATACTTGGATTATAATAACCTCTATGTTAACAACTAAACTGAATTAAAACAAAATAACCATAAACCATACTAAACTAAAATATCAATGATAGTTACTGTATAATTTATAGCTGTCCCTCGCTCATGTTGTTAAATTCTAACATTAGCAGGTCCTAAGATGAAAATTTGTTCAAAGAGGAGTATCAATAGATATTTTTAAAAGTAGCCACTAAAAAACAAATCTGAGTATAAACAAAGGATATGACACGACACACAAAGCCAGAACAGGCTTGGACTCTGGAAAGGGATGCATATAATCCCAAATCAAAGCCACTATGGCAAAAAAACAGGAGATCGTACAAATGGTGAGGCGACCGTCAATTAGACCAAAATTCTCCACATACTTGTACTTTTCCAGAAGAACCTAATGAGATGAACAAGGAAACAAGTTAACAGAAATGCTTCCTTCCTAATACCCTGTATTTTTAGTTTCCACAATACAAGTTAAGTTAAGAATCATGTGAATTACCAAATAGTTCTCGCCAATTTGGGATTTTACAACTCTAAGCAAACAAAATTCAAGCTGGTTATAAAGAATTCCAAAGGAAAAAGAGTTCATCAACCTCTCATGTAATAACTATTTTTTTAAATGCTCGACTTTTCCCTAGAATGCAGTTATAATTTTCTTTTCCCTTTTTAAGTGGAAAGATGACCAATCAGATGAATATCCTATCTTGCTTCAACCTTCTCTGCTCTAGGCTAATTAATCTCAAACAATAAATTGCTAGCTTTCTAGAATTCACAAATTAGACAATATGAGAAGCCTGAGAAAGTTAACATTTACATTTTCACATATTTTCCCTTATATATACTGTGAGAATTTCAGAAAATTTTTTGGGTTCAATTTCTAAAACTGAAAATTAAGGTCATTCCAAATTACAAAGAAAAAGATCCTATAGGAGATGGGTCATTAACTATATACAAACAAATGGATCCCTCCTCAGGAAAGTACCTTTTTGGCAGAATCATCCAAAGAATTTTTCACAGCTGATCCATCCCACTTGTCAATTTTTACAGGCTTATCATCAATCTTCCACTGTAAAACAAATAGAAAAGTTGTGCATCAAAAGACTGGCATCTTCTGAAAGTAAAATTAACTACTTCCTTAACAACATCCTCAAGTATATGTATCATCTGTTCTCATGCGTAGTGCTGATGCGCGCAAGGAGTGCCATGCCACGCAGGGGTGTCTCCTGTGTAGGGGAGCTACACGCACAAGGAGTGTGCCCCATAAGGAGAGCCACCCAGAGTGAAAGAAAGCAGCCTGCCCAAGAATGGCGCCGCACACACGGAGAGCTGACACAACAAGATGACGCAACAAAAAGAAACACAGATTCCCGGTGCCGCTGATAAGGACAGAAGTGGTCACAGAAGAACACACAGCAAATGGACACAGAAATAAATAAATAATCTTAAAAAAAAAAAAATCTACAGGCCCAGAACCCCAGAAAACTTATATGCTGCAAGTACTGAAATGTGAAGTCACATATTCCATCTCCATTTTACCTAAGTGGACATAGAACTCATTCTGAGACCCCAAAGCTCAGTAACTATAGATACGTGAACTTAGAAGACTAACAAAATGGGGAGGATGTCTTTAATACATCTCTGTCAGATGGCACCTTTTATATTTTACCAACATGCCTTAACTTTAGGAAGACAGAAAATTTAGTATGGTCTGCTGAACAGTAAATTTTAAATTACAAAGCAAGTCCTGGACCCAGTCCCATCATTAGTTAGTATGTGACTGGACAAACTCTGCTTTAATTTCCCTCATCTACAGATAGAGGTTTAAGTTTCCCAAAGAATGTATCATTCAGAGGCAAGTCATTTTCTCACACAACGATGTCGGAGCTAAAAATGATGTTAGATTGGTGCAAAAGGAATTGTGGTTTTAGATTGTGAATTTTAAATCATTATAACTAGGCTCAATCACACCTTTATTAATCAAAATAGGAACCATTACAATCAACACATTTTTGCCAATGAGAAATAAGTTTATTTCTGTAGCGTAAATATCTGTGCTTTGGGATTCAATGAACTCATGGAAAACATTTTCTGCATACTGCTGGTTATGGAACGATTTTCCCTGCAAAAAGTTGTTGAAGATGCTTGAAGAAGTGGTAGACAGTTGGCGAGAGGTCAGGTGAATACAGCAGATGAGGCAAAAATCAGTAGCACAATTCATTCAACTTTTGAAGCACTGGTTGTGCAACATGCCATCAGGCATTGTCATGGAAAAGAATTGGGCCCTTTCTGTTGACCAACACCAGATGCAGGCATTGCAGTTTTCAGTGCATCTCATCGATTTGTTGAGCATACTTCTCAAATATAATGGTTTTGCCAGGATTCAGAAAGCTGTAGTAGATCAGACTGACAGCAAACCACCAAACAAGTGACCATGACCCTTTTTTAGGTCCAACCACTGAGAATTGCTTTGGGAAACTGGGAAATGCTTTGGAGCTTCTTCTTGGTCCAACCACTGAGCGGGCTGTCGCCAGCTGTCATATAAAATCCACTTTTTACTGTATGTCACAATCCAATCAAGAAATGGTTCATTGTTGTTGCACAAAATAAGAGAAGATACTTCAAAATGATGATTTTTAAAATTTTCAGTTAACTCATGAGTAACCCACTTGTCAAGCTCTCTCGCCTTCCCAATTTGCTTCAAATAAGGAATGACTACAGAATGGTTGGTGTTGAGTTCCTTGTTAACGTCTCGTGTAGTTTTAAGAGGATGAGCTTCAATGATTGCTCCAATTAGTTGCTGCCAACTTCAATGGCCAGCCACCAAGCTCCTCATCGTCAAGGCTCTCATCTCCTTTGCAAAACTTCTTGAAACACCACTGCACTGTACATTTGTTAGCGGTTCCTGGTCAAATGCATTGTTGATGTTGCAAGTTGTCCCCACTGCTTTACAAACCATTTTTAACTCAAAATCACTTGAATTTGCTTTTTGTCTAACATTATTTCCATAGTCTAAAATAAATATAAACAGCAAGTAATAAGTCATTAGCAAAAAACCATAAAGTGAGAAATGCACATTAAAATGATGTATAATGATGTATAATCACATTTATTTAAGAATGTATTCCAACATCAAACGGCAAATTCCAAAAATGCAAAACTGCAATTACTTTTGCACCAACCTAATAACACTACTCATGGAAGTCAATGTAAATTCTACTTCCCACTTATAGGACTTTTTCTATATCTGCATGTATAAGAAATAATATAGATGTCAACACATTAAGATATGACACAGAATCTTTAACTAGCAAAAACTGGCAGACTTTCAGAACTTTTCTGGAACTTTCTCAGAGCTCTAGAAAACTGTTGAAGGGTTGCAGTAACTGGGTGAAAGGGCAACTTAAAAGACGTAGAAAAAGGGAAGCAGACATAGCTCAAATGATAGAGCATCCCATCTACCATATGGAGGGTCCAGGGTTCGATCTCCACGGCCTCCTGACCCGTGTGGTAAGCTGGCCCATGCGCGGTGCTGCCACGTTCAAGGCGTGCCATGCCACACAGGGGCACCCCTGCGTAGGGGTGCCCTACGCGCAAGGTGTGCACCCCAAAAGAAGAGCCGCCCTGCATGAAAAGAGCGCAGCCCACCCAGGAGTGGCACCACACACACACACAGAGCTGATGCAGGAAGATGACACAATAAAAAAGAGACACAGTTTTCCAGTGCCACCCGATAATGCAAGTGGACGTAGAAGAACACACAGTAAATAGATACAGAGAGCAGACGATGGGGGGCGGGGGAAGAAGGGGAGAGAAATAAATCTTAAAAAAAATGAAAGGTAGAAAAACCTAGTGGCACCACTGACTGCCCTTCCCCAACCTCCTCCCTGGATCATGGAACTGGCAGAAGAAGGAATCAGTGAATTTGAAGATAAAACTACTGAAATTTTTATTCAGTCTGAAGAAAAGAAAGAAAAGTGAACAAAGCCTAAGAGACCTATGGGACATCATCAAGCATACCACTGTACACATTATGGGACTCCCACAATGAGAAGAGAGGAAGAGGTAGAAAGAACATTAAAAGAAATAATGGCTGGAAACTTCCCAAACTTAATGAAAGACATGAATATACAAATCCAAGAAGCTCAATGAACACCAAAGTCAGAGATCCACACCCAGACACATTGTAATCAAACTGCTGAACTGCAAAAGACAAAGTGAAAATTCTGAAAGCTCTAAGACAGAAGCAATGCATCATGTACAAGGGAATGTCGTTAAGATTATGTGCTATTTTCTCAAAAAAAAACCAGGAGGCAAGAAGGTGGTGAGACAACATATTCAAAGTGCTGGAAAAAAATAGCTGTCAGCTAACAATTTTCTATCTGGCCAAAATAATCTTTCAAAAATGAGGGACAGATAAAGACACTTCCAGATTGATCACAAACAGACCCCACTAGCAATTCTTCAGGGAGCTCTTCAAATCAAAAAGGAAGGACTGAGGAGTGAGTGTAGCTCAGTGATCTGAGCACCAGCTTCCCATATTATGAGGTCCTGGGTTCAATCCCCAGTACCTCCTAAAAAAAGAAAGGACACAAGACAGAAGACCGAAGTGACATAAATAAAGATCTCTGGTAAAGGTAACCACATGGGTAATTACAAATCCCAGCAATTTTTGGTTTGTAACTTTACTTTTTACAGGATCTAAAATATACATTTATAGAAAATAAAGATGAATCTATGATTGTGGACACACAATGTATAAAAATGGAATTTATGACAGGAAAAAAAGGCTGGGTTTCAGAAAGGTATAGGAAGACAGTGCATAGGCTACTGAAGTTAAGCTGGTTATCAAATCAAGAAAGTTATAGATTTAGGATGTAAGTTTAAGCCTGATGGTAACCACAGAGAATATTTCTGAAAAAATATTAACAAAAGGAAATAAGGGATTCTAAATAGTTTCACTATAAAAGATCAACTAAATATACAAACAGGCAACAAAGAAAGAATTGAGGGAAAAAAGGTGTAAGACTTAAAAAAACCAAATAGCAAGATGGCAGAAGAATGCCTTGCATTATCAATAGTTACGTTAGATGTAAATGGACTAAATGCTCCAATTGAAAGTCAGATTGGCAGTATGGATTTTAAAAAAGCACGACCTATTTAATCTTTACTGTTTATAAGACTCATCTTAAATTTAAAGTCACAAGTAAGTTAAAAATGAAAGTTTGGGGGGGGGGAATTCCTTGGAAATAATAAATGAAAGAGAGTTAAAGTGGCTATGCTGATATGAAATTATACTTTAAGTCAAAAACTGTTACAAGCAACAAAGGATACTACACACTGATAAAAGCGTCAATTATTTAGGAGTATACAATAACTATAAATATATAAGGACCTAACAGCAGAGCCCCAAATACATGAAGCAAATTTTGACAGATTTGAAGGGAAAAATAAATGGTTCTACATTAATATTAGGAGACTTCAATACTGGGCAGAACATCTAAAGAGGTAATAAAGAAATGGAATACTTGAACAACATAAACCAACTAGACCTAAGGAATATATATAGAACACGTGATCACCCAACAACAGTGGAATACACATTCTTCTCAAGTGCTCATGGATCATGTTCTAGGAAAGACATATGTTAGGTCACAAAACAAGTCTCAACAAATTTTAAAAGACTGAATCATACGAAGTATCTTCTCCAACCACAGCAGAATGTACCTAGAAATAAATAACAAGGAGAACAGGAAAATTTAAAAATATATGGGAGTTAAACCCAGTGTTAAACAAATAATGAGTGAAAGAAGAAATCACAAGAGAAATTAGGAATTATCTTAAGACAAATGAAAATGAAAACACAACCTACCAAAACTAATGGGATGCAGGAAAGACTGCACAGAGGGAAATTTACAGCTGTAAATGCTTACATTAAAAAAGAAGATTTCACATCAGTAACCTAACCTCTAGCAAAAGAAGAGCAAATTAAAACTAAAGTGAGCAGAAGGAAGGAAAAAGCCAATATTGGAGCTGAGATAAATGAATAGAAGTTAAAAAATCCTCAACAAAAATCTAGCAAACGGAACTCAACAGCACATTAAAAGGATTATACACCATGACCAAGTATTTACAAGAACGGTTCAACATAAGAAAGTCAATTAATTTAAGACATCACATTAATTAAAGAAAAAATCCAAATGATCATCTCGATTGATGCAGAAAAGGCATTTGACAAAATTTAGCACCTCTTCATGATAAAAGCCCTCAGAAAACTAGGAAAAGAAACTTCCTCAACATGGTAAAAACGCATTTAAGAAAATCCCACAGCTAATAACATACTCACTGGTAAAAAATTGAAAGCTGTCCCCCTAAGATCAGGAACAAGACTGGGAAGCCCACTTTCACCACTGCTATTCAACATGAACACAAAGTTCCAGCCAGAGCAATCAGGCAGGAAAATGAATAAGGCATCCCAATTGGAAAGGAAGTAGTAGAGCTTTTTCTGTTCTTAGAAGACATGATCCTAAATACAGAAAATCCAGAATAATCCACAACAAAGCCACTGGAGCTAATAAATGAATTACAAAAAGTGGCAGGAGCAGAAAATCAACACAAAAATCAGTGGTGTTTCTATACAGTAATAATGAACATAGGAAAAGGAAATCAAGAAAAAATTCCATTAACAATAATTTCAACTAAAAGAATCATATATCTAGGAATAAATTTAACCAAGGATGTAAAGGACTTATACATAAGAACTATAAAATACTGCTGAAAGAAATGAAAGAAGATTTAAATAAATGGAAGGATATTTCATGTTCATGGATAGAAGACTAAATTTTGTTAAGATATCAGTATTACCTTAAGTGATTTACAGATTTAATATAATCCCGAACAAAATTCCAACAACCTTCCTCACAGAAATGGAAAAGCAAATTAACAAATTCATATGGAAGGGCAAGGGGCCATGAATAGCCAAAACCATCTTGAAAAAGAAGAGCAAAATTAGAGTCACAGTTCCAGATTTTAATACTTAATACCAAAAAAAAAAAAATATATATAAGAAAGCTAAAGTAATTAAAAGTGTTGTGCTGGCACAAGGATGGACATATAGACTAGACTTGAGTGTTCAGGAATAAACCCTCACATCCACAGCCAACTGCTTTTTGACCAGGGTGCCAAGATGACTCCTCAGGGAAATAAGTTTTTTTTAAAAATGGTGATGCGAAAACTGGATATCCACATGTAGGAGAATGAAAATGTATCCCTACCTCAAACAATATAAAAAATTAACTTAAAATGGATCAAAGACCTAACTACCTAAATATAAGAGCTAAATTGCAAAATTCCTAAAAGAAAAGATGGGGGAATAGCTTCAGGACCTCATCATACTAGGCTTTAAACCAAAATCATGAGGAACAAAAGAAAAATTCAATAAACTGGATCTCATCAAATTAAAACCTTTTTTTGTTCAAAAGACATTATCAAGAAAGTGAAGAGAGCCTACAGAACGGGAGAAAATAATTTAAGTTATATATCTGATATAGTTAAATATCCAGAATTCCTTATAATGTAGCAACAAAAAGACAAAATAAGTAAATAAATAAAAATTTAAAAAGGGTTAAGGATTTGAATACACACTTTTCTGAAGAAGATATACAAATGGCCAATAAGCACATGAAAAGATGCTCACCATCCCTGGCCCTTTAAGGAAATGTTAAGTCAAAACCACAATAAGGGAGAGGGAGAGGGAGAAGGAAAGAGGGAGAGGGAGAAGGAGAGAGGGAGGGGGAGAGGAAGGGGGGTAGAGGAAGGGAGGGGAGGGTTGGAAAGATGGGAAGCAGATGTGCCTCAAGTGACTGGGCTCCCATCTGCCTTATGGAGGTCCAGAGTTCAATTTCCAGGGTCTCCTGAGGAAGGTGAGTTGGCCCGCATGGCAAGGTGGCCCATGCAGAGTGCTGCCTGCATGGAGAGCTGGCCCATGAGGAGTGCTGGCCTACACAGGAGTGCTGGCCTGCGCAGACAGCTGGCAAAGCAAGATGACACAACAAATAAACACAGAGTAGAGACAAAAAGAGATGCAGGAAACCAGGGAGTTGAGGTGGAATAAGAGACTGAGCACCTCTCTCCCACTTCGGAAGGTCCCAGGATCGGTTCCCAGTGCCACATAAAGACGACAAGCAGACACAGAAAAACACACAGCAAACGGACACAGAGTACAGACAATGGGGGGAGGAGGGGAATAAATAAATCTTGAAAAAAATAATAGAGAGGGAGAGAGGGAGGAAGGGAGGGAGGGGTCAAGTATGCATAGAAATAAAAACATGTGCATTGTTGGTGGAGTCATAGCAGTTTCTATGCAGCTGCTATGGAAAACAATGGCAGTTCCTCAGAAAGTTAAGTATAGAATTATCGTATGACCTGGCAATCCCACTTTTACGTATATACCAAAAGCACTGAAAACACGGACTGGGACAGCTATCTATATACCAAAGGTCACAACAACATTATTCACAATAGACAAAAGGTGGAAACAAGCCATGTGTTTATCAGTAGATGAATCCATAAACAAAATAAGGTAATACATACAATGTATACATACAATGGATAAGTATTCACCCATAAAATGTATGAAGTTCTGATACACGCTACAACATGGGTGGACCCTGAAAATATCAGGTGAGTGAAATAAAAAACACAAAAGCACAAATACTGTATTTTCTCACCTATATGAAATAACTAGAATTAATACAAATTCACAGAAATAGAAAGTAGATTACAGGGTACAAGGGGTAGGGGTGATCGTG
Organism: Dasypus novemcinctus; assembly: GCF_030445035.2. Taxonomy (NCBI): domain Eukaryota; kingdom Metazoa; phylum Chordata; class Mammalia; order Cingulata; family Dasypodidae; genus Dasypus; species Dasypus novemcinctus. Next base: position 107,128,446 of record NC_080682.1, on the reverse strand, counting down.
GAAGGGAAATTGGGAGTTAATGCTTAATGGATAGAGTTTCTGTTCGGGATAGAAAAATTTTGGTAATGGATGGTGATGGTAGCACAACATAATCAATGTAATTAATACCTCTGAACTATACACCTGATAGTGGTTAAAATGGGAAATTTTACATTGTATATGTGTTACCAAAACAAAAATTTTAAAAACACATACAGGGAAGTAGATGTGACTCAAGCAATTGGGTACCTGCCTACCACATGGGAGGTCTTGAGTTCGGTTCCCAGTGCCTCCTTAAAGGAAAGGAAGCAAGATAATAAGATGATGAAACAAGATGATGCAACGAGGAGACATAACAAGACACACAACTAGCAGGGAAGAGAGGTGGCTCAAGCAATTGGGCACCTCCCTCCCACATGGGAGGTCTGGGTTTTGGATCCTGGTGCCTCCTGAAAAGAAGATAAGCAGATACAAAGGACAGTGAGTGTAAACAACAAGGGGGGGGGGGGAGGAATAAAGTAATCTTAAAAAAATGTATATATACAAGGCTATTCACTGTAGCAGTGTAAAAACTGAAAGTAACTCATCATTTATGCAGGGGGAATACTAGTAAAACTATCATACATCCAGATATCCCATAAAGGGGCACAGGTGACTTTTTTTATTTTTAATTACCTAAGTTACAAATTTATTAAAAAATCATGCAGAAAATTGAGCTCCCATATACATTGTCCCTTTCCCCTTTTATCACTGTACACTAGTGTGGTACATTTTTTACAGTTGATGGAACAATATTATTATAATTATATTATTAATTATAGTCCATAGTTTACATTAGGGCTCACTGTGTTATACAGCCCTACGGTTTTTTAAAAAATTTTTGTTCAAGCAACATATATATACATAAGCTAAAACTTCACCTTTTAACTACATTCAAATATGTAACTCAGTGGTGTTAAATTCATAATGCTGTGCTACCATCACTACCATCCATTATCAAAATTTTTCCATCACCCTGAACAAAAACTCCGCACCAATTAAGCATTAACTCCCCATTCCCTACCCCCACCCAGGTGCCTAGTAACCTGTATTCTAGTTTCTGGCTCTATAAATTTGTTTATTCTAAGTATTTCATACCAGTGAAATCATACAATATTTGTCATTTTGTGTCTGGCTTCTTTTACTCATCACTGTATGCCTTCTTAATTTTTAACCATGTGAATGGAATACATAGTTAAAAGTTTTCTCAAAAGCAGGTGATTAAGTGAATATAACTTAAATGGAACAGGGTACTACAAAAAATTCAATAAACTTGTCTTTTACAGTTCACAATGGCCTATTCTTGATTTTTTTTTTAGACCAAGTGAACAAACACTATATTTCACAAAATTACAAACCAGCAGGTAATCCAAAATCATTTAACATTAGAACTGATTACTGAAAGCGAGAAAAGAGATCCTCATATTTATTTTTCTGATTGAGCACAAGTTCAGAGATACTGCTATCCAAAAAATAAAGAAACAAGATGAGCAAAAAATATTAATTCAGAAGATTTTAAAGGAATAGAGAAACTTAACCAAGTGATTCTTTTTTTTAAAAAGTGATTCTATACACTGTAACACAAAATACAAATAACTACTCTGTGAAGTTTGTTGGAAAAATACGTGAAATACAACAGTCATACTTCAAGGGAGTAGGTCAATCCAGTTTTCTCCTCCAGTACCTTATAAAAATATCTTTTTTTGAAAAAAATTAGGGAAGCGGATTTGGCCCAATGTATAGGGTGTCCGCCTACCACATGGGAGGTCCAGATGAGGTGGTCCACATGCAGTGCTAATGCACGCAAGGAGTGCCCTGCCATGCAGGGGTGTCCCCTGCGTAGGGGAGCCCCCCACACAAGGAGTGCACCCCATAGGGAGAGCTGCCCAGTGCAAAAAAAAAAGTGCAGTCTGCCCAGGAATGGTGCAGCACACGCAGAGAGCTGATGCAGCAAGAAGATGCAACAAAAAGAGACACAGATTCCGGGTGCCGCTGACAATACAGGTGGACACAGAAGAGCATGCAGTGAATGGACACAGAGAGCAGACAACTGGGGGAGGGGGAACAGGGAAGGGGAGAGAAATTAAATAAATCTGAAAAAAATCAATCATAATAATGATTCTCACAGCATGTCAGCCTACCAATCAAACATGACACCTAATTCTAAAAATACAAATTGAAGAAGAAATTAATAGGCTTTCTAACTAAACAGCTCACTTAGACTCAAATAATGCTATTTTGATAACAAGGAAAAGAAAAAACTTGTACAGCCAGAACACACAAGAGAATTTGAATTATTTGTGAAATAAAGTCAGAAGAAAAACATTTAAAATTTCAGGTCATTCCAAAAAGAAAAACCATATTCTCATAGAAACCCAGTCACATATCAATGCCTGCAGTGCATCACAGAAAAGAAACTTGCCTCTATAATTCACAGAGAATAATTTCTTGGCAATTGTCGTGGATAAAATGCAGAAACAGCCATTACAGCATGCGTTGAAACAGTCTCATCTCTAACTCCACAGGCTTGTACCTAAAAGCAACCTTCAGGAAGTGGAACAGGAACATTTCCATTAAATTATGTGAATCACAAGAAAGTTTATGATTTGATATCTGAAAAAATGGTAGCATCACACAATTTATGTGCATGAACAAACCTTAGCCCATTTCAAAACAAATAGTTATCGCTGCCTTAGTACAGAGAAATATTTGGGCACTGGTACTTATTTTCCTGATCAGTTCCTTTCATTCTCAAAAACTGCTCATCAACTAAAATGTATGCTACTCCTCATGTTCTCTCCTGCTGCTTTACAGAGTGTTTCAGAAGCTAGTTTTTGCCCCTCGTTCTTGTTTTCCTCAACCTTAAGTGCAAGCTGCTTTTGTAGCAATAAAAAAAGACAAGGCAAATGTTGATTTCTTTTATGTGGGACCTCACCTAGAAAACCCCAGGGTAAATTATAAATAAATAAATAAGCAGTATGCAAAGAATACATACAGAGGCCTGAGGACTGAGAATGCTATCCTTAGAAAAGCCTGCTTGCAAGGTTGGCCCTCAGCAGGAGCTGGAAAGTTGGCTGGTTAAGATTTCCCTCCACTGATATAAAACTTTTCCTAAGTGATGACAAGAATGGCTTGTTGCACCTAAACAGTGTATAAACAATGTTACTTATTCTGAACACCTATCTTCCTTCCAAGAGTCTGGATTTTGGCATGTGCCAGGCAGAGATGCCTACTTTGCCAGCCCCCAATAACAATCTTGGGATCTGAGTCTCTAAAGAGCTTCCCTGGTAGACAACACTTCACAGGCATTGCCACAACTAGTTGCTAGAGGAATTTAGCAGGTCCTGTGGGACTCCACTGGAGAGGACTTATGAAATCTTGTACTTGGTTTCCTCTGGACTTCACCCAATGTGCCTTTTCCCTTTGCTGATTTTGCTTTGTATCCTGAGCCGTAAGTCCTGTGAGTTCTTATAGCAAATCACCAAACCTGTGGTGGTCTTGGGGATCCCTGAAATTGGCAGTATTGCCAATTAAAACATATTAATACATCAGATGCTGTAACTGTAGACACAATTCCTCTTCCCTTCATTTCCTCCTGCATATTATAGATACATGCATATTGGACACAATCAACAGTCACATTATTTACTTATTTTTTGTACCAAAGTCATATGTGTACTTAATTTAGAGAGTAAAAGAGCTCCAAAAATTATTTTAAAAAACAACAATCCCTTGCTTCCCCTTAAGATCCTTGCCATGCTATTTCCCACTCCCCAAAGTTAACTACTTTCACCTCCTTTACCTCTGCATCTCTAAAAACTGCTTTAATTGCTACTTAGATGAAGGATTATGTTTTTCGGTTTCTGGCATTATAACTATTTACTTCTTACTATGAAAGATGGAATTTAGCTATTTCATCCCCTTCCTCATACACATTTATCCCCAACCCCATTTTTCTAATCCAATTATAGTATATCTATATTGGCTTGGTATTATACTATCTTATTTTCAATTAGATCATTATTTAGTGTTGACATAAGACTATAAGTGCTATTCACAGATGAATCATGTGGTATATTAGAATCATATTTCCCTTCCTGCATAATTTTTGTTTTCCTTGGAGTTACTTTTTTTCCCCTGGGGGGAGGGAGGGACAGGCTGCCACACAATATATTTATCCCAAATTTATCCTCAAATTCTCCCCCAATAGTTTAAATTTCCTCTCAATATGTTCAAACATATTCAGCATTCTGTGAATGTCATCTTTTTTAAGGGAGCTTGGAGTCTATTTCAATCTGGATGGGTTCAATCTTGGGAAGTGCAGTCACCTAATTTAGATCCTAAATTAGATATACCATGATATGTCAAAGAGAAATCACAGCGGAAAGCAGACTTGGCTTAATGGATAGAGCACCTACCTACCACATGGGAGGTCCAGAGTTCAAACCCAGGGCCTCCTGACCCGTGTGGTGAGCTGGCCCACGTGCAGAGCTGATGCGTGCAAGGAGTGCTGTGCCACACAGGGGTGCCCCCCGCATAGGGGAGTCCCACACGCAAGGAGTGCGCCCCGTAAGGAGAGCCACCCAGTGCAAAAAAAGTGCAACCTGCCCAAGAATGGGGCCGCACACACGGAGAGCTGATGCAGCAAGGTGACACAACAAAATGACACAGATTCTGGGTGCCACTGACACAAGTGGACACAGAAGAACACACAGCGAATGGACACAGAGAGCAGACAACTGGGGGGAGGGTGGGGAAGGGGAGAGAAATAAATAAAAAATATATCTTACAAAAAAAGAGAGATATTCCTGCTGCCGCTGACAAGAATACAAGCAGACACAGAAGAACATACAGTGAGTGGACACAGAGAGCAGAAAACTGGGGCGGGGGGCAGGGGAAGGGGAGAGAAATAAATAAAAAGGAAATCTTTAAAAAAAAAGAAATTATAGCTCCAAGCACCATGCATAATCTTCTATTTCAATCTATTTTTCATAAAAACGACCGAGAAATATTACAAAGGAAATTACTGGCTGCATTTATCAATAGAATTAGTTGGAGGTTAGAAATTACTATGTACTAATTAAATTATGAGCACGCACATTCATGGCAACACCAGAGAAACTGATTCTTAGGTTCTCCATTGCCTTCTCTGCTCTGCCATAAGCTAACCTATGTGTTAGCAGTGATCAGTTACTTCTACACGAGACTGGTCCCATGATCCCAGAAGGCTACCCAGCTGAGCTATTTGGGGCCAGATGGGGGTCACTGGATCCATAGTTTAAAAATCCCATCACTGATCCTAATATGTGTGAGCTCTAAGGCTGAAATGGCTCAAAGTGAAAACAACTTGAGTTACCTTATCAATTAGTAACGATCCATCACTCAAAGTCTGCTTTTCCCACCAGCACATCTCAGTATAAAGAAATCATCAATCCTACTAAATACCAGCAGTGAACATTTTCTAAAATATAACTGAACTGTTGACTCACAATCACCCAGGTTTCATCAAGAGTGAGTGGTCTGATTTATGTTTTTAAAAAGATCAGTATAGCTGCTATAGGGAGAACGGAATGTAAGAGGACCAAGCATGGAAGCTGGAAGAACAGATGGGAGGGCTACGGTGGTTGTCCAGGTAAGAGTGGTCAGATTCAGAGTGTACAGCTAAGAAGAAGGGCTAAATGTAGAATATGAGATAAAGAGAACCAAGGATAACTCTAGGTTTTTGGTCCAATAAATTGGATGAATGGAGATGTCATTTACTGAAATGAATAAGATAGGGAGAGAAGCATTTTGAGAGGAGGATAGAAATTAAAATATTGATTCTAGCTAAGTCTGACATACCTATTACACATATAAGTGTAAATGGCAAGTAGGCAGTTGGATATATAAGCCTGAAGCTCAGGGGAGAGATTCAAGGTAGAAACATAAATGTGGAAGTAATCATAGTATAGATGGTATTTAAGCCATGACACTGGATATCATCTTGGGATGAGTGTAGATAGAGGAAGGGCCAAGGATGAGTTCAGGGGTTTAGGGATTTGCCAATATTTACAGGTGAGGAACAAAACAATAAACAGCAACAACAAAAAAGACACACACAAAAAAACAGGAGACAGAGAAATCAGTGAAGGAGGAAAATTAGGGGAGAGTAATGTCCTAAAAGCCAAGTAAAGGATAAACTTCAAGAAGAAAGCAGTGAGCAATGAGTGAAATACTAATGAAAGCAGGCGGTGGACTTGGCCCAGTGGTTAGGGTGTCCGTCTACCACATGGGAAGTCCGCGGTTCAAACCCCGGGCCTCCTTGACCCATGTGGAGCTAGCTCATGCACAGCGCTGATGCGCGCAAGGAGTGCCCTGCCACGCAGGGGTGTCTCCCGCATAGGGGAGCCCCACGCGCAAGGAGTGCGCCCCGGGAGGAGAGCCGCCCACCGCAAAAAAAAGTGCAGCCTGCCTAAGAATGGTGCCGCACAGACGGAGAGCTGACGCAACAAGATGACACAACAAAAAGAAACACAGATTCCCGTGCTGCTGACAACAACAGAAACGGACAAAGAAGACGTGGCAAATAGACACAGAGAACAGACAACCAGGGTGGGGGTCGGATGGGGAGAGAAAGAAAGAAATAAAGAAATCTTAAAAAAGAAAAAAATACTAATGAAAGGTCACGTAATATGAAAAACTACTACTGAGATTTGACAAGATGAAAGTCAGAGCACAGAGCAGGCAATAACTAGAAGAGAGAACTGGATAGACGGAGGTTTTTTCAGTGAGTCTTTTAAAAGATATTTAGCATCTGTGATATCATTATGTTGAACAGTGAAATAATTTTTAAAAAATCAAATAATTTGAAGCTTTAAGGGCTACTTGATAAATGTAAAGACAAAAACAATGTTTCTCATTGAAATATAATTCATTCCATAAAATTAAGGGAAGCAGATTGGTTCAAGCAACTGGGCTCCTGCATACTACATGGGAGGCCCGTTTGGTTCCTGGTGTCTTCTGAAGAAGGTGAGCAAGACAGCAAGGTGGCGCAGTGCACCGACATTACAAGGAGACACAAAGAAGAAACACAATAAGAGAGGCAACAAAGCAGGGAGAAGAGGTGATTGAAGCGATTGGGACCGCTCCCAAACAGGAGGTCCCAGGTTCGGTTACCAGTGCCCCCTAAAGAGAAGGTGAGCAGACACAGAGAGCACAAGTGAATGGACACGGAGAGCAGACAGCGAGCACAAACAACAAAGGTGGGCAAGGGGAATAAATCAATCAATCTTTAGGAAAAAATTCACCTATTTAAAATGTATAATTCAGTGGTTTTTTACTATATTCACAAGGCTGTGCAACCATCACCGCTATCTAATTTGAGTACATTTTCATCATCCCAAAAAGAAACTCCATCCACACCCGTTAGCAGTCACTTCCCATGCCACCCCCGTCACCCCCCCTCCCGCCTTCCCACTGAGGCCCTGGTAAGCTCTGATAGCTCTGATCTACTTTTGGTCTCTATGGATTTGCCTATTCTGGACATTTCACATAAACAATCTGTGGTCTTTTATATCTGGTTTGTTTCATTTAGCATGTTTTTAAGTCATCCATGTTATAGCATGTGTCAGTACTTTGATCCTTGTGATGACATACCACATTTCATTTAAACATTCATCAGTTGATGATCACTCAAATTGTTTCCATTTTTTTGCTATTTATGAATAATGCTGCTGTGAACATTCCTATTAACATGTTTCAATTCTTTGGGGTATATATCCAGGAGTGGTATTACTGGGATAAACTGTCTTCCAAAGCACAAAGCAGCAGCACTGTTTTCATTCTCTCCAATAACATGGAGGGCTCCAATTTCTCTACAACCTTGCCAACCCCTGTTATTTTCATTAATTATTATTATTGGCATCCCAATGAGTATGAAGTGGTATCTCAATGTGGTTGTGATTTGCACTTCCCTGACAACTAATGATGTTGAGCATCCCTTCATGTACTTATTGGCTATTTGTATACCCTTCTATAGAGAAATGTCTATTCAAATCCTTTGTCCTTTTTAAAATTGATTTATATGGGTTTTTTAAATTATTGAGTTGTTATTCTAGATACTAGATCCTTACAAAATAATTTACAAATATATGCTCCCATTTTGTGGGCTGTCTTTTCACTTTTGATAGCATCCATTGACACACAAAAGTTTTCAGATTCAAAGTCAAAAGTAATGAGTTTTGAGACCCTATAAGAGTTCAGTTTGCAAAACAGTGTTAAAAAGCCAGGGTTCTTCAATGATTTCTTAGACTTTACACCCAAAGCACAAGCAACAAAAGAAAAAATAGATAAACAAGACCTCCTCAAAATTAAATCTTTTGTGCATCACAGCACTGTCACAAAAGTGAAAAGACAACCTACACAATAGGAGAAAATATCTGAAAATAACCCATTAAGGGTTTAATATTCAGAATATATAAAGAAATCCTACAATTCAACAATAAGAAGACAACCCAATTTTTTAAAATGGGCAAAATACTTGAATAGACATTTTTCCAAAGAGGATATACAAATGGCTAAAAAGCACATGAAAAGACACTCTAGCTACTAGGGAAATGGAAATCAAAACCTCAATGCAATATTATTTCACACCCATTGGCATGGATACTATTTAAAACAACAACAACAACAACAGAAAATAGAAGTGTTAGAGAAGATATAGAGAAAGAGAAACACTCATTCATTGCTGATGGCAATGTAAAATGGTGTAGCCGGTTGTTGAAGACAGTTTGGTAGTTCCTCAGGAAGCTAAGTAAAGAATTACCACAAGAACCAGCAATCCCGCTAGTAGGTATATGCCCAAAAGAATTGAAAGTAGGGACTCGAACAGATATTTGCACACCAATGTTACTGGGAATCATTATTTCACAACTGCCAAAATTTGGAAGCAACCCAAGTGTCCATTAACCAATGAATGGATAAACAAACTATGGTATATGCATGCAATGGGTTAGTCAGTTGTAAAAAGGAATGAAGTCCTGATGCATGTGACAATATGGATGAATCTTAACATTATGTTGCATGAAATAAGCCAGACACAAAGGGACAAACATTGTATGATTTTACTGATATGAACTAATTAAAATAAGCAAACTCACAGAGTTAGACTATAAGTTTCTAGAGGAGGGAGTGGGAGTAGAGAATAGGGAGTTGGGGAAGCAGACTTGGCCCAATGGTTAGGGTGTCCATCTACCACATGGGAGGTCTGCGGCTCTAACCCTGGGCCTCCTTGACCCATGTGGAGCTGGCCAACTCGTAGTACTGATGCGCGCAAGGAGTGCCATGCCACTCCACGCAGGGGTGTCCCCCACGTAGGGGAGCCCCATGTGCAAGGAGTGCGCCCCGTAAGGAGAGCTGCCCAGTGCGAAAGAAAGTTCAGCCTGCCCAGGAATGGCGCTGCACACACGAAGAGCTGACACAAGATGACGCAACAGAAAGAAACACAGATTCCCATGCTGCTGACAAAACAGAAGCAGACAAATAAGAACACACAGCAAATGGGACACAGAGAACAGACAACTTGGGGGCGGGGAGGAAGGGGAGAGAAATAAATAAAATAAATCTTTAAAAAAAGAGAGAGAGAATGGGGAATTAATGCTTAATTTGCACAGAATTTCTATTTAGGTTGATTGTAAAGTTTTGGAAAGGAAAGGTGGGGATGGTAGCACATTATTGTGAGTGTAATAACAGCACTAAATTATATATGTGAATATGGTTAAAAAGGGAAATTTTAGATCATATATGTTTTACTAGAATAAAAATTAAAAGATAAAGTATAGGACTGTATAACACTGTGAACCCTATTTTAGATGATGGATTATAGTTAATAGTACAAGTGTAAGAATGTTCCTTCATGAATCATAGCAAATGTATGACACTGATACAAGGTGTTAATAATAGGGTGGTATATGGGGAAAATATACCTAATGTAAATTATGAACTGTAGTTAATATAGTTTTAACAGTCTTTCAATTGTAACAAAGATCTCAAATTAATGCAAAGTGTCAACAACACAGGGGTATATGAGAACACTGCATTTTTTATGTGTTCTCATATACAACTTCTCTAATTAAAAAAAAAAAAAAAGGCAAGTCCTTGGTTCTTTAAACAAACATACACGCACACATACACAATTATGGTAATGACATAATTGTTCATCTTCTTTGCCAGAGCTTGGTAACAGGGTACAAACATGCCACCAAGAAGTGTGGCAAGTGAAGATACTATCAAGGAGAGAAAAAAAGGGATAAATGACCTAAGAACATATGGTTGGTGGGTGACAAAGTCAAAGCTTGAGCTTAGATCCTCAACATCAAACGAGAAGCTCTTCTCACTACTACATCAGTTAGCATAAGGCCCACTCTGATGTGGGAGGAAATGTCCTATGTAACGTTAAGTGCACTAGATTAAGTACTATGGAAGCCAAGTTTTAGAACTGTTACTAACACACTGTGTGGTCATGGGTAAGTTGCTTCATCATCCTCTCTTCGACTGTGTCCATGTCTTTAAAATGAGAAGGCTGGAACAGATGAGCTCTAGGGTCTCATCATTAAACATTTTAGATAAATGTTTTATCTAATTGATTAAGCAGAAAAGTTTAACAAAAGAAAAACAAACATAAAGTGTCAGAACTGGAAGGGACTTAAAAAGTCATCCAAAACAGTATTCTCAACGTGGAAGTTACTGTTAAAATGTAGAAGAAATGAATGAATGAATGCAAATCCATGTGTGTAAAAAGCAGATTTTCAAGTTCCACCTCCAGAAAATCTAATTCAGATCAGGGATGGGTCCAGATATCTGTACTTTTTAACTAATATCTCAATAGAGTCTGATGTACGAAAAAAATTTATCTGAGGAAGATGAAGTCAGGAATAACCAGCTAGTTAGCAGTAGCTAGTTATTTGTTTTATTGAGTGCTTACAACGCGCCAGACACCACCTTATAAGTAAATACTACTATTGTCCCCACTTTATACATGAGGAAATGGAAATACAAAGAGATTAATTAACTTGCCCAAGAATACACATTTGATAAGGGACAGGGAGAGCCAGGATTTATAGCTTTAAAGCCTGTATTCTCATTCCAGAGCCTGTATTCTCAACTATCGAGATGTGAAAGCTTTGTTTTAAGATTAGGCTAACAGCCCAGTCAGGAGACAGAAATCCAGGTATGAGGTTAGAAGGGTCTGGATACAGCTTCTGGAAAGCCTGGTTTAATACCATATATCAATTTTAATAGCTGAAACAATATAAGCAAGCAGCTTCTTTTTATACCCTGTCATGGAGAACAAAATGCTTTAATGTATTTTAGGTAAAATAACTAAATTAAGTTATTTTGAGATAAGAGGGTGGGAGACTTTTTGCATACGTATTTTTAAGATCAGGAAACAAGATTTGCTTTGTTCTAAAGAGTCAGTTTCACAAGAGCAGATGTTCACATCAGTTTAGGGAAAGCTAAACACACATTTGCATCTTTTTATTATATTTCTTTATAGCAAACTAAACTATAGCTGCAGGAAATTTTAAACCCTCCCCCCCAAGACAAGTCAAAATAAAGAGGCTATACTAAAGATAATAGTTTCTCAGTCCCACTGAGCAAAAGCCTCTCTCTTCACTCAGATCCTGCTCCACTGGGAGTTAACATTTTTCCCCATGTTCTCTCCTAAAGTACTCTGTTTTCAGGCAATGACAGGCACTAACCATTAAAGCTGTTTCTTAAGATGGACGTGGCAGATCTGAAGTTTTTTCTCTACTAAATTCAATTCTGCAAGTGTTTATTCTGTTTTGATCACTATGGAGAACTACAAGAACTCCTCACAAAAAACTGGACAAATTCAAACTGGTGGATCACTTATAAGACAGTATGTCTTATTAATAAACTGCTTAATTCCTATGTGGAATGAGTGTTAGAAGAATTCAGAGGGGGAAAGCTCAAAGTAAGGCTGAAATGAAGTTTTCAAAGAAAAAGTCCCTTAACAACTCTTGACTTTTTTCCTTCTCCTCAGTCCCTTACTTCTTGGGTTAATTCTGCCAAGTGTTTCTTTGTGAAGCCTCATAACCTATTCCTACTGTTTAAGTTGGGGTTCTTTTCACCTTGCCAATCTATTTATATAATCATTAACCAAGAACATTTATCAATATTATACAATATATCCTTACAACAAACCTATACGTTTGCGCATCCACATGGTTTATGTAAGGAAATTTAGGCCCAGTAATATTAAGAAACTTATCCATGCTTTTAACATGCTGCATTAGACCTCAAACTTGTCTTTCTTTTTACTAAATCCTATACACTAGTATGGATATGGCCTTACTAGAATTTCTAATTTCTACCTCTCCAAACCATGTGAATAATTTTCCAAAAACCACCTTACATAATCTCAAAAACCTTCAAGAGTTTCTTATTCCTTAATCTAGCAATCCATGCCCTCCAACCCCAATCTTATTTTATCTATCACTACAGTTTTCTCAGAGAATCTTCCAGTCAGCTCTACCTGAGAAACATCAGTATCATCACTACATGGATACCTTTGCTCAAGGAGACCTGACCTGGTATGTCTTCCCCCTCTCTCTGACAATGAAGTCCCAACTTTACTCTGACAGACATAAGGCCTTCCCCTGGAGCCCTCATCCTTATTAATTCTCAGAGATCATCATCTCTCTCATCTGGACTTTTGAAAAATGTACACATTTGACATATACCATATACTTCCTTAAATATATTTAGTATTTGTGTGCCCCATCTCTTCAGTTGAGTGTTGACAATAGGACTCTTGATTTATTCTTCACCATCCCACATTTGCATTGGATGTTACAGGTTACAGAGACTATTTACATATGCAATCTCATTTGATTCTCCCAACAACCCTGTGATGTAGATGCTAGCAACCCAAATATTACAGATGAAGAAAGGGAAGCTTAGTAAGGTTAGCTGCCTTGGCAGTCTTCATACAGTTTGAAATTAGCAGAGCTACTTCAAAGCCAATCTTATGACCCCCAAATTCAGGTCCTTTCAAAAACACAACATGCCACATACTTTTCAGTAATCACTGCCACAGAAGAATGGCCATGCATAATGCTTGCTGGTTATGATCCAAGGGAAGAGAACAGCAATAGCAGTTAGTGGGAGAGAACAAATACAGGACTATGAGGTGCTCACCCAGCAAGAAGGCAGGATTTATGTATGCACACGCCCTCAATGATTCCAAATACTCACTTGTTTTGGAGCAATTTTACTATCTGTGGTGGTGTGGAATTACCCAAAAAACAAAACAAAACAAAACAAAAACCCTGTGAATGTGAACCCTTGTATATAGGACCTTTTAATGAAGTTACTTCAGATAAGGTGTGGACTGGGATGGATCTTAATCCTATTACTGAAGGTCTTCTAGGGAAGGTCAGAGAGAGAGAAAAAAGCTACAGATGGAGCAGCCAAAAGCTGACAGTCAAGGGAACAGGAAGAGAATACAGAGGTCAGCAGAGGCCACCATGTGTACTAGCACATGACAGAGAAGCCCAGGACCAAGAATCACCAGCAGCCAGTCCCAGAATGCCAGTCTTTGGGAAAAAAGCATTACCATGATGATGCTCTGATTTGGAGTTCTCGGCGCCTCAAAACCATAAGGCAATAAATCTCCACTTGCAAGCCAAACCATTCATTTGATTTAACGAGGAAATGAAAACACCATCCCAACCACCAGAACATGTTTCTGTCTCTTAAGAAAGGTCAAGAATGAAGGGGATGTGGCTCGAGCAATTGGGCTACTGTCTACCATATGGGAGACCCAGGGTTCGATTTCCCGGGCCTCCTGATGAAGGCAAGCTGGCCCACACAGTGAGCTGGCCCAAGCAGAAAGCTGGCCCAAGTAGAAAGCTGGCCCATGTGCAGTGCAGGACCGCGCAGGAGTGCTGGCCCGTGCAGAGCTGGTGCACCAAGATGATGCAACAAAGACAGACACAGAGGAGAGACAAAAAGAGACACAGCAGACCATGATGCTGAGGTAGTGCAAGGGATTGAGTGCTCCTCTCCCACTCCGGAAGGTCTCAGGTTGGTTCCTGGTGCTGCCTAAAGAGAAAACAAGCAGACAAAGAACACACAGCAAATGGATACAGAGAGCACACAACGGGGGGACAGGAGTGGGGGATAAATTAATACATCTTTAAAACAAAAAAAAAGAAAGGTCAAGAGAGAGCCATATAATTCAAAACCAATGACTTCCAAAAGGGCAATAAAATCTGGATCTGAACATCTCCAGATCACGTATTCATTTCTTAAGCATTTACCATGTGTCAAGAACCTGGGAAGCCTGAGTGGTTTTCAATTCAAGTAAAAAAAATCCCAATGTCTATTCAAGACATTAGGCGTAACACTTTACAAATAAAATAAAACATAGGGAAGGCAAGTATATTTTACAGTCATACAGCTAATTAGAGGTAGAACCTGTACTAGGACCCAAACTTCAGTGCAATTCTGTTTCTCCCAAGAGGCTATGCAAAAGGCAGGAAGAGCCAACCCAGAAGCAGAGTTTTCCTTTTTCTCTCTTTTTAAAAGCTCTTGTATCTAGGACCGCAATAAAATTGGATGGGGGCTGGAAGGACGAGGCAAACTTGAGACGGGGGGGCACGGGAAGGTGAAGATAAAAGACAAATCTTAAAGGATACCTGACAGCCCAGTAGAGGAAGTCAATACTCGAATAATGTCAGTATTTGGGGTATCGCGATTAAACGCCTAGGAAGTTCAGTAAGCAAAAGTACAAGGGGCGGCTTTGGATCCGCAGCAACGCGCAAGGGCGGGGTGTGGGAGAGAGGGTAGTTTGGGGGGATATTGTCTTTGTGCAGCTGCTTTCAGGCTTTCCGGTCTCAGTTTTTCCTGTCGATGAAATGGGCACATTCAACAGTAACTCCCAGAACCACGGGGAAAAGCAATGGCCGCGTTGAAATGTGGGAATAATTAAATTATCCGAAGAAGCTATGGTGGCCGGAGAAAAGGGCCAGGAACGCTTTCCGGAAGGAGAGAAGCACCAGAAAAAGAGACGACCTGAGTTTGAGGTATGGAGAGAGCGGGTTACCAGGGT
The DNA here is from genome assembly GCF_030445035.2 of Dasypus novemcinctus. Taxonomy (NCBI): domain Eukaryota; kingdom Metazoa; phylum Chordata; class Mammalia; order Cingulata; family Dasypodidae; genus Dasypus; species Dasypus novemcinctus. Next base: position 107,113,313 of record NC_080682.1, on the reverse strand, counting down.
GCGTCGGGTTCCCACGGCGGGCCAATCAAGGGCTCCCTCACGGAGAGGCCACCGAAGAAAAGGGGGGCGGGGACGCGAGAGTGGGCTCCCCAAGCCTCCTCACCTTATCCAACAAGCCACTGCGGCTACTGCCTGTCCCGCTGCTGGGGCCACAACCAGCCCCACTACCGCCTCCGCCACCACCGCTTCTCCCGCCCTGTGCCGCCGCCGCCGCCATCTTGTCCGCCTCTGCCTCTCCCTCCCCTCCGACTTGTCTGAAGTCGATTGGCTGCAGCTGACGGCGTGACGCGTCGCGCGGAGTTCATCGGGACTCGTAGTTCCGAGCTTGCTGACACGCGGCTGCAAGCGGATGTGACCGCGGGGCGTGCTGGGACTTGTAGTTAGAAGCTCCGGCCGCCGGTTGCTGCCTGCACGCCAAGTTGCCGCGTCGCGGTAACTAAGGGGTAGGAAAAGTAGTGGCAGGCGCCACCGTGGAGCGGCTACGAGATCCTCGGGAGGCTCGCAGGCGCGCATCCTGCCTGACCGGGACGTCGTCCCCGCGGACGGCTCGGAGGCGGAAGCGACGCCGGAGGCAGGTGTGGCTGGAAGCTCAGTTTGCGTGAAGGATTAGATAGGGTCTCTCCCGCCGCACACGCAGTTTTCAGGGGAGGGAGCTCGTCCTTTTTTTCTCTAATCCTGTATTGCACTTAACGATTTTTCTGTCCAGTGATTGTTATCTTAGCTATTGGTAATGTTTTAATTATATTGAGAACTCACATTCGCTGAGTACGTACTATGTGCCAGAGCAAGTCCTACTTGCTTTTATATCCGTCGTCTCATTTAGTCTCGTCTCAGTCCTGCCAGATGAGAAAGCCAGGGCTGTTACGTGTCAGAGCCCGGTTTTGAAGCCAGGTTTTTCTAACATCAACACCTATTGTGTTTCCCCTCTGCACTGTGCTTTTACAGTTTTAGGATGTAATAGTAGGTCTTGTTTAATTTCATTTATTTTTTCCACAAATATATATTGAATACCAATATTGCCAGACACTGTGCTAAGAGATACAGTAGGGATCAAGACAGACCTGGTCCCTATTGTGGAACTCATACACTAGTGACTTAGAATTAATACATAATAGGATTGTAGTATACTATGCTCTATTACATTGCATCTCTTGTTTTGTATCCCCATGAGTGTCCAAATGATTGAAAAAAATACTTACTGAGTACTTACCATGTAGCCGGCACAGTTCTAGTCCCAGGGGCTATATCCTTGAATAAAGCCTAGACAAAATACCTGTCTTGCTGAGGCTAACATTTGTGTGATAATATTTACCACCAAATAATATTAAATAAGATTTCTTCACTTCTGGGAAGCTATCCCTGGCCACTCCAATTAGATGCTCCTGTAGCTTTTTGTTGTTGTTCATCTTTTATAACTTCTCATCTTTCAAGGCCCATTCTAATGTCATCTGCTCTTTGAGACCTTCCCTTATCCTTCCTTCTTTCTCCACAGACTGAAGTGCTCCCACGGTATTTTTTTTTTTTTTTTTAGGATTCTCTTTAATTCAGTAAATGCTCAGTGAGCCTATTCAGTGAACCTAGCCAAGGTTGGGGTGCTGGGGATAAAGAAATAAGGAAGACCTGGCCATGGAGGGGCTCACAGCCTGGGGTTGGGGGGGGCGCTGAGTATAGGGACCAGAGAAAGAAATAAGCTGTTATAATGCAGTGTGGCAAAGTGCCTCCTTTAAGAGGTGGACCTGAGATGGTAGCACAGAGAAGAGCTGATCAGAGGAAGGGAAGATACAGGAAAGCTATGTGTATGAGTCAAGTCAAGAAGAAGGGCAGAAGTGTCATAGGCCAAAGGAATGGAATGAGCAATTGTATGCAGATGAGAAGCACTACTCTGTGTGTGTGTGTGTTTTTGATGGAACTGGGAGGCACTACAATCAAATAGGCATTAGCTGAGGTTAATCTTGCAGGCAGCCTTCAAATCTGGCACTTGGACTTTTTTCCCCTACCACACAGATAAAGTTCACAAGTCTCTTAGGGTTACTTCCTGGATGATGTAACCTGGGGGTCGTATGCCCTTCCTAGCCCATACACTGTAAATCCACACCTTCTTGCCTATTATTTCTGATAGGGAACTGGAATTTCTATGATTACTTTGTATCCAGATCTGTATGCCCCCCATTAGCCTGTGTTTGATTCACCCTTTGTATTATATGCATAGCATAACTTTTCCCAGCCTTTACTTTTCAGCTTTATCTTTGCTATCTTTATCTTTCAGAAATTTATTTTTATATAAATGACCATGTAAGTGATCCTTTTCTTTCTGATTTGTGCTTTACACATCTTTCATAAGTACTCCAGTCCTACCCTATGGTCACAAAATTCTTCTTCTGTACCACATTCCCATCTATGTCACTGTCTATCTCTACTTCAACATCTATCTATGTATGGAATCTTTAGTCTGTGGTGTTTTTTTCTAGGCCCCACAGAAGAGAAATTTTGGAGCTGAAGTTTTGCAGTGGGATATAATTAATGACAAAGTTCAAAAACTCTGAATGGCAGACTAAGAAGGAGTATGATATCTATTTTACAGGTGAAGAAACAGAAAAAAAAAGAAGTCAAGGGGACTTTCCCGAAGTCAAAGATCAAGTAAGTACCATGCAGACCCGAAGCCAGATCCCCATCCTCTCTGAGTTACTGGGGCCTTCTCCAACAATCATCATCTCCAACATTTCCCAGCCAGCTTTAACTTATTCATTTATTCATTCACCTCTTGGTTGGTCCCAAGAGAGATTTCCTGAAGGACATATTGACTAAATGTAAATCTGTCCACATCCATTCATCTATATATTCATCTTCCCAAGAAATGTTTGAGTTCTAGGCTCTATGCTAGGTACTGGAGTTGCATAAGTGAATAAGGCAGTCATAGACTCGTGGCAGGTTGTAAGATGGTGAAGGAAGCAAACAATTGTAATCAAGTGATAGGGAAAGTACAGAGTGTCATGGGAATCCGTAGGAGACTCCTGCAACTTTTGTGGGGAAGGTCAGGGATCAGGAAATTCATACTTCCCCATGTTGGTCCAAGGGAGATATGAACATTTATTCATTCATTCCAAAGATATTTATAATTCCTTTATGTGCCATATGCTGTGTTAGGTGCTGGGAATAAAGTGATGAAAACCATTGAATTTCTCCTTCCCTTGGAGGAACTTACAGTCTAACCAGGGAGATCAGATATATGTTCTCATTTATTCTCATATTATATATGAAGAAATCTGAGGCACACAGAAGTAAAGAGGCTTCCCTAAGGTTCCTCAGCTTAGTGGTAGAAACTAGACTCAAACATAAGTCTCCTGTCCCAAAAGTATTGCCCTGCCTACTTTACCACTCTGCTTTTCATATTTGTCACCTCTATGATATGTTTTGTCAGGGTGCCTAGATCCCAGCTCTTCACACTGCTTATTCCTTTTACTCTCTTCCCACCCTTCCATGTCAGGGTCCCATGTGCAGGTTCCCAAACCTATGCTACCCCAAGTTGTGTGAAGCTGTCCTGAAGCAGATTTGGGAATGGCCTGGTTCCCTTTAAAGGGAAGTTTCAAGTTTCTAAGAGCTCAAAGTTTAAGAAACTTAGCTACTTGATTAAAGATTTATTCCTAAAGGAGGTGGCATTTGAGCTGAATCTTAAAGGATAAGATCAACCAGGTGAACAGGCAAGGAGAAAGGATGTTGTAGGCCAAAGCAGCACCAAAAACAGAGGCAGGGAGGGCTGAATGTGAGTGGTATATTTTGAACGTAGAAAATGATTCTGTGTACCTGAATGGGCAGGGCTGACTAGCTGAAAAGATTATAGGACATAGGCCTCTAAGGGCCTTCCAGTCCAGGTTCAGGCATTTGACCTTCATGCTTGGTGGGAACCCGATCAGAAGACTGTTGCAGGATTCTAGGTGGGAGAGGATGAAAGATTTAATGAAAGCAACAGAGATGGAGAAAAATAGAACATTGGAACAGTATTTTTGAGCTAGAATTATCATGACCCAGTGACCAATTAGATGTATGGGATAAAAGAGATCCATGTCTAATAAAGCCCAGTTTGCCTGGGGCAGTGCCAAACTGTGCATTTTCAAGACAATAGGGAACTTTTTGTTACTGAATTTGAAAAGCTCGGTAAAGGGAGTTTGTTGCAGTGAATGGAACTTACTGTTTAATTTCCACATAATGAAAATCAAACAATATCAATCAGAAAAACACACTGGTAGCCTATGAGTTGAGTTTGGTTACCAGATGTGTTTTCTTCAGCTGCATGTTGTTTTTGAAAGATAAATTAATTGCTGACACTAAAAAAAGAAATCAGAGTTCACATAACAAGTAGACTTGCCTTGGGAAAATGGGAAGATATGCCAATACTGACTTACATTTCTGCACATGCACACTCACAGACAGACACACCCATACACACTCCCATTCCCACCTTCCAGTTTCTGTCTCCAGCTTTCTTCTCTCATTGAGGTGACCCCTCTGATTCCTTTAACTATTGGAGTGTGCTACTACTTGCTAGTAGGTAGGGTTTGGGGAGGTTTGACATCAGCAATATGGCAAACAGGGTTTGTTTTGTTTTGTTTTGTTTTTAAAACAGCTAATTATTTAACTTTAGAATCCTTGGGTGACAAACGATGAGGGTAATTGTATCAGCTTTTGAGGAATTATTTTTGCATATCACTCTTTGAAGAGAAGAATAGTTTGATACAGAAAGCCTGAGTCAGATTCTAGAATCAGAACCATATTCTATGCCCAGCTTTTGCATACACAGAACACATAGGCACACCCACACCCTTAAAGAAACCTGTGATTCACTGTAAATTGGTACTGGTGAGTCTCTGGGGACTTCTTCAGAGCAGATAGGAAATGGAAAGTGTTAGGCGTTAGGGGAATGAGACACTCAGGATATCTGAAATCTCTTCCCTATCACAGCTGTCCCTGAAGGAGCCAGCCCTTCCTCCTCCTCCTCTTCACTGAGAGTGACCCTTCCCTGGGGACTGCCTCCTGCTTCCTCAGGGCTGGCTCTGTAGGTCCACCCATGTCTCTCCTGCATCCTCAGCCTTTCCTCCTCTACTGGCTCTTTCCTCTAAGTCTGTGGATGTAGTCAAGCCTCCTTCTAATCTGCTAGTAATCATAATAAAAAATGATCAACAGAGGTTAAGCATGTGTCAAATAGCATTCTAAGATTTTCACAAGCATTTTCCCATTTAACCATCAAAACAATCCTATGAAGCAGGTACAATTATTATCCACATTTCATAGAGTAAGAAGCAGAGGCATACAAAAGTCAAGTAAGTTGCCCAAGATCACACAGTTAATATTTGGTGTAGGTGGGATTTGAACCTATGCAGTGTGATTCCAAAGCCCGGGCTCTGTAGTGACTCTTTACCAAGGCTGGGACTAGGGTGGAGGTAAGTGCTGACGCTGTGTTAGCACAGCACACAGAGAGAAAGAGATTCCTTCAGTGTTCACTCCAAGATCTTTGCTCCTGTTATAGTCCCAGCAGGACTCCCTTGACTTTACCTTCCTCCTCTCTACTGCCTTGCTTTTCTCCTCCCCTTCATGGCCTAGATTCTTGAAAAACTTACATACATTTACTTTCTGCACTTTCTCACCTCCCATTCACTCTTCCATGTACAATGTCCGACTTTAACCCTACCCTTCCCCCTGAAACTGGCCTTTTCCTTCCTCACAGCTTACTTGCAGTCCTCACCTTACCTGATTTCTTTGCTGATCTCCCTTCTTTCCTACAGCTTTCTCTTCGCTGGGCTTATATGAGGGCTAACTGCTCACTCTCTACCCCCAAATTCTTCTGCTTCTCTAAAATACCTTTCTGAATCCTTCAGGAGCTTCTTATTTGTCCACACCTTCAATCTGTAAGCCTACAGTTGATCTTGTTCCTTTCTTTCCTTTTTTTTCTTTTAATTCTTAAGGTTCTTAACGTGGACGCTCATCAGCTCACCCCCCTGGGTTGCTACAGTAGTCGCTGACTGGAATCCCAGTTACCAGCCACTTTCATCTAGTATTACCTTTTGTCAGAAACAGTATTTCTAAAGCTCAGCTTGGATCGCCTCCCTCCCAGCTCAGAAACTACCCATGGCTCTCAGTCACCTACAGGGTGAATTCTGAGCTCCTAGCCTAGCACTGGGGGCCCTTGAGGTGCAGACGTCATCCTTCCTATCCAGCCTTATTGTCCAAGACTCCCAACATGCATCCTTCCCCTCCTTGGCTCAGATTTTCTCCTCACTACAGCAAGGACGTGCCCACCATCATCCCTGCAGTCCTGTGGCCCTTTTCGTTAAGAATGCTTATCCTTCTCTCAGCAGATTCAGTTCCTCCCTCATATCCTATTTATCCAGTTCAAATCTCATTACTTGCATATCATCTTCCCTAAAATTTGAGCCACTTCTCCTCTGACCTCTGTTAAAACAAGAAAACTTTTAGCAAGCACTGAGGTAGGATTATTACCCCCATTTCACAGGTGAGGAAAATGAGACTCGGGAGTAGAGTAGCTTGCCAAGGTATAGTGTGAGGAAGGACAGAGCCAGGATTCAAACCAGATCTGTCTGAGCCATCACGTGTTGCTCCTTCTGGGGTTCCACTGACTTGAGATTTATTTGAATGGAAAAACCCAGAGCCTTGTCTCCTCTCATTTAAATGGCCAGCCCATTTCTGAAGCAGGGCAGTGGGACTCAGGGGCCTCAAGTGTGCTCTTCCTGAGTATGGTGGAGAGCGCCCAGTGGGCTTACAAGCTGCGCTGCAAGAGAGAACTCCACCGCACCTTCTCACTGTTCCCCTTGCTTTTCTGGCCTGGCTTTCAGAGAGATGACTTCCTCGAGAATCTACAAGCTGGATGACGGGAAGCCTTACCTGAACAACTGCTTTCCAGCTAAAAGTCTGCTTCGGATGCCTGAGGAAGGTCAGGTGACTTCTTAAAGTGGAAATTTTCCCTCACACCCAGCTCATGCTTTAGAAAGTCTCTACATCCATTCCTTCTCCAGTTCCTTCACTGCTATTCCCTGCCCCACCCTGTGCTATCCCCTCCAGTCCATCTTCCCCAGCAACCTCAGCGAGCTTTCTAGAGGGCACATCTAACTATGAGGTTCACGCTGTTCAGTAACTCCTCATTATGGACCTCTTAACCTGGCATTTTCTCTCATTCAAAGTCCACCCTGCCCTTAGCCTCTGCTACACCTCCATTCATTGATTTATACCCTATTCTGTGATGCTTACTTACCCAGAATGTTCCTGCCCTCGTTTCAGTTAGCCAAACCTTTTCCATTCCACGAAGCCCACCTCTTCTCCTACTTCTTCCAGTAAACCACGTCTGACTACTCCAGCCCACAGTACCCATCCTCTCTTGTGAGGTGTCTTCCTCTCTGTGTCTCTTATTTGATGAATATTCATGTTCTGTCAAGTTCCTAAATAAAATGGCTTAACTTCCTACTTAAGGATTGCTTTGCAAAGTAGTTTTTAAAGTATTTTTTTAGTTAAAAGCTTCTTTGGGTAGTGACTCGGATAGGTGTTTGTATACCAATGTTCATAGCTGCACTATTCACAATAGCCAAAAAGTGTAGGCCACCCAAATGCCTGTCAGCAGGGGAATCGATAAAGAGAATGCAGTATAGCCTTGCGGCAGAATATCACTCAGTCTTAAAAATGTTGGAAGTTCTAAGACATATCACTACATGAATGAACCTTGAAGATAATCATGTTGAGTAAAGTAAGTCAGACACAAAGGGACAGATATTCTATGGTTTCCAATTATATGAAATAGCTAGAATATACAAACTCAGAGAGAGAAAGGAAAGTACAGGTTACCGGGGGAAGATGGCAGGGGTAATGGGGAATTATGCTTAATGGGTATGGGTTTCTGTCTGGGGTGATGGGAAAGTTCTGGTAATGGATGGTGGTGAGGGTAGTACAACATTGTGAATGTGATTAATTCCACTGAATGGTACACTTGGCAATGGTTGAAATGGGAAAGTTTATGTTAAATGTGTGTGTGTGGGGTATATATATACATATATTTCCACAATTTAAAAACAAGAGCAACTAAAGAGACAATGACAAATGCACTACGGGATTCTGAATGGTCTCTAATAATAGAGGAGAGGAGGCTCACAAGGACATTATTGGTACACATTAAAAAATTGGTATATAGAATGTAAGTTTTATATCAATATTAAATTTCTTGGGCATGATAACTTTACTTCAGGTGGTTACGTAAGTGAAATCCTTCTTATGAAATGTACATGGAAGTATATGTTCAAGGCATGATGCATACAACCTACTCTCAAGTATTCAGAAAATAGATAAAAAGATAGATGATAGGTATAGATAGATAGATAGACAGATAGACAGACAGATAGGTAGATGGATAGAATGATATGGCAAATGTGGCAAAATATTAAAATCGGTGGATCTGGGTATTTGGGAGGGGTTATGTTGAAGTTCTCTTAGGTTTTGTGTAATTTTTGCAACTATCCTGTAAGTTTGAAATTATTCAAAAAATGAAAAGTGTAAGGAAAAAAACTCCTTTGGGGCAATACTGTTCATAACTCTGAGCAGAGCCCTATAGATGGAGCACTCTCTAGAAGTATAGGTTCACTAGATTGGATTTGTTGCTTTGAAAGTAAAGGAGAATCACCTTATTTACTCCAGATGATGTGATTTGCTGGTCACTGCACATACATGGGCTTTTGGAAGATCCTCTGTCCTCCCCCCTTCTCTAGACAGATGTAATTTTTCAAGTACAGGCCTAACCTGACCACCTATCTGTTTAGAATCCTCCAATGCTTGTATTAGTATGAACTCATGTTTTTATGCACTCACACACAAACACACATACACACACACATACACAGAGAGAGACAGAGAAAGACAGAGAGACAGAGGGATATGGATAGGTACAGAAATAAATATAGATGTAGGCATCTGCATGTGTTACATACAAATGTATTTCCTAGTCAACTCAGGATCTAGAAGCAGTTGCACCTTGGTGGTGAAGAGTATACCTGTACCCAGATCTTGACTCCTAAATACCATCCTCCAGTAAAAGGAATCAGGGCTCTTTGGAGAAAGGGTTGTTTCCAGGGCTGGGATAGGAAAATACAAATTGAGCCTGGAACACCTTGGAGGTGGCAGAAAGTAAAGAAATGCTCAAAAAATGTCAGGGGCATGGTTAGTAGCAATGCTTCAGTATGTGTTCATCAAGTCTAACAAATGTACCACACTAATGAAGGATGTTGTTAAGGAGGGGAAGTGTGGGAGGGGGAGAAAGTGGGGGGTATATGGGAATCCCCTATATTTTTGATGTAACATTTATGTAATCTAAAGCTTCTTTAAAAATAAGAAAATTAGGGAATCAGATTTGGCCCAATGGATAGGGCTTCCGCCTACCACATGGGGACGTCCAAGGTTCAAACCCAGGGCCTGCTGACCCGTGTGATGAGCTGGGCCACGCACAGTGCTGATGCGTGCAAGGAGTGCCGTGCCACGCAGGGGTGTCCCCCGCGTAGGGGAGCCCCATGCACAAGAAGTGCACCCCTTAAGGAGAGCTGCCCGGTGCAAAATAAAGTGCAGCCTGCCCAGGAATGGCGCCACACACACGGAGAGCTGATGCAGCAAGATGACACAACAAAAAGAGATAGATTCCCTGTGCTGCTGATGAGAATACAGGCGGACACAGAAGAACACACAGTGAATGGACAAAGAGAGCAGACACCGGGGGCGGGGAAGAGGAGAGAAATAAATTTTTTAAAAAAAGAAAGAAAAATTTTTTTTAAAAAACCGAATATAAGAGCCAACTTGAAGGAGCTCTCCAGGGCCAAAGCTGAGACAGTCTGGACAACAAAATAAATGATAAAATTGGATTGTAAACCATAGAATAAATAAATATCCATGAGTTCATACTGATATAAATAAATATTTGACTACATAAGTAAGTAGGAGAGAAGGAACAGCTCTTTCTTACAGTAGCAGTCCAGTTAATATATGTAGAAGGAATGAGGGATATAGAAAATCACTATTAAGACATCACAGTAATAAATTTTGTAAGCAAGAACCATCTATGGATGCTGTATCCATCAGGGTTCTCCAGAGAAACAGAACCAGTCAGTGATATATATACATATATATGCATATATATGTATACATATGTAAATCTATCTTTTTATGTGTATGTATATATTTTAAAAGATTTATTTCAAGAAATTGGCTTACATGATTGTGGAGGCTGGCAAGTGTGAAATCTGTAGGGCAGGCCAGCAGACTGGAAACTCTCAGGGAGGGGCTGCAGTCTTGAGGCTGAAATTTCTTCCTGGAAATCTGTTTTGTTCTTTCAACTGATTGGGTGAGGCTCACCCATATTATAGAGATTAATCTCCTATACTTAAAGTCATCTGATGTTAGATGTTAATCACATCCATAAAATAACTTCACAGCCATACCTAGATTAATATTTTAGGAAATACCAGGGATTGAACCTGGGACTCTTATGTATGAAACAGGCACTCAACCACTGAGCTACACCTGCTCCCCTAGATTAGTATTTGATTAAATAACTAGGTACTATAGCTTAGCCAAGTTGATCACAGATACTATAATAAATGGATATAAGTATGATGAGAAACAGGATATCTGCATGGTTTCAAAGTATCTTTATTAATTACAAAGGGAAAAAGTAGTAACTTCCCAGTAGAGAAACCAGGCAGATACCACCTTAACTGATGATCAAAGTTAACAGCCCCAGTAATAAGACACACTGAAATCACGTCCTACCTGATATGATGCTCTGACAAGGGCAGAGTGTCACGTCCGGAATAGTCCTGCCAAAGCACAAAACCTCAATCTAATTGTGAGAAAGCATCAAATTCAAATTGAGGAGCATTTTACAAAATAATTGATCCATACTCTCAAAAGTGTCAAGGTCATACAAAACGGAAAAACTGAGGTACTGTCAGGTTGGAAGAGTCCAAGGAGACATGACAGCTAAATGTAATGTGAGATCCTGGGTTGGATCCTGTAATGGAAAGAGAACATTAATGAGAAAACTGGTAAAATTCAAAGAAGGTCTGTAGTTATTAATATTATACCAAAGTTAATTCTATTGTGTAAAACATTAACATTAGAGAAGATGGGTGAAGACTGTGTGGGAACTCTAATTTTTTGCACCTTTTCTATATGTTTAAAATTACCTCAAATTGAAAACACAAAAGGAAACCACAACCTCCCCACGAATCCCCTTTGTGCTAAAAATCCCCTCTTAAAGCCCGAGCTCCTTATTCTGGTTGTCAGGACCTCTTCAGCTGTGGTTGATGGAATTTTGTACCCCACAAAGACATGTTCTTAATCTTGATCCACATTCCTCTAAGAGCTTATTTAGGTGTCACCAAACTGAACCAGGGTGGACCTTAATCTGTATTACTGGAAGCCTTATAAAAAGTGAAGTCAGAGAAAGACACAGGAGGAGACCAAGAACCTTGCCATGTTCACTGCTATTGGCAGAAATGCCAACCAAAGAACCCCAAGGATTGCAGCCACCAGCACAGACTTCAGGGAGAAAGCATGATCTTACTTGATTTTAGACTTCTAGCCTTCAAAACTGTGAGACAATAAATGCTTTTTGTTTAAGTCAACCCATGTGTGGCATTTTTCATAGCAGCCCGGCAAACTAAGACACCAGCCTCATCTCTTTTCCCTCATGATTATTTCCTGACACACTCTGGGCCTTGCTTCTGGCCATGTTGGGGTTTTGGCGCCAGCTCAGACCTGGGATTTCCAGGATTCAGGGCTTTGGGGGTGGGTCAAAGAAGAACCAGAGCCCATGTCTCAGATGGGGACCACCATGAGAAATGGGTTGCCCAGAGTGGGAATGGGAAATGGCTTATGTAGGAAAGGAGTAACACCTAAGGGATGGGATTGCGGCCATGGCCAGATGAGCCAGAACAAGCCCCCATGGCAGGGGGAGTAAGGCTGCAAGGGCAAGGAGCAAGCTGTCAGAAGCACCATGCTGGTTCTCACAACAATGCTATTCTTCTCCATGGTCCTGACCTTTCATGCCTCTTGATGTTTCTTGTATTCTTCCCTTGCCAAGGCTTCCTTCTTATTTCCATCCCTACCTGGTGAACTCCTTTCAATTTATTTGAGCCAGCTCATGCCCTAGGCTGGTAATTCTTCCTCTGGGCTTCCACAGCACCCCTTATGGTATTGAGCTCCTTTGGGTCAGGGCTTCTGTCTTAATCATCCCCACAGCCCTTGTTGCTGGCACAATGTAGATGCTCAGAAAAGGTCCAGATGGACTGTGGGCAGGGGCTGTGGCTCAGAATTCATCCAGTCATTGATTCAGCAACACTTAAAATGTGACAAGCCTGAGAGGAAGGAATCAAATTCCCTGCTATCATGTAGCTTTCACCCTAGAGAGTGACAGACAATCAATAACTGAACAGTAAAATAATAACAGATTGCCAGGAATGCTATGCAGTAAACAAACTGCTGATGAGAAAGAGAACAAATTCCAGGATGTTGCCATGATTTTTTTTTTAATTTGGTGATTGGGTTTTGTATTTTTTTCTCCTTATTTCTTCCCCCTCCATCCCCCCTCCATTGTCTGCTCCCTGTGTCCATTCACTGTGTGTTCTTCTGTGCTTGTTGTAATCTCATTAGACGGCTCCAGGAACCCATCCTGGGACCTCCCGGAGTGGGAGAGAGGTGATCATTCTCTTGCTCCACCTCAGCTCCCTAGTTTGCTGCATCTCATAATTGTCTCTTCTCTGTGTCTCTTTTTTTTTGTTGTTGCGTCATCTTGCTGTATCAGCTCTCTGTGTGGGCGGCACGACTCCTGAGCAGACTGTACTCCTTGTGCAGGGGGCATCCCTGTGCAGGGCGACATTCCTTGTGCGCAGCAGCACTCCATGTGGGCCAGCTCACCACACAGGCCAGGAGGCCCTGGGTATTGAACCCTGGACTTCCTATATGGTAGGCAGAAGCTCTATCAGTTGAGCCACATCCACTTCCCTGCCATGATTTTTGTTAGGTGGGCTTATTAGTTAACCTCATAATCTTCTTTTTGTTTACATACATTTTCTAATTCTTTCTACAATGAACATATCCTATTTGGGTTTTGTTTTTTTTAAGTGCCAACTGTCCCATCATGTTCTTATCTGAGTTCCTAACATAACCTTTCCCTTATACTAGTGGAATCCGTGGTGAGGTTTGCAAAGATAGAGCCCATTGAGTTGAGGTCACACATTGGCTTTACCTGAAAGATGACAAGTGGGAAAATAACTGGCATGGGAAAGAATGATCAGATCTGCTGAGGGGCATTAGGTTCCCAGAACAGGAAATTCTTGATTGGAGTCTTTAAGGAACAAATAGAACTTAGGGAAAAATGGCTGGAAGGAGGAAATGGGCAAACCATTCCACCTCTTTGAGTTATAACCTTTTCATCTGTAGAATGGGGACAGTAACATGTCCTTAATTGAGTTTTTGCCCCCATTAAATGAGATAATGTATGTAGCAATCTCCCCACCTCCAACCCTTGCCAGTACAGTGTCTGGTAATATTTAGGTATTCAAGGAGCTATTATTGGTTTTAGTATTATATTAGTCAGGGTTCTCTAGGGAAACAGAATCAACAAGAGATACCTGTTGATAGTAAGAGATTTTATCAGAGTCTCTAATGCAACTGTGGGGATGCACAAGTCCAGGTTCCACAGCAGGCTGCAACCAGGGGCTCCAGTGAAAATCCAGTGAAGGTCCCTGATGAGTTTTGGGAGACGTTGGCTGTCCAAAGACGAGCTGGGAAATTCTCACTCAATGCTGGAATCACTTCCCTTTTAAGGCATTCAACTGACTGGGTAAAGCATCACTCATTGCTGATGGCAGTCTCCCTGATTGATATAATTGTAATCAGCTACCTATGATTTACCACTGCAGTAAAGTCAATGGTGACTCAAGTCCATAAATGCCCTTGTATTACAATTAGCCCAGTGCTTGCTTGATCAAACAACTGGGCACAATTACCTGGCTGAGTTGACACATTAGCCTAACCATTACAAGTATTATAGATAACTAGTGGTGGCTTAGGAGTAGTTTACCCCGTCTCATTGTTCTCATCTTTTCAGCAGGCCGAGGACACTGGTTAGTGGCTCGGAATTGTAACCTGAAGAAGAAGCCCAGGGGTGCAGTCGAGGCATCAGCTGCAGGTCAGGAAACCCAGAAGAAGCTTGCTTTGGACATCAGGAGGAAGAAAGGGTCTCAGCAGGAAAACCAAGTAGATATTCCTGGATTCATCCTAGACCGGGCTTTTCTGGTGAGAGCAAATGTATCTTGTAATGACTGGCTCCATCAATAGTGACTGTCCTGGCTCTGGCACAACTAGCCCCAACACACTCCGTCCTACTGTTAGGGTGACATTGGTCAAATGAGAACAACCAGAAAAATGCAGGGGCCCAAATCTTTCTTTACCCATGGAAGAATTGAAGGAACCGAGTGTGTTCTATCCTCTTTTCACAACACGTAGTGAGATATGGATTATCATCCCCCTTATATTGCCACCAATATGCAGATAAGACAACAGAAGCCCTGAGATTAAGTTTCTTTGGCCAAGGTTCCGTCACTAGTAAATGGCCGGGCCAGGACTAGAATCCTGGTTTACTGACTCCAAAGCCTGTGTCTATACATTATGTAAGGTAAAAACCTTTGTGTTAGGGGAGCAAAGGAGTAGGTCAGAGGGTTTAGTCTATTGTAAATACCATTCAAGCACCTAGGAGAGTGTTGAGATTCCTGCTCTGGGGAGGCTCCTCCAGGAACAGGAAGATTGGGGTGGTCAGATTTCTCACAGTCTTTGTCCTCTGGCTTTAGTGTCCGGTTGAAAGCCAGAGAAACTGACTAGACATTCATTACCCAGTGCCCAAAGCCTGGAGGAGGGTTGGGGTGCCTGTCTTGGAGACCAGCCAGGCAATTTCACATCTAATCCATGTAGTGTCTCAATGGCTTTGCAAAGACTCATTTTGTAAACCAATATTAATGTGCAGTCCAATTGTCAGAGCTCCCTAAGAAGTCTCCAGCAACCTATCTGCTTCCGGGACTCTGCTTATGGTTCCCAAGATGGGTTTCTGCACATGTCAAATGTTGAAAGAGAGCTTTGAGGAGGCAGTCGGTTTCACAGCATCTTAAGTGGATAGTATAAACTTTTTGTTGAGTACTGTAGAATTTGTTTCATTATTATATCTACTTCTCATTGAAGGTGAGGAGACCTATAACAATGCATCTGGTATTTCTACAGTATTGAGGAGGGGCAGAAGTACTTCCAATTTGATCTTTTGATTTCCTTCAATTGTTTCCAGTTGTACTATTGTACTATTGTGCTATTAACTATAGTTCATAGTTTACATAAGGGTGTATTTTTCCCCAATATACTACCCCTTATTGACACCTTGCATTAATGTGGTACATTTGTTATAATTCATGAAAGAACAGTTTTATAATTGTACTATTAACTATAGTCCATTGTTTACAATAGAATTCACTGTGTTGTATAGTTCTGTTTTCTCATTTAATTTTTGTTCTAGTGACATATATATGACCTAAAATTTCCCCTTTTAATCACATTAAGTACACAATGTTGTATTACTGTCACCACCATTCCTTTCTAAAACTTTACAATCAACCCAAACAGAAATTCTGTGCAAATTAAACATTTACTCCCCATTCCCTACCTCCCAACCCAGCCCCTGTTAACATATATTCTAGATGCTAATCCTATGAGTTTGCTTATTCTAATTATTTCTTATCAGTGAGATCATACAATATTTGTCCTTTTGTGTCTGGCTTATTTCATGCAACATAATGTCCTCAAGATTTATCCATGTTGCCACATGAACCAATACTTCATTCCTTTTTAATGTTGAACAATATACCATTGCATGTATATATCACATTTTGTTTATCCATTCATCTGTTGATGGGCTTTTGGTTTGCTTCTGTCTTCTGGCAGTTGTGAATAATGTCACTATGAATGTCCATGTGCAAATATCTGTTCAAGTTCCTACTTTGAATTCTTCTGGGTATGTATACCTAGTAGTGGGATTGCTGGGTCACATGGTAAATCTGTACTTAGCTTCCTGAGGAACTGCCAAACTGTCTTCTACAGTGGCTACACCCTTTTACATTCCCACCAGCAGTGAACAGGTGTTCCTATTTCTCCACAGCTTCTCCAACACTTGTACTTACCTGGTTTTGTTTTTGTTTTTAGTAGTGGCCATTCTAGTGGGTGTGAAATAGTATCTGTTATCTAGCTAATGATGTTAACTATCTTTTCATAGGCTTTTTAGCCATTTGTATATGATGTTTGGAGAAATAGCTATTCAAGTCTTTTCCCATTTTTAATTAGGTTGTTTGTATATTTATTGTTGAGTTGTAGGATTTCTTTATGTAATCTGGATATTAAACCCTTATTGGATATGTGGTTTCCAGATATTTTCTTCCTTTGAGTAGGTTGTCTTTTCACTTTCATGACAAAGTCCTTTGATGCACAAAAGCTTTTAATTTGGGTGAGGTCCCATTTATATGTTTTTTATTTAGTAGCTTGTGTTTTGGGTGTAAAATCTAAGAAACCATTGCCTAAGACCAGATCCTGAAGATGCTTTCTTAAATCTTCTTCACGGAGATTTATAGTCCTGATTCTTATATTTAGGTCTTTATTTTAGTCAATTTTTGCATATGGTGTGAACTAGGGGTCCTCCTTAATTCTTTTCCATAGGGATATCCAGTTCTTCCAGCACCATTTGTTGAAGAGACTGTTCTTTCCCAGTTGTGTGGACTTGGCAGCCTTGTCAAAAATCAGTTGGCCGTAGGGAAGCAGACTTGGCCCAATGGATAGGGCGTCCGCCTACCACATGGAAGGTCCGTGGTTCAAGCCCTGGGCCTCCTTGACCCATGTGGAGCTGGTCCATGCGCAGTGCTGATGTGCGCAGGGAGTGCCCTGCCATGCAGGGGTGTCCCCCGCATAGGGGAGTCCCACGCTCAAGGAGTGCACCCCGTAAGGAGAGCCGTCCAGCGCGAAAGAAAGTGCAGCCTACCCAGGAATGGCATCACACACACATGGAGAGCTGACACAACAAGATGACACAACAAAAAGAAACACAGATTCCCGGAAAGAAGCTCACAGAAGAACACACAGCAAAATGGACACAGAGAGAAGACAACTGGGGCAGGGGTGGGGATAAATAAATAAATAAATCTTAAAAAAAAAATAACCAATCAATTGGCCATAGATGTTAGGGTCTATTTCTGAACTCTCAATTTGATTCCATTGGTTTATACGTCTGTCCTTATGCCAGCACCATGCTGTTTTGACCACTGTCACTTTGTAATAAGCTTTAGTCAGAAAGTGTGAGTTCTCTAATTTTATTCTTCTTTTTCAAGATGGTTTTGACTATTCAGGGCCCCTTACCCTTCCAAGTAAATTTGATACTGGCTTTTCCATTTCTGCAAAGTATATTATTGGAGTTTTGATTGGGATTGTTTGATTCTGTAAATAATTTAGGATAGAGGTGAAATTTTAACAATATTTAGTCTTCCAATCCATGAGCATGGAATGTCTTTCCATTTATTTAGATCTAGTCTGATATCTTTTAGCAAAGTTTTGTAGTTTTCCATGTGTAACTTTTGTACAGTCCTGGTTAAATTTATTCCTAGATATTTTATTCTGTTAGTTGCTATTGTAAATGGAATTTTTCTTTTGATTTCATACTCATATTGATCATTACTGTGTAGAAACACTACTGGTTTTTGCATGTTGATCTTGTACCCCCACCACTTTGCTGAATTTGTTTTTGAGCTCTAGTAGCTTTGTTGTAGATTTTGGGGGGGAAATAGTAAAATAGTAAAAATAGTAAAAGTTTTATTCTTCCTTTCCAATTTGTATGCCTTTTATTTCTTTTTCTTGCCTAACTGCTCTGGTTAGAACTTCCAGTACAATGTTGAATAACAGTGATGACAGTGGGCATCCTTGTCTTGTTCCAGATTTTAGAGGGAAAGCTTTCAGTCTTTCACCATTGAGTATGATGTTAGCTGTGGGCTTTTCATGTATACCCTTCATCTTGATGAGGACATTTCCTTCTATTCCTATTTTTCTAAGTGTTTTTTCGTTTTTTATCAAGAAAGAATGCCGGATTTTGTCAGAAGTCTTTTCTGTGTTAACTGGGATGATCATGCATTTTTCTCCCTTTGTTGTTTTAATGTGGTGTATTACAGTAATTTATTTTCTTATGTTGAACCACCCTTGCATGCCTTGATCGTGGTGAAAAATTCTTTTAATGTGCTGTTGGACTCAATTTACATTTATTTTTTTGAGGATTATTACTTCTATATTCATGAGAGATAGTGGTCTATAATTTTCTTTCTTGTATCTTTATCAACAACCCTTCACCAGTGCACCACTCCATTGTGGAACATTTGTTACAGATGATGAGTTAATATCATTAGACTATTACCACTAACTATGGTCCATAGCATACATTTGGCATATTTTTTCCATATCTCCCTATAATTGACACAGTACATCATTGACATTGATGCAAAAATATTACAGTATTGCTGCTAACTATAGTCCATAGATTACATTAATTGTATTTTTCCCATGCTTCTCCACATTCCCACCACTCTGCAATAGTGATGTACATCCATTCTAGTTCACAGGACATTCTTACATTTTTACCATTAACCACAATTCTCATCTACCCCTGCATTCACTGTGTTATTCAGTTCCTAGTTTATCTCTAGCTTTCTTTCAATTGGCATTTATATCCCTAGACTACCCTTTTCAGCCACAAACCCATTTATAAATCTGTCGCTACTCACTCTAATGTGCTACCATCAACTCTACCCGTTTCCACACTTTTACAGTCAAGTTAATTACAATTTCTACATACATTAAGCATCAATACTCCTTCACAGCCCTCCTCTTATCTCCTAATAACCTTTACTCTAGGTTTTAACTCCATGAGTTTATTCTTCATATTTAGTTCATATTGAGACCATGTAATATTTGTCCTTTGTGTCTCACTTATTTCACTTAGCATAATATCTTCAAGATTCATCTATTTTACCATGTTTCCCAATTTCATTTCTTCTTACAGCAGCACAGTATCCCATTTTATGAATATGCCACATTTGTTTATTCATTTATTGGTTGATGGACCATTGGGTTGTTTCCATCTTTTGGCAATTGTGAATAATGCTGCTATGAACATTGGTGTGCAGATGTCTGTTCGTGTCATAGTTTTTAGTTCTTCTGGATATATTCCTAGTAGAAGAATTGCTGGATCATATGGCAGTTCTGTATTTAGCTTCCTGAGGAACCGCCAAACTGTCTTCCACAGAGCCTGTACCATTTTACAATCCCACCAACAGTGAAGGAGAGCTCCTATTTCTCCACCTCCTCTCCAGTACTTATTGCTTTCTGTTTTTTAATGACTGTTCTATGTACTGTGAAATGATATCTCGTTTTGATTTGCATTTCCCTAATAGCTAGTGATAGTGAACTTTTTTTCCTTTGCTTTTTGGCCATTTGTGTTTCCTCTTTGGAGAAATGTCCAAGTCTTTTGCCAGTTTTTAAATTGGATTGCTCACCCTTTTATTGTTGAGTTGTATGATTTCTGTATATAGAATGGAAAATCAAACCCTTATTGGATATGTGGTTTCCAAATATTTTCTCCCATTGAGTGAGCTGCCTTTTTACCTTCTTGACGAAGTCCTTTGAATCACAAAAATATTTAAGTTTGAGGAGGTCCCATTTATCCCTGTTTTCTTTCATTGCTCATGCTTTTGGTGTAAGATTTAAGAAACCACTACCTACCACCAGGTCTTTTTTTTTTTTTTTAATGATTTTTTAAAAAAATTTCTCTCCCCTCCCCCACCCCCTCAGTTGTCTGCTCTCTGTCCATTCGCTGTGTGTTCTTCTGTGACCACTTCTATCCTTATCAGTGGCACCAGGAATCTGTGTTTCTTTTTGTTGTGTCATCTTGTTATATCAGCTCTCTGTGTGGGCAGGCTGCACTTTTCTTTCCCGCTGGGTGGCTTTCCCTAAGGGGCGCACTCCTTGCGCATGGGGCTCCCCTACACAGGAGACACCCCAGTGTGGCAGGGCACTCCTTGCGCGCATCAGCACTGCACGTGGGCCGGCTCCACACGGGTCAAGGAGGCCCAGGGTTTGAACTGCAGACCTCCCATGTGGTAGGTGGACACCCTATCCATTGGGCCAAGTCTGCTTCCCTACCACCAGGTCTTGAAGATGTTTTCCTACAAACTTTATGATTCTAGCTTTTACATTTAGGTCGTTGATTCATTTTGCTTTAATTTTTATATAAGGTATGAGATAGGGGTCCTCTTTCTTTCTTTCTGATATGGATATCCAGTTTTCCCAGCACCATTTGTTGAATTGACTGTTCAGCCCCAGCTGGGTGGGTTTGACAGACTTGTCAAAAATCACTTGACTGTAGATGTGAGGCTCTGTTTCTGAACCATCAGTTTGCTTCAATTCTTCTATGTATCTATCTTCATGCTAGTACCATGCTGTTTTTACCACTGTAACTAGGTAATATGATTCAGAGTCCAGAAGTGAGAGTCCTCCAACTTCACTTTCCCTTGTTTATTTTTATTTTTTAAAGATTTATTTATTTTCTTTTTATTTATCTCCCCTTTCCCCTGCCCCCCAGTTGTTTGCTCTCTGTGTCCATTTTCTGTGTGTTCTTCTGTGTCTGCTTGTATTCTTGTCAGCAGCACTGGGAATCTGTGTCTCTTTTGGTTGCATCATCTTGCTGTGTTAACTCTCCGTGTGTGTGGCACCACTCCTGGGTAGGCTGTACGTTTTTCCTGTCGGACGACTCTCCTTATGGGGTGCACTCCTTGCGCATGGGGCTTCCCTGCACGGGGGACACCCCTGCGTGGCATGGCACTCCTTGCGTGCATCAGCACTGTGCGTGTGCCAGCTCACCACATGGGTCAGGAGACCCTGGGTTTGAACCCTGGACCTCCCATGTGGTAGGCAGATGCTCTATCCATTGAGCTAGATCCGCTTTCCCACTTTTCCTTTTTAAGATGTTTCTGGCTATTTGGGGGCCCCTTACCCTTCCAAATAAATTTGATAATTGTGTTTTCCATTTGTTTAAAAAATGCTGGTGGAATTTTTATCAGGATTGCATTGAATCTGTATATCAATTTGGATAGAATTGACATCTTAATGGTATTTAGTCTTCCAATCCATGAACATATAATGTTCTTCCAATTATTTAGATCTTTTTTTATATCTTTTAGCAATGTATTGTAGTTTTCTGAATACTAGTGCTTTACATCATTGGTTAAGTTTATTCCTAAATATTTGATTCTTTTAGTCACTATTGTAAATGAAACTTTTTTCCTGACTTCTTCCTCAGATTGCTCATTACTAGCATTGTAGAAACACCACTGATTTTTGCATACTGATCTTGTATCCTGACACTACTGAAATCATTTATTAGTTGTAATGGCTTTGTTGTAGATTTTTCAGTACTGCTTGGTTTAGGATCATATCTGTGAATAGTGAAAGTTTTATTTCTTCCTTTCTGATTTGGATACCTTGTATTTCTTTTCCTTGCCTGATTGCTCCAGCTAGAACCTCTAACACTATATTAAATAACAATAGTGACAGTGGGCATCCTTGTCTTGTTCATGATCTCAATGGGAAAGCTTTCAATCTTTCACCATTGAGAACAATGTTAGCTATGGGATTTTCATATATGGCCTTTATCAAGTTGAGAAAATTTCCTTCAATTCCTATCTTTTGTAGTATTTTTGTTAAGAAAGAATGCTGTATTTTGTCAAATGCCGTTTCTGCATCAGTCGATAGTATCATGTGATTTTTCTTCTTTGATTTATTAAGGTGGTGTATTCTGCTGATTGATTTTCTTGTGCTGAACCACCCTTGCATGCCTGGTATAAAACCCACTTGATCATGATGAATAATTCTTTTAATGTGTTGTATTCGATTAGCAAGTATTTTGTTGAGAATTTTTGCAACAATATTCATTAGTGAAATGGGTCTGTAATTTCCTTTTTTTGGTAATATCTTTATCTGACTTTGGTGTAAGGGTGATATTGGCTTCATAGAATGAGTTTTATAGAGTTCCTTCTTGTTCAATAACTTGAGTGATATTGGTATTAAATCTTCTTTGAATGCCTGGTAGATCTCACCTGCAAAACCATCTGTTCCTGGGCTTTTCATTTTGGGGAGTTGTTTGATGACTGTTTCAATCTGTTTACTTGTGATTGGTTTGTTGATGTCTTTTATTTCTTCTAGGGTCAATGTAGTTTGTTTGTACCTTCCTAGGAGTTTTTCCACTTCATCTAAATTGTCTAGTTGGTTTGCAGGTCAATAGTAATGTCCTCATTGTCATTTTTTATTTTATTTGCATCTTCTCTCATTTTTTCTTTGTCAGTCTAGCTAAGGGTTTGTTGATTTTGTTAATCTTGAAGAAGCAACTTATGTTTTTTTAATTTCTTTCTGTTTTGTTGTTATTGTTCTCAATTTCATTTATTTCTGCTCTGATTTTTATTTCATTCCTTCTATGTGCTTTGGTAGTAGTTTGTGTTTATTTTTCTAGTTCCTCCAACAGTGTAGTTAGATCATTGATTTTAGCCCTTTCTTCTTCTTCATTTTTTTATTTTTGATGTACCAGGGCCAGGGATTGAACCTAGGACCTAGTATGTGGGAAGCCATCACTCAACCACAGAGCCACATTGGTGCCCTTGAGTTGACCCCTTCACTTTTTTGCTTTTTGGGTTTTTGTTTGTTTGTTTTTTGCAAGGCACCAGGAACTGAACCTGGGACCTCCCATCTAGAAGTAGAAGCTCAACCACTTGAGCCACATCCTCTCCCTCTTTCTTCTTTTTTAATGTAAGCATTGAGCGCTATCAATTTCCATCTCAATACTGCCTTTGCTACATCCCATAGGTTCTGATATGTTGTATTCTGATTTTCATTCATCTCAAAATATTTACCAATTTCTCGCAATTTTTCATTCATCTCAAAATATTTACTGATTTCTCACAATTTCTTCTTTGACCCACTGATTATTTTAGAGAGTGTGTTGTTAAATCTCCATATATTTGTGAATTTTCTTCTGCCTTTTGTTTATTTCCAACTTTATTCCATTTTGATCAGAGAAAGTACTATGTATAATTTCAATCTTGTTGGATTTATTGAGATCTACTTTGTGACCCAACATATGGTCTTGGAGAAAGATCCATGAGCACTTGAGAAGAATATATATCCTTTTCTTTTGGGGTGCAATTCTATATATGTCTATTAGGTTTAATCCATTTATCATATAATTCAAACTCTGTTTCTTTATTGATCCTCTGCCTAGATGGTCTATGCTGAGAGTGGTATATTGAAGCCTCCACCTATTATTGTAGAAGTGTCTATTTCTCCCTTCATTTTTGCCATTGTTTGCTTCATGTACTTTGGGCATCATGGTTAGGTACATAAATATTTATGATTGTTGTTCTTCTAGGCGGATTGACCCTTTTATTAATATAGTTTTGTTCTTCGTCTCTTTTAACAGCTATTTGACTAAAGGTCTATTTTGTCCGATATTAGTATAGTTATCCCAGCTCTTTTTTGCTTTCTATTTGCATGGAATATCTTTTTCCATCCTTTCACTTTCAATCTATTTGTATCTTTGGGTCTAAGATGAATCTCTCGTAAATAATATATAGTTGGATCATGCTTTTTCTTATCCTGTCAATCTGTGTCTTTTGATTGGGGAGTTTAATCCATTAACTTTCATATAATTACTGTAAAGTTAGTATTTACTTCAGTTATTTTGTTAGTTGGTTTTTATGTGTGGTAGCTTTTTTAAAAGATCTCTTTTCCTTACTGCAACCTACTTTTCTGTATAATTGATCTTTTGTGATGTATCTGACTGATTCCTTTCTCATTTTTGTTTCTGTATATTTTTAAATACTATCTTTGTGATTATACTCAGGTTTGTATTACACAGCCTACATTTATAAGCTACTAATTTGAAAAGACACATCTTAGCTTCAGTAGCATACACTTTCTCTACTCTGAAATCCATCTGTTTCCCATCTTTATGTTGTTTTTTTCTCACATTGCCTTTTTATATTCTGCTTGTCCATTATCAGGAAATATACCTTTTTCTTGTTCAATTGTATTCTGACTCTAATAGGAATTAAAGAGTAGAGTTGTATATTGAGGATTCAGTACTTTTAGGTTTTGCATTAAGGGTTTTAGCTAGTTACCCTATCTAAATTTCTTCACACTACTCCAAACTACACTCTACTGTCTTTTGCTTTCATCTTGTAGAGCTCCCTTTATTAATAGTAATTTTTATTGGGAAGATCTCTTGCTAACAGACTCTCTTAATTTCTGTTTTCCTGTGACTATTTTAAACTCTTCCTCATTTTTGAAGGACAGTTTTGCTGGGTAAAGAATTTTTGGCTGGCAGTTTTTCTCTCAGTACCTTAGGGCTATCGTACCACTGCCTCCTTACTCTATGGTTTCAAATGAATATTACATTTTTAGTCTTATCGAGGATCCCTTGTATATGACAAATCACTTTTCTCTTGCTACTTTCAGAATTCTCTCTTTAACTTTGGCATTTGACTTTCTCAGAATGGGTCTATTAGGGTTTATTAGTATGTTTCTCAGAATGGGTCTATTAGGGTTTATTCAGTTTGGAGTGTGCTGCACTTCTTGGTCATGTATATTGACATCTTTCATAAGAGTTGAGAAATTTTCAGCCATTATCGCCTCAAATATTCTTTCTGCCCCCTTTCCCCTCTCTTTTCCTTCTGTGACACCCATATGTTTATACACTTCATGTTGTCACACAAATCTTTGCAACACTGCTCAATTTTTTCTATTCTTTTCACTGTTCTATGACTGTATAATAATATTGTCTTCTAGTTCGCTGAGTCTTTCTTATTCCTGTTCATATCTTCTATTATATGCCTCTAGTGTATTTTAATCTCTATTTTACATATATTTTAATACTTTTTAATTTATTTTTAAAAGATACTTAGATTACATAAAATGTTACATAAAAAAATATAGGGGATTTCCCTATGTCCCACTCCCCACACCTCCCACTTTTCCCACATTAACAACTTCTTTCATTAGTGTGGTACATTCATTGCAATTCATGAACACATTTTGGAGCATTGCCACACAGCATGGATTATAGTTTACATTGTAGTTTACACTGGTGTCTGGGCATCTGATTATTTTAAGTTTTTGTATTTCTTGTAGCATCAGTGCAGATTGTGCATTTCTAGGAATGCATCCATTTCATATAGGTTACCCAGTTTGTTGGCTTATAGTTTCTTATAATATCTTCTTTTTTTTTAAAGATTTATTTATTTATTTAATTCCCTCCCCTCCCCCGGTTGTCGTTCTCTGTGTCTATTTGCTGTGTCTTGTTTCTTTGTCTGCTTCTGTTGTCGTCAGCAGCACAGAAGTGTGGGTGGTGCCATTCCTGGGCAGGCTGCACTTTCTTTCGCGCTGGGAGGCTCTCCTTATGGGGCGCACTCCTTGTGCGTGGGGCTCCCCTACGCGGGGGACACCCCTGTGTGGCACGGCACTCCTAGCGCGCATCAGCACTGCGCATGGGCCAGCTGCACACGGGTCAAGCAGGCCCGGGGTTTGAACCGCGGACCTCCCATGTGGTAGACGGATGCCCTAATCACTGGGCCAAGTCCGTTTCCCTATAATGTCTTCTTGTGATCCTTTTTATTTCTGTCAGGTCCATCGTAACTTCCCCCCTTTCATTTCTGATTGTATTTACTTGCATCTTCTCTCCTTTTTTCTTTGTTAGTCTAGCTAG
Source organism: Dasypus novemcinctus (assembly GCF_030445035.2). NCBI lineage: Eukaryota > Metazoa > Chordata > Mammalia > Cingulata > Dasypodidae > Dasypus > Dasypus novemcinctus. The sequence continues at coordinate 107,087,398 of NC_080682.1, read as the reverse complement.
GGGTTTGTCAGTTTTATTGATCTTCTCAGAGAACCAGCTTTGGTTTTGTTGATTTTCTCTAATTTTTTTGGTTCTCAATTTCATTTATTTCTGCTCTAATCTTTATTATTTCTTACTTCTGCTTGCTTTGAGATTGGTTTGCTGTTCTTTTTCTAATTTCTTCACTTGTTCAGTTGTATCTTTGAGTTTAGCTCTTTCTTCTTTTTTAATATAGGCATTGACAGCTATAAATTTCTCTCTCACGGCTGCCTTTGCTGTACTCCATAAGGTTTTCGTTGTTTATGTTTTTTTGAGGTACCAAGGCTGGGGTTTGAACCTGGGACCTCATATGTGGGAAGCCAGCACTCAACCATTGAGCCACATTGGCTCCCCTTAGTTGGTTTTCTCATTTGTTTGCCATGGTGTTTTTTGTTTTGTTTTTAGAAGGCACTGGGAACCAAACCTGGGACCTTCCATATGGGAAGCAGGCACTCAGCAGCTTGAACCACATCCACTCTCCTCCCATAAGTTTTGATAAATTGTGTTCTCATTTTCATTTGTCTCAATATATTTACTGATTTTACTTACAATTTTTTATTTGACCCACTGATTATTTAGGAGTGTGTTGTTTAGCCTCCATATATTTGCAAATTTACCTCTTTTCTGTCTATTATTGATTTCCAGTTTCATTCGATTATGATCTGAGATGGTGCTTGGTATAATTTCAGTCTTTTTATACTTATTGAGAGGTGCATTGTGGCCTAACATGTAATCTATCCTGGAGAAAGATCCCATGGGCACTTAAGAAGAATGTATAACTGCTGAGTTTGGATGCAGCATTCTGTATATGTCTGCTAGGTCTAACTCGTTTGTCATATTGTTCAAGTTCTCTGTTTCTTTGTTGATCTTCTGCCTAGTTGTTCTATCTAATGATGTGAGTGGTATGTTGACATCTCCAACAATGATTGTAAAGATATCTGTTTCTTCCTTCAGTTTTGCCAGGGTTTATCTCAGGTATTTTGAGGCACCCTGGTTAACTGCATAGATATTTATGATTTTTATATCTTCCTGGTGAATTGTCCCTTTTATTAATATCTAATGGCCTTCTCTATCACTTATAACTTTTTTGCATTTAAAGTCTGTTTTGTCCAATATTAGTATAGCTACCCCTGTTCTTTTTTGGTTACTATTTGCATGGAATTTTCTTTTTCCAACCTTTTCCTTTCAGCCAGTTTGTATCCCTGGGTCTAAGGTAAGCAGCATATGGATGGCTCATGTTTTTTTTATCCATTCTGTCAGCCTATATCTTTTGATTAGGGAGTTTAATCCATTCACATTCTATGATATTCCTGTAAATGCATCATTTAGTTCTACCATTTTATTCTTTGGTTTTCATATGTCATGTCATATTTTTGTCTGTATTTTTACTCTTTTGGTTATCCTGTCTATTATTCTTTCTTCTATACTCTCTTCCAAGCCTCTCTCTCCTGTGTTTTTCTTTTAGGCTCTAAGACTTCCTTTATTTTTTTTTTATTTTTTTTTTATTTTTTAATATTTATTTATTATTATTATTTTTAATTACAATAAAAAAATATATATATGAGGTCCCATTCAACCCCACCGCCCCCGCCCCCCACTCCCCCCACAGCAACACTCTCTCCCATCATCGTGATACATCCATTGCACCTGGTAAGTTCATCTCTGAGCATCACTGCACCCCATAGTCAATGGTCCACATCATAGCCCAGACTCTCTCACGTTCCATCCAGTGGGCCCTGGGGGGATCTACAGTGTCCCGTAATTGTCCATGAAGCACTATCCAGGACAACTCCACGTCCCGAAAACGCCTCCACATCTCATCTCTTCCTCCCGTTCCCCACACCCAGCAGCCCCCATGGCTACCGTTCCCACACCCATTCCACATTTTCTCTGTGGACATTGGATTGGTTGTGACCATTGCACACCTATGTCAAGTGAGGGCTTAGATTGCACATGGGTACTGGATGCACTCTTCCTGCTTCTAGTTGTAGACACTCTAGGCTCCATGTTGTGGTGGTTGACCTTCTTCAACTCCATGTTAGCTGAGTGGAGTTAGTCCAATAAGTCAAAGTGTAGGAGCTGAAGTCTGTTGAGGCTGTGGGCCTGGGTGTCATATTATCAGTCCAGAGATTCAAATCCCCTACATATATCTTAAACCCAGCACCAACTACAATTCCAATAAAGTAGCATGCAAGTCTTGTGAAAAGAGATCCCCTCTGAGTCCATTTCCATCACGCAGAAACACCAGCTCCAAAGAAGGGCCATCTGTCATGGCAGTGAACCCCTTCTGCCATGACCATAGAACCCGTGGGTCTCTTTATCCCTCAAAAGAACCAATACCTGGGGTTGTATCTACCTTATCTGTCTCTTAGACTCTGTTCAGTTGTACATAGGGGTATTCCTTCTGACAACCTCCAGACTCTTTTTTAGAGACTCACAGCCTTATAATCTCATTTCTCCTTTCCATTTCCCCCTTACATTAGGTCAAACCGCTTCCCGAAGTCATGTTATTATATGTAGACAGGTATATTCTGCTGTTCCACATTGAATCTTTAATTCAAGGTCATTTTCTAGTTGCTTCTTCAGCTGGTATGTGGTAGTGATCCCTCGGTGCCAGGGAGGCTCATCCCCGGGTGTCGTGTCCCACGCTGGGGGGAGTGCATCACATCTACACGCTGATTTTGGCTGTGAGAGTGGCCACATTTGAGTAACATGAAGGCTGTCAGGAGGAAACCCCCAGGCACAATGCTACTCTAGGCCTTGTTCTTATTGCAGGTGCATAGGCTCAAAAGTGTAGCCATTAGTATCAAGAGCCCACTGTTGGGCCCTCCTTCCTTCCTGGTTCTTGCCGTTGCACCTGGAGGATTGCCGCTGCTCTCCCAGGGCCCACAACAGTGACCCCCCGGCCAGGAGCCCAGTACCCCCCTAGCTGTTGTTATTAATTGTTTCCACTATGAGTATATATAGACATTACCATATACCCTGGGCATATGCCCTGTATAACTCCCTGTCAACCATATATATCCTGTCAATAACATCCCATATCAGTATTCCTCCGCTGCCATTGTTGAACCACTCTGTGATCCAAAACTTCCCGTAAAGTGAATCCCAACATAATGTCAGCTTCAGAAGAGTCTTAGATCACCAAAATTCATATATACAATATACAGTATTTCCCCAGATCCACCATAAAACCTTTTCCCTTCCACAGCAATAATCTTTTAACTTATTCATATCATATTTCCTGAAACTGATGTACAGATTCCGAAACTATAGTTTTCAAACAAGGTAACATTTGTGCTTACTATGTGGTCCATACTTTAGGTTGTACAGTTTTCTAAATTTTTTAGTTATCCTATGTTTTGTCTTATGGTTTTCATTATTAGTCTGTCGTCCCCTATATGTTTTTGGTGTAATATTAGCTGTTTTATATTCATCCTCGTGTACTCTCACATAACTCCTCTTTTGCCCCCTTATTTACCTTTGTTCCATCCATTGCACGTCCATTTTCCCCTCCCCTTAGGGCCCACAACGCCTGCCAATCTAATGCCCTGGGAGCCGTCCTTTCTCACGAGAGATACAGTTCTCTCTATTCGACGGCATTAGTCTTCCCCAGGATATGGGTCCACCCCACCCAATGGTAGAACCCACCTTGGCAAAATGAGCCTTCAGCTATTCCCTCCGGAGTCCGTCCCGCATCAGACCATACCCCCTGAGCGTCCTAACCAGGTAACCCTCCTACTTATACTTTGATACGTTTTACTCAACATTTAGTTCTCAATGAACTTCTGGCACTCTCCCATGTTTGTATGTTGCCCCTCCCTCCCACCTCTAAGACTTCCTTTAATATTTCCTGCAAAGGTGGTCTTTTTTACGAACTCTCTAAATTTCTGTTTGTTTGTCAGTATTTTATACTCATCTTCTTATCTGAAGGACAATTTTGCTTAATAAAGAATTCTCAGCTGGCAGTTTTTCTCTTTCAGTATCCTAATTGTATCAGACATCTGTCTTCTTGTCTCCATGGTCTCTGATGAGAAATCTGCACGAAGTCTTACTTGGCATCCCTTGTATATGATGGTTTGATTCTCCCTTTCTGCCCTCAGAATCTTCTCTTTATCTTTGACATTTGACATTCTGAGTAGTATGTGTCCTGAAGTAGGTCTGTTTGTATTTGTTCTGGTTGGTGTATGGTGCACCTCTTAGACATGTAAGTTCATTTCTTTCATGAGAGTTGGGAAATTTTCAGCTATTATTTCCTCAAATACTCATTCTGCCTCTTTTCCCTTTTCTTCTCTTTCTGGAATTCCCATGACAAATAATGTTGTTGAATTTCATGTTGTCATTCAAGTCCCTGAGCCCCTGCTCAATTTTTTCCATTCTTTTCTTTCTCTGTTCTTTCCTCTCTTCAATTTCAACTGTTCTGTCTTTGGTATTGCTTATTCTTTCATCTGTAATTCAAGTGTGCTGTTGTATGCCTCTAATATGTTTTTGTTGTTCGTAATTTTTTTTAGGTACTGGGGGCCAGGGATTGAACCTGGGACCTCATATGTGGAAAGCCAGTCCTCAGCCACCGAGCCACATCAGCTTCTCTGATTTGGCTTTTTCTTTTCTTTTTTTTTTGCTTGTTGTTTGTTTTTGTTTTTTTCAGGAGGCACCAGGAACTGAACCTGGGACTCCCTTTGGAAAAGGGGGTTGTTCAACATCTTGAGCCACATCTGTTCCCTAATAGGTTTATTTTTTTGTGGCTTTTTTTTTTTTTTTTGAGGTACCAGGACTGGAGATTGAACTGAGTCTCAACCACTGAACCATGTTGGCTCCCCTGAGTTGATTTTTTCATTTGTTTAATTGTTGTTTTGCTTTTGTTTTTAGGAGGCACTGGGGCCAAACATGGGACCTCCAATATGGGAAATAGGCACTCAACTGTTTGAGCCACATCTGCTCCCTCTGATTTGTTTTGTTTTTTTGTAAAGATTTATTTTTTATTTCTCTCCCCTTCCCCTCCCCTCCCCCCCCCAGTTGTCTGCTCTCTGAGTCCATTTGCTGTGTGTTCTTCTGTGACTGCTTCTATCCTTGTCAACGGCACCGGGAATCTGTGTTTCTTTTTGTTGCGTCATCTTGCTGTGTCAGCTCTCCGTGTGTGCAGTGCCATTCCTGGGCAGGCTGCACTTTCGCACTGGGCGGCTCTCCTTACAGGGCGCACTCTTTGCTCATGGGGCTCCCCTACACGGGGGACACCCCTGCGTGGCACGGCACTCCTTGTGCACATCAGCAGTGCGCATGGACCAGCTCCACACGGGTCAGGGAGGCCCAGGGTTTGAACCGCGGACTTCCCATGTGGTAGGCGGATGCCCTATCCTTTGGGCCATGTCCGCTTCCCTCTGATTTGTTTTTGATCTCACCTATTGTGTCTTTCATTCCCATGAGCTCTGTGACTTTTCATTCAGGATTTAAAATTCTTTTTTTGTGCTCACTAAATGTCTTCTTAATGTTGTTTATCTCTTTCGCCATATTATCTTTCAACTCATTAATTTGATTTTGGAAATTCGTGTGCATCTCAGTAATTAGTTGTCTCAAATCCCATCTCTTTTCTAGGGCTTTGATATGTTCCTTTTCTTGGACCATGTCTGCATTTTCTTAGTATGGTTTGTAATGTTTTTGCTGGTGTCTAGGCATCTGATTAGGATGGTAGTTTACTCAGATCCTCAATTTCTCTCTCTTTCATAGGGATTTAATGGCAGGAAGCTGTGTGTTATGGCTGCTCTTTGATTTTTGGTTCAACCTGGTTCATTAAGATTGTCCCTGTTAGTTGCTCAAAACTGGGTTCTGGACCTGGTAATGGGTTGCAGATCCACTTCCTAGGGCCTTGGGGAGGGAGGTTGTAAAGGCTGGAATAAGTCTCATTTACTTTTCATTTCCTCACATGTACTTCCTTGGGTTGCCAGCAGATGGCACTCCTTGGCAGCCTTCTCAGTTCAATACCTGCTCAGAGTGTGTTTGCTGCAACACAGACTGAATCAATGTAATATAGGTTCCTGCTTGTAGGCTAAGAGCTTTGTAATTCAAACTTTCTCAGAGACAGTTCTCCAGCCTTCCCTGGCAGCCTCTTCCCTTTCCCAGGTAGGAAATAATTTCACTCCCCTGGGTGCCCTCAACAATCAGTCCCAGTTAGTAGAGAAGGAGATTGGGAAGGTCAGATCTCTTCAGTCCAGAATCTCTTTAGCCCTGAGCTGGCGCCCAAGGCAAACAATGGTGTGGCCTCACCTAGCCTGGAAGGGCTAGTGGGACACAGCAGACCCTGTTTGTGGGTGAAAAGCTGAGTCAGCCTTAGGCTGTGTCCTCCTCTCTCCCCTTTCCTAGAGCAGTGGGTCCCTGGGCCCCCTCTGTCTGTCGCCAGCCCAGAGGCCTGAGAGTTCAAAAATGTCTTGAGTGTGGGGGAGGGTGCTGGCAGTATTGGCCTTGGCCTTTAATTCACAGATTTGCTGTCATGACTCTTTTCCTTTGTCCTCTTTCTTCTGGGTGGTGTCCAGCCTTTGCCTGGTGTCCTAAACCCTAGAAGATTTTTTTTTCCAGGCCTTTTCAGCCTGCCCTCTAGCTATTTTTCTGGGAGAGAAAAGAGTCTTGTGTCTTTCTAGTCCTCCATCTTCCGAGAAGTGGCATCTGATTATTTTAATTTGTTAACTCTGAAGGTCAGTTTTCCCTCATCTAGGGTTTTATTATTGGTTGCCATTGTGTTACCACTCTTTTTCTTCTTTTTTTTTAACAGAGTTATTTTATTTCTCTCCCCTCACCTTGTTGTTTTGCACTGGCTGGCTGCTCTCTGTGTCTGTTCGCTGTGTGCTCTCTGTGTCTCCTTGTCTTGTTTTTAGGAGGCACCAGAAACCAACCCTGGGACTTCTTCCTATGTGGGAGGGAGGGACTCAATCGCTGGAGCCAGCTCCACGCCCTAAGGCTCTTCTTTGATGCTTGGTCTACCTTATTCTGGACCTTTAGAATAGCCCATGTTTAAGTGTTCAGATTTTCTTAGCTTTTTTTCTTCTGGATATACAGTACAGTTTTTATAATTGCAGTTTTGTGCAACTGTTTCACCTCCAGGAAAAAGCTTCCTTTCCTCTGTTCCTTTTCCAGAAATCTTGATCTGTTCTGTTTAGTTTTATGCAGACATATCTCCCCAGCTCCTGTGATTTGTTTAAATTCTCTCCCTCCCTCAGCGCCCCCTTTTCCTTACACTTTTTAGTTCTGGGGCCTGTCCTGTCTTACAGAAGCTCAGTCTCCACCCCCTTTAAATTTCTACGAGGCTTTTCTGTCTTTTTTCTTCCCCGTTAGGGTATCCCACCCCAGGGTCCCAGATGGGGTCAATCCAGAAAGGTGGGTTGATCCAGAAAGGTCCAATTTGCATTTCGGTGGTCCAGCGAACAGTGACTGGATTGAGTGAGTGCATCTCTTGCCATGTTCCCTCTCCTCACTTTTTTCCCCTGTGGTCCCTTTTGTATTGGCCCTCCTCCACAGCGTGTGCTCTGCCTAGGGCCTCTGCAGACTTGGGTGCCTGTGCCTAGACTTGTGTGGGGTTCTCACTCGCTGCTGTGAGTGGCTCTTGGGCTGCATCCCTTGTAGGAGGAAGCTGGGCCATGCTTCTCTGCACAGCTCCCAAACTGTGCAGGACAGAGGTACAGACTGGCTGCTCCTACCTCTTCTTGGAGATTATTCCTCTTTTTCTTGGATTCAGCGTTGTGGAGTCCTTTCCAATCTTTATCATCCTCCAGAGTTCTAAGCAAGTAGAATTTGCTCTTTAATTGGTGATTCTGAGGGAAGATATTTTTCAGAGGATGCCTTACATTGCCATGTTGATGACATCATCCTCCCTTTTGTCTAATTTTAAATGTTAGAAAAAACCTTCTGGAACCTACCAGCAGCCAGTGTCTGATAGGCCAGACCTGTATCACATGTTCACGTAGTCATTGGTAAGGGGAATGAGACATTCATGATTGGTTTAGACTGGTCAAGACTTATTTCTTGGAGCTGGATTCCAGAAGCACATATCCAATCAGAGAAATGGGAATAAAATTAGGGTTATCTAACAAGAAGAAATAGAGAATAGTCTATTGGGAAGATAATTAGTAATGTCTGGTACATTGGTCCCTCCTCCTCCTCTCCTGTCTTGTTATTCTTTCTATGTATACCAGACAGAGCAATTTTTGTAAGACACGAATCTGATCGTATCAGTCCTCTGTCTAACAACCTTTAGTGGATTTCCATAAGTTGTAGGATAAAGTCCACACTCCTTTATAGGCCAACATGGACCCACATAATCTAGGGACTGCCTCTCTAGCATTATTTTGTTGTTTTTCATTCTTTCAAAGGCACCTTGGTTTCTCCTGCCTCAGTAGGCTGAAACGCCTTCACAACCCTGCCACCCACTTTCCTGGAACCAACTCTTACTCAGCTTGTAGGTCTCAGTTGAAATATTACTTCCTCCATTAAATATTTCATCACTTCCAGATTGACATTAGGACCTCTTATTGTTTCCCATAGCATCTTGAATTTTTCTTTTAAAGTATTTATCACATTTACGTGCTTGATATTTGGCTTCCTGTGAGATTGTAAGCTCTGTGAAGGCATAGAATGTGTCTGTTTTATCTTTATTATCTTCCCAATGCCTAGTTCAAACAAAATATATATATGTGTATATATATATATACTGTGGGATATTATTCAGCTGTAAGAAGAAATGAACTCCTGATGCATCCAACAACACGGATGAACCTTGAGGACATTATTTTGAGTGAAATAAGCCAGGCACAAGGGGACAGATGCTGTGATCTCACTAATATGTGCTAGGTATAATGAGCAAACTCGTGGAGTTAATATCTTGAATGTAGGTCATGATGAGATCGAATGACAGTGGAGAGTAGGGAGCTGATTCTTAATTTGTGCAGACATTTTAAATTTTTGCATGTTTGGAAATGGATGGAGGTAATGGTGGCCCATTGTCATGGGTATGGTTGGCAGTGCTGAGTTGACTGTGATTATGGTTGAAGGGGAAGTTTGGCATTGTGAATGTCACTAGAAGGAAAGCTAGAGGATAAAATATGTGACTATAATATAGTGAACCCTGTTGTGGACTGTGAACGTGGTCAATGATACAAATATAAGAATGTTCTTACATGAACTAGAACAAATGTACATCATTATTACAACACGTTATTAATAGGGAGGTATGGGGGGAAATACACCTAATACAGACTATGGAATATAGTTAACAGTAATATTTTGATATTTTTTCCATCAGCTGTAGCAAAGGTGCCTCACTGGTACAAAGTGGCAGTAATAGGAGAGTGTAAAGTGTATGGGTTTTTCTTTTTGGAGCAATGAAAATGTTCTAAAATTGATCAGGGAGATGAATGCCCAACTCTGTGATTATACCGAGAACTACTGATTGTGCACTTTGGATGGATTCTATGGTGTGTTAATAAAAAAAAAAAAAAATAGAAGCAAATAGAAGATAAAGCCCAGAAACACAGAATTTATAAGAACCAGGTAGATAAAGTAGGGCCCAGAAAACACGGAGAAGAAGCAACGAGAGAGGAAGAACTCCTCCTAACAACGTCTTGAAGTCCTCCCATTTTGTAGCTGGGAAACTGAGAAGGGGAGGACCTGAGATTGCAACTCAGTCATGAGCAACCTCAAAGCCCTTGCTTGTTCCACTTCACCAGACTGCCTTCCTCAGCTGGGAGTCATTTGTTGCCTTGGCCAATTCCGTAAACTTTATTGGGGCTTTGAGAGCTGACCCTCTGCTCTGTGTTCCAGCTGAAGCACCACTGTGTGAGGAAGCCGTCGGAGCTGTGCAACATTAACGTGAGCGGCCTGAAGTTCTCCAAGGTAAGGCCAACCAGCAAGGATTGTTATGGTGGTGCTCCAGACGGACAGTGGTGCCTGACTGTTCTGGTTTGTCCTTTCTGCTTCCAGGAGTCCCTGACAACTAGAAATGTGGTCTCGTGGAAAGAGGGAGGGTCAGACAAGGATATGCTGAGTAGAAATAATACTCAGACACAGAATTTTTCTATAAATTTGGTATTGACATTGTCCCTTGGTGAGATGAACTAAAGGAAATATCCTCATGAAACTCGTTTTGAATTTGTGGTAGAATTTTGTTGGTGCACAAGTCACTTTATGACATTGAGTTCCCATCATGAGAGCCTATAGCAGAAAGTTCTCTCAGGTTTCAGTGGCAAGATTCTCCCAAGAAGCTGGTTTATTCTTAATTTGTAGATACATGACTCATGTAATGAATTGTGTTTTTTCCTTTGCATTAGTTGATAGGCAGCTTGGAGCCAAATTAGCCGCCCACTATTAGCCAGTGTATATCCAGGATACGATGGCATGATATTTTGTATAAAAAACTACTCTCCTGTTTTATTGATCTTCCATGGCATATCAAGAGAGATTGCTTGTATAAAAATCGGCCATGTGGAATCGAGGTTATGAGCCACAGGATGGCCAAATTAATGGGGGAGCAGACTTCTTCCTAAGCAGGTTCTGCATCCCTTCCTCCAGCAAGCCTGTACTCAGAATTGAGTTACTGAGAGATGGGACAGCCATAGAGATGCCTGGGGCCAAATGTCTTGGGACCCAGAATGAGCTGGCATACCTATCCCAGAGATGTTAATATGTACTTCACATGTAAGTATGATACGAAACAGGAGATAGCAGGGGCCTCTATCCGTGCAACTGTTGAAGGCTGCAGCATGGCTGGCCAAAGCTCAACACCCCCTCAGGCACTGTCGGTTCTTCCTTCACTCACTCACACATTCACTTCCTCACCCACCCATCCACCTACCCACCAGAATACTGAGGCCTAGTCTGGCTCTGTACTGTTTACTGGAGGGCACGGAGGCGGGTGGGCCACTGCCCTGCCCTCTGGGGCGCACAGTCCAGTGGGGAGGGAGGAGGACAGGCTTAGGTAGCTATGGAGATAGACACATAAACAAGCAATGACTAGTTTACACAGTGAATGAGGGAAACACTGAGAGCTGTCAGTCCACAGAGGACAGCCCCAACTCAGCCTTAGACTCAGGGAAGGTATCCTGGAGACCTACAGGGTGATTGGGAGCTTGCTAAACTCGAAGTATGTGGGCTGGGAGTAGCCATGCTCTTCCTTCCCCTCTGGGGAAGTGGTGAACACCTTCAGGTTACAAAGACACTTGTATGCAAAGAATGCAAAACAAAGTTAACTTTATTGTAGAAAAGTGGGCTCAGTTGTGAGAGGCAGCGCATTTGCCAAGTGGCACTCAGTTTGGGGCTGAGGGTGTACTAAGGCCCATGTGACCCATCCCAGACCCAGGACCCTGTGTCTTCTAACTGAAGAAGTCTCTGGGGAAAGGATGGATTCTTAAATAAGATACAAATAGCTTAAACCATAAAGGAAGGTGTTTATAAAACTTAATTAAGGTTTAAAATATCTTAACTAAAAGCCCCATAAACAAAGGCAAAAGATAAGCTGCAGACCGAAAGGCAATATTAGCAATACATATAACCAAAAAGGTTAGGAGCTAGAATGTTTAAAGAACTGCCACAAAGCAATAGGAAAAACAAACAAACAATAAACTACCCAGTAGAAGAATGGACAACAGATATGAATATGTTAGATCACAGAAGAGAAAACCTGAGAGGCTAATAAATATAGGAAAATATATGCAGCCTCACAAGTAATCAAGGAAATGGAAATGAGATGCCATTTCACAAGCATCCAGTTGGCAAAAATTCAAGTTTTATAAAGCTAACTGTTGGAAAGGTTTAAAGAAATAGGAATTCTTATTCACCATGAATGGGACCGTAAATTGGTTCAGCTACTTTGGAGAGAAATGTGGCACTAATAAAGTTGAAGATGGACATTCCTACAACCCACAATTCCCCTTGTAGAAATATCACCAGAAAAACTCTTATGATAAGAGTCTCAGGGGAAATATAACTGTACAAGAATATTCATTCATTGCAACATTTTTTCTGCCCTCCCCCCCCCCCCCGTGGCTTGCTTGCTATCTGTTCTCTGTGTCCATTTGCTGTGCATTCTTCTGTGTCTATATTTATTTTTATTTATACCCCCCCCCCTTGCAACTTGCTTGTTGTCTGCTCTTTGTGTCCATTCGCTGTACACTCTTCTGTGTTTTTACTTGTCTCCCTTTTTGTTGTGTCACCTTGCTGAGTTGACTGTCCGTGGTGCTTGCAAGCCAGGCACACTCCACGGCGCTTACGGGCTGGGCGGTTCTCCGCAGCGTGCAAGCAAGCCTGCCTTCACTAGGAGGCCCTGGGATGCAAACCCATATGGTCGATGGGAGCCCAACTGACTGAGCCACAGCCGCGTCCCTGCAACATTGTTTTTAATGAAAAATTGGAAGCAGACTAAATGTGCATCATCAGGGAATGGATAAATAACTTGTAGTATATCCAGACATTGGAATACATATAGCAATTAAAATGGATGAACTAGAGCTACATATAACAACACAAGTAAATCTCAAAAGCATAGTATTGGATGAAAAAAGTTGCAGAATGGTATTTTCAGTATGCTTGCAATATCAAGTTTTAAAGCATGCATATAACACTACATATGGTTGATGGATACATGTATTTGTAATAAAAGTACAAAACATGTATGGGAATGGTAATCACCAATTCAGGACAGTTGTTATCTGTGGGGAGAGAGGGAGAAGAATGGGACTTGGGAGGGTTACCTATGTGGGGATGGGAAAAACAACAAAATATTCAGATCTATTAGAGTTGTATAGTAGTTACATAGGTCTTCAGGTGTCATTCACTACACGTTTCTGTTCATTTGAAATACTTTATAATAGAAACATTAAAACCCTTACAGCTCTTGACAAGCGTCTGCTCTTGTGATAAGGAAGCGTCCTTTACTTTCGGTCTCTGTTTCTTCTCACAGCAGCTCTGGAGTTTCAGCAAGGCTTCTAGGCAGGGCACTAATTTTGTGTTTCTTCTGAAATGTCTTCCTACAGGCTAGGGAAAAGGACTTCAAGCATTTTCATTCTGTTATCTACATCAATGCCTCTGAAAACTTGCTGCCTCTAGGTAAGCTTCTCCTTCCTGGAAACTACCTTCCACCTCTTGGTTGTCACAAGCACTCATTTATGTTAGGATTTGTCTGCCTGGCCTTCCATGACTGGCCATGCATCTCTCTTTTGGAGCGCCATAGGCTGGAGAACACACAGCCCTGGATCCTAGGCCCGTTTGGGCACTACCTCCTAGAACATTTCTCTGTGAGCTGCTGCTCTTCTCTCTGTACATGGAGACAGTCCCCTTCATTTCTTCCTCCCCTTCAGGTGCCTGGCAGGCTCAGATGAAATAGGTATATAAAAGCGTTTATAAGAGCTTCTTTATGAGCTGAATGGTTTGTTTATTCAGCAAGTCCACAGCGACCCCTGCTGGGTGTCGGGACTGTGGCTTTTGGAAATGAGTTCATCCAGTTCCTGCCCTGGTGAGCTTGGTTTGGTAGGAGAGATGGACTCAGACACAGACAATTATAGCAGAATGCGGTAAGTGCAATGATCGAGGGAATCAGAAAATGCTATGCAAGCACATAGAGGGATTTCAACTTAGGTCAGACTGCCAGGAGAGACTTCTGAGGAGAAAAGCACCTAAACTGAGGCCTAAAAAATAAATAGGAGTGACTCAGAAGGTAAGAAGGCATTTCGGGCTGATGGAGCAGATGTGGAAAGGCAAGGCCGAAGAAGTCTTACATGTTTGTGAGGGATGCATGGGAGGGAGAATTGAGAGTAGAGAGATGGGAAGGAACTAGAACATAAAGAGCCCTGAGTGACTTGGACTTTATCCTGCAGGTGACAGAGCCAGGGAAGACTTTTAAATAGAGAAACTCAGTGGTACATTAGAGAAGGTTGGGCATAAAAGAAGGCGTTCAGGAAACCTGGGAGACTGTTTCATTTATCCAAGGGAGGGCAGATGAGGCCCAAACTTGGGTGGTGGCAAGAGGGGGGAGAAGGAGAGGGAGAGGGAAAGAATTTGATTCAGGTGGAGGTTGAAATAACAGGACTTGGTAACTGCTGGGGATGTGAGGAGTGGGGAGATGGACCGAGGAGATTTTCACTGAGGAGAAGCTGGGGGAAATAGGGTAAGTTCAGTTTTGAATGAGGGCTGTTTTTAAAGAAGCATGTGATAAGGTCCTGGTGCTTGAGGAGACAATGTGGTCTGTCAGATGCACAGGCTCAAAATATAAAAGCCAATAGGCACATGAAAAAACACTCAACCTCACTAATAATTAAAACATCAACGGTCTTCTATTTTATGCCTGTTGAGTAATGGCAAGAATGAAAGGGCCTGATGACACCCAGCATTGGTGGGGAGAATGATATTCTCCTAGTCAACTGGTGGAAGCAGAAATTGGTGCAACATCTTTGGAAGATAATTTCGCAGTGCCTCTTAAAATTTAAAATAGTCATTGTCTTTGATCTAGTAATCCCACTTCCAGGAATTTCTTCTTCAGAAACGCATTTGTACAGGGCTGTTCACTGGAAACATCCTGAAACACCCCCAAGCAGTCTTTTTATTAGGCCTTTCTGAACATTCTGACTCACAAGACTACCATGGACCATATTTAGCATCGGATTCACATAGGGGGCTCTAAGTAATTCCACACAGCACGCCAGCAGGACCGCATCAGTGGAATCCCCACAGCCGTCCATGAGCCATTCTTTATGTGCCTCTCCTGCCCCCAGGAGGCTGCTCAGATGCAGTACAATAGGACTCGCCACTCTGGTATAGAAACTGCAAGCTCCACAAGAGCCAGTATCCCTTGGAGCATTCCATAGACATAGTTCCTAGAGTTCTTGCAAGGGACCTGCCCAGTTACAGGAGTCACTGCATGCAGGGAAGCCTGAAGATATGGTGCGCCCCCTTCAGGTGTTTATAAGTCATTTATAGCTTCTTGAAGTCAAGATGCAACTTACCAATTTGAGGTCATTTTTATGACAAGCAATACTGCCTAGTAGCACAGTTAACAAACAATTTGTTTCATATTACCAGGGGAACAGGGTTAGTACATTGATCCAAAGTCCAATTTTCTTGCAGAAGAGGACGTTTTCTTACCTTTTAACCATAGCTTAATGGTCATCAAAAGGCAAATGGTTAAATAAACTAGGGTATGTCTATGTGACAGAATATGATTAAGACATTAAACAGATCTATATGTTTTGACTTGGAACAATCGGTAAGTCATATTGTTAAGGGATAAAAAGCAAGTCACAGTACAATGTGTATAGTATGATTCCATTTTTTTGAAAGAAGTATGTGCATTTCAGTATGTACATGAGAAAAAGTCTGGTGAATTATACGTGAACCTTTTAATAGTTATTGTTGGTTATTGAGATTAAAGGGAGCTTTTATTTTTCTGTGATATTTGACTTTTTGTAGTGAACATGTTTTGCTTTTGTAATCGGAAACCATAAAGACATTTTTTTTTTAATGGGCTTTGGAGCTGGGCTGGCTTACCTTCAATTCTTGGCTCTTCCACTTACCAGCAATGCCATCTAGCAGATCACTTAGCCTGACTTAGCCTTGGTTTCCTCAGAGAAGTAGAGTCCATGTATGTACAGCACCTTACATAGCGCCTGGCCTAAGGTGAGAACCCAGCAAATGGTCACTATTAATATTTTTCTGTTTTGAAGTCCTTTACAACCTGCAGATTGTCTTTTTCTTCTCCCCATGTAGAGACATTTCACACATTTCCAGCCTTAAAGGAACTGGAGCTCGCATTTAATGGCATCAAAACAGTCTATGTGAAATATGGAGACTTTAAATTCTTGGAAGTAAGTTGGAGGTAGGGAGTTTTTGGTGCCCACCTGTTTCCCTGTGAGGAATGGGTATAGAGTTTCTACTGATTATAACTGTTGGGAAGGGGTTCCCTTGGTCTTTACCTCAGAACTGGCCTCCAGGGAAGAGAGGGTCCTGGTAGTAGGGTAAGTAGAGGAGAACATTCATACTAATGGCTGTGAAGTGTGGTCCTGGAAGATAAATGCCAAAGGTCACACTCAAGGAAGTCCTTGTAGAAAACTTGAGTTTAAACAGAGTGTCATTGGAAAGAGAGTTTGAGGGGAAATTTGAGGAGCCATGGAGGTTAAGAGCTAGGTGCCCCAGATTAGACCTGCTGAACTAGAGGCACTACGGACTGATTCTAGAGACCTGCCCCAGCCTGAGAGGGCCAGTAGGCCCGAGTCACCAAGCCCAGAAATGAGTGTGAAGTAAAATAGGCCTTTTAGGAGCTCTGCAGGAGATTCTTGACATTTGTACATCCCCAGATGTTTCCCAAATATGGAAAAGTTTATTTGGATTTTTGGCTTTCTCTTAAATTAAATTTTCCATCAACAGTCATGTATTTTCCATGCATGTTCTCATACTTCAAGTTAATCACCACTTCAACTTTCATGAAAGTTTTCTCTCTCACTTGTGGGCCCCTTTTCACAAAGGAACAAAGCTTTTTCACTACCTGGGAGTCCCCTCACATGGAGAGTAAAGAACCACAGAGCTGGAGCAAGGTGTGAGGCTGGGCATCTGGCCTCTGCCTCACATGCTGGCCTTATAGTCAAAGTGTTTCAGATTCACACTTCAGCAAAATACCTGCATGTCCTGAACCTTTGGGGTTGATCCCTAAGAGCTGGTAACTTACATGATTTAATCTGAAAACATTGAGGATCAGCCATATTCTCTTGTCAGAGAGGGAGATCTTCCACAACAGTGAGTGTTTCAGAGTCAATGCCCTTTATATGCCAAAGTTTTAAAAAGTTTTAACTTCTTGGGATGGTAATCTTCCTAAAGTGGATTATGTGTTCTAGCATTCCTAAAACATATTATAGTGAATGTAATGGTATCTTCTCGCCGTGGTTGCAAGTTACATTGAGGATAAAAATGATTTAGGATAGAAGTGGGCCTCAGACTTGTCCAGGAAGCAAAGCTCTTGTAAGTCCATAAAATAGAAAGTGAACTTAAAACCACTGATATAATTTTGAACTATTCTTAAACAAACAAAAAAACATTTTGTACTAGATTTTAGTATAGACAGGTTCCAAATGTTCTAGAAATACAGGGAGCCATTTCCCTGATCTCTTGGCCTGGGAGCTTCTTGAAAACTTCCATTCATTCGTTTTTTTTTTTTACTTTTTCAGAAAATAGTTATTGAGCTGCTATTATGTGACATACACTGTGCCAGGCATCTTATCTCTCCCACCCCTGCCATTTCAAACTCCTACTTCAAGTGCCAATGGACCATGGAGAGTAGATATGGCTACAGGCTCTGACCCCACAAAATGACTAGCTCGGGTGTACTTATTGACCATGATTGACTTTTTGGAGACCCCTACTTTATAGTGTGATAGCATTTGAGAAAGATTGTTTATCAGAAGACCCAGCCATACCCAAAGGAATTTACTTAAACAACACAGTAGACCAAAGTCAAGATGCAGAATTTAATTGAGAAGAGGAAATCTCCTGACCAGTCAGTTTTCATCTCTCTATGATTTGCAAGCCTGCTCTAAAAAAAAAGATAAACCTGTCAAATGTCCTGAATTTGCAGCTCAAAATAATAAATACTTTGATGTGTAATAAAACTTGACATGACTCAGCAGATGAAGTAGCCAGGTTAGGAATCTTCTGTCCTTATTTGCCTGAAAGGCAGACATGGGGGGAAAATACAGAGTGGAATTCTTCAGGAGTCAATTTAGACAAATTTAACTTTGTATTAATTTGACTCTCTGGAAAAGATCTGGAAAAAGTTTACTTGGAGCCCTGCCCTGGGAGTCAGGAGGCCTTGTTTCTAGTTTTGGTCCTGCCTCTACTTTGCCATGCCTCCTTGGCCAAATAACTTACCCTCTCTGGGAATTAAGTTTCTCCATCTGCAAATTCTGGGCCAGCGCTGAAATTCTATGACCCATGATACTAAGACTATTCATTTCTTTGAGCTGCCCTTAATTTTATGGAAAACAAATTTAGATCCAACATTAAGTAGCCAAAGCAGCTAGAACAGGAGTTGGCAAACTTTTTCTGTAAAAGGCCAGGCAGTAAATATTTTAGGCTTTGCAGGCCATGTGGTCTCTCTCATAACTAGTCAACTCTGCTAGAAGGAAAGGAGCCATCACAGTACATAAACAAATGAGCATGGCTCTGTTCCAATAAAAGTTTATGACGCTGAAATTTGTATTTCTTGTAATTTTCACATGTCACTAAATATTATTCTTTTTTTGATTTGTTTCAACCCCATTTTAAAATGTAAAAACCATTCTTAGCTCACAGGCCATACAGCACAGGCAGTAGGCTTGATTTCGTTTGCCAACTTCTAAGCTAGTATTTGCCAACTCCTAAGCTAGAACACAGCTTAGTATGGTTGGAATGGAGAGTGACACATAGTAGAAGTTTAGTAGAAGATGAGCCTGGAGAGGTAGCAGAAGAGAGAATATGGAGAGCCTTGGAAGCCTTATTAAGGACTTATCCTAGAGATAATAGGGATTCATAGATGGGATTTAAGCTGGGGAGTGATAGTGTCACAATTGTATTTTAGAAGAATCATTCTGGCTGTTGCTGCATGAAGAATGCACTAAAGGGAACAAGTGTGAGAGCTATTAAGGAGATAGAACTCATAAGCTTGTTGACCATTGGTATATTGGTATGAAGGAGAGAATTTTTACCACCTTTACCTGTGATTATATGAACAAGCTTTCCATGCTTTCCTCCTTGAAGGCTTCTCTGACCCAGCCAAGTGGAATTGCCCCATTAGTGAACTCTCAAAACATGAACTTAGCACTCCTTTGGTTTTTTGGTGCTTTCCATGACCTGATCAGTCTCATCAAGCCCTCCCCTCTGCCGTGGGCTCCAGCCATACCCACACCATTTCAGTTCCCAGAACAAGCAAGGATGCCTCCTGCCTCCTGGCTGCTATGCATGCCACTTGCTGCTTCTGCCTGGCATGTCTTTTTACCCCTAATAATTCGAATACCTACTTGTCTCTGAGAACAGCTCTCTGTAAAGCCTGTCCTAACTCCATGGTAGACCTGACCACTCCTCCCTTGTGCCCCCATTGGTCTATTTTGAGACATCTGTCCCAGGAGCACTGCTACTTAATAGACACATATATGTATCTAGAGGGCAGGGATGAGTACAAAGTAAGCCTTTGGTGTAGGATCAGTGAAACAAGGCATATGGGTGATGATAATAGCCAATATTTATTAAGCATTTACTGTATATATAAATGCTAAAGGCTTTATCTACATAACTCCTCATAAGAACCCATTGTTATTTCCACTTTATAGCTAAAGAAGCTGAAGTTAAGTAATTTTCCCAAGTTCACACAGTTAGCCATGACTTAAACCCAGGTCTACAGAGCCCATCTTTAATTACCAAACCCTTTCCTTTTCTGGTAGTGGCCTGTAGCGTGGATATGCCCAACTGATGATATGACATTGATGCGGCTAACCAAAGATCTTGCTCTGGCGCCAGCTGGATAAGATGCTGAAACTCGCCCACTCACTATGTTTCAGTGTGGGGGTGGGGCACAAGGAGTGGGAGTGGAGGGAAGGGAGCGAACATAAGATCGAAAGTCAGTGTCTCCAAAGGTTCAGGAGACACAGAACAAAGACAGGGCTAATGTCACTTACCCTAATTGCTCTTGTCTTTGTAGAGAGTAACTTAGTTTCCTGGCTGGCCACCTGACCCCAAACAATTATGTCATAAACCATGAGTTTGGAGTTATTTTCCTCATAAGCCAGTCATTTCTGGTATTTTTAAATGTGTGCCTGCTCTGGTTTAGGTCTTATGCAAAGTTACAAAGATACAGTGATATAGTGGCATGGCCCTTATCCTCAAGAAGCTGCTGACCTAATTCCACCACTGCACCAGCACGATGCTAGGCACATCTTTTGCTGACTACAAAGGGGAAGTCAGACATGTCTCCAGCTATCTCAGCCATCTGGCCAACTGGGATAAGTACCCCAAGAGCAGTTCACATAAAGTGCTCAAGGCAAGGGGAGCAAGAGATTCCAACTGGTTACGGAATTCGGAAAAGGTTTTATAAGGAGGCAGCTTTTGATCTGGCCTTTTGGGTTGAATTTGGATTCATGGTAATGGAGGAAGGGCATTCCCGGTTGAGTGAAAAGCAGGAGCAAAGATCTGTGGGTGGGATGGGGCAAGGGATGGGGAGGAGTCAGTTTATCAGTTTGGCCAGCCCCACAGGATAACCACAGGCTTGCAGGGAGAGCTAAAGCTGGAAAATAGGTTGGAAACACTGAACTAGGACTTGAATGTTAATCCTGAGTCAGGAGGGTTTTATCCTGTGGGTAATGGGGAACCCCAGAAGGTAAAATAAATAAATAAAGTAGTTAGCTTCCACCTCATGTATGATTATTCTTGTCACATGTAGTGATGCTGTCCTCTGTCTCTTCTTTTTGCATGGTAGTTCCTGGACCTTTCCTTCAATAGCCTGACTGCAGAGGCCATCTATGATCTGGGGATTCTGCCTCACCTCCGGGTCCTGCTCCTCACAGGAAATGGGCTCACTTCCCTTCCTCCTAATTTGGCCGTCACAGAGCAGTAAGTTCTACATCCCTGAGTCTGTCCAGTGTGTTCCCTCGTGAGCCTTTGTCCGGAACAAGTACAAGTGGAAATAGTCCAGAGCAGCTTGGATGTGTGGCAAAGGCAGACTGTGAGTGCACAAACCAGGAGGATGCCCCTACTGAAGCTCACAGGAAAAGCAACTGTGGGAGCTGGGCCCTCGAGCATGGGGAAGCCTCAGTGGGATGTCCCACTTTCCTCGGCACTATTAGGAGAGACCCAGGTGTTGGCAAGTCACTTCCCCTCCTCTGGTTGGTCATTGGTAAATTGTGGCTATTGGTCTTGCCAGATGATTCCCCTTCACATCCTCTACTTCAGCTCAGGAAGTCGCTACTGATCTCTACGTTTTGCACATTCCCACTCCACATCTTTGTTGAGGTCCTTCATTCTGGCCAGAATATACTGATCCTTCCATAATAATAATAATAATAAGTAGCTTACAATGTGCCAGGACACTCTTCTAAGCACTTTACATAAATTAACTCATTTAATCTTCACAAAAATCCCATTCTATAGACAGGAAAATTGAGGCACATACAGAGAAAATATTTGTCCAAAAGTCATCATTAATAAGGGGGAGAGCTGGGATTTGAACCAAGTCAGTCTGACTCCAAAGACCATGTTCATAACCATTACATTCTCTTCTTATGTATATATTCAGGGCCCAGCTCAAGACCCTCCTCTTTTCCCTACAAAAAGCCTCCCTTGATTGCTTTAGCCCATGTCTGTTCCTCCTTTGTCTAAGCATCTGCTGAACTTAGTATTTCCTGGTGTTTAGTAGTTAGTGCATTGAATTGTGACTTAGTTCTCATATATAGAGAGATCACTATATAATAGATTATATAGTATATATGTATAATCCATCTATCATATATATATATGAATAAAATTTCCCTAAGTAAATTGTGAGCTCTTTGAGGACGGGGCTGTGTCTCACTCACCTCTGATCTGTAGCACCTAGGTGAGAACTGTGCTTTGCACGAGCAAGCAGTCAATGAATGTTCACCAACTTTGCTTTGGTGATGGCGAAAGTTATGATAAGAATGTTCACTGCAATGATGGCATTTCTCATAGAGAGGAAAGTGATGATGGTAGGTGGTAGCTGGTTAGTTACTCAAATATATCGTATATTAGGGATTTCATTAGGACTTTTTTTGGTTACAAGTGACAGAAGTCCAATTCAAAGTAGCTTAAACAAAAAGGGAATTTATTGGCTCATGTATCTAAAAGTCCTTAATTGAAACTGCTGGATTCATTTACAGCTGGGTGAAGGTGCAAAGGATATTGTGAGGACTCTGCGTGTACCTCTGTCTCTTTCTTGAACATGGGTGCAACCTCTGTTCTGTATCTTTGCTCCTCTCTCCCTCATGGACATTCACTTATCTCTCATTGTCAGCTTCATTCTTAGAAGGCTTTCTCCATGACAACACATATATATCAGTAGTGGTCTGGTCAGGACTACAAAAACCATTTGAAGAAAATAAAAGAGAAACAAACAAACAAAAAGAAATTTTAAAAAACATTTGAGGTATTGCAAATAGATGGGGGTTATTCATTTATTCTTAGTGAGGGAGATAATACTTGGTGTGTTATTATGGAAAACTTCAAACACACATAAAAATAAGGTCAGTAGTAAATAAACTCCCATGTACCCAAAACCCCATGATTATCACCTGACAAATACTAGGTCATAGCCAATTTTTTAATCATCTGTTCCTTCTACTACACCCCACCTTAGATTATTTTTAAGAAACATCTCAGACATCTTATTTCATCTGTAAATATTCCAAAATGTACCATTAAAAGACAAGGACTTGGGCAGCAAATGTGGCTCAAACAGTTGAGCACCCACTTCCCATATGGGAGGTCCTGGGTTCAGTTCCCAGTGCTTCCTAGAAAAAAGAAAAACAAAAAGTAAAACAGAAAAACTAACTCAGGGGAGCCAATGTGGCTCAGTGGTTAAGTGCTGGCTATCTACCTATAAGGTCCTGAGTTCAATTCCCAGCCCCTGGTACCTAAAAAAAAAAAAAAAAAAAAAAGACAGGGACTTAACATCATGGCCAGAGTACCTTTGTTCCACCTAAAATAATTTCCATAATAAATTGAAGGAAATGGTTGGAGAAGAGGGGTACAGAAGAGCAAAAAGGAAGAAAGACTGATAATATCCAGAGATCAGAATTTGCTAGCACTACTGGACTGGAGTCCACAAGTCTGCACCTGCTCCTGGGCTTTTAGCAAGGTAGTTGCTATAATTCTAGATCTGCAGAAGATGTGCTGCCTCAACCAGGGCTGGAAGCTCTGCCAACACAGCTGCCACTGCCAGTACTGCCTTGGCTGCTTTGTGGTCGCTGCCATTGCTGCTGCCCTGTCACTGTGGCTGTGGCTGCCAGAAATACTGTAGCAGTTTGATATGGTTATGAATTCCAGAAATAGATATTGGATTATGTTTGTAATCTGAGCTGTACCTGGGCATGACAGTTATGATTAGGGCATGGGAAAGAACAGAGTTAAAGATTTTTGATGTTAGAGTTTTGCTGATGGAGTTTGATGCTGAAACCTTAAGCTGGGAGGATAGGAATAGAGAGTTGTTGTAGCCCTGAGGGAAGACAATAAGGGTATACTATTGTCCCTGTCAGAAAAAAGCACATTGTTTCCGAGGATTCTTATTAATCAATATAGAGAAAGAAAATTCTTTAGGTCCTTAGCTGCTTCTCAAGTGCCAGAGGCAATGTTGATTTGCTGCAGTAAAAGATTCTGCATCTGCAACAACTGCTGAAATTGGTGTCAACATTTGATTAATCTTACAGTAATCTATAATCATTCATCAAGATTCACCCGCTTTCTGCATAAGCCAAGTAAACAGGTCAAATGATGATGCCATAGGACTCACTATCTTTCCATCTTTCTGGTCTTTGGTGATGGTAGTTGTTTTTGTTTCCTTGTTGCTAAAGCAAAAGAACACATAGTGGGTTGGCTTAAACAATGGGAATATATTGGCTCATGGTTTTGAGGCTCAAAGTCCAAAGTCAAGGTGTCATCAGGCTGGTGCTTTCTCCCAGAAGGCAGTGGAGTTCTGGGGCTGGTTGCCAGTGAACGTTGGTGTTGATTTTTCTGTTACATGGTAATAATGTACATGGAGGCTTCTCCTGGCGTCTCCCTTCTCTTCTGGGTTCCAATGATGTTCAGCTTCTGGCTGCTCTGTCTGTAGCTTTTTCTCTCTCTCTGTGACCTTTCCTATAAGGCCTTCAGTAAAAGGAATAAGACCTGGTCTGGGCTACACCATGTCTGAAGTAACCTCATCAAAAGGCCCTATTTATAAGTGTTCGCAGGAATGGATTAAGTTTAAGAACATGTTTTTGGGGGTTGCATAGCCACAAACCACCACAGTTGTAATTACCTCAAGGATGCAGTCTTACTTTCAGTTTATTCTTTTGGAAACAAAGCAGGAAGGCTTCAATTTGGTCCTTCCTACTCTACTAGCCCTCACTGTTTTGGTCAGTAAACCAGTGTGGGCATTTTTCCAGTTGCTTAGTATGTCTATTCCAATTATACATTCAGGAACTAGGTTGATAAACAACAGATGTGTTCATGACTTCACTGGCTCCACTGTGAAACAGATTCAGGCTAAACTGCCATTCTTCCATTTGACCTTCGAAATCCCCCCACTTTGAGTGTTAGACTATAGTGCTGAATTGCACTGTTACCAGAGAATATACTCTATTTTTTTTTTGTCTTTATTTTTTTAATGTTAAATTCAAAAAACACGAGTTCCCCATATACCCCCCACCCCCCTCACCCCACTCCTACCCCCCTAACAACAACCTCCTCAATCATCATGAGACATTCATTGCATTTGGTGAATACATCTCTGAGCACCACTGCACCTCATGGTCAGCGGTCCACACCATAGCCCACACTCTCCCACAGTCCACCCAGTGGGCCATGGGAGGACATACAATGTCCGGTAACTGTCCCTGCAGAACTACCCAGGACAACTCCAGGTCCAGAAAATGCCCCCCTGTCACATCTCTTCCTCGCACTCCCTACCCCCAGCAGCCACTATGGCCACCTTCTCCACACCAATGCCACATTTTCTTTGATTACTATTCACAGTAGTTCATGAATAGAATATCAGTAAGTCCACTCTAATCCATACTCTATTCCTCCATCCTGTGGACCTTAGAATGGTTGTGTCCACTCCACATCTATATCAAGAGGGGGCTTAGATTCCACATGGATACTGGATGCAATTCTGCTTTCAGTTGTAGGCACTCTTGGCTGCCTGGTGTGGTGGTTGACCTTCTTCACCTCCATGTTAGCTGAGTGGGGTAAGTCCAATAAACCAGAGTGTAGGAGTTGCAAGTCTTTTGAGGCTCAGGGCCTGGCTATCACATGGTCAGTCCAGAGATTCAGGTCCCCTGGGTATACATTAAACCCCAGCACCAACTACAGTTCCGGTAAAAGTAACAGGAGAGACTTGTGGACAAAGATCACATCTGAGTCCAGCTCCATCCCACAGAAACACAAACTCCAAAGTAGGGCCAACTGAGATTGCACTGAAATTTCAAAGGGCGAAACTACTCTAGATTAGTTTCGCCCTTTGAAATTTGTTGAGACTTGCTTTGTGGACCATCATATGGTCAATATTTTTGGAAAGTTCCAGGTGTTCAATGGTGGTTAGAGACAATGTTCTCTATATATCAATTACGTTGTTTTTTTAATTCCATGGTTCATTTCTTGTAATGTTTGCAGAATTTTTTGTCTTCATGTTCTGTCCATTACTGAGATATGTTAAAATATCCCACTATGATTATGGATTATTCTATTTTTCCTTATAATTCTGACAATTTCTATTTTACATAATTTGAGTCTACGTTAAATTAGGTACACTTCAGATTTAGAATTGTCATATTTTCCTGATGAATTAAACCTTTTATCATTTGGAAATGTACATATATGGCTCAAAACTTATTTATCTAATACCAATATAGTTATGTCACCTTTCATTTGGTTGGTGCCTACGGGGAATATCTTTTTTCATCTTTCTCTTTCAACTTTTCTCTCTACTTATGTTTTAGATGCTTCTCTTATAAAACATATACTTGGATTTTGTTTTTTTAATCTTGATAGTCTATTTAATTAAAGTAAACTATTTACATTCATTGTGATTATTATATTTGGGTTTAAATCTATCTTTTTTTAAACTCAGTGTTGTACATTTCTATGAAGTTTTTTATTTTTTATTTTTTATTTTTTATTCCAGTAACATATATACAACCTAACATTTCTCCTTGTAATACTTTCAATTTAGTGGTGTTGACTATATTCACAATGCTATCCTACCATCACCATCATCCATTATCAAAACATTTCCTTCATCCTATTGTAATATTCTTGTATCAATGTCAAAGAATAATAGGGCGGTATGGAAAAAATATTCCAAATGTACCATAGTTGTAATAGGGCGGTATGGAAAAAATATTCCAAATGTACCATAGTTGTAATAGTCTGATTATGTTCTCTCATCATCTCTAATAAATATTCCACAACAATGTAATGTGTTGGTGGAGGGGTGTTGTAAGGGAATCCTGTACATTGTATAGGATTGTTTTGTAAGTTCACATCTTCTCTAATAAATATATATCTATTTATTAAAGAAGATATATATTTTTTTTATTTAATTTTATTTTTTAAAACAAAACATTTCCATCATCCCCATCATCCCAAATAGAAACTCTGTACCAATGAAGGATTAACTCCTCATTCTCCATGTCAACCCTGGCCCCTGGTAATCTGTATTCTAGTTTGACTCTGAATTTGCATATTCCAAATATGTCATATAAGTGAGATCATACAATATTTGTCCTTTTTTGTTTGCTAATTTCATTCAACATGATGTTTTCAAGGTTCATCCATATTGTAGCTTGTATCAGACTTCATTCCTTTTTATGGCTGAGTAATATTCCATTGCATGTATATACCACATTTTGTTTATCCATTCATCTGTTGATGGACACTTGGGTTACTTCCACCTTATGGCTATTGTGAATAATCCCACTGTGAACATTGGTGTATAAACGTTTGTTCAAGTACCCACTTTCAATTCTTTTGGGTATATACTTAAAAGTAAGTTTGCCAGGTCATATGGTAATTCTACACTTAACTTTCTGGGGAACTGCCAAACTCTTTTCCACAGTGGCTACACCATTTTACATTCCTACCAACAATATATGAGTGTTCCTGTTTCTCCGTATCTTCTCCAGCACTTGTTATTTTCCATTTTTTAAATAGTTAGCCATTCTAGCAGGTTTGGAATGATATCTCATTGTGGTTTTAATATGTATTTCCCTAATGGCTAATGATGTTGAACATCTTTTCATGTGTTTATTGGCCATTTGTATTTCTTCTTTGGAGAAATTTTTTAATTGGATTGTTTTTCTTTTTGTTTTTGAGTTGTAGGAGTTATTGATGTATTCTGAAAAATTGAACTCTTATCAGATGTATGATTTCCAAATATTTTCTCCCATTTCGTGGTTTGCCTTTTTACTTTCTTGATAAAGTCCTTTGGTGCAAAAACGTTTCCAATTTTGATAAAATCCTGTTTATTTTTTCTTTAATTGCTCATGTTTTGGTGTAATGTCTAAGAAACCATTGCCTAACACCAGGACCTGAAAATGCTTCCCTATGTTTTCTTCTAGGAGTTTTATAGTTTTGGTTCTTATATTTAGATCTATGATCCATTTTGCCTTAATTTTGTATATGTATAACTTTCATTCTTTTGTGTATGACTATCCAGTTTTCCCAGCACCTTTTCTTTCCCCATTGCTTGGACTTGGCATCCTTGTCAAAAAATCAGTTGGCCATAGATGTCTAGGTTTATTTCTGAACTCTCAGTTTGATTCCATTTAGTCCCTGAGCTTTCTGTTCCTTAACTTTATATCTAGTTAGTGATATGACAGAGATTTCCTTGAGTGTCAGGAACTAACAGAAACAAACACACCAACACAAAAAAAACACCCTTCACAGTCTTTGCAAATTGACACTGTGTTGGCTGGTGCTCCCCTTCAGAGTTTAGCCTTCCTACCAAAAAGATCAGCCTTAGGTGAAAGTGCAGGGTCCTCAGTCTTTTCCAAGCATGCATCTTGTCCTGGGCATGCACTCATGGCCTTAGAATTCCCCCGTATACAGGAATCTGAATATCCTCTTTTTCCTATGAAATAGACCTCCCACTCCTCCTGGATGCTCCTGGATGTCATGAGGCTGGTAATCCTTTGTCCTAGGGACATACTATTTGATGGTTTTTTACACTGCTTTAGCTGTCCACATGCTACTATTTTTATATTAATATATGCAGGGCAAGTTCAGGGACAGTGATCCAGAGACATATCTTGGTTCAGTTCTTCAAGCAGCCACCAGCATACAGTCACCCCTGTATGTGCTCAGGAGTTACTCTGCTCCCTCCAGACCAGGGCCAGGGACTCACACTGCACCAGGGAGGGGTGGGTGAGGAGCCCACAAGTACACCACAAGCTTCTCCTACTGTTTTTAAGTTGTGTTTTCTTGATTCAGCATTTGCCTAGTTACAGCAACCCTTTAACTGATTCTGGAGCTCTCAGGAGGATGGCTCTATCCGTTTTTTTTAGTTCAGTGATTCTGTGGGAGAAGAGAATACTACAGTATCTTATGCCACCATGTTGGCCAACCAGAACTCGAAATCTACCATTTTTGTCATGTTCTGTTTATCTGCCTGTTCTACATTCCTTTTATTCTCTGTTTTTTCCTTCCTTTGGATTAACTGAATATTTTTAATGTTTTCATTTTGCTTACTTTTATTACCTTAAAGATGACAATATACTTCATTGACTTATCAAAGTCTAGTATAAATTGATGTGGTTACTTCTAACTAGAAGAATATTTGGATTCATTTACCTCCCTCCTTACTTAAAAGTTATTGTAAGGTATTTTCACTCAAAATCAATTTTAAACATCACAAGAAATTATTATTATTGTTCTAAACTGTCAGTATTCATATAGATCTATTCACATATTTACCTTTTCCAGGAAGATTGAAACCAAACTTCTGAGATCATTTTCCTTCCACATGAAGGTTGTCCTTAAGTATTTCCAGTAGTGCAAGTTTGAGGACAAATTCCCTCTTTTGGTTACTTGAAAATATTCATTCTTTTTTTTCTACCTGGTTACATCATTGTCTTTTTGGTGCATTGCTTCATGGCTCAGGGTCCTGTGCCTCTCTGCACCACACAGGTCTGGGATGCTGTTTTTCTTTCTTTCTTTCTTTTTTAACAGGAGGTTCAGGGAATCGAACCCAGGTCCTCCATATGGTAAATGGGAGCTCAATTGCTTGAGCCACAGCAGCTTCCAAAATTTATTCTTAAAAGAATATTTTTGCTTCCTATAGAGTTCTAGTTTGGAAGTTATTTTCTTTTAGCAGTTTGAAGATACCATTTTATTATCTTCTGGCTTCCTTTGGGCTTTTTTGTTGAAAAATCATCTGTCAATATAAGTAGTTCTTCTTTTTTTACCTTCTGATTTTCTTTTTATTTATCCAGGTTGGGGCAGCAGGGATACTTGAATTTGCGGCTTGCTATCTTTTTGCAGTTCTCAGTTATTATATTTTTAGATGTTTCTTCTGCCCCCATTGTCTTTTTTTTTTTTTCAGATTTTTTAATTTAATTTCTCTCCCCTTCCCCATCCTCCCTCCCCCCGTTGTCTGTTCTCTGTGTCCATTCGCTGCATGCTTTTCTGTGTCTGCCTGTATTCTTGTCAGTGGCACCCGGAATCTGTGTCTCTTTTTGTTGCGTCATATTGCAGCATCAGCTCTCCGTGTTTGCAGTGCATACTGCACTTTTTTCCCACTGGGCAGCTCTCCTTACGGGGCGCAGTCCTTGTGCGTGGGGCTCCCCTACGCAGGGGACACCCCTGCATGGCAGGGCACTCCTTGCACGCATCAGCACTGCATGTGGGCCAGCTCATTGCACGGGTCAGGAAGCCCTGGGTTTGAATCCTAGACCTCCCATGTAGTAGGTGGATGCTCTATCCATTGAGCCAAATCCACTTCCCTCCCAGTGTCTTATTTATCTCCTTTTGAGGCTCCAATTGTCATACATTACTACTTCTGTTTCATCTTATCTCTGAACCTGTTCTCTGTATTTTTACCCTTCTATCTCTCTGTGATTCATTCTGGGTACTTTCTTCTGAGCTACCTTCTAGTTAATAACTTTCTTCTTCTGGACCTATTCTATCAAATCCATTCATTATACTCTTAATGTCAGTTATTGTATTTTCCAGTTTTAGTTTTTCTGTTTTATTTCTAGTTCTCATCAAAATGTTCATTCTAATCTTTTCTCTCTTGAACATATTATGTGCAGTATTTAAAAGTCTGACTGATAATTCCATTATCTTTATTTCCCTATTTGTATTGTCCATTCTTTCTATTACATTATCCTGTATCCTTATATGCCTGTATATTTATACATATATATGCGTGTGCGTATATATATTTATATATTTTATTTATTTATTTATTTTTTTAATATACTTTTTTTTAAGGAGGTACTGGGAACTGAACCCAAGACCTTGTACATGGGAAGCCAGCACTTAGCCACTGAGCTACATCCACTCCCCAATGAGTATTTTTGTTTGTTTGTTTTAGGAGGTACTGGGGACTGAACCCAGGACTTTGTGCATGGGAAGCAGATGTTCAAGTACTTGAGCTACATGTGCTTCCCAATGGCTGTATGTTTTTGATTGAGTGCAGAATATTTTGTATGGAAAATTACAGACGTTTTTTAAAGCCTAGAATAATACTATCTTCCTCTAGGCTCTTTTATATTTGCTTTAGGCAGGCAGTTGCTGACCCAAATTATTCCAAATCATCTTAATTCAGTGATAGAAACTGAAGCTACTTGAAGCAGGTCTTCAGTCTCTGCAGGGTCTGGATTATGTCTAGTTCACTTTTTCTTCTAGGATTTAATTCTTCAGTGTTCTAGCTTAAAGCATGGGCATTTTATCAGGACTCCCCTTCTGGAATATCTGGACTCCAAATCTGCCCTCTACACTAGCAAGGCTGTCAGTCTCTTTGCCACTTCTAGAGTAAGCAGAAGCCGTAGGGGAACAGTGGCCCCAAATGCTGAATAGACCTCTTTGGTTTCTGTCCTAAAATCTTGAGCTCATTATTCTTTACAGCTTGTTAACTCCTAGTTGCCTTTAAGCAGATGGTTTTTAAAATATATATTCCGTCCACATGTTCTAGTTTAAAGTCATGGAAGAGTTGGTGCACATTATTTGGTCTGCAGTACCATAAAACTTTCCATTTATTTTGGTCAGGTGCTCAGGTATACTCAGTATAGAACACAGTTAAACTAAATCCATGAATTCATGACTAGATATTTTCTGGACTACTCTGATGATATATGTTTTGGCTATAATTTTGCAAGAAGATAGTCTGCCCTCTCATTCCCCTTCCTTACTTATTCCAAGGCAATTGTCCCCTGACTGTGGGATGAAGGGAATGAATTTAGTTCTGGTTCCCTCCAAGGGTACATCCCTTTAGGGTCCAGGATCAATGTAAAGGGTTTTCTATTAGCTCTCCCATATTTGTTGGACCCTGGGCCCTAGCCCCATGAGACTAACCCCATTAGACTGTCAAAATCATAATTCACCTTCAAAAGGATGAGCAAATGCCGTCAAGGCAAAAGTGGCTTCTTGCACTTAGTTTCTCTCTCTGGGTTCTCACTCAAGGACTTATCGTGGTGCTTTGATAGCTATGAAACTCCAGACAAGTATTAATGTCATTTTCTTCCCATCCGTCTGTCCATATTCAATATGCTTTGTGGGTTCCTCTTCTTCTGGTAATTTCTTTTTTTTTTAAAGGTTTATTTATTTATTTAATTCCCTCCCCTCCCCGCCCCCGCCCCCCCGCCGGTTGTCTGTTCTTTGTGTCTGTTTGCTGTGTCTTGTTTCTTTGTCCGCTTCTGTTGTCGTCAGCAGCACGGGAAGTGTGGGCGGCACCATTCCTAGGCAGGCTGCACTCTCTTTCGCGCTGGGCGGCTCTCCTCACGGGCGCACTGCGCGTGGGGCTCCCCTACACGGGGGACACCCCTGCGTGGCACGGCACTCCTTGCGCGCATCAGCACTGCGCATGGCCAGCTCCACACGGGTCAAGGAGGCCCGTGGTTTGAACCGCAGACCTCCCATGTGGTAGATGGTCGCCCTAACCACTGGGCCAAGTCCGTTTCCCTGGTAATTTCTTAAATATTGGTGGGCCCAAGCTGTGTACCCTCAGCCCACTGTTTTCCTTCACCTTTATACATTTCTTGGTGGTCTCATTTCTTCCCAAGTCTGAGTTATTTCTCTACCTCATGTCTGTCTTCTGAGCTATAAGCCCATATATCCTACTATGCCGAACCCATCACACACATCCCCATGCCAAAATCTCCTTCTCCTATGTCCCTGACTTTGGTGACTGGCACTGCTTTCCATCTACTATGCAGTTGTCTAGGCTAGAAGCCTGGGCATCAGCCTGAATTCTTCCTTTTTCATCCCCACACATCCATTCAATCATCAGATACTCTTTTTTGTGCTTCCTAATTTTTTCTCAAACCTGCCTACTTCTGAAACCCTCCTATTTGATCTCTCAACCTGCCCTCCTTACCAACAGCCAGAGGGATATTTCTAAAGTGCACATCTGATTATATCACTCTCTTGTTTAAAGTCCTTCAGCAGCTTTCCAGTGTCCTAAAGATAAAGTCCATTAACATGGATCACAAGGCTTTTCATGACCTAATTCTGCCTTCTTCTTCATCCTCCTTTCTTTTTTTTTTCCTTTCACTGTATACCTCATCTATCCTAAACTATTTGAGTCTATTGCTTCTGGGCTTTGAAATATACTATTACCTCTGGATGAGTTAGAGGACTCATATTTGACCCATGTCATCCTTATTCTGCTCTATTACTTATTTTGAGCTGAAATGTAAAACTTTGACTCTCCCATCAAGCTTATTCCCTTATCCTCTTGTGCCTTTACCTCTATACAAGTTGGCTCTCGGGCTTGGCTGGCACAGAGCGGAGGAGGATTGTTACCTCTTTTTTTCTAATCACTGTATTCCTAACAATGCCACTTAAAGAACATGGGCTTTTTAGAAGCCACATCCTGCTGCTTGTTTGCTAAGACCCCTAAGACCTCTTTTACTCAACAAGCTGCTACGCCATGTCTCCCTCATCCTGTGCGTGCACAGTGGGTTTTCTGTATCTTAACACATAAGCTGATCTGATATTCACATTGACATTAGAGCTTACTAAATTTCATCTTATTTGCTACAAGCCTTGGTTCATCTGTTGAGCAATATTTTTAGCCTAACCCAAAGTTCTACCATATAAAAACTAAAAAGAGATCCCCTTTTACCAGATAGAGAAATGGCCCAGAAATGCTCAACACCAGTCAGAAGTCACACAGCAAGCAAAGCACCTGGGCCAGAGCCCAGGCCTCCTGACCCCCATGCCCATGGCTTTTCTAATATGACACATGAATTCCCATCCCTGAATCCAACCACTGGGAGATACTCTTGGCTTCTAAAAAAGTTAAATCTGTCAGATTTTAGATAGCATTAATTCATTTTGGCAAGAGAAGGTGTAATAAAAATAGCACACTCTGAACAGCTGGAAACCTGGAACCTTTTCTCCCCCACTGCCAGACTCC
Source organism: Dasypus novemcinctus (assembly GCF_030445035.2). Lineage (NCBI taxonomy): Eukaryota > Metazoa > Chordata > Mammalia > Cingulata > Dasypodidae > Dasypus > Dasypus novemcinctus. Next base: position 107,054,043 of record NC_080682.1, on the reverse strand, counting down.
TGCCACTTCAAAGAGCTCTTCCCCCCAAACCACAGTGGGAAGTGCTCAGTGGGAGAGCCTGATGCTTTCCTCTGAAGCCTTGACTCTCACCTATCTCCCATCTATTGACTGACCCCTACTTTGAGACATCTGTTTCAGAGACAAAAAGGAAACTTTACCATGTTATAATTAAGATCAAACTTTAAAAAGGCAAATCAGTGTAACTTGTCACATACATACACACACAGGACAGAGCCAGCTTCTCTGTTATGGGGCTCAAGAGGAATTTTCTGCAGGCTTATATCTTAGCTATTGCATATTTCACTGGAGTAAAATAAAGATTGGCCAATTAATTATAAATCAACATAGCTGCTGTGCATCCTCCTGTAATTGCTCTTGAATAGAGGTGAAAAATTCAGTGGATAAAAGTTGGTCCTTCCACGAAGAGGAAAAGAGTCATCTATGACCTTGAAATACTGTGTACTGAAGGCTTCCTTCCTTCTCTTTTGACTGTCTCTGATCTTTGAATTTGTCTCCCACATGGCTGCTAGGGCTTTTTCTGACACCATATCTGACCTGTCCCTTTTTCAGCCAGAACTATCATGGTTATATTCTTCAGAAGTCCACGAGTGAGCAGAAAGGGGGGATTTATTCTCAGGGTACTGGGGACTCTCACAGCTATGCCTTAGTAGATTCTGAGCACTCTGGGGCAGCCAGGAAGTCTGTCCCTTGTCTTTCACATCTGCTCCTCTATGTGACTCTCCCCATTTTTGCTTAAGGTGAGCTGCCTTTGTCTCTGTGGGCCACATGATGGGACACATGACTACCCAAAGCATTCTTAAGTATATAATAGATGCAGCCGAAAAAAGATACTTTTCCTTGTTCCTCTCCCTGCCTCACAGTGGTTAAAAGCAAGGCAAATTCTCTCTCCATTCTTCGTGGTTTAGTTTAAACATTGCCTTCCCTGAGTCCTTCCTTCCCCGCCCCAGAGTGGGTGACTCCCACCAAGCTTTGCACCTGCCTCTGTTCTTTGTCCCACCACATGAAGGGTCAGCGCGACCACCTCCTCTAGAAGACTGTAAGCACCTTGAGGGTAGCACTGTGTGCTTTTGCTCTTTGTATCCCTAGTGCCTGGCTCCACTAATGTAAATTAAAGAAATTCATGGGTCTCCAGATGAAGATGTCTAGGAGGCAGCTGGATCCAGAGGTACAGAACTCAGATGACAGGGATAGGCTGGAGCTTGAAACCACAGATCTCAGCAGCAGAGCCGTAGAAGAGGTTGGTGAGATTGCCCAGAGGTCATTCTTTGAACCAGAATTCAAAGACATCTAGGTCAGCAGTCTGGGGAACACTAACCTTTTAAGACCCAGGCCAAGGAAGAGGGACTGCAAGCAGACTGTAGGGTGTGAAGCCTGTGAAAGAGGCGCTCGGAGGGGGGAGTGGCTGCCACGTGCAGCCCGGCGGCCTGGGGAGAGCAGTTTCTCAAGAGTTGTGGGAGCAGAAGCCAAATCGTCATGGGCTCAGAGTTGGCTGTGTGTCAGAAGCCAGACCCAGCACTTTCCAGGCCCCTAGAGGATGCAGAAATAAAATTGAGTGGGAGTCTTTAAAAAAGACTACACATACGTACAACCCAGACATTCCTGGGCATTTGTCCCAGAGAAGTGAAACCTTTATGTTCACACAAAAACCTGTACAAGACTGTTCATAGGAGTTTTATTTGTAATAGCCCCAAATTGGAATCAGCACAGATGCCCTTCACCAGGTGAATAAACAAACTGTGGCACTTACGTACCAGGGAATACTACTGGCAATAAAAAGGAATGAGCTATTGAAATACACAACACCTTAGATGAATCTCCAGGAAATCGTGCTAAGTCAAAAAAACCAATCACAAAAGATTTTATACTATATGATTCCATTTATATAATACTTTTTTTGAAATGAGAGAATTTTAGAAATGGAGGATAAATGAGTGGTTGCCAGGGGTTGGGGCAGGGGGTGGGAGGGAGGTGGGAGTGGTTATTAAAGGGCAACACGAGGGGTACTGGTGGTATAGGATCCTTGTAGTGAACTGTTCACCGTTTTTACTGTGATGGTGGATATAGTTGATAAAATTGTATAGAATTTAATATTCACACACATGTACACACGCACAAATGTGCACAAGTGCAACAGGAAATCTGAATAAGGTAGGTGGGTTGTATCAATGTCAGTAACAGTTGTGATATTATACTGTGGTTTCACAAAATGTTACATCAGGCAAAACTGCATAAAATGTATAAGGAGCTCTCTCTGATTCTAACAACATGGAAATCTACAATAATCTTAAAATTTTCAGTTGAAAAAAAAAAAGGATGCAGGAGCAGGCCCCAGCCCCACAAGCCCCACTGCCAGTCCCACTTCCTGAGCTCCTACTGCTACTTTTATCAAAACTACTTCTTGGACCTTCTGTAGCTGTCTGGCTCCTGCTTCTGAATCCCCCCAGCCCTGAAGGGCCACACCACCCTCCCTGCCTGGATTGCTCCGGCTTCTCCAGCTTTTAAACTCCTGGCCTACCTTTGTGAGCTACCTCTCTCTGTCCTAAACAACCCCCACCCCTTCCATCTCTCTACCCTTTAGCCCACATGGGGCTTGGAGTTGCGAATGTGAGAGAGAGGTAGTGTGGGGCAGTGGAGAGGGCCTGGGTGTTAGCGTTGGGCAGACCCGGGTCCTAGTTTAACTCCACCGCTTTCTAGCTGTGAGACCTTAGCCACTGCACTCTGAGCTTGAGTTCCTCATCAGCTGAAAAGGAGCTCAGTTAAACCTATGCTCAGTGCTGTTCTGAGGGGACATACATAAAACCCCTAGCCCAGGGGCAGGAATGCTGCAGCTCTTAGTAACCTTAGTTTCCCTTCCTCTTGTATGTGTGCCTGTGATTTTTGTATGTGTGTTTATGTAATGTGCTGTGTGGGCGTGGGTGTGTTTATTTCGGTGTGCAGAGCGTACAGAGTGTGGATGGAGGAATGAAAGTGCGATGTGAGTCATTTGCCTGTGTGAGCTTACACAGTTACCTGGGCCTCATCCACCTGGCGACACAAATGAGGTCAAGTTAACGATAGTGGCTAAAATGCCACCACCTCCTGCCCCACCTGTATAATTCAGGTGCTCAGCCCCTTAAATCCCGCTCTCAGGTGTTTCTGGGAACCCTCAGAGAGTTTGAGCCTCAGAAGAGACTTCAAAACGCCTCACTGATGTGTGTATTTCATGAAATCACCTTAAAGAGAGCCTTGGGGCACCAGGGATGGTACCCGTGAGCCATCATGCCCTGCTCCACTCAGTGCTCTGTGCCGAGGGCGCTGTCCGCTGGTGCTCCCCTGGTTACTTGGGGTGGCACTGTATACCTGGAGGTCTGCCCCGAGCCCAAATCCTGCAGTGTTCTCCCTGCAGAACGCTCCCTCCTAACCCGGCCATGCCTCGGTCACACTAGTATTTGCCATGAGCCCCACCGGTGTCTCCCCACCCTGCTGTCCCAGCAGTCTCAGTGCGCCCGTCAGCTGACGTGTGCAGCCTGTCTCCACAGCAAAGGCCCAGCTTACGGGCCTAGAACTGGGCCTGGAGCCACTGTCCCGGATAGGCCTCTTCAGGCTCGTCTCGTCATCTGTCGCTCTCCCAGTTACAGCCATCAAAGCCTCCTCCTTGCTTCTCCCTCTCCCCACGCAGAGCTATCCATGCCAATAGAGCTCTGTGACCCAGCTCCACCTAAATTCTAGCGGCAGGTGCTATCCGGTTTCAACCTGAGACATTACCCCCCTCTATACACTACATGTGCAAGGAAGGATTTGGGTAAGAAGACTGTGTGTGTTAGTGTGGTCTGGGGAAGGGGCCAGTTGGAGGGAATTACACCTTCTGGTCCCTTTCCAAGCCAGTTAGGCCTCCGGATCCCCTATCCTGCGCTTCCTCCTGGGGAGAGGGGAGCTTGTCTCTCACCCTTGCTCATCACCCAAGATCTTCGCACTCACAGGGAGGCATCTCTGACGACGCTGACAAGCAAGAGGTACATCCTGAGGTTCCCGGCGCTGGAGACCCTGATGCTGGATGACAACAAACTCTCCAACCCCAGCTGCTTCGCCAGCCTGGCAGGGCTCAGGAGGTAAAGCCCCAGCGTCTCCTGCAGGGCCCTCCAGAGCCCCCAGCCTTGCTCACACCCAGAGTGCTGCCCAGAAAGCCAACAGGCCTGCGTTCACATCCCAGCTCCACCACTTACTTACCTCTGCAGTGACCATAAATAAGTTAGGTCTCCCCTCTGACCTTTAGCCCATCCATAAAAGTTGGACATCAGTAAGAACATTTCTGAGCATGTGCCTCGGTTGGAAGCAATAAAGAGAAAGGAGGGGGCAGGTAGTACTGGAGTCAAGATCCTGACTGAGAGAGGATGGGGGGGGGGACGAGCGGCAGTTGGGGAAGAATCAAAATCAGGAGGAGAAGTTTCCACGTGAGGAAGCATTTGAAATCTTCTAAGAACAGTTCTACCTATTTGGTTGAAATAAAGGAAATGCTGGCATTTAAATGGTTAAGCTTTAATCCCAAGAAAGTTGAATTTGGATTCAGCTACCATTTAGTGAATGCTACTTTGTGTCAGGCCTTTTACACATTGTCTCATTTAATCTCAGTAAGAACCTTGAGAGGTTAATAAATAGCACCCCCACATTAGAGACAGGCTTACTGAGGCCCAGCGAGGGTAAGTCACTGGTTCAGGGCCACACAGAAGTATGTGGCCAAACCTGATTCCGTCTTCTCTCCCCAAAGTTGCTGGGTATATGTCCCTGCAGTATGGTTATTTCTGTGATTCTGTGTTCACTTTCCTTAATCGAAGGCTGAAGAAGTTAAGCCTGGAGCAAAACAAGATTTCCCGGATCCCGTACCTACAGCAAGTTCATCTCGGAGACGGCTCAGGGGACTGGGTTGGAGGCAGGGGGAGTCCCCGAAAGGAGTCCCAGTCGACGCTGCAGCCCAAGTCGTGGGTGTTTGAGGCCTCAGACGGGCAACCGGATTACACTGTACTGCCCATGAAGAAGGATGTCGACCGGACAGGTGGGTGAAGCCCCCGGGCCAGCGCCTCTACTCCCTCGGCTGGAGTAAATGCCTCCGAGTTGATTCAAGCCTGTGGCTTCCTGGGGAGCTGCTGCCTCTGCACAGCTGGGCCTGGGGTGAAGGCCCCTCGCCTGCACTGATTCAATGCCTTCCTAACTGCTCCTGTCCGTTAAGATTCCTTTGAAATCTAATTAAGTGACCTGAAAAGTTTCTCTTCTGAAATAACAGGGAACTCCGACGTGAGACTCCGCCGGGATGGGAATTCAGGGAGCACTGAGGCCATCAGGGTGGCAGGGCTTTCAGTCCTCTTCTCTGCCATCCTGAGCCTGCTTGCTGGTCCTTTAGCCTGGTTCCTGGGGCGTCTCTACATGGTTATCACAGATCAAGAGTCCCATCCAGACAGCAACATTCAGAGGCGGGAAGGAAGGAAATGTCACCTTTATTAGAAACCCAAATCCCTTTAATCCCTGAGGGTATTTCCGGATTGTGTATTCCGTCCCACCAGTCTAGTTATCTATTGCTGTGCCCCTACCAGACTCTTGTGTTTGCATTTCTTTTAAATCGAGGGCTAACTTAACTGATGCACAGAAATCGTGTGGAGAGCTTGAATTTTTACATATGTACACCCTTTCAGCCATTACCCATCTTACAACATAGGGCATTTCCAGTGTCCAGTGTGGTATCCTCCCAGTCAGTGTCTCCTCCAAGAATAACCACTACCCTGACCTCCACCAGCATAGATTAGTTTTGCCTAACTGGAAATTCATGTATATGGAATCATTCAGCATATACACTTTTGTGTCTGATTTATTTCACTCAACATCGTGTCTGTGAGATTCGTTCATATCATAGTTCAGTCTTTTTTATTACTATTTATACCACAATTTATTTACCCTTTTTGCTACTTATAGATCTTTTGGTCATTTCCAGTTTGGGGCTTTTGGAGCTAAAGCTGCTCTGGATGTTCTTTTACATGTCTTTTGGTGGGTGTGTCCCTAGGTGTGGAGTTGCTGGGTCACAGAGCATAGCCGGTGTTTAGCATGAGTAGATACCGTCAAACACGTTCCAAAATGGGTGAACCAATTTACACACCCACATTAATGTGAGATGTCCAGCTACTTACTATCCTCACAAACACTTGGTGATGTCAGTCTTTTTAAATTTTAGCCATTTTATTAGGTATGCAGTGGTTTTTCAATGTGATTATAATTTGTATTTCTCAAATGGCTAATGATGTTGAGTACCTTTTCATATATTTTTTGGTCACTTTTACAACCTCTTTTGGAAATGCCTATATGTAAGTTGGATTATATATCTTTTACTTATTGGTTTGTTGGAGTTCTTCTTATATCCTGAATATAAACCCTTTGTCAGAAACATGTATTATAAAAATCTTCCCCCAGACCGTGGCTTACTTTTTCTTAATGGCAGGTTTTAATGAACAGAATTAATGAAGTTCATTTTATCAGTCTTTTGTCTTTATGCTTAGCGCTTTTTATTTCCTTTGGAGAATTTTTGCCTATCCCAAGGCCATGAAGATATTCTCCTATGTTTTTTTCCTAGAAGCTTGATTGTTTTAGTTTTCCCATTTTGGTTTATGACCCATCTAGAATTAATTTTTGTATGTGGTATGAGGTAGAATCAAAAGTTATTTTTTATTATGGATATCCAATTGACCCAGCACAGTTTATTGAAAGGACTATCTTCTTTCCCCCACTATGTTGCAGTGGAGGCATTATCTTAAGTTGGTGAGAGTATATGTGTCTGATTTACTGTAGCTGTATCGTAAGTTCTGATATCTGGTAATGAAGTTATCCAGCTATGTTGTTGTTCTTCCAAGTTGTCGTGGCTATTATAGGGCCTTTGCCTGTCCATATAAATATTAGTATCTGTTTATCAATTTCCACACAAAATCCTGCTGGGATTTTTATTGCAATTGCATTGAACCTATAGATCAGTTTGGAGAGAGTTGACATCTTTACAATATTGAGTTTTCTAATTCATGTTAAAAACATATCCCACCATTTTTTAGGTCTTTTAAAATTCTTCACAAGGCTTTATAGTTTTCAATGGTAAGATCATGAATGTTTTCCACTGGGTTCATTCCCAGCCATTTGATCTTTTTTTGCTGTTGTCAACTGGATTGTTTGTTGCTAGAAATAGATAAAATTGTATCCAACAACCTCCCTAAATTCATTATTTCTAATTATTTGCAGGTTCTTTCAGATTTTTGTGTTCACAGTCATGACCTCTGCAAAGTTTTTTGTATTCTTTTCCAATCTTAGTACCTTTTACATCTTTTTACTTCCTTATTTTGCTGGGTAGGACTTCCAGTACCATGATGAATAAACGTGGTGATAGTGGGTATCCCTATTTTTGCCCCAACCTTAGAGGGAAAGTGTTCAGTATTTTAAAATTAAGCAGAACTTAGCTGTAAACTTCTTTTTTGCAGATGCCTTTTATCAGATTAAATAAATTTCTCTGTACTCCTAATTTTCTGAAAGTTATTATGAATGGGTATTTAATTTTGTTAATGCTTTTTCTGTATCCATTGAGATGATCATGTGGTTTTTCCTTCTTGAATCTGTTAATATGGTAATTATATTGATTGTGAATTTTGGACCAGCCTCGCATTCCCAGGCTAAATCTCACTTGGTCATGATCCTCTTAATATGTTGCTGGATTTAATTTGCTGGTATTTTATTGAGGATTTTTGCATCCCTGTTCAGGAAATACGTTGATATATTATTTTCCTTTGTTAAAAATGTGCATGTTAGGATTATAATTAGTGTTATGCTTGCCTCGTAAAATCAGTTTGGAAATGTTCACTTCACTCTCAATCCCTATTCACACTTCCCATTTTCATATAAACATCTACTCTTATGCTTGATACATTTTCCTGGATATGTATCCTCTTGAAAAATATATATTTATTTTGCATGTAAATGTGTTTTAATTTACATGATGATAATGTGCTATTGAGCTCATTCTGTTACTTAAGATTTTTTTCCTCAATGATGTTTTTAAGACCTTTCCTTACTGTTGTATGTCCTTCTATTCTTTGCTTTTAACTAATGTATAGCATTCCACAGTACTCAGCAGCCCATTTTACTCATCTGATACCTCACCAGTGGACACCTAAATTGCCTACAACTCTAAGTTACCACAAATAATGCTGCAGTAAACAACCTTGTATGTATATCTCTTGCATATACTCTGTGCAAGAGTTTTCCTGGAATATTTACCCAAGAGTGGGACTGGTAGATAACAGAATATATACGTACATAGTTTAAATAAGTGCCACCTGATTTTCCCTCAAAATGGTCACTCTAGCTCTCACTCACACCAGGAGTACCTGATAACTGGCATTTCTTCATTTACTTAGGCATTTGGTTTTCACCTCTTATGAATTGCCATTTTATATCATTTGACAGTTTTAAATATCTTCTTTTATTCTGTCACCTGCGTATTAACCTCACCTATAATCATATAGGTGTCATAGTTGTCATTCCTGAAGAGAAGTTCTTAATTTTGATTTTAGCCAAATTTATCCAATTTTGCTTTTTGAGGTTTTGTTTTGTTTTTTTTTTTCAGTAGGTACCAGGGATTGAACCCTGGACCTTGCACATGGGAAGCTGGTGCTCAACCACTGAGCTCCATCCACTCCCCGTTTAGACTCTTTTTTTTTTTTTTAAGATTTTACTTTTATTTATTTCTCTCCCCTTCTCCCCCCCCACCCCAGTTGTCTGTTCTGTGTGTCCATTTGCTGCGTGTCCTTCTTCGTCCACTTCTGTTGTTGTCAGCGGCACGGGAATCTGTGCTTCTTTTTGTTGCATCATCTTGCTGCGTCAGCTCTCCCAGTGTGCTGCACCATTCCTGGGCAGGCTGCACTTTCTTTCACACTGGGCATCTCTCCTTATGGGGCGCAGTCCTTGCGTATGGGGCTCCCCTATGCAAGGGGCACCCCTGCATGGCAGGGCACTCCTTGTGCGCATCAGCACTGCGCATGGGCCAGCTCCACACGGGTCAGGCAGTTCCGGGGTTTGAACCTTGGACCTCCCATGTGGTAGGCGGACGCCCTAACCACTGGGCCAAGTCCACTTCCCAATTTTAGGTTCCTGTTTAAGAAGCTTTTTTCCCTTCTCACAAGCTTAAAGATTGTTTCCTATGTTGGGTAACTTTTCATTTTGCTCTTTGAATGATTCCTTCAGAGAGGGGTTTGTGGGTAGTATATTTTCTGATTCCCTAAATATCCAAACCTATCTTTACTGTATCACACTTGAATGCCGGTTTGGTTGAGTGGAGAATTCTAGCCTTGAATAATTTCCCCTTAAAAATAATTACCCCAGGGAAGTGGACTTGGCTCAATGGATAGAGCATCCGCCTACCACATGGGAGGTCCAGGGTTCAAACCCTGGGCCTCCTTGACCCGTGTGGTGAGCTGGCCCACGTGCAGTGCTGATGCGCGCAACATGCCACTCAGGTGTGTCCCCCGTGTAGGGGAGCCCCACATGCAAGAAGTGCACCCCATAAGGAGAGCTGCCCAGCGCGAAAAAAGTGCAGCCTGCCCAGGAGTGATGCCACGCACATACAGAGCTGACACAGCAAGATGATACAACAAAAAGAGACCCAGATTCCCAGTGCCGCTGACAAGAATACAAGCAGACACAGAAGAACACACAGAAAATGGACACAGAGCAGACAACTTGGGGCGGGAGGGGGGGAGTGGGGAAGGGGAGAGAAAGAAATAAATAATAAATCTTTTTTAAAAAATTGCCCCATTGCCTTGTCAGTGAGCAGTCTGAGCCAGTGTGACACCTGTGACTGTGGAGGGGCAGGACATGCGTCCAGGCAGTGCATGCTGTGGTTTGTCTTTCTACCTCTCCAGGGGATCACCGCATAGCACCCATACCTGCAACTCTCTCCCAACCCCCGGAAACTCCTACTTCTCCCCAACTCTCACTCAGACCTCATCACCGGGGTTGTTTATACCATGTGTTGTTCTACTCCCTATTAATGTTTCATTTTCATGTGACTTTCCTCTTTGTGATACCACTGACTTGTGGAAGGCAAGTGGTGTTCACGTGGATTCCAGGCTCAGCAGATGCTCTGCTTAAGCTGAACTCACCTGTTTTTTGGCTCAGCGCACCCCTACGGTTTCAAGAGTGTAATCGCTCCTCCTCCTTGCTGGTTGCGCTTGGTATCTCTTCTGAATTCACTGACTAAATACATTTGATTTCTACTAGTATAAAGGATAGTATTTTAAAATCTTCTCACAGAGTATCTTTATATTCTGTCTTCTAAGATAATTGGTTTCCATTCTGATCAATACTGACAACCCAGTAGTTCTGAGGCTGGAAAGAACTTGCTGTTACAAAAGCAGAAAGTAGGTCAGTGTGGCTGAAATATAGTAAGTGAGGGGGAGAGGGATATGCAGTGAGATTGGAGGAGGAGGCAGGGGCAGATCATGCTGGACCTCGTAGGTGTGGGTGCCAGGCTTGGATTTTATTCTAGAGCAGAGGGACTTATTACCTGATGGCCCTCACAGCCCACTCCTCTTTCTAGGCAGCCCTGGAGCTGGGAAGTCAGAATGAGGCCCCTGCAGGAAGCACCCAGCTGGACACAGTGGGTGGCAGGTCCACCTGGGCCTCTCCAGGGGTCAGTCAGCACTCCTAACAACCTTCATTCCATTTCTTTTTTATTTCAGAAGTTGTGTTCTCATCTTACCCTGGATTTTCAACCTCACAGGTAGGGAATGTTTACTTTAAAAGTGTATTTGAGGGAGCAGATGTGGCTCAAGAAGTTGAGCACCTGCCTCCCCCATGGGAGGTTTTGGGTTTGGTTTCCAGTGCCTCCTAAAAAAGACAAACAAATAATGAGCAGACAGCAGGCAAAAACAGTGAGCAGACAGCAGGCAAAAACAATGATCAGATGACAAGGGGGAAAAAACAGCAAGCAGAAAACAAACAAAAACAAACAAAAATGAGCACGGAACAGATGTGGCTCAAGCAGTTGAGTGCCCACCTCCCACATGGGAGGTCCTGGGTTCAGTTCCTGATGCCTCCTAAAGAACAAACAGAGCAGATAACAAGCACAAACAATGAGCAAAAAAAGGAGCAAACAGATGAGGGGACCATGGCGGGGGAGTGGGGGATTGTACTTGAGTTAGAGCAGTAATTTTAACAAATGAAAAGAAGTTAATGGAGTCCTGAGAGGCGTTTATACACGTTCACTAAACCAGTGTTTACTGAGCACCTGCCCGGTGCCAGGCCCCAGGCTGGCTACTGGCGATACAGTGGTCGACAGGGCAGCCTGGCTCTGTCCTCGCGCAGTCCACAGTCTAGCTTTCGGTGTGCTCAGACACGGCTCAAGTAACGAAGGATAAAGCAGGCAAGGAAGAGGGTTAGCCCCCCAGATGAATCAGCTCCCTGACAAGAGCCCTCAGAAGCTCTAGTCGTCCTTACCAGATGCTCCTCTGTCCAGGTCTAATACTTGGTGTTACAGGCTTAGACCCTTGATTTTTGTCAGCACAGAATGTGGATTTTTCTCACAGGAATAGATGTTCACTAATCAGTCTCACAGAGACCAACGCACATGAACTAAATATTGATTTATTCATTTACAGTAAGAAGTGTACAGCTATACATTGAGCCACCAGCATTCTTGAGAGGCTGCATAGTATATTCCCTCCCCAGAGATACAGCTGTGTGTGAAACTATCAGGTCACTATTGCTCTGTAACAAACCAACCCAGCCCAACCCTTACTGACTTTGAACTATATTAATTTATTATTTCTCACAATTATTTGGGTTGGCTAGGGTTCTTCTGCTGGTTTCACTGGGCTCCCACGTGCAGTTGCATTCAGCTGGCAGGCTGGCTGGTGGACAGCTGGCACGGCTTGGTATCTCTCTGTGTGATTGTTCCATCTTGGACTTCTTTACAGAATGGTGGCATCAAAGGCTCTAAAACTCGATCACTTCTGCTCCATTCTATCCATCAAAGGAAGTCATAAGACCAGTCTAGTTTCAAGAGGGTAGAGAAACAGACTCCATCTCCGATGGAAGGCGCAGCAAGGTCGTACTGTAAAAAGGCATGCATATTGGGATGGGACGAATTTGAGGCCATTAAATAACCTACCTCAGAAGTCAAAGATAATGGGTAGGTTGCTCAGTTCTCAGCTCCCACCTGCCTGCCGTTTGAAAACATGGGGCATTAGCTGAACAGTTGAGACTTTTCGTGGCCTCTCTCATTAAGGTCAGATGCATTCCCCTCTAAGATCAGGCCCTCTCTGCCACTGCAGGGCCACTTAGGCACTCAGGTCAGGGCACTCCTGCCCTTGGACATTGCTGGATACCCTGAAGCCTGACTCTCTGGCTTTCTCTTTTCTGTGCCACAGTCTGACTAACCCCCTTCGGCTCACACAGGCTTGCTCCAGGTAGGAAACTGCACTGTTGAGACTGCCTTACCAGACTGTCACCAGACTCCACTCTGGCCTCTTGCGGTTGCATTCCGATCGCCTAGGAGGGAGTCCTGTAAGTTCCCTAACATCATCACATGGAGTGAGAACCCGTGGCTGGCCTGTTTGGCTTTGCTAGTTGAAACTCCAAGAGGGTTCCACAGATGTTCACTGAATGAACAAACTAAATTTACGTGGCTTGCTTATGATCACACAGAGCTTAATGAGCTGGGAACGGAATCTAGTTCATCTGAACCCAAATCATCAGCCCAACATCTACTCAGCAACTTCCTTTGAACCCATCTAACTCAAGGAACCAGTGAGTGGATTGTCTTGTCCTGAGTTAATCCAGCAGTTTTCATTTTGTTTGATCACACGTTTGACCCTGAGGCAGACTGGGCTGTTTGGAAAGACCCTGACCCCACAAGTGACCAGATACACTGTGCCACATCCAGGCCCTGGGCCTGCCTGCAGTCGTTCAGGACTTAGTTGTCGTTTCATCCTGGAAGGAAGGGCCTTCGTGATAGGAGGTGGGCTAGCCCATCAGACCAGGTGTTCAAGGCTCAGGTCACTCCTGTCTCGCTCTCCCCACTGTGACTATTCCCCTTTCCCTCAACAACACAGGTTCTTGTGTTGCGCTTTTCTTGCGCTTTTCCCTTCTGAAGAAATGTTAGCCCAAGTGTGTAGGAGGGCCAATTCAGGATACACTGGTGCAGGATAGAGGGTAGAGGAAGGGATCAGAGAACCTCAGGGAGCTTGAAATGGGAACTTTGGGTGCTGGAGAGTTTGCTCATCTGTGACCTCAGAGAACTTGGAACCAGAACCCTGACATCTCTCCTTGTAACCCTAGATGTCTCTTTTGGCCAAGCCTCTCTAAAACTGTCATTCTTTCATCATACTCCACAGGATCTGTTGGCCTTTGGCAGCCTCAATGTCTTTATCATCAGGGCATTCTGACTTTCACTTTTTTTCCCTTTTCCTTTCAAGACAACCAAGGTATGTGCACTTCCTCCCATATTCGAGATTCTTCCTGTGAAGTCACTGAAGGCCAGGAACCAGACGCTGGCCCCGCCCTTCCCAGAGCTGCGGTACCTTAGCCTGGCGTACAACAAGGTGACTTGCTCCTTCTCCACCTGTTTCCTTGGGGGCACAGATGGGAGGGAGGGAAGGGGGCTGCTCTGGCCTGAAAGATAACCCTCCGGTTCCCAGCTCACAGGTGTGAGGGTGCAAGAATTCTCAGGGCGGGAAGGTGGAGTGAGTGCAGGTCAAGGCAGGCGCCCGTCCATTAGTCCCAGACATTTACTTAGCACTTCCTGTGTGCAGGCCCTGCACTAGGCATTGAATAGACAGCTCTGAAAAGAAAGATTCAGCCTCTGCCCTTTTATTTCAGAAGTTGCGTTCTCACTCTCGATTTTATAGCTATTAGAGAAGACTGTTATTCTATATGCAGAGTCAGTGCTGTGAGGAAATACACAGTGCCACAGAGGATATGACAGTGGGTCTCACCTAATACTGGGACCCAATATTGGGACCTGGGAGTGTTCTTGAGGCAGGATGTTTAAGCTGAGGTCTGGATCAGTGAGTTTAGCCAGGTAATGGATGAGGGGTGGGGTGACGTGGGAAATAATGTTCTAGCCCAAGAGATCAGTACTTGTGAAGTCCATGCGAGGGCAAAGTGTTTTCCTGATATTTTTCCAATATCCACATTCTGTTTGACTTTCTATAAACCCCACTAACTGAGCCCTACTTAAGTCTGAAGTGCAGGAAATTGCTTATATCCCTTCTAAGGCCAGTGTTGGTGCAGCTCCGTGTTGGTGCTCCGTGTGTGCAGTACCACTCCTGGGCAGGGTGCACTTTTTGCACGTGGGGTAGCTCTCCTTATGGGGTGCACTCCTTGCGTGTGAGGCTCCCCTACATAGGTCTAATCACGGGTGTTTGAGGTCCAGGAATCTATTTTTTTAAGAAAACACTCCAAATGATTCCTATTTTCAGGAAAGTTCTAGAGATACTAGCCAAATGGGTAGAGAAGAAGATATGGGTAGGAAGGCAGAAGCACTAGACTAGAGCAGGGAAAGACCGGGCTACCCCGCCTTTCCCACTGCAGGTTGCGAGCTTGAGGCAGACTCAAACAGTGAAGGGGAGACAACTTACTCTTTTTTTTTTTTTAAGATTTATTTAACTTATTTCTCTCCTCTCCCCACCCTCCATTGTCTGCTCTCTGTGTCCATTTGCTGTGTGTTCTTCTGTGTCCGCTTGCATTGTTGTCAAGCGGCACTGGGAAACTGCGTCTTTCTTTGTTGCATCATCTTGCTGCGTCACCTTTCTGTGTGTGCAGCGCCACTCCTGGACAGGCTGCGCTTTTGTCACGTGGGTCGGCTCTCCTTGCAGGGTGCACTCCTTGTGCATGGGGCTCCCTATGTGGGGGACACCCTGTGTGGCACGGCACTCCTTGTGTGTGGTAGCACTGTGCATGGGCCAGCTCCACACGGGTCAGGAGGCCCTGGGTATTGAGCCTTGGACCCTCTGTATGGTAGGCAGATGCTCTATCAGTTCAGCCACAACCACTTCCCAACAATTTACTCTTGAAGTTCACAGTTTTAACTAGTTCATGCATTTGGATATAAATAAAAGAAACTTTGTCAAAGCAAAATTTATATATAATAAACTCTATCCATTTAAAGTATACAATTCAGTGAGTTTTGATAAATGTAGATGCCCAGGTAACCATCACCCCAGAAAGTACCCTAATAATCCTTTGCAGTTTATCCCCCCTACACCCCAGGCAAACACTGACATGCTTTCTAGCACTATAGATTAGTTAACTGTTTTTTTTTTTCTTTTTAAGACTTTCATATGGCTTCATAAATGGAACCATAAGGTATATATACTCATTTGTGTCTGGCTTCTTTAATTCAGGATAATGTTATACATGTTGCTGCATGTATTGTTAATTTAATTTTTACTGCCAAATAGTATTCCACTATATGGGTAGACCACACTTTTTTATGCATTCACCTTTTGATGAACATTTAAGGGTCTCTATTTTCAGCTATTTGGAATAAGGTTGCTATGACCATTTGAGTATGTCTTTGGGTAGATGTGTTTTCATTTCTCTTGAGTAAATACTGGGAGTGGAATTGCTGATTGTTAGATAGGTGTATATTTAACTTTAAAAGAAATGGCCTGGGGGGACAGGCAAGATGGCGGGTGAGTAAGGAGCTCCAAGAGTCAGCTCCTACTACAGGGCAGTTAGTAAACACCCATAGCTATCTAAAGAACCTGTTTAAGGGGCTCAGGAGACCAGAAGAACATCCTGCAACATCCTTGAAAGACTGGAAGGAGACTGCCTATCTGCAGAGAAGATATGTAAGTAGAGCACTCCATGGAGGCCAGTGCCCATCCTCCACTGGAGGCACAAGCTGCCTCAAGACCTGTTCTGTGGCTCAAGTTGGAAGCTCCGTTTCCCAAAAATGGGGGAGGAAGAGATGGTTGGCTACCAATTTCAGCTGCTAATCAGTAAAATGAGCTAGCTAAAGTATAATCCTTAGAACTAATAAAGTTTGATCCAGTCCAAGTCAGAAAGAGACAGGTAGCTGCCATTTTAACTCTGCTCCCGGCATGAGGTGAAGCAGGGCTGACTGAAAATTACAGTGAAGTTAGGGACTGGCTTCCTTCCGCCCAGATCAGATTGCAGCCCTAACCTAGGCTCCAGGCCCAACTCCAGCAGGGAGGAAACTGGCAGGACCTGCACCAGCCTCCCCAGGTACCTGGAGGCATTTTTGGCCAGCACAGACTAAATAATCAGACACCAGGGGCTCCATCTCCACCCCCTACCCCCCACCCTTGTAGGAGATAGGAGAGGAGTTGTGTTTCCTCAGCCTCACTTTTGGACCACGTAAACTGGTTTGTTGAGCGCCTTCAATTCCATCTCCACCCTCGCCTCTCCCCCAAAGAATAGGAGGGGGCTGGTGTATCCTCAGCCTCTTCAGGCATTGGCAGGCACTTTCGGCCTACAGGGACTGAACTGTTGGGCACCTGTGAATCTGCCCCCATCCCCAGTAAGGTAGGAGGGGGCTGGTGTTTCCTTAGCCTCTCTGGGCAACAGCAGGCACTTTTGGCCTATACAGAATGAAATGTTGGGCACCTGTGGTTCCATCCCCACTCCATAAAGGGCATAAGGACCAGTACTCCTTTGGCCTCTCAGGGAAAATGCAGGCACATTCAGCCCAAATGAATTAGATTGTTGGGCATTCCACAGGGTCCATCCCCTCCCCTGGCAGTCTACTTGGGCATCGGCAGTCATGCTGTCGGCAGGACAGCTGCGGCTCTGTCCTGGCAGAGGAGAAAGGTGGGAGTAACGTCATTGGTTCCTGGGGCAGCAGAGGCAGCTTAAGCTTCCACACTTACAGTACCAACTATAATTTGGCTCCTATTACACAACCAGCAAGGGAGAAAGGGCAAGAAAGCCCTAAATAAAGAAACTGCGCCCAGAATACATATATCTAGTAAGCCAGATGCCAAGACACCAACAAGAAATTACAATCCATACTAAGAAACAGGAAGCTATGGTCCAGTCACAGGAACAAGAGAAGTCTCCAGATGACATAAAGGAGTTAAGACAACTAATCATAGATATTCAAACAAATCTCCTTAATAAATTCAATGAGATGGCTAAAGAGATTAAGGATAATGACTGAAGTGATAAATGCATAACTATGTGATTATACCAAATACCACTGATTTTACACTTTAGATGAACTGTATGCTTTATTAATGTGTATCAATAAAATTGATTTATTAAAAAATTGATTTGTTAAAAAGACAGTAGGTGAGCACAAAGAAGAATTTGAAAGCATACATAGAAAAATAGCAGATCTTATGGGAATGAAAGGTGCAATAAATGAAATTAAAAATACACTGGAGGCATTTAACGGCAGATTTGAGGAGTCAGAAGAAAGTATCAATGAGCTTGAAGTCATGGCCTCAAAGTGAACATACAAAAGAACAGATAAAGAAAAGAATGGGGAAAAATTGAACAGGGTCTCAGGGAGCTCCTTAATGGCAAGGGTTGTGCCAACATACATGTCATGGGTGTCCCAGAAGGAGAATAGAAGGGGGAAGGGGTAGAAGGAATATTTGAAGAAATAATGGTAGAAAATTCCCCAGCCCTATTGAATGACATAGATATCCATGTCCAAGAAGCACAACTTACTCTCATCTGAGTAAATCTGAATAGACCAACTCCAAGACACATACTAACCAGAATGTCAAATGCCAAAGACAAAAAGAGAATCCTGAGAGCAGCAAGAGAAAAGCAATGTATAACATACAAGGGACACCCAATAAGATTAAGTGCCAATTTTTCATTAGAAAACATGGAGGCAAGAAGGCAGTGGTATGAAATATTTAAGATACTGCAAAAGAAAAACTTCCAGCCAAGAATCATATATTCAGCAAGACTGTCTTTCAAAAATAAGGGTGAGTTTAGAATATTCACAGATAAAGAGACACTGAGAGTGTTTTTAACCAAGAGACAAGCTTTGCAGGAAATACTAAAGGGAGTGCCACAGCCTGAAAAGAAAAGACAGGAGAGAATGTCTTGGAAAAGAGTCCAGAAATGAAGATTAAACTGGTAAAAGTAAACTAAAAGTGTCAAAAGAGTGGTGAAAATAAAATGACTGATAAAGCCCAAAGGTCAAAATGGGTGAAATAAAAACTGCCTTTATAGTAATAACATTGAATGTTAACGGATTAAACTCCCCAATCAAGAGACACAGATTGGTGGAATGGATAAGAAAATATGAGCCATCTATATGCTATCTACAAGAGATTCATCTTATACCCAAGGACACCAACAGACTGAAGTGAAAGGCTGGAAGAAGAAATTCCATGCATGCAGTAGCCAAAAAGAAAGCTGGAGTAGCTATATTTACATCAACTGAAATAGCCTTTAAAAGCAAAACTGTTATTAGAGACAAGGAAGGACGTTATATACTAGTAAATGGGGCAATTCAACAGGAAGAAACAATAATCATAAATGTATATGCATTGAACTAGGATGCCCTAAGATACACAAGGGAAACACTGGCAAAACTGAAGGGAAAAATAGACATCTCTACAATAATAGTTGGAGACTTCAATACACCACTCTCAGCATTGGACAGAACATCTGGGCAAAGGATCAATAAAGAAACAGAGAACTTGTTTCTTCATATTCAGAATATTGCACCCCAAAACAGCAAGATATACTTTCTTATCAAGTCCTCAAGGATCTCTCTCCTGGATAGAACATGTGTTGCATCACAACGTAGATCTCAATAAATTCATCAAGATCAAAATTACACAAAGCACTTTCCCTGATCATAATGGAATAAAGTTAGAAATCAACAAGAGGTGGGAAAGGGAAAATTCACAAATATATGGAGATTAAATACCAACTCTTAAATAATCAGTGGGTCAAAAAGAAATTGTGAGAGAAATCAATATCTCAAAATGAATGAAAACGAGAACACAACATACCAGAACCTGTGCGATGCAGTGAAGGCAGTGCTGAGAGGGAAATTTATAGCCATCAATGCTTACACTTAAAAGAAGAAAGAGCTAAAATCAGTGACCTAATTACACCATAGGAGGAACTAGAATAAGAACAGCAAACTATTCCCAAAGCAAGTAGAAGGAATGAAATAAAGATCAGAGCAGAAATAAATGAGAACAAAAAAACAATAGAGGGAAGCAGACTTGGCCCAGTGGTTAGGGCATCTGCCTACCACATGAGAGGTCCGCGGTTCAAACCCCGGGCCTCCTTGACCTGTGTGGAGCTGGCCCATGCGCAGTGCTGATGCACGTAAGGAGTGCCCTGCCATGCAGGGGTGTCCCTGCGTAGGGTAGCCCCACGTGCAAGGAGTGCGCCCCGTAAGGAGAGCCGCCTAACATGAAAGAAAGTGCAGCCTGCCCAAGAGTAGCACTGTACACAAGGAGAGCTGACACAACAAGATGATGCAACAAAAAGAAACACAGATTTCCAGTGCCACTGATAAGGACAGAAGTGGTCACAGAAGAACACACAGCAAATGGACACAGAGAGCAGACAACTGGGGGGGGGGGGGGGGGAGGCAGGGAAGAAAAATAAATAAAAATAAATCTTTAAAAAAAAACAAACAATAGAATTAACAAAACCAAAAGTTGGTTCTTTGAGAAGATGAATAAAATTGACAAACCCTTAGCTAGACTAACAAAGAAAAAAAAAAGTGAAGATACTAATAAATACAAAATGAAAATGGGAACATTACTATGGGCTGCACAGAAATAAAAGAGATCATAAGAGGATACTATGAGCAACTATATGCCAATAAAGTAGACAATGTATTAATAAATGAAATGGAAAAATTCCTAGGAACCTACAAACAACCTACACTGATCCTAAAAAATAGAAGACCTCAACAAAAAAATCATAAGTAAACAGATACAGATTGAAGCAGTCATCAAACAACTCCCCAAAATGAAAAGCCCAGGTCCAGATTTTCACAGGTAAGTACTACCAAGCATTCAAAGATGTAATACCAATACTCCCAAACTCTTCCAAAATAATTGAATAAGAAGGAACGCTACCAAACTCATTCTATGAAGCCAATATTACCCTAATACCAAAGCCAGGTTAAAAAAATGAAAATTACAGACCCATTTCCCTAGTGAATATGGATGTAAAAATCCTCAACAAAATACTTGCTGATTGAATCCAACAATGCATTAAAAGAATTAATCATCATGATCAAGTGGGTTTTATACCAGGCACACAAGGGTGGTTCAACACAAGAAAATCCATCAGTATAATATATTACATTAATAAATCAAAGAAGAAAAATCACATGATCATCTCAATTGATGCAGAAAAGGCATTTGGTAAGACACAGCATCCTTTCTTGATGAAAATATTATAAAAGATAGAAATTGAAGGAAACTTTCTCAACGTGATAAAGGACACACATAAGAAAAACCCACAGCTAGCATTGTATTCAGTGGTAAAAGACTGAAAGCTTTGCTATTGAGATCAGGTGCCCAGTCTCACCACTGTTGTTCAATATAGTGCTAGAGGTTCTAGCTAGAGCAATCAGGCAAGAAAAAGAAATAAAAGGCATCCAAATTGGAAAGGAAGAAATAAAGCTTTTGCTATTTGCATATGATATGATCCTATATCTAGAAAGTCCTGAAAAATCTACAACAAAGCTGCTAGAGCTAATAAACTATTTCAGTAGAGTGTCAGGATAAAAGATCAATATGCAAAAATCAGTGGTGTTTCTATATGCAAGTAATGAGCATCTAAGGAAGAAGTCAAGGGAAAAATTTCATTTACATTAGTGACTGAAAGAATCAAATATTTAGGACTAACTTAGCCAAGGATGTAAAGCAATTATACTCAGAAAACTACAATGCATTGCCAGAAGAAATTTTGAAAAGACCTAAATAATTGGAAGACCATTCCATGCTCATGGATTGGAAGACTAAATACCATTACAATGTCAATTCTACCTAAATTGATATACAGATTCAATGCAATTCTGATAAAAATTCCATCAGCACTTTTTAAATGGACAACACAATTATCAAACTTATTTGGAAGGATAAGGGGGCCTCAAATAGCCAGAAACATATTAAAAAGGAAAAGTGAAGTTGGAGGACTCTCACTTCCAGTCTTTAAATCATATTATCTATCTACACTTGTAAAAACAGCATGGTACTGGCATAAAGATAGACACATAGACAAATGGAACTGAATTGATGGTTCAGAAACAGACCCTTGCATTTAGGGTCAAGTGATTTTTGATAAGCCTGTTAAATCCACCCCATTGGGTAAGAACAGTATATACAACAAATGGTGCTGCGAGAACTGGATATCCATAGCCAAAAGAAAAGAGGACCCCTATCTGACACCTTATATAAAAATTAACTCAAAAAGGATCAAAGACCTAAATATAAAGGCTAGAACCATAAAGTTCTTAGAAGAAAATGTAGGAAAACATCCTGAAGACCTGGTTGTAGGTGGTAGATTCTTAAACCTGGCACTGAAAACACAAGCAATGAAAGAAAATATGGATAAACTTAAACATATCTGTGATTCAAAGGACCGCATCAAGGTGAAAAGGTAGCCCACTCAATGGGAGAAAATATTTGGAAAATACATATCTGATAAGGGTTTGATTTCCATTCTATATAAAGATATCATATAATTGAACAATAAAAGAGCAAGCAGTCCAATTTAAAAATGGGCAAAAGACTTAAATAGACATTTCTCCAAAGAAGCAATACAAATGGCCAAAAAGCACATGAAAAATTGTTCAATATCACTAGCAATTAGGGAAATGCAAATCAAAACAATGAGATAACATCTCACACTGCATAGAGTGCCCATTATTTTTTAAAAAAACAACAGAAAACAATGAGTGCTGGAGAGATGTGGAGAAATAGGAACATCAACCAATGAATGCATAAGCAAAATGTGCTATATACATACGATGGGAAACTATGCTGAAGTAAAAAGAAGTGAAATTAGGACACATATGATAACATGGATGAATCCAGAAGACAGTATGCTAAGTGAAATAAGCCAGACGCAAAAGGACACATATTGCCTGGTCTCACTAACATGAACTAAATACGAAGTATAAACATATGGAGTTAAAACCTAGAGGATAGGCTATTAGGAGATAAGACAAAGGCTGTGAAGGAGTACTGATGCTTAATGTATGAACAAGTTTTATTTAACTTGACTGTAAATGTGTAGAAATGGATGGAGTTGATGGTAGCACATTATAGTGAGTAGCAGGTTTATAAATGGAATTGTGGCTGAAAAGGGTAGTCTAGGGATGTAAATGCCAACTGAAAGAAAGCTAGAGAATAATGTAGGGGCTGAATAACACAGTGAACCCAGGGTAAGAATTGTGGTTAATAGTACAAATGCAAGAATGTCCTTCTGTGAACTAGAACAGATGTACATCACTATTGCAGGGGGGATGGAAATGTGAAGAAGCATGGGAAAAATAAATTAATGTAACTTGTGTACTATAGTTAATAGCAATACTGTAATAGTCCTGCATAAGTGCCAAAGATGTACAGTGTTAATGATAGAGGGGGGGTAGCAGTTTGATATGGTCATGAATTCCAAAAATAGATATTGGATTATGTTTGTAATCTGGTCTGTACCTGGGCATGATTAAGTTATGATTAGGGCTTTGATTGGGCCACATCATTAGGGCATTGATTCCCCACCTCTTGGTGGGTGGGGACTCACAGATAAAAGGCATGGCCAAAGACAGAGTTGAGGGTGTTTGATGTTGGAGTTTTGATGCTGGAGTTTGATGCTGAAGCCTTAAGCTGGAGCCCTGGGAAATAAGCTCACAGAGGAAAAAGAAGCAAGCCCCAGAAGAGAGGAACCCTGAGCCCAGGAAGAAGCAAGACCCTGGAAGGGAGGAACCCAGGAAGCCTGAACCCTCACAGATGTTGGCAGCCATCTTGCTCCAACATGTGAAAATAGACTTTGGTGAGGGAAATAACTTATGCTTATGGCCTGGTATCTGTAAGCTCCTACCCTAAATAAATACCTTTTATAAAAACCAACCAATTTCTGGTATGTTGCATCAGCACCCCTTTGACTGACTAATACAGGAGGTATGGGAAAAAGTATGCCAAATGTATGCTATGGACCATAGTTAGTGATAATAGTCGATGATTTTATCTCATAATCTATAACAAATGTTCCACAACAGTGTAGTGTGTTGGTGAAGGGTTGTATGGGAATTCTACACATGTGCATGATTGTTTTGTTAAGTTCACAACTTCTGTAATAAAATACATATATTTTTTTTAAAGTAATTTTAAAAAAAGAAATGGTCTAAATGTTTTCCATTGTGGTTGTACCACTTTACATTTCTGTCAGCCATGCATGGCAGTTCTAGTTACTCAACATTCTCACTAACGCTTGGAATTATCAGTCTTCCATTTTAGCCAATCCAATGGGCATCTCATTGTGATTTATAATTTGATTTTTCCCTGATGACTGATGATGTTGAGTCTGATCTCTATGGATTTTCCTATTTTGCACATTTCAGATAGATATAATTATACAACATGTGGTCTTCTGTTGTGTGGCTTCTTTCACTTAGCATAGTGTTTTCAAGGTTCATTCATGTTGTACATGAATCAGTACCTCATTCTTTTTTGTTTTAATAGTTAAGCTTCTTTTTTTAACATGTTACAAAAGGTATTTATTCAGAACTATCAAAGCCCATGTCATCATCCAATTCATCAGATTCTTCTTTCTTTGCTCCTACTTTATTCTGGGGCAGCAGTAGTGGAGGAGGCAGGGCCTCCCTAGGTACAGCACCTGCTGCTGGGGCAGGTCCACCAGCGCCTACATTGCAGATGAGGCTGCCGATATTGATCTTGGCCAGGGCCTTTGCAAACAAACCTGCTGGGAAGGTTTAACATTTATACCAGGTGCTTTAATGAGGACATTCGTCTTATTTTCCATGATGGTGACCTCATCTTCATGAAGGATGAGCCCAAGTAGATGTAGATGAGCTTGGAGATGGGGCCTTGGTACAGGTCAGTGCTGGGTAGACATCTGCTGGGCATGGTGCTAGTCACAGGATAAAGTGAGACCCTCACCCCAATGCAAGTACCTTAGCAGCAGCTAAATGGATGAATAATATCCCATTGTATGGGTGCACCATATTTTGTTTATCCACTCATTCAGTTCATGGGTTATTTCCACCTTTTCGCTCTTATGAATAATGCTGCTGTGAGCATTCACTTACAAACTTTCATCAGAACACTTTTTTTCACTTCTCTTGGGTATGTACCTAGAAATGGAATTTCTGGGTCGTGTTGTAACTCTACTTTTTACTTTTTGAGGAATTTCCAAGCTGTCTTTCAAAGTAGTTGCTCCACTTTACATTCCCACCAGCAGCATACGAGGGTTCTGATTTCTCCATATCCTCACTAACACTTTTTATTGTCACATTATTTCTTCTTATTATTATTATTATTATAGCCATCCTAGTGGGTGTGAAATGCTATCTCATTGTGATTTTGATTCACATTTTCCTAATGGCTGAGCATCGCTTTATGTACCTATTGGCATTTGTATATCTTCTATGGAGAAATGGAGAAATGTCTATTCAAATCATTTGCCCATTTTTAAATTGGGTTATTGATCTTTTTATTGTTGGGTTGTAAGAGTTCTTTTTTGTATTCTGTATATTATACTCTTATCAGATATGATTTGCAAACATTTTCTCCAATTTTGTGGGTTGTCTTTTCACTTGATTGGTAGTGACCTTGGAAACACAAATATTTTCAGTTTTGAAGTTCAACTTATTTTTTCTTTATTTGCTTGTGGTTTTGATATCGTCCCTAAGAAACCATTGCCTAATCCAAGGTCACAAAGTTTTATACCCATGTTGTCTTTTAAGAGATTTATAGTTTTAGCTCTTTCATTTAGGTCTTTGATCCATTTATATATGATGAGAGGTAGGTGTTCAGTGTCATTCTTTTGCAGGTGGATATTCAGTTTTTCCAATACCATTTGTTAAGAAGACTAACCTTTTTCCCATCAAATGGTTTTGGTACCCTCATCAAGAATAATTTGAACATTTAGTATGGATTTCTTGAAATTGGTCATTTGTTTCCTTTTTTGATCCAAAATAGTTAGAAATTATCTACTTTGTTGACTTTTTATGAAACCGCTGTTGCTTGGATTGAATTTCTCTATTTTTGTCTGTTTTCAATTTCACTGATTTCTGCTTATGATTTTATTATTTCTTTCCCCCTACTAGTGATGAGTTTAATTTGCTCTTTCTCTCTCTTACTAAGGTATAAAGAAAGCTTAGGTCATTTATTTTAGATCTTTCTTCTTTCCTATTATAAGCACATAAAGCTATACATTTCCCTCTAAGCTTTTCTTTAAATGTATCCTACAAATTTTGATATATTGTGCTTTTATTTTCATTCAATTAAAAAGATTTTAAGTTTTTCTTGTGATTTCTTCTTTGACCAGTGTGTTATTTAGAAGCAAGTTGTTTAATTTCCGAAGTTTGGTTTTTCTACATATTTGCTGATTTCTAATTTAATTCTATTGTGGTTAAAGAACATAATCTATTAGATTTCATTCTTTTGAAATCTAAACTTTTCTGAGGTCCATCCTACAGTCTGTCTTTGTTAATATTCCATGTACACTTGAAAGAGATTTGTATTTTGCAGTTTTAGGTTATAGCATTCTATAAATATTAAGGTGGTTGATAATGTCAGTCAGATCTTCTGTCCTTTACTAATTTTATTATTTTATTAATTTCTTTTATTTCTATGGTTCTATCATTTATTGAGAAGCATTGTGTTAAAATCTCCAGCCATGACTGGAAATTAATAACCAGCTTATTAAAAAGTTCCAAATTTTAAAACCAATTCTGCCCTCAAACAGAACTTTTACATCTAGAAAATTCACTTGGAAATCTAGTGATTTTTGTGTTGAAATCAAAAGAATCACTTTTACTTAATCTTTAATATTTACTTAGTTCATAAATTTGACAAATTAAGTGATAACTCTCCTTAACACAGTTTGAGGTAAGGGCAAAGATTTAAAGTTTCATGGAACCTAATATCCTTTTAGGGGCATTCAACTCATCCTATAGTGAACAGGCTAGCCTGATGGCCAGATTCTCCTCTCTATATCAGCTGGAATCTTAAATCCTATCTTTCATCTAGGGCTTAATTTTATAGAAAATACAACACACATTTCCTGGGGTATCTTTCAACTTTCTATTGATTTTTTTTTTTTTTTTGGTGGGGGTCAGGTAATGTATTCGTTTCCTATGCTGCATAACAAGTTACCACAAATTTAGTGTTTTAAATTTAGTGGCTTACAACTCTCAGGGTTTCTGTGGGTCAAGAGCCCAAACATGACTTGACTGGCTTCTCTCGTTCATGTTCTCACAAAGCTGCAAAGTGTCATCCAGCCCTGAAGTCGCATCTGAGCCTTGGGGTCGTCTTCCAAGCTCACATGGTTGTCGGCAGAATCCAGTTCTTTGTGGTTGTAGGACTGAAACCCTTCGCTCCCACAGGCCACTCTCAGGCCTTTGCTATATGTGCCTTTATAACACAAGCAGCCCACACTATGTCAGCTTCCTTCTTCAAAGGCCTCTACTGATTTTAATGGCAAAATTCTTTGACTTTTTAATCACTTAATTTGAATGGATGGAATTTCACATCCTGAGCAAAATTAAATTCTCCCCCTCCCATTCTATCTCTTAACCACCTAATTTGCATTCAGAAGACTCTTTACACCTTTGACCACCATTATGTAGTCATTTATCAACATCTTAGCCTCCTCTGTAGAGGCATCCTCCTTCTATGGTGTCTAGATTAAATCTCGGCACACTTTTTCTGTAAAAGGCCCAATAGTAAATATTTTAGGCTTTGCAGGCCACATGGTCTTTGTCACAACTACTCATCTCTGCTGTTGTATTGTGAAGGCAGCCACAGACGATATGTAAATGAATGAGCGTGGTGGTGTTCTAATGAAACTTCATTAAACGGATGGTGGGCCAGATTTGACCCATGGGCTGTATTTGCCAACCCTCCTTTTTATACTGCCTGTGAGAAAAAAGTAATTTTTACATTTTCAAATGGTTGGAAAAAGTCAAAAGAAAAATAATATCTCATGGCATGTAAAATGATCTGAAATTCAAATTTTAAAGACCATATATAAAGTTGTATTGGAAAACAGCCACCCATGCTCATTTGTTGGTAAATTGTTCATGGCTGCTTTTGTGCTACAACCACAAAATTGAGCAGCTGGGGCAGAGATTGTATGGCCCGCAAAACCTAAAACATTTACCATCTCACTCTTGACAGGAAAAGTCTGCTCAGCCCTGGTTTAGACCATCAAGTGTTAGGGTCCCTGGAGGCCCACTCCTACTCCCTCTTCTCCTCTCACTCTGTCCTCTTTCCCTAGGCATGACTTCAGGTACCCACTGGCCCACCAACAGTGATTCACATATTTTTACCTGCAACGCAGACATGTCCTCCAGACCTGTGTATCCACTACCTACTTGACAACGTCTACTTGGAGGTCTCAAAGGTACCTCCCAAGGGCACATATCCGAAATGAGTTACTGCTCTTTCCCTTCAGATCTGATGCTCTTCCACTGTTCCCTGTCTTGGTGAATAGCTCCACATCCCTCCGGTTACTCAAGCCAAAATGAGTTGTCATCCTCGATTCTCTCCTCCCTTTACCCCTCCCTCCATATCTAATCCAGCGCCGAGTCTTGTCAAACGATGAGCTTAGATTTCCAAAATCCATCTAGTGAAGTCCCCAAGGACTGAAATCGTTAACTAGGTTTGACCTGGCCCTCAAGTCCAGCCTCATCTTGCACCATGCACCCTCTTTCTCTCTGCTTTTACTTACACTGGCCTCACTTTAATTTTTCAGACAGGCTTTTCTCCTCCTTGCTATGGGGCATTTCATACATGTTCTCTTTGTATGAACATGCTTCCTCTCTGCAGTATTTGGAACAAGTAATATTAGCTGCTGCAACAAACATGTCAATGATTTAACACAATAAAAGTTTATTTCTTGCTCTTACAAAGTCCAGTGTGGATATCCTGGTTGTCAGGTAGCCATCCACGCGATCATTCAGAGACCCAGGCCCCCTTTGGCTTGTGGCTCTGGCATCCACAGGATCTTTGAGTACCTTACTGAATCGGAAGCATCTGGTGGTTAGACGGCTGGGTGAGGGGAAGGTGGTGAAGAAGTGGAGGCTCACACAGGAGGTTTGGAATGGCCTATGCCTGGAAGTGGCAGTTATCACTTCCACCCGTGCTGCGTTGGCTGGAACTGAGTCATCTGACCATACCTAGCTGTTAGAGAATCGAGGAGCTATAGACTAGCTGTGTGCCTAGAAAGTAGAGGAAATGGTTTGGATGAACACATAGCTGTCTCTGCCACACACTCCATCCCCCACTGCCTTCTCTAATTCCTTCTACCCCTCGTGCAGACCTCAGGGACACATACCTCCCTTCCTCCCTCACTAGGTCTAATCACCCTCATACTTCAGGTACCTTTCTTTTGTGGCACCCAGCACTATTGTAAATCTCCTTTCCTTTGGGTTACTATTCCTTCAAGGCACATTTCTCACTCGGCAGTGCTCTTTGAGAGTAGGAATCTTGTCTGTTTTGCTCTTTCCCAACTCAGTGCTTGGCACATTGTAGGCATTTAGTAAATATCTGTTGATCAAATGAACAAAAATGAGAGAGTATGAATAATTGCCCAGTGGAAATCTAGTGCTACCCACAGGGCTCCAGGGGAAGCCAAACTAAAGTGCACAGCCTCTTCCAGCCACTGACCTGGGAGCCTTCCACGGGCCTGCGCCTGACCCAGCGCCTCCCAGCCTGTCCAGGGGTCTGCAGGACCTCTGCACCACTTCCGGTTCCTCAGAGGGCACTGGTACTGTTCCCTGCTAACACTCTCCCCGAGAGGCCCCAGGTGTCCCAGCTGCCCTGCTCAGTAAGGACCCTGTGGGGGTGCAGGCCGGCTCACTCCTGGCTCTGCCATATCCCCCTATTCCTCCCCAGATCGGGGTCCAGGACAAGCCTCAGGGAAGGGGACCATCAGGAGTGCTGTTGACAGACTGACAGGGTGTGTGGAGGTTTGAATTGAGGAAGGTGAAGCGTCAAACAAATTGTATCCTGAAGTCAAAGTCAGTGCCTCACCAGATGTCCAGACTCCTTGTGAGACAAGTGCTATACAAGTGTTTGTTCTTATTTTGTCACCAGCATCCCCAGTACTTGGTGGAGGCGCCATATCCAGTGTGGAGAAGGGAACAGAATTCTTAACTCTCAAACATGAAACAGTGATGCCAGAATTTCAGACAGGAAGGGCAGGGTTCTCCTGGGTGTGAGCGGCAGGGGCAGGGCACTGCGCAGCAGGGAGCCCCATCCACAGCTGCAGCTCTTCCCCACCCCCAGTCCTAGCAAGTATTAATATCATAGCCCTGCAGGGTGGGGCCGGAAGCTCCCGGCCAGGGGCAAGGTCTCTGACTGGTCTCCCCTGCATGGTTGCAGATCGCCAAGGAGGATGCTGTACTGCCGGTAGCTCTCTTCCCGTCGCTCTGTGAGCTCATCTTTCATAACAACCCTCTGGTGGCCCATACTCGAGGTATGGTGCCACGAACCTTGCCCCACCCACCCCAGTGCCCAAGGGGCATCGTGGGCACCCCTAGCCCCACCTCATGGATGCCAAGCCCTGGGATCTTTTCTGCCTTGGGGGTGGAGGAGGTGCACAGTGCATCAGGAGTGGAGAAAACAACAGACACGTCCTCGGCACCAGCTCATGCATTCAGCAACCCTGTCGGGCAGGCATTATTGTCCTCATTTTACAGCGGAGGAAACAGGGAGGTTCATGATCGGCCCAAGGTCACACACAACAAGAAAGAGGCAGAGCTGGGAATGAAAAACAGGCTTACCTAGATCCTGTACAAGCTCTTTAAGCTGGGCTCTGCCCTCTGGAGCTGATCTGTTAGGACCTCTTCCTCCGCTTCCCAGCTGGGGAGGAGCACGGGCCCAGCTGCAGGTCCTTCCCCTCCCAGAGCAGGGGAGCTTCCTAGCCCAGCTGTAGCAGCTGGAGGCAGCTGGGGGCCCTGGACTGCACAGGTGGAGTGGCAATCCCCGCTCCACAGCATCTTTGCTGCCTTGGGCAAATGCCTTACTTCTCTGTGCCTCAGTTTCCTCACCTGTCCAATGGAGATATTATAGGGTTGATGTGAGGATGAAATACCTTACACCGACGCATGTAAAGCAGGATGAACTGTGTGCAGCACGCGATAAGCCCCAGTAAATGGTGGCTAATATTAATCTTGCCATTTTCCCATCATGGCACCAGGTGTCCCTCCACTGCTAAAAAGCTTCCTCCAGGAGCGACTGGGGATCCACTTAATTCGAAAGAAAATAGTAAAGGCTAAGCATCCACATATTTTGATGCCTCGAAAGGACTCGCGGAAGGTAAGGCTTCCAAGCACAGGGCCCCCATCCCAGGGGAGCGGAGCCTCTAAATGGGAGCAGACTGCCCCGAAGGCAGGGCTCCTGATTCCACAGGGCCCGAACCTCCACGAGGCTCAGTCGTCGTCTCCTTTCCTTGCTCTGCTAAATCCAGATACACCAGGAGGGACAAGAGAGGCCCAAGGAGTCAGAGTAGGGAACAGCCTAGGGGGTCACTGAGTCTGACCCCCTATTTTTACAGAAAAACTGAGGCCCAGAGAAGGAGCTGTGGAGAACTGGGCGGAGCCCCAGCCTTGAAGTCAGAAGACCCAGGTATGAGCCTGGCTGCCTCACTTCCCACAGCTGCCTGACCTCGGGCAGGAGTCTCACCTCTCTGAGCTTCAGTTTTCTCACTCTAAAACCTCTCAGAGCTGCTGAGAGCACTGGATGAAACAACAGATATGAAAGTATGCTCTAAACTCCACAGCCCATACAGCGCAAGTTATAATCATCAGTGGTAATCACCGATGGCTGTGTTAGGACTCGAATACAGGTCTCCTGCCCGAGCCTTAAGGCAGTGTGTCCTTATGCTGAGAGCAAATCTGCTTCCTCTTTAACTTTTCCAGCCAGTGGTCTTAGACTGGCCTTTCGGGATGCCATAAAAGTAAATCAAATCATTTTACTGGAAAAATCAGATATTTCTATGAAATTCTCCTCCCTTCCTAACTGGGTGCTACTGACCCAGAAGTTAAACACTGTTCTTCCCTCGCCACTCCCTCTCAGCCTGCTTCCATTCAGCCAAGCTCTCCTCTTGAGCTCTCAGAGGACCAGAGCAAGCAATTTAAAGCAGAAATGGGCAGAAACTCAAAGGGTTTCCATCATCTCCCCCCTTCTCTGGCACCTCCTCAAAGGATCCCACTCCCTCCTTCCCATCAGCCAGGTGGGGAAGAGGCAGATTCGGAGTGAGCCGGATGCCGAGTCTGTCCTCCTCTCACCCCCTCTCTCAAGCCCCCTTCCTCGTATTCTGCTGAGCACTGGCAAATAGACCCTCTCCTAATCCTCCCAACACGGAGAGGTAGGTATCGTACAGATAGGGAAACAGGTTCGGAGAGGTGAACTGACTTGTCTGAAGTTAGTACTGATGGGGAGCAGATATGACTCAAGCAGTTGGGCTCCTACCTCCCACATGGGAAGTCCTGAATTCAGTTCCTGGTGCCTCCTGAAAAAATTAAAATGAGCAACAAGCAAAACAAATGAAAAAAACCAACTCAAGGAAGCTGATGTGGCTCAGTGACTGAGCACCAGCTTCCCACATATGAGGTCCCAGGTTCAATCCCTGACCCCTAGCACATTAAAAAAAAAAAAAAAAAAAAAAGCACTGAGGTCCAAGGTGCCCCTCTAGAGTTCTGACTAATGGAGGATAGGCACAAATGCCAGTAGCAAAATGAGAGAGAAAACAGTCCTTCGTTAATCTGTGCGGACATCCTCTAACCCCCGGTGCAGGGAAGACCAGAGACTGTGGCTCAGGCCCGAAGCCAGACTGGGGTGCCTCCCTACCACAAGCTAGCACTGGGGTGGTAGAGAAGAGGCTGGATGTGCAGACCCCTGGGCCTCCTCCTCAATCAGTTATCTGGATGAAGGGGCAGGCCCTCCCTTTATACCTAGGTGTGCGCAGATCAGGGAAATGCAGACCCTGCCCAAGCAGGCCCCGGCCCCACCTGGTGGGTAACCAGGAAGCTGGGCAAGCCCTTTGCTTCTGAGAATGCAAACGGAAGCTAGCACAGCCTGCTTTGGATTCCCAGCAGCCAGCCCTCCAGTGAAACAGGCCCAGTGCCCATCAACCTCTGACCAATTAGACTATCTACTCTTCCCTTGGTAAGGGGCTGGGAAAGTAGCAGTAGGACAGAGGAAGATCAGAGTTCCTCCATCACTCCTCCATCTCGGAAGGAGGCACCAACAGGCAGTCCCAGGACTGGGAGCGGGAGGGGTCCCTGTTGCCCTTCCCCACAGCTGGTAAGAGATGGCATCTGGTGTCTTGGACAGAAGCATGGTGCCACCTGTTGCCCTAGGCCTGAATTCTAAGACAGAGTCCCTCAGACTTCAAGTCTAAACACTGAGGCTTTACATATTTTCCAAAAGGAGATGTTTTCCTAAATAGAAACTGGCTTTATAAGACAGTCATCCTTCACACTCCTGCGTGTGTTGAGTACGTTTGCGGTCTAAGCAGGACAAGGACTATCCCCCTGTTAAATGCTGAGGAAATGGCAGCTCGGAGGGGTGGAACTCTATTCCAGCCCCTGTTTTTCTAACTACAGAACTTGGGGTCTTTCCACTGCACTACCCAGCCTGTAAAAGTAGACCAAACACCTTTGCTCAAGACTCGGAAACAATCCGCTGTGTAAACTGGTGGAGGGGGGCAGGAATAAGCCCAGCCGAGGGGAAGTGAGTACGTGGACGCCCGGCTCAGCAGCCACCCTCCCGGCAGCTGAGGCAAGGAAGGCTTTCGCTAATTACAGGAAGCCGAGCAGCTCAGCAGGAAAGAAGGGATTTCCTTGGCCCTGCACTCTGCTGCTCTCCAGAAGACGCAGGCATGTCCCCTACACCCCATGCCAGGTGTCCCCCAGGAAATTCAAGGGCCGTCTGTTAAACCATGGCTGGAGGAGGGAGGTGACCAAAGGCCAGAGCCATGTGGTCAGGGAGGCGGAATGAGACCTGGAGCCGAGGACTGGCATCGGATCGCCTGGGCTCTGCTGCTGAGTAACACTGTGACCTTGGACAAGTCATTCTGCCTCTTTGAGCCCCAGTTTCCTCATCTATAACATGAGGCTAATTATTCACTGGGTAGTTTTGAGGTGTGAATAAAACAACATACCTCATGGACAGGGCATGTCGTAGATGCTCCAGAGCGTGCTCCCCGTCCCAGCCCCCTGTGGATCCTCGGCCGTCCTCTGGCCCCTGTACCTTGTGGCCTTAGGGGGTGAGGTCCAGGGGGAGGGACTCTTGATTAGGGAGAAAATCCAGCCCAGCCTTCTCCCATGACAGGTGAAAACCCACATTCCAAAGGTGCCGAAGCAGCCCCTGACGCTCCGTTACCCATCCGGGAACACAGTCAAGTCTCCTTCAAAGAATGTGCTGGAGCCAGAAGCAGAGCCAGCTGTGAAGCTACCCACTGCCAAAAGCTCTTCCCTGGATATAGAGGGCATTGAGGGCCTCAGCCTGCCCCATCGTGCCTTCGTGCCCCTGCCTCCCATCTGCTCTGACTCCACCGTGCACAGTGAAGACACCATGTCCCGCCCGAGTGACACAGCTGGTCACCTTAGCCCGGAGCACCTGTCAGATGAGGACACCAAGAGCACAGAGTCCGTCTTCTTAACCCAGGTGCCTGGATCCACCCTCCCCTGCCCTTTTCTTTCCAGCTCCCACAGGTTCCTGGGCAACCTTTTGCTGGCTGAACTGCTATGGGTGGCTGGACGCAAGCACAGGGCAGGTCTAGAAACCAGACCTGCAGCCCTTTCTAGCAGATCCACTGATCCAAGGCTACTAGCGGGACACATGTGGGGACAAGTCCTGGTTCCATGACACAGACAACGTCTGGGGTCTGACTGAGGGCAGTTTGCCAGGAGGGCTTGCTGGTGCTTCTGCTCATTTGCTGGAGGTCACCTCACTTCTGGTGTCACCTCGGGATCTTGGTAACACAGTGGATCAGATGCAGGGCCTCCCCTCCAGGGGCCATTCTCACGGGGGAGATGGGCACGAACACCACACAGAATCAGTGCTGAGACCAAAGGAAACCCAGGGCCATGGAGCCAAGGGGAAAGAGGGATGCCCCTACCCAGACCAGGAGGGATTTCTGGCTCAATGAGCTCAGCTCAAATGAGCTGAACTTTGCAAGCTGAACAAGAGTTAACAAGGTGCAGATGTGGGCAACAAGGGCATTCGGGGCAGAGGGAACAGCATGAACATCGGGGACGCAGATGGGAAATTAAAATTGTCTGTGCAGGAACCACAAATGGGTCAGTGTCAGTGGAGCACAGAGAGCTGCATAGGGAAAGGGGGATATAAGGCCGGAAGACTTGACAGGGATACTCTGAAAGTTGTTATCATGCCATCTCCCTAACTGATCTCCCTGCCTCCAGTCTTGCCCATCTAGTCTGAACACTGCCAGATCTTTCCAAGATGTACATCTGCCCATACATTTGTGTCTAACTCTCTTTCTATCCACCCATCTCTTTATTTCACAAATGATTTATAGTGACATGTAAAATATAAATTCAGACAGTATAAAAATATCTGCATGAACTATTTTAGAATCTTTTTGGAACAAAACCATGTCTCTAGGGGAAAAAATCTTGCTTTATTTCTTTTACTTGCCTCGTTGCCAGGCTAGAACCCTACAGTACAGTGTTGACTAGAAATGGTAAGATGTTCGTTATGGGTTTTACATAGATACCCTTTATCAAGCTGAGGGAGTTTCCTTCTAGTTCTAGCTTTTCAAAAGTGTTTTATCATGAAATGGTGTTGGATTGTATCTATTGAGAAAATCATATGATTTTTCTCCTCTATTTTATTGCTATTAGTATATTAGATTAATTGATTTTCAGATGTTAAACCAACTTTGCATTCCTGCAATAAATGCCATTTGGTCATGATGTATAATCCTTTTTATATGTTGCTGCGTTCAGTTTGCTAGTATTTTGTTGAGGGTTTTTGCATCTGTAGTTTTCCTTTCTTGTGATGTCTTTCCCCGGTTTTGGTATCAGGGTAATACTAACCTCCTGGAATACTTTCCTCATAGAGAGGGAAGTGTTCCCTCTTCTTCTAAATTTTGGAAGTGATTGTGATGAATTGGTATTAATTCTTCTTTAAATGCTTTGTAGAATTAACCAGTGAAGCCCTCTGGCCCTGGGCTTTTCTTTGTGTGCAGTTTCAAAATTACTAATTCAATGTCTTTATGTGTTATAGTTCTGTTAAGATTTTCTATTCAACCAAAAGTTTTAATAAAAGATATAACTAAATGCCTACATAAAATAACAGGTTTCATAAGGATGTGTCTTATAAAACCTTTAGGATGGGCAAAAAAAAAGTGAACTTGAGCCAGTTTATTCATCTCAAAACTCCTCCATGGCTTGTCATCTCAGTGAGGGTAAAGAAAATACAAACAAGCAAACAAGAAAAAACCCTTCAGTTTGACATGTGAAGGTGCTTTACTAATCTGGGCCCTGCTTATCACTCCAGCTACACTGATTTTTAGTTCCCCCAAATGCACCTTGCTGCGCCTGAGGACAGCTCTCCTGGAAGTCTCCCCGTCCCCAGGCTGGGTTAAGGGCTTCCCCTGAGCTCACCAAGGCCCCTGCGTTCCTTGCTGTGGTGGCACTTATCGCGGTGTCTGGTCCTAGTCTTTTCCTTTCCGCCCCCTCCCAGCCCCACCTGAAGTCCCGAGAGGAGCGCCTCTCCTCAGCGCTCAGCACGGGGACAGGCATGGAGCTGCTGCTCGACAGTTACGGGAATGGATTCGTGTGTGTTTCCTCCCGTCACAGGTGAGTGGGCTGCCTTCCTCCGTTTTCCAGAGGAATGAATCCGAGGTGGAAAAAGACCAAAGGAAACCATCAGCAACGTTCAGAGAAGTGAAGAGGGCGCGGAGGAAGCTCCCATCTGCCTCCCTCCCTGACAAGTACCACGGCTATGAGGAGCTGCTCTCCGCTAAGCCTGATCCAGACTTCACCGAGCCCAAGGGTATGTGAGAAGGCTGGCTCCAGGCAAGGGTTCTTCACAGCCCGGAGCAAGCCAGGGCCAAGCCAAGGCTGCAGCCAGGCCAGCTCTTCCCAGGCAGGGTGCTGTCAAAGGGTGCCTCTTAGGGTATCCTGAAGCCCTTCCTACGGAGAGCCCCTCTCCTGGCCTGAGCCTTCACTGGCTTTTGGGGAGACACAGCTTATTCAGATTCCAGCAGGTCTGGGTCCAGCTGCTCTTGTTGAGAGGGTCTCTCCTTAGGAAGGGTTTGATGGACAAACATCCAGATGGACCAGATTCCCGAGCTCCTTCCCCGCCCAGTTAAGCCCCAGATTGAACACTAAAACCCTCCCTATGGGTTTTGAGGCGAGGGAGAGAGCGCCCTCCCTGAGCCCCTTATTTCAGAATGATGTGCTAGCGTCACTGTCCCCAGCAGGATCCAGCTGGGCTTCCTTTCCCTGTGGTGCAAAGCCCTGGAGGTTAACCTGGTCAGGGTCAGCCCCTCGCCTGGCTCCAGTGCTAATCTGCCTCTAGGATCTATGCTGAGAGGGGACAAGTAGTCACTGAATGCAGGATGGAACTCCAGGCACTGCTCCAGAGCAGGGAGAGCTCTGACAGCAGGTTTCCTTCTTGCGCCTCTACAATCCTTTTACCCACGGCGACTCTGAGATGGGGAATAAAGAAATCAGGGGGTGCTTTGACTCACCCTAGCCCGCCTGCCCTAGGAATCCAGAAGAACGCACAGGCCCTGCAGCACATGCTGAGGCACCCACTCCTGTACCGCTCCTCCAAGCCCAAGACGGACGCTTTTCAGAAACCCTACGCCCCCAAGGAGAAACGGGTAAACATCTACCTCACCGAGTGTGTAAATGGCCCCTTAGGGGCCCCACAGGTGCCAGCGTGGCCGTCATCTCGGGACCTTCTCAGGGCCGTGCTTGTCCACTGCCCTCAAGTGTGTCCCTTCCTGTTGCTGTGAGGAGGTGAGGAGGTGAGGCCAGGAGAGTCTGAGCCTCAACCTGGGCTAACACCCTCCCTCACCTTGTCAGACCCAGAGGATCCCTCTTCCACCCCCTCGGAAGACTCGAGCCCAGCTGCTGGATGACATCCTCATTCGCATGCGGGACCCCCGGAACATTACGGAGGCTCCTCTAGGTATGGCCTGGCCCCGGGCGGCCGCAGCTGCGGGGACCCGAGATCCAGCCGTTCACCCCTCTTTGCTGGTTTGAGGCAAAGTGCTTGCATCCCGAGCAGAAAGACCCTTAGAGAGCGCCTGCCCCCTCCTTTCCGTGTGCAGAGGGAGCAACTGGGGCCCACGGTGAGGCAGGGATTCGCCTTGAGTCCCGCAGCGTGGTAAGAACCATGGCTTGAGAGGATCAAGAGGGGCTGCCAATGCCTCCGCGCTGCCCCAAGCTGGAGACGCTGTTTCCAGGCCCCCTCCCACCCACTCCCCGCGACGCCCGGGCAGGGCGGGCCCGGGGCTGTAGCCGGCCTCTCTCGCTGCAGGCGCCGTGCTGCGCCGGCGGGCCGAGCGGCGGCTGGTGACCCAGAAGCAGTACCTGGAGGCCAAGCGGCTGCTGAAGGAGTTCCGGGCGCGCTACCGGCGGCTGGTGCGCGGCTCCATGCAGGCGGTGTTCGGGCCGCCCCCGCCGGCCCCGTCCCGCCCCGCGCTGAGCCAGGGCCCGCCGAGGTTCGGCCGCTTCCTGGAGTTCATGGACGAGTTCTGCCCAGAGCCCGCGACCAGCGACTCGAAAGGCTAGGGCTGCGCACGGATCGCGCGCGCGGCCCGACCTGGCCCCTCCCGCCCCGGGGGCCCCGTGCCCCGACTGCGCCTCGGGCCGGCGGAGACCCGTGCGGCCCCCGGGGATGGCCCGGGCTCTCCTGCTGGCGGCGGGGGAGCGAGGGGCTCGCCGGGGCCTCGCCTCTCAAGGCTGGGCAGGACCGGGAGCCTGGCCCAGCAGCAATAAAGAGTGGGTGCAGAGAGCAAGTAGCCGCTTGTTCTTTCTTTGGAACCCGGGCCGGGTAACACTATAACACTGGGGGGAAATCCCGGGCCCAGGTGAGCTTCCCAAGATGCTGTGGGAAACTTGCCTTAGTCACGGATGCATGCTAGGAAGAACACGGGGGGCTGGGCGAACTGAGGAGCAGCAGCAGTTCATTTGCCCACACCTAGTAAAGGAGGAAGGGGTTTAAGCCTAAGCCCCGGGACGGTGCTTTTCCTGCTGGGCAGTTTTCCACGGGGGGTGGAGGGGCGCAGGTTGGGAATTCCCGTCTTATCAGATGGCCAGGCTACAAAGTTAGGGCAAGCGGAGAGGAGGGCTTACATGGAGTTTCCCGAAAGCCTCTAATCCAGGACATAAGCTGAATGAAGTCCTGTATGCAGGTAAGTTGAGCCCTCACTCTAAAAAGGACCCGGCAAGCTCAACTTGGGCTCACAATAAGTAAACCAGTCCTGGCCCAGGTACCCATGGAGTCGTCCCATTCTTGGTGAGTACCTAGTAGAGGGTCTTCAAGGGGTCTGGAGGTAACTGGAGCTGGACGTGAGGGATGTGCATTTGGGGTTGGAGGCTGGATATGACCTAGTCACAACTACTGCCCCAGGGCCCACTTTCCTGGGGCCCAGAGTCTGGGAAGCAGTAGCAGAGGGATCAAGGATCCCTGTGTAGCACAGGCTCCTACAACCTACAATGCAATTAAGATAATTATAGAAATGTAGTGTTGTCAGGTCTGACAGGAGCCATCTATTGAACAGGCATGGTGGAATGCTGCATTGTGGGCTGAGACTCTGAGGACACAAATATGTGCATGCAACATACTCAGCTACACAGTCTCACAAATTTACCCCACCCGTGATGAGTCTCACACATATTTACCCCACCCGTGATGATACCCAGCCACACACAACATTCACCATCACTGTCACATATACATGTCGCACATATCAAGTTACAAAGTCAGTCACAAAGAACCTTACCTAATCACACAGGCTCTTGATGATACAGGCAATACACTGCTACACCCCATAGCGGTCCTGTGCAGGGCCCAGCAGGTTGCTGACTCACCAGCTTGAATCCCAAAACCACTCTTCCCCAAACGTTAGGAAGGAGAATGCACCCCAATATTCATACTGTAAACCTATCTGGGTTCCAGTTCTGGAAAACCATCTGGACTGCTGGGAACATCCCTATCCCAACTTCAAGGCAGGAAAGGAAGGCCTTGCAATCTCCCCAGTAGATCACTCAGCTCCTGCTTGCATATCTAGAGATAGGGGGCTCATTCCCTCCAATGGCTGACCCTTCATTTGTTGAAAGTGACTGGACAGTTCTGGCCATTGAGCTAAGCTGTCTGCCCAAGTCTCCCAGTGATCTTAGCTCTGCCTTTTGAGCCAAGAGTATATCTGCCCTCTCTGCCCAGCCAGACCAACCCTTCATCAATGTGAGAACATCCTGAAGAAGCTATACTTCTCCAGACCAAATATTCCTTTCTGTTATCCCACAGAGGACATCATCTGAACTGGTAGTCTTTCCTAGACTTGTTTTTTTCTCTACATATACCTAGACACAGTATTCCAGCTGTGTGCAATGCAGTGGGATTATACACTTCCTTCTCTGAATGCGTTTTTTTAATTCCACCTAACATTTTGCCCTTTGTTCATTCTTAAAACCCACGGCATTACCCCCTTTGGCTTTGAGCCCTTATCACACAGATGACTAATATGAGAGCGTGTTTTTTCCCTCTTTTATACTTAAAATTGGCCTTTGGTATGTAATACAGGATTTTTTTACATTCCATAATCATAGTCCCAACCCAGAGTTCTAGGCTGCCAGGATCATTCTGAATTTCTGATCTGATTAGCTTTCCCATCTTGGAGGCTCTTTGTAGAGAGTAAGTGTAAAGAGTACAGCTTCCTTTTCCCTCACATATCACCAAATACTGTCAATGTAGAATTCCTAGGGAGGAAGCGCTATGGGCTACCCAGTAACTCTGCTTCTGTTCTAGAAAGAGCTAGGTAAGACCACATGGGAGCTAATGTTTCTTACTCATCCTTTGAGCCTCAAAGTGTGTCCTTGAATTCTCCTCTCAAGCTGAATTGGGCTCTCCTTCTCTGACCCTAGATGACTTCTTTGAACTTATCACATTGCCTTGTATCAGGAATTGATTATACCACTGGTGCTCATCCCAGGGCCTGGGTCCAGAGATGTCTGTTAAGACCAAGGGAATGATTACTGAGGAATGGGAAATGGCTCATGCCAGCTGTCTTAACGGCATTATACGCATTGTACACAGCTATGGCTAGGGAAGCTAGAAGCCAGTGCTGTGCATGTTCCCACAAGCACTGCATGGGTGTTTAAAGGTAACTGCTCCAGGAGCAACAAATCCCGGAGGGCTCCTCATTCCTTTAAAACATCAAGAAAAAACCAGCACCCCAAGGTAACCAGCCTGCTTGCTATTAGTATGCTGAGGCAGGGTATCAACTGTCCATCCACCCTGCCATACAGGTGAATTACTGCATCTTTGGAGGCTGTTCCATCATTTACCAATTGTGTTTATTTTTTTTCTATCTCAAGAGCAATCTGGACTTAAGTCCATTACAAGGGTTTAATTTTTAACACTATCTCTAATTTGCTATATAATATCGGGACAGTCATTTAATCTTATCCATAGTTATCAATGGGGTTTTCCGTCTCTATGGGCCCGTCTGGTGTTAAAAATACACTACAGCATTCCAGAGTTAAGCAAGTTCCAATTTCTTGGTGTTCTGAGTTTTAAAGATACATGACCTAGTCTCAGTGAGAGAAGCCTCAGACTAGGTATGTCAAATGAATGAATGGGAACTCATAACTAATCAGGGAGGTCTTCTAGGTGGCAGATACTCTCCCTGTTGCCAGCATCATCACTTACTATCCCCAGCACATCTGATCTGCCACTAGATGCTTCATCCCCTCTGGGCTGGCTCTCACCCAGAGCCCTACTTTGTTCCCCATAGACAGGTGGGTGGGAAGCTAGCAGCCACCTTCTTTTCTCAGCCTTCTCAAATCTTCTAATAAGAGCAAACCAGAAGAAGCTTCCTCCCAACCTCTGATTCTCCAAGTTTAGATGAGCCCAAATTGTTTTTCTAGTCATTTATCCAAAATGCCAATTAATACTTTGGGACAGTCAGGTGTGGCCAAAGGAAAGATAAATGCTTTGGGTGCAGATTGTGTCCCCACATTTCATGCTGCCTCAGAATACCTCCCACCCCTATAGTAGGTAGGGGGGTAAGACAGATTCAGGTCTCTAGCCCTGCCAGATCTAGTCTGGAAGGAGGGAATCCGACCCAGAAAGCAACTGGAACCACACAATTAGCCAAGGTTGCCACCACACTGAGGTTGGTTTGAGCCAGTTTCAGAAAAAAAGCAATTAGTGGCTTTGGACACAGAGAACCCAGTTTCCAGACTATGAATAACTCTTGGGGCCAGAGAGCTCACTCACCATACCAGGCTATAAAGGAACTAATGAGTGTTAGTTCAATCAAGTTCAATCAGAACAATCAAGTTCTGTTCTCATATCTCCAACTAGCCCTACTGCTTACTGCAAATTATTTTAACCACCCTCCTTTTGAAGGGGTTGCACCTGATGATTTCAAAGATCCCTCAAGTGCTGGTTTACCATGTATGGCATGGACTCTTAAAACAGTTTTTCACATTGGTTTTCCAAGTTTAGATGGAACAGAGATATACTTGTTCTCTGCTGGATAAGAAAGTGACGCCAAGGGGATTTTGACAAATTCCTGAGCAATGGTTCCCTAAAAAGGGTATTGAAAATGAAAAATGTTCTGAGCACAGCCCCAGTGTGCAAGGGCAATGTCATCCTGTACACCCAAACGCTCTCTTGGTGTCTTCATTAGGAACAGGGAAGGTTGAATAGGAGAATGACAGTTGTAAACTGGGGATATCTTATAGTCTAAAGGAGGAACTGTTCACCATGGAAACCCCATTCCAGCTCCTAATCTCTCCCATCATTCTGAATGCCAAAGCAGAACATTCCAACATGGGGTATCTTCCAGAACAAAGACAGCACTAAAAAATCAAACACCACACAGTCTAAGCTCAGTCCAGGTCTGGCTGAGATTGCTCTTCAGAGACAAGACTTTAACGAGAAACAGAACATTCACTTCATGAGTTTGTTTTACTGTATTCTCAACGCGGGTCTCCCCTCAAGCAGGCAAACATACATTGAAGAATGCACTTTGGTATTGTTTCAATAAATAACACATCATCCCACTTGATTCCATGCCATTCCACTGTTGAAAGAAGCATCCCTGATGGGGCATGCCCTGTTCTGAATTCTCTGTGTCGTGAGATGAGTAGTAGAGGAGGCAACCTGCAGTGGCAGTCCGCAGGGACCCAAGCCCCTTCTCCGATTCTAAAACAGACAGCAGGTTGAATAAAACCTATACACAACCCATTTTCTATTTCTAGGCATGAAGGGAAAGGCCTTAGGGACAACAGTGTTTGTACAGAGTTGAGAGAACACAGCAAATCAGGCAAAAAAGCAAAAACAAAAAAACCCATTCATTGGAAATTGATTTTTCCCTTGCATAGTATCTGTTCTCTTATTAGGATTTTAAGTGCTCTGCTGGAGGTTAATGGTAATGTCATGCTTGCTGCAAACTTGAGCCCACTCTGGGAGAAGCCCTGCTTCCACTGGTGGCACAGTGTGTAACAAGGGGAGCATAGGACTGCTGCCAAAGCCAGGACCCAAGAGCTACATTTGACCTTCAACAACTTGATATTTGAGGAGTAAAACACCTGTTTTTACCCCTTTATCAAGTGAGAAGATGATGAACAA
The DNA here is from genome assembly GCF_030445035.2 of Dasypus novemcinctus. Lineage (NCBI taxonomy): Eukaryota > Metazoa > Chordata > Mammalia > Cingulata > Dasypodidae > Dasypus > Dasypus novemcinctus. The sequence continues at coordinate 107,010,958 of NC_080682.1, read as the reverse complement.
GCCTTACGTTGCCCAACTATTTCTTAATTTAGGACACCAGAAAAGGTGAGGGAGCCTGCCCAGAGTTTGGAGTTACCTGCCACACCAGGAAGTCTCTTAAAAGTTGCCCCCTTACTGATAAACATTTAAAGAAGCATTTACTCACGAAGCAGAGTGAGTAAGTCTTTCTTAGCAAGAAAAAAATACTGATAATATACGGGACAATGTGCACTTTCAGTCCTGGCACTTTTTCCTTCATCCAATTTGACCAGTCTCTAAATTGGTAACCTCTGTTTATCTTTCAATCTCTTTTCTACAGAAGAATCTTCTTCAGAAAGTTACAGTGGATAATGTGTAAAAATGTATTTCTAGATCATCTTTGGAGGAAATTCTATTCAGCTGCCCCACCCCCAGAAAGAGATGTTTTTTCATTGAGTTGCAAGAATTTATAACCAGATATGCTCGCCCCTAAAAACCAGGCCAAAAGACTACTCTCTGGGTTGAAGAGGAAAAAGCTGACTGAGAATGATTTACATCCCCTAAGGAGTTCCTGATTTTCAAAGAAAAATGAAGGGCTGGGTTTTAAGCCTTGGTAGTTTCATGACAATTATTCCAACCAAAGTATGTCACTTCCCAAGATTTCATATTCACATGACTCACACTATGGTGATTTTCCCCATCTGAGTGTGTATTTAGGGTGTATAAGTATACATTTTAAAACAAAAAGCCTCCCAAATCATTTGGGTATTTTATTAACAAATTGCGTGTGCATGTAACTTTAAGAAATATTTATTCAGATCCTAGAAAACTACAGTATAAAATAGGGCACAGGGCACTTGACTTCCAAGTTCTTTATCTATTTAGAATTAAAAGGAGGGGCTGGTTTAACCTAGATTATTTCCATGCCCTTTCCAACTATATTCTATGATTATGATCCAGCCTTTGATGCATCTTTCCCTCCTTTCCTGCTGGCCTTCTAGCTCAATGAAAAACTAGGCAGAAAAAAAGGAAGGAATTCCAAAGTTGCTGCCAGCCCTGGTGAGAGATCTGGTTGGAAGAGAGGTTCATGCAGTTGCTAAATTGAGGTGGGGTCCTCTTCTGACCACATCAGGTGTCCCCAACCTGCCTCACTTCCTGGGGCTTAAGCTAAAATGCAGATTCTGAAGACACACTGTCCTGTAATCACTGGAGGAGAAAATACTTTCTCTCCTGGTATAATAATCATTTAGGAAATGGAAAACAGTGTTGCAATCAAATTCACAAATACTGATGGGGTCTCTAAAATATGCATGACAGCATGCTGGATGCTGGGACACCATGCAGGATAATATCCTGAATGGAACCATCCAAGATCATTGCTATGAAAGAAATGATCTTTCACAAGACCATTAACAAACTCCAGCCATACATATATTCAAATGCATTCCACTGAACTCCAAGCTCCTTGACAGCAGGGACTGTCCTTCCCATCTTTGTACCTCTGTGACCCAGCACAGGGTTGGCGTAAGAGTTCAAAGCTCAGGAAATGTCTGTCAACTAAAACAGAAATGTTGAACAGCACAGCCTTCAGTCACCAACTTCATCAGTCAAGCATAGTGGACACTTTCCATTTTAGTCATCAGTTTATAATCAGACAATAATTAAACAGCTTTAATCTCTTACGGGCATTTTTCCTTTAGGAAAAGTAAACAAAAACATAGAAGGCTCCCTCAAGGCAAAAATAAAAAATTAAAGTTAAAATTTTAAGAAGTAAAAAATGAAGCCACTTATGAAAGGTTTTCCTGGAGAGCCTAAGCCAAGATTAACCTTAAAAAAAAAAAAAAAAAAAGATAGTGAGGGTTGCTGGGGGGGGGAGTGGTGGGGTGGGGGTGGTAGGGTTGAATGGGACCTCATATTTTTTTAATGTAATATTCTTACAAAATCAATTAAAAAATAAAAATAAAAAAAAAAGAGAGAGGCAATTATATGAAAGAGGCCAGGGCTGGATGTATAATCTGATTTGATGCCAACCCAAAAGGCCCAAATGACTTCTTACACCCAATACAATCAAGGGGTCGTGACCATGTGCCCAAAGTGTCTTTCCCACTCTACAGAAAAGGGCTGAGAGTCTCTTTCTCAGGGCAGCTCATTTTTTGGACTTCCCATCCGAATGACCTCCACCCTCCCAACTCTCATAATTTTCCCTTTAATAAGAAAAAACACAGAACACATATACACAAGGTTAATAGGACAAGGGAAATTGGTATGATGAACTGGACACTTCAATGATTTGTGAGAAACAGAATTGTTTTGTGAAATAGTATCTTTCTCATTCTAGTACACAAGTTCTCTCCGTTATTCTATTTTCCTTCCTTGTCTTCCTCTCTCTTTCCCCAGAGTCCATGCCAACAACTCCATTTGTGACCAACCTCACAATCAAGCAACAAGAGAGGGAAATTTTTCAGGAAGGAAAATTAAGTACGGGGAGCACTGTAAAATACAGGTAACACCTTAGTGGTTTTTTCCTCCTCCAAAGCCAAGCAGATTAAAGATTAAGCCTCTGCCCTCTCTATTAATAATTTAAACTGCTCTGTCTTTATTGGAGGGACTACTGCTCAGCACGAAGTTTGGAAAACGACTGTCAAAACTATCCTAGGCATCACAGTAGATACAAGGGGGAAAAGCAGCAAGCTGGACCTAGCATTTGGAATACTTACTTAAAAGAAGTAGCTTTTCACTCTGCATCTGAAGCTAAAACTTGTTACTACTGCTATGCAATTCCTTGAAATGAAAGTATTAATTTGGGAAAATATTTAAAATATATATCTTTATCTATTAAAAATATTTATCTTTTTTCCAAAAACAAAATTCAGTTGCAACTGAAAAGTGTTTTTCAAATTCTGGGAGATATAGAAAAAGGTGGCAAGTGGAAAAATAAGTGTCTTTGCTACTAACAGTAGGACTAGCTTTCCAATAATCTTTACGAAGATCAAAAAGGAAATACATTAAATGGCAGTAACACGTTTTCTCTAAGGGCATTTAGTAAGGTCACTCTCCCTGTCCTCTGCAAAGCAGTGCCAGCTCTTCTTTCTTGGGCATTGATACGCCCTCCAGCAGCCTTTGGAATGTTTATGTTGCTGGTAGAACCTAGAACCCAACTGGGGTGAATATAAACTAACGTGTGCACACATAGAGCACAGAATACATGCCTCCAGGGGAATGATGTTCCCCGCGAAAGCAGTCACCGAGGAGGTCCCGGAAGCTCAGCAATGACCGCAATGCCTTAGACATCTCTGGAACTTCTCTTTGGACATCATTTATGAACTGCCCAAGAAAAACGGCCCTGATTGCTTTACAGTTGCACCTCATCTGTGACTCCAAACCATCCCTACCCTCTTGACAACCCATCTCTTTTCCATGGGATTCAAGTGCCTTCAGGCTACTTTCAAACCTAAAATTCTCTCTGCTACAACCCCAAAATGTTGAAGATGTGCTCTGAGAAGGGCAAATCTCCTGAGAGGAATCAAAAGGTCCTATAGTAACTCCAAATAACCTTGACCGGTGAATCAGTGTTCTGAAGCTTAGGCCCTGCCTTAGAAAAAGGAGGCTGTAATAAATGATCGTTAAGGTCCCTCCCAATTCTAAGTGTTTAGGACTCTATATTTCTAAATATTTCTGGACTTTGAGCACTGGTCCAGAAATATTTTTGGCAATGGCAACATGTTGGACAAACGGTGCAGTATCCTGCTAGGCTTACTTAACAAGGACAACATACATGGGGGATATATAAGCTCTGGAAGGTTTGTTAGAATGCCAGTCATGTGACTTTATAGTAACAGTTCACACATGCACAGGGAATGCCAGCCCATCTGAGATTCCCTAAAATCATACCTTAATACCTATTCTCAACGAGCCCAGATGGGCAGAAGCACCAAGCACCACCAGGGATGCCAAAGACACATGGTGTCAGCTGCTAAGGAAAATAAACCCCAAAGGTCCATGGGACTGAATTTACCAGCTGCATCCAGCTAGATACCTTGTTTCCATAGTATGGAGTTTCAGCATTATTCTCTGCCTGAGGGTCAGGTGAATTTTTAGCTTAGATCAACATTGCAGATAACCCTTGGCCATGCGGAGAGTAATAATGAAGCCCAATAGTACTCTGTCTCACAGACTGGAACCCCAGGAAAACAGAAGGCCATAAACTGGATAAGGGGATAACTGTCCAGTATATGTGTATACTTCCTGTCAATATCAATTATTGGTATGTGGATTTTGCACTACTGGTGTTCAATGTCTAGCCAGCTTTCTCTCATTTCCCCTGCCATGTTTGTGGGTTGCGATCCACTAGGGCGATCTGTTAGTGCAGAAAATCCATGGGATTTGTTGTCGGGAGACCCAGCAGTCAGTCTGGGCTATGCCACTTGGTAGTTGAGAGAACATGAACATCTGCACTGCAGTCCCTGCATCTGAAAACGGGACTTACACCACTTCTGTGTTAGTAGGTCTCCTGTGAAGACCAAATTAAACAATGACTGTGAATGTGCTCTGTCAACTATACAGCATTAGTCAGATGTTAATTTTTTAAACACAAAATGCAAATTAAATTTTGTTAGAGCATAAGCTCACCTGATTTAGGTAGGTATATTTACTTGTGGCAAGAGAAGGGAACATATACTCAAGATCTGCCAAAGAACTATACTGTTTCACACCTTTGAAAAAGATGGAATTAATTTCTATCTGCAAGGCTGATTTAAAACAAGGACCCGCTGAAAGAAATCAGGAGGTCTATTAGTTTGAGAAAGTATCCCCTTTTTCCTCTACCACTTCTAAATCTGGCCACTGTGCTCCTGAACGAGGCCATCTCAGATCTCATTCCAAGTGGGTGCTGCCAGATTGGGCCCAGAAGCCCTGAGGGGTGGGTCCCTCTGGGGATGAGAAGTGCTTCTGGCCTGGGTCACAGAAAGGCAGTTCTCTTGGATATTGACTAAAAGGCCCAGGAACCTCTCAGAACCACATTTGACAGTGTTCTGCCATTAAAAGAAACCAAAAGTGAGAACACTCAGCTCTTCAGGATACATGATCTCAGGCTCAAAGACCTCTAGAAAATAGGTAACACTGTTCATTAAGTACTACTTGGCCCCAGCCATGTTGCTGGACCGTAAGAGATACTGATCCACGCTTCCTTTTCGCCGACTCACAGTCCGCCTCTCATTGTCAAACATGCGCTGCAACTGCAGAGCCAGCTGTCGGTCCTCTTCCTCTTGCTGCAATTTCTGCTCCATTTCTCGCAGTACTGGGTCTGCTGGAGCCAGACCCACCTCACCACTGGTTTGCCGCAGTTTCTTAAAGGAACCATTTTGTTCCAAGTGCTTGGTCTTACAGTGTCTTTTCCGGCCCCTTCGCAAGGAAGGAACTGGCTCCTCAACCAGGTTGTCTACAAGAACACCATTGGGCACATCAAAATGATTCAATGTCTTCAGCTGTTTCTTTGTTGTGAAGACTCCACCCAAAACACTGTTTTTGGGTAGCACTGAGTTAACTGCCGGGATTTTCATGGCTGTGCCTATACAGGGTTTGTCTAACTTGGCTTCTTGGGTTGATTCTGACCCCTCAAATTGCTCTCTCTCCAGAGAAATCCCACTGGATGCCCCTTTCAGTGCTGTGGAACAGCAAGTTTCCAAAGGGTTCTCAAGGCTCCTTTTATTATCACTTTCCTCTTTTGCTTTTGTTGGGCTAACAGAGGGGAAATAATCAAGGTCAGTGGGGGTGGGCCCAGTATACTCCGAGAGTACTTGCCCACTGGGCAGTCTTGTATTTAAAGCCAGAATCGGCTTCTCCTTGCTAGAATGAATAACTTCAGAGACTAGTAAGTCTTCCCCTGTTTCAGGAGCCAGGGAGGTGAGGGTGGCTTTCGAAAGGGTCTTTTTGATCTGCCGCTCCTGAAAGATCTGTTCCCACTTTTTGAGGATCCGTGGACTGGCCTCATAAGAAGTCTGCTTCTGCAGGCTTCTGTTTAGGTTGCGGGGTGTTGATTTGATGATGAGGGGACTTAGCACACGGCCATCAGGGAGTCTCTTGGGAGGAGTGCATGGTGAGCAGACAATGGGCTTGAAATGGTTTAGTTCTTCAGAGATACTGTCATTGCTCTCAGGGCTGATAGAGCGCTCAGGTTTATGCAGGGAAGCCAAGGATGAGAGGGAGCTGAAAGGTAGACGCTTTTCAATGGTCAAGTCAGGGGCTGACAGGCAGCGGTTGTTTTGAGTGGACAAGAGGACGCCAATGATGGGGTTGGCAGCTGGGGTTATAGTTGTGACCTGGAAGAGATTTGAAAGATGATATATACATACACACATAATACATACATACATACATACATGGTTATGATTCCTTTATGATGCTGGAGAGGCAGGGAAAAAGGAATAGAAGGGCAAGGAAAGGGATGAAGGATTATGTAAGTTTAAGAAATGGGGGAAATTCCTAACCTAAAAGGCAGCAGAAATTCCTGCATATTTGAAACAATAAAGTTGAAAATCAGGAGGGAAAAAAGTCTTATCTAAAGCTTTTTTAAAAGGGTCATTTAGTGGCCCTAATTCCACCCATCTCACTAATTCAAACCCTCTTCCTTCACATCTGTTTGTAGATTCTCCAACATCACTAGAATGCCCAGGACCATCCGCCTCTTTCTCATCTGGAACAGTTTTCCTCCATGGCCATGTGCAGAGGAGCTACAGGACAGGACCAGAGAGCCCCAGAAACCTGTGTCTGAGGTATACCTTGGCTCTGCTTGCTGGAACTGCTCTGAGTCGGTTCTTTGCTCTGTCCTGAGCAGTGTCATTGCAGCTCTGACTCCTCTCCACCTTGGAGTTTAAGTTCCTAAAAATGAATTAATAAAAAGAAAAAAAGTCAAAATCAGTCTATATGCTGGGCTGAGGAAAAAGGATGGCAATCCACTCTTTGCACTTTCTAAGTAACCCACCAAGAAAGACAATTCCCTTTGACAGCTGCAATAGAAAATGAGTTCATTTATTAACAAAATGCATTCTAAGCACAGACTCTGCCAAAAGAGATAGCGTTCTCCAGAGAAGGCACTTGGTTCAAGCCTTTGTTTCCAAACTAGACCTTGCCCAATGACGGTTTTGCCCATACTTAGAATGTGTTTTCCACAGCTGCTACACCATTTTACATTCCCAACATCAATGGATGGGGGAGGGGTGCCAATTTCTTTACACCCTAACACTTGTTATTTTCTTTCTTTCTTTTAAATTTTAGCCATTGTAGTAGTTGGGAATTTTGATTTGCATTTCCCCCCTATGTGATTAATGATATTGAGTGACTATGTGCTTACTATAAATGTTCTTTGGAGAAATGTCTATTCATGTCCTTTGACCATTTTTAAAAAACTATTTATTTTTATCCTCCTCCCCTCTCCCCATGATGGCTCCTTTATCTGTCTGTGTTCTTTTAGGAGCACCGGGAACCGAACCTGGGACCTCCCATGTGGAAGGCAAGTGCCCAACCGCTTCAGCCACTTCTGCTCCCTGCTGGTTGCATTGTCTGTTGGTTGTGGTGGTTGCAGCATCTGTTCATTGCAGCATATTTGCTGGTTGCGGTGTCTTTGCTGGCTGCGGCATCTTGCTGACTGCAACATCTGCTCATTCCAGCAGCTGCTCCTCTTCTTTAGGAGGCACCAGGAACCAAATCCATGGGGCTACCCATGTGGGATGCAGGTGCCCAATTACTTGAGCCACATCCACTCCCTCTTTGACCATTTTTAAATTGGGTTGTTTGTCTTTTTGTTGTTAAGGCGTAAGAGTTCTTTATGTATTATGATACTAGACTTTTATTAGATATTTGATTTGCAAATATTTTCTCCCATTCTATGAATTGTCTTTTCATTTTCTTGATAGTATCCTCTGATAAACAGTTTTTCATTTTGATGGAGTACAATTTATTTTTTCTTTTGTTGATCATGCTTTTGATGTCAGATCTAAGAATCCATTGTCAAGTACAAAGTCCTGAAGATGTTTCTCTATGTTACTAAGCATTTTATACTTTCAGCTCCAATATGTTTAGGTCTTTGATCCATCCATGTTTGATTAATTTTTGTATATGGTGTGAGGTAAGCGTCTGACTCCATTCTTTTAAATGTGGATATCCAGTTTTTCCAGCACCATTTGTTGAAGAAACTGTTCTTTCCCGATTGTATAGACTTGGCACCACTATAAAACTGATTGGCCACAGATGTGTGGGTTTATTTGTAGACTCTTAATTCTATTCCATTTGTCTACATGTCTATCCTTATGTCAATGCCACACTTTTTAACTACTGTAGTTTTGCAGTACATTTTGAAATCAAGAAGAGTGAGTCTTCTACCTTAGTTCTTTTTTTCAATACTGTTTTGGCTATTTGAAGATCCCAGGAATTCCACATGAATTTTAAGACCAGACAGTCCATTTCTAAAAAAAAATAAAAAGGGCATTGGAATTTCAATCAGGATTGCATTGAACCTGTAGTCCAAATTTGAGTTGTATTCCTATCTTTGTTTTGTTTTTATTTCTCTCCGCCCCCCCCCCACCCCAGTTGTCTGTTTTCTGTGTCTATTTGCTGCGTCTCCTTTGTCCGCTTCTGTTGTCAGCCGCACGAGAATTTGTTTTTCTTTTTGTTGTGTCAGCTCTGTGTGTGTGCGGCGCCATTCCTGGGCAGGCTGTACTTTCTTTCGCGCTGAGCAGATCTCCTTACAGGGCACACTCCTTGCACGTGGGGCTCCCCTACACGGGGGACACCCCTGCGTGGAAGGGCACTTCTTGCGTGCATCAGCACTGCGCGTGGGCCAGCTCCACATGGGTCGAGGCCCAGGGTTTAAACCGCAGACCTCCCATGTGGAAGACGGACGCCCTAACCACTGGGCCAAGTCTGCTGCCGGTATTCCTATCTTAACAAATATTAAGTCTTCCAATCCTTGTACATAAGATGTCTTTCCATTTATTTAGGCCTTTATTTCAGCAATGTTTTTCTATACTCCATTTATTTCTTCTTTAATCTTTTTTTTTTTAAGATTTATTTTTTATTTCTCTCCCCTTCTCCCCCTCCCCCCGCCCCGAGTTGTCTGCTCTCTGTGTCCATTCGCTGTGTGTTCTTCGGTGACCACTTCTATCCTTATCAGCAGCACAGGAATCTGTGTCTCCTTTTGTTGCATCATCTTGCTGCATCAGCTCTCCATCTTGCTGCATCAGCTCTCCGTGTGTGCGGCACCATTCCTGGGCAGGCTGCACTTTCTTTCACGCTGAGCGGCTCTCCTTATGGGGCGTACTCCTTGCATGTGGGGCTCCCCTATGCAGGGGACACCCCTGTGTGGCACGGCACTCCTTGTGCGCATCAGCACCATGCATGGGCCAGCTCCACACGAGTCAAAGAGGCCCGGGGTTTGAACTGCGGACCTCCCACGTGGAAGAGGGACGCCCTGTCCATTGGGTCAAGTCCACTTCCCTCTTTAATCCTTTATTAGCTCTTTTTCCTTCTGTTTTCTCTGAGTTTAGTTTGCTCTTCTTCTTCTTAGTTGGTTATTTTTAGTTGGTATTAATTCAAATTAGATTGGTTAGGTTACTTTTGAGATCTTTCTTTTTTCAATGTAAACATTTATAGCTATAAATTTCCCTCTGAACATTGCTTTCACTGCATCCCATAAGCTTTGGTATGTTGTGTTTTTATTTTTATCCACCTCAAAGTACTTTCTAATTTCTCTTGTGATTTCTTCTTTGACTCATTGGTTGCTTGAGAATGTGTTGTATAATGTCCATATCCTTGTGAATATTCCATATCCTTCTATTATTGATTTCTAGTTTTATTCCATTGTGGTCAGAAAAGATATTTTTTATTTCAATCTTTTTTAATTTATTGAGACTTGTTTTGGGTCTACCCTGGAGAATGTTCCATGTATACTTATTCTGCTGCTGCTGTGTGGAGCATTCTATATATTTGTTAGATATAGTTAGTTATAATACTATTCAATTCTTCTATACCCTTGCTTATCTTTTGTCTATTTGGTCTACCCATTATTGTAAGTGGGGTTGTGTAGTCTCCTATTATTGTTGAGCTAATTCTCTCATGAATTCTTTCAGTTTTTTCTTCATTTATTTTGGGGCTCTCTTGTAAGACGCATATGTTTATAACCATTTTATCTTCCTGATGGATTGAGCCCTTCATCATTCATTATATAATGTCCTTTCTGGTCTCTTGAAACAATTTTTGTCTTAAAGCCTATTTGGTCTGATATTAGTATAGCCATTCCAGCTCTATTTTGGTTACTGTTTACATGGCTTATCTTTTCCCATCCTTTCATTTTCAACCTATTTCTGTCTTTGATTCTAAAGTGAATCTTTCAAAGATAGCATATTGTTGGATCATGTTGTTATCCATCCTGCCAATCTCTTCTTTTAAACTGGAGAGTTTAATTCATATACATTTAATATAATTACTAGTAGGGAAGGGCTTCTGCAATTTTGCTATTTGTTTTTAATATATCTTATATCTTTATTCTTCCTCAATTCCTCCTACTGCCTTCTTCTGAGTTAGATGTTTTCTAGTGGATCATTTTGATTACCTTCTCATTTCTTTTACCGTTATGTTTCAGTTATTTTCTTAGTAGTTGTCCTGGGGATGACAATTAACATCTTACTTTATAACAATCTAATTTGAATTAATAACAACTTAATTACAATAGTATACAAAAACCTTGCTCCTATATAGCTCTGAGCCCCCTTGTTGCTACTGTCACAAATTACATCTTTATACATTGTGTGTCCCTCAGCAAAAATTTATAATTACTGTTTTATGTTATTGTTTTTTCTATCATAGAAAAAATAAAGAGGAGTTAGAAACTAAACATACATTAATACTGATTTTTATATTTACTTATATATATGCAAAAACCTATATGGGTAGTTACCTTGACCCATGTTCTTTATTTCTTCATGTGGATTTGAGTTACTGTCTAGTGTTCTTTCATTTCAAAGTCTGAAGAACTCCATTTAGCATTTCTTGTAAAATAGGTTTACTAGTGAAAACCTATTTTTATTTACCTGGGAAAGTCTTCGTTTCTACTTTATTCTGAAGGACAGTTTTGCTGGACATAGAACTCTTGGTTGACAGTTATTTTCTTTCATCACTTTGGATATGTCTTCCCATTGCCTACTAGTCTCCATTATTTGTAATAAAAAGTGAACTGTTAATTTTATGAAGAATCTCTGTACATGATGACATTTTTTTTTTCTTGCTGCTTTCAGGATTCTCTGTTCTCATTCAACAACTTGATTGTAGTATGTCTCAGTGTAAATCTCTTTTAGCTTAACCTACTTGGGGTTTGTTGAATCTCTTGGATTTGTAGATTCTTGTTTTGTCATCAAATTTGGGGAGTTTTCATTCAGTATTTCTTCAAATATTTCTTCTGCCTCTCTTTCCTCCTCTCCTTTTGGGGCTTCCATTACGTATATGTAGGTACACTTGGTGGTATCCCACACATCTCTTAAATTCTGTTCATTTTTCTTCATTCTTCTTTCTGTTCCTCAGATTGGGTCATCTCAATTGACCTGTCTTCAAGTCTGCTGATTCTTTCTTCTTCCTACTCAAATCTGCTCTTGAACTTTCTAATGAATTTTTCATTTCCATTATTTACTTTTCAATCCCTGAATTTCTATTTGGTTACTTTTTATAATTTCTACCTCTATATGGATATTCTCTATTTTTTGAGACAGTATTCTCTTGGTTTCCTTTAGTTCTTTGTCCATGGTTTCCTTTAGCTCTTTGAGCACATTTAAGGCAGTTGATTTAAAATAAGTTGTCTAGTAAGTCAATAGTTTTAAATCAACTGTCTTAAATATGCTCAACTGCTTCCTCAAGTTTCTATTCATTTCTTCTATCCTTTTGTGTGTGCCAAACCCTATAGCTTCTTTGCATTCTAAAAAAATTTTTGTTGAAAACTGGACATTTTGAATATTATCATGTAGCAACTCTGGAAATCAGATTCTCTCCCTTCCCCAGGCTTTCTTGTTACTGCTTGTAACAACTGTTGTTGTTTCTTTGTTTAATAACTTTTCTGAACTACTTTTGAAAAGTCTGAATTCTCTGTTGTGTACAGCCACTGAAGTTCCTATACTGTCACTGAGTGGTCAGCTAGAGATTTGACAGAGATTTCCTTAAAAGCTGAGATTCAGGTGCTTTTTCTTCTTTAAGCATGCACGTTTTCTGTAAACATTTTATTAATTTCCAGTTAATAAAGTCAATTCTGAGTTTTGTCAGCTTATTCACTATTTCTGAAGAGGAACAGGAGTTTAGTGTTCATTTTCTCTGACATCCCCAGGCAAGGTCTCTCTCTCTTTTTTTTTGAGGAGTCACTGGGGACTGAACCCAGGACCTTATATGTGGGAAGCTGGTGCTCAACCACTGAGCTACATTCACTCTCCCTCTCTCTTTTTTAAGGTTCAATTTTGGAAATATAATCAAGGAGATAAAGGGAGCTACCTAGAAGTAACATATATAAAATGTTTTTTATTACTACATTTAAGATTTTTTTGTCTAAGTTGTAGATTTGTTAGGTATAAAAGTTGAAAATCCTCACCAAATGGTATGAAATAAAATGGATAAGATTAACTTTAACAATTTTAGTACTTTTTTAATCTTGTCAACTCAAAGAAGTTGTGGGTACACAAAAACACTTGAGAAATCCTAATTATGCTTTATAAAGGAAAATATTTAGAACCTCACAAATATCACAGACTTACACAATATGATTTATTATAAATGTAAGGCTTTCAACAGAATATTATAAATACTCAAGACCACAAAATCTTGAGTAAAACAAAACATAAAGGCATTTCACAAATTTTAATTTTAAAAGAATGACATTTACTTTTCATGACAAAGAAGAGATTTCACCATCCCTGCCATAATCTTAAGAAATTGTGTTGCAATAACTATAGACATAAACTTTGGAAATTCAACACTTAGAGCTCAGGACTGGATAAATGTGTTCAAGCAGTAGAGATGAAACTGTACAATAAGATCATGCTAGTTATCAAGAAGTTTTTCCAAGTTGATATGAGCTTTGAGCTAGAGACAACTCTTTTTTTGCCTCAAATCAAGTGCCCTTATAAACTCCCTATTGTAGTTTGGTCTCTTCTCTTCAAATTGTTTTTGACTTCTTAGTCCTCCCAAAGAAACTGTATTAAGAAGTAGCAATATTTTCATACAGAGGAACTCTTCTTGGGTAATTTGAAGATTGACAAACTCCTGTGGAATCTGCCACATGGTAAAGCATAATGAACAGAATGATGACTCTTATATCCGCTAGTTTATTTAATATTAGGTCAGGAGCAAAATATAGCATTTGCTCACTGACAAGTTTATACAATCCCCATCCTAGGCCAAACACCACTAAGTTCACCTATAAATACTGGGTCAGAGTTATCTAGTCATCAATATGTAAGTCTTGAAAACCTGGTAATGATTTAGACCACTTGACTACCGAAAGAAGTTGCCTCTTGCCTATTTGATTAAGACTTTTCAGCAAAGAACTGGAAATATCAGGTTTTGTGTTGTCATGTTCCACATAAATTACACCTGGCTCAGTGCTCATTAATGTGATCAGTGGGGGGATCAACTTTCTTTCTTGCTGTAGCAAAAATGCTGGCTTATGGCTTGGCTTTCATCTGGAATGCTTACTGGCACAGGAGAGCAACAGCATTGCATGCTCTCATAACAGATTTTACTAAACTTTTTAAACATTTGACTTCCAACGACCATAACAGCCTTACAGCATTTTCTAAGACAACATACTGGGCAGTTTTTTTCTGCAGATTTTGTTGACAATGCAGTCATTTCTTCCAGCACACAAATAACACAAATGGTTATGCTGCCAATTATAGTTTTATTATACTAAAAAGAAGCAAAAAAAAAAAGACACATATGGCAAGGTCTGGCAGGGTTTGAAACACAAGGTTTCATGTTGTCTCTCTCCACATGGAGTCAGAATGCATCACCCTCCCAGCATAGCAATGTCATTATCAACCATGGAAGCTCTGGCAAGGTATCTCTTAAGATTCAGGTGATATATATTTGAATTACTGGGCAAGAAAAGGGTTTTAGTACCATGGCACTGCTGTGAAAACCCATACTGTACTTACTTCTAAGGATACAAAGTATGAATTCTAACAGTGAAAGACACTAAAATCAGGAAGGAGAAAATGCTGTATAAACCATAAATACATTATATAGATATTACTATCATTGTTACTGTAGCATTTGGTCAGACTAAGGGGCTTCCAAATGTTAGCCAAGGACCTTCCACAACAGCGAACTAGTGTTCTTAGAATTGAAATAGTTCAAACATTACCTTTTCTAAAAAAGGAAAGTGAATACTCCTCCCTACTTTCTGCACATCCACTTCTATATCCCAAACTCTAAAACACTTGCATATAGATACATTCAGTAAGTTTCTGATAAAGAAATTTTAAAATGAACAGAAATACTTTACTTTCCCTTAAGAAAAAGGAAAAAATTAACATTAGGAAATTATCATCAACCTTTGTGCTAGGTGCCTTAAAAATATTGTATTTTATATAATCCATGCAGAAACTCTGCAAAAACAGTTATCATCACCCCCACTTTACAGACAGAGAATTAAGATAAGAGATCTTTCCAAAGCCACACAGTTGAAGCCAGGATTTAAAAACCATATATCTATGATTCTATAAGGGCTGTGCTCTTTCTACCATAGCATATTGATCTAACATTCTACTGTACTCTGTCTCTGAGCAGACCCAAATACATCTAAGGAATCTCTCTCTATTCAAACACATAAGTAAGTCTTAATAAGGAAAAAAGCAACATTGTCTGAAATGCAACTGGCTTAAAATTTCCACTGCCCAGAGACCAGATGGTTTCTGGTATGTCTAGTTAGGCTAAAAATACCCACAACCACAATGAGTCTGACTTACAAACAAAGAAAAGCAGGGACAGCAAGTACAAACATGCAACTAGAGAGCTGGAAGAATTACTACTTATAGAACTCTGTTAACACATGTCGTAAAACATTGGACAACAATGTTCTCAAATGCTCTTGCTTTCTCATCAATTTCTCTGACTTGCATATACCATGTTATTTTTAAAATTGTGGTAACATATAAATACTACAAAATTTGCCATTTTAACCATTTTAATGGTTAATTCTAATTTTGTAATATTTACAATATTGTGCTACCCTCACTACCATCTATTACCAAAACTTTTATAGTTACTCAAAACAGAAACCATGTACCCAGTAAGCAGTTAGTTCCCATTTCCCACTTCTCCCAACCCTTAGTAACCTCTAATCTATTTTCTATGAATCTGCTTGTTCTAGATATTTCATATAAGTGCAATAACAATATTTTTCCTTTTGTGTCTGGTTTATTTCATTTAGTATAATGTTTCAAGGTTCATTCATGTAGTAGCATGTATAAGAACTTCATTCTTTTTTACGGCTGAGTAATATTCCAGTTAGAGGGAGATGCACACACACCGTGTGTCTGTGTTCATATGCAACTCATTTTGTTTATCCATTTATCTGTAGGGAGACACTTCGGTTGTTCCTACCTTTTGGCTGTTATGAATAATGTTACGAACAATGGCGTGCAAATATCTGTTTGAGTCCCTGCTTTCAACTCTTTGGTGTATATACCTAGGAATGGAATTGCCAGGTCATATGAATTCTATGTTTTAATTTTTTAAGGAACCATCAAACTGTATTCCACAGAGGCTGCATTATTTTACATTCCCACCAGCAATGTGCAAGGGTTGCAGTTTCTCTATATACTTGGCAAACTTATTTTTAAAAAGTAATAGTCATTTTAGTGGATATGAAGTGGTATCTCAATGTGCTTTTGATTTTCATATCCTTTCCCCCGCCATTCTTTTTTTTTTTTTAAAGATTTATTTATTTCTCTCCCCTCCCCCCTACCCCAGTTGTCTGTTCTCTGTGTCTATTTGCTGCATCTTCTTTGTCCGCTTCTGTTGTTGTCAGTGGCACGGGAATCTGTGTTTCTTTTTGTTGCGTTATCTTGTGTCAGTTCTCCGTGTGTGCAGCACCATTCCTAGGCAGGCTGCACTTTCTTTCGCACTGGGCGGCTCTCCTTATCGGGTGCACTCCTTGCGCGTGGGGCTCCCCTTCGTGGGGGACACCCTGCATGGCAGGGCACTCCTTGTGCGCATCAGCACTGCGCATGGGCCAGCTGCACACGGGTCAAGGAGGCCCAGGGTTTGAACCGTGGCCCTCCCATGTGGTAGATGGATGCCCTAACCACTGGGCCAAGTCCGCCGCCTCCCCCTCCGTTCTTAAAATTGTATCTCGGAATAATTTCAGGCTCGTATGAGTTAATACAAAACCCATACAGAGATCTCCAACATACCACGCCCCCCATATACCCAGATCCAGCAACTTGTTAATATTTTACCACATTTACCATATCTATCTATCCTTCCATCTATTCATCCATCCATCCCTCCATCCAGTCACTCATCCATTAATCTATTTACCTATTTTATGAACATTTGAGAGTAGGCTGTATAATCATGCTGCTTTGAACACTTAATACTTTTACGTACATATCCTGAGAAAAAGATGTTCACTTATGTAACTACCTTAAGTACATTATCAACTTCAAGAAATTTAACATTGGTGTAAAGCTTATAGTCTATATTCTAATTTTTTCATATGTCCCAATAATATCCATGTGAACTTTTTCTCCTCCATTACTGGTTCCCACCCAGGATCACATATTGCTCGTTTTAAAATTGTGGAAAATTATAGGCGGCAGACTTGGCCCAGTGGTTAGGGCGTCCGTCTACCACATGGGAGGTCCACGGTTCAAACCCTGGGCCTCCTTGACCCGTGTGCAGCTGGCCCATGCGCAGTGCTGATGCGTGCAAGGAGTTCCGTGCCACACAGGGATATCCCCTGCGTAAGGAAGCCCCACGCGCAAGGAATGCGCCCCATAAGGAGAGCTGCCCAGCGTGAAAGAAAGTGCAACCTGCCTAAGAATGGCACCGCCCACACGGAGAGCTGACACAGCAAGATGACACAGCAAAAAAGAGACACAGATTCCCATGCTGCTGAACAACAGAAGCAGACAAAAGAAGATGCAGCAAATAGACACAGAGAACAGACAATGGGGGGGGGGAGAGAAATGAATGAATGAATGAAAATTATGCACAACATAAACTTTCCCATCTCATCCACTGCCAAGCATATATTTCAATGTAATTAATCACACTCAGTTTTGCCCTACCCTTATCACCATCCATTACTAGAACTTTCCCATCATGCCACACAGAAACCCTATACCCATTATGCATTAATTCCTCATTCCCCCTCCCTCCAACTCCTGGTAACCTGAACTCTACCTTCTGTCCCAATCTATTTGCATATTCTTGCTATTTCGTATGAGTGCAACCACACATTATATGTCCCTCTGTGCCTGACTTATTTCACTCAACATGTTTCAAGGCTAATCCATGTAGTGACATATATCAGAACTTCATTCCTTTTAAGGCTAAATAACATCCCATTTATGTATATACCATATTTTGTTTATCTACTCATTTGCTAATGAATCAGAAGCATTTGGATTGCTTCAACATTTTGGCTATTGTGTAGAATGCTGCTGTAAACACTGGTGTACAAATATATGTCAGAGTCAGCTTTCAATTCTTTTGGGTATATACCTAGAAGTGGGACTGCTGGGTCATATGATGGTTCTATGTTTAACTGTTTCATGAACCACCAAGCTGTTTTCCACAGCAGCTGAACTATTTTACATTCCTAACAATATACACTAAGGTCCCTATTTTTCCTCATCCTCAGCAGCACTTGTTATTTTCCTTTTTTTTTTTTTTAAATGAAATAGCCATTTTAGTGGATATGAGGTAGGACCAACAGATTTGCATTTCCCTAAGAGCTAATGATGTTGAACATCTTTTCATGTACTTATTGGCCATTTGCATATCTTTGTCCATTTGTTATTGGGTTGTTTGGCTTTTTATTATTAAGTTGCAGGAGTTCTTTATACATACTAGATATTAAAGCCTTATCAGATACATGGTTTCCAAATATTTTCTCCCATTCTGTAGTTTGTCTTTTCACTTTCTGGAAAATGTCCTTTGATGCACTAAAGTTTCAAATTTTGATGAAGTCCAATTTATCTATTTTTTTCTTTTGGTCATACTTTTAGCATAATATCTAAGAATCCCTTAACAAATAGGACATCCTGAAGATTTACCTCTGTTTCCTTAAAAGAGTTTTATGTTTTTAACTCTTATATTTAAGTCATTTATCCATTTTGAGCTAATTTTTGTATATCGCGTGAGACAAGTATCCAATTTCATTCTTTCACATGTGGATTTTCATGCAAATCAATTGACCATAGATGTGTGGGCTTATTTCTGTACTCTCAATTCTGTTCCATTGGTCTACATATATGTCTAGATATGTCTATCCTTATTCCTAAGAACACTGTTTTAATTACTGTCGCTTTGTAGTAAGCTTTGAAACAGGAAATATGCATCCTCCAATTTTGTTTTGTTTTTTGTTTTTTTTAAATGGCTTTGGCTATTTGAGGTCCTTGCCATTTCATATGAATTTGATGACAGGCTTTTCCATTTCTGCAAGAAAGGCTCCTGGAATTTTTATTGCAACACTTTGACTCTGTAAATTGCTTTGGGTGGTACTGACATTTTAACAATAGTGAGTCCTCCATTTCATGAACACAGGATGTCTTCCCATTTATTTAGGTCTTCTTTAATTTCTTTCAGCAATGTTTTGTAGCTTTCAGTGTACAAGTCTTTTACATCTTTGGTTAAATGTATTCCTAGATATTTTTTTCTTGTGATACTATTATAAATAGAATTGCTTTCTTTTTATTTTATTTTTTTAATTTAGATCAAGGGAGCAAGGGAGTTTTACACTGCTCCCCTCCCCCATCTTTATTTATTTATTATTAAAAGTTTATTTCTCTCCCCTTCCCTGCCCCCCACCAGTTGTCTGCTCTCTGTGTCCATTCACTATGTGTTTTTCTGTGTCCGCTTGTATTCTTGTCAGCGGCACAGGGATATCTATGTCTCTTTTTGTTGTGTCATCTTGCTGCGTCAGTTGTGTGTGCGGCGCCCCCCTGGGCAGGCTGCACTTTTTTCACGCTCTCCTTACGGGGCACACTCCTTGTGCATGGGGCTCCCCTACGCAGGGGCACCCCTGCACGGCACGGCATTCCTTGCGCACATCAGCGCTGCATGTGGGCCAGCTCATCACATGGGTCAGGAGGCCCTGGGTTTGAACCCTGGACCTCCCACGCGGTAGGTGGATGCTCTATCTGTTGAGCCAAATCTGCTTCCCAGAATTGCTTTCTTGATTTTCTTTTCAGATTTTCCATTGTGGTGTATAGAATAGAACTGAGCTTTTACATGTTGATCTTATATGCTGCAACTTTGCTGAATTTGTTTATTAGCTATACTTGCTCTCTTTTGGATTCTTTGGGATTTCCTATATATAGGATCATGTGTTCTGCAAATAGAGATCATTTTATTTTGTCCTTTCCAATTTGGATCCTTTTATTTCTTTTTCTTTCCTAATTGCTCTAGCAAGAACTTTCAGTACAATGTTGAATAGCAGTGGTAGAAGTAGGCATTCTAGTCATGTTTCTGACCTTAGAGGGAAAGAAAGCTTTCAGGGTTTCACCACTGAGTACAGTTCTAGCTTTGCATTTTTCACATATGACCTTTATCATATTGAGTAAGTTACCTTCTATTACTAGTTTTCCGAGCGTTTTCATCAAGAATGGGTACTATATTTTATCATATGCCTCTTCTGCATCAACTGAGATGATCAAGGGATCCTTTTCTTTTGTTCTACTATACTGATTTTCTTATGTTGAACCATGAACCTCAATATGGTAGGGCTGAGTTCCACTAAGAAACTAAAGGCTGGAGAGGACCCCTTCCCCAATCCCTCCCTGTAAGACCACCCACCTCCCCGCACAAACATACCTGGATGAAACTAGCAGCTTTTGGGGCCTTGGAGTGGCTGCCATGCACCGAGAAGTGGCTGAGATTTTGTTAACAACTCTTTCCATGTATGTTTATGATCTGGGCTGTGTGCCTTGTCTGCACTAGTATTTTTTTAAGTGTGCAATCACTGGATTTAGAATATTTGCAGAGTTATGTAACTATCAGAAGTAATTTTAGAACATTTTCATCATATCAAAAAGAAACCCTGTGCCCTTTAGCTATCATCTCCAACACCCCACCCCAACCTTAATAAATCATTGATCTACTTTCTTTCTCTCTATATTTGCCTATTCTGAAAATATACCAGTAGTCTTCTGCTGATGGAAAAAATCAGTTTGTTTCCATAGCTCTATATTCCAATGACCCTAAGACAATGCAAAAGGATTTAGGTCTCCTCCAATAGCAGGGTAACTGAATAGCTTCTCACCTACCTATGTAGCAATCTCATACCTTTTAAAACAAGAAAAGATAAACATATTTTTAAATAAACAGAGGGATGACAGCCATCTGTTGCAAAGGCCAGTTATTTCAAGACAAAGATCCAGGTATAGAGCCTCTGTAACAATGCTCTGACAATGGTTTGATAGAAAGAGCACAGGCTTGGGGTCAGAGACCAGATTCTAACTCCATCACTGTCACTCTACTGAATTGAAGATTCTTGGGTAAATTACTTAATCTTTGAGCTGCAAATTTCTCAGCTGTAAAATGAGAGTAGTATTACAAATATTGCAGAATTAATATAAGGTTTAAACGAAATGTATGTAAAGCACCCATCATCGCAGTAAACACTAATAAGTACTGGAAAAAGGCCTTTCTGAAAACTACCATTTCTCAAATGCCAGAGATATTCTGACACCACTAAGACTTGTCACTCTCCTTAAGCAAGCTTGTGTACACACACACACATCACACAACACATGACCTGCTATCATCAAGTCTTGCAGTTTCTCTCAACTCATACTACCTCATCCTTCTCTCACAATCTTTCTTCTCTCTGGTCACTTGGTTACTTTAGATTTTTACAGAACTTTCTAACTGTTCCCACTCCTTTCTTTTCATGTTGTGGCCTCACTTCCTCAACCTTTCAAAACTCTAGATTTAAGCCACCTCTAGGCATTTTGATTTTAGAGCTGGAAAGGATCTTAAGAAATCATCCAGTAAAACTCCCTGCCTAGCAAATTGGTAGGGCATAACAACCTGCATTTTACACAGATGAAACATAAAGGAGGTCAACTGATTTCACTCAAGGTTACATTGCTACTTCTTCCCTAAAATCTCTAGTTTAGCCTCCCCACCTCCTATCTCTCTGGTTTTGGCTGCTTTAATCAACTGTATAGCCAATTCTGAAGTATCATATTACTTATGTGTCTGTTTGGTTTCTGTTACCTGAAAGTTTCTGTATTTTCATTTGTTCATTTTTAGGAAGAGGGAGGGAAGCGGACTTGGCTCAATGGATAGAGCATACGCCTACCACATGGGAGGTCCAGGGTTCAAACCCAGGGCCTCCTGACCCATGTGATGAACTGGCCCATATGCAGTGCTGATGCACGCAAGGAGTGCCGTGCCACGCAGGGATGTCCCCCGCGTAGAGGAGCCCCATGCGCAAGGAGTACACCCCATAAGGAAAGCCGCTCAGCATGCAAAAAGTGCAGCCTGCCCAGGAGTGGCACCGCACACACAGAGAGCTGATGTAGCAAGATGACACAACAAAAAGAGACACAGATTCCCGGTGCTGCTGACAAGAATACCAGTGGACACAGAACACACAGCATATGGACACAGAGAGCAGACAACTGGGGTGGGGGGAGGGGGAAAGGGGAGGGAAATAAGTAAAAAATAAATCTTTTAAAAAAAAAAAGGAAGAGGGATTGTGGCAGTTTGGCATTGTTTATGAATTCCAAAAATAGATATCGGGTTGTGTTTGCAAATGGTTTGTTTCTCTGGGCGTATTATATTGTATTAAATTCAGAGGTTTCACTTTTACTTGATTAAATTATGATTAAGGCTTTGATTGGGCCATGTCAGTAGGACATTGAGTCCCCACCCACAAAGGGGGGAGGGACTCAAAGAGAAAAGGACACAGCAGATGAGAGAGTTGGAGTTTTGGAGGCTTGAGTCCCAGGGAGATAGCCAGGCCATTCGCCTGAAGAGATGAGAACCCTGAACAGCTGAGAAAGCCCGGAAAAAAAGAAGACCCTGGGAGAGAGACAATCCTTACGCTAACCTACAGCTGAAAACAAAGGAGCTGGAACCATGGAGCCTTAGGAGGAAGAGGAAGGCTGAACCCTCGCAGAGACCAGCAGCCATCTTGCTCCAACACATGGTATAGACTTTGGTGAGGGAAGTAACTTATGCTATGGCCTGGTGACTGTAAGCTTCTACCTCAAATAAATACCAAATAAATAAAAGCCAACAGATTTCTTGTACTTTGCATCAGGACCCCTGTGGCTGACTAACACAGGAACCAACTTTGCACATTTTACTTCAATGCAACACTGGCATGCATTTTATATTGCTAAATCTTTCAGTCTCTGTCTACCCCTCTCCCACATAAACACACCTTATAGTAAGTGCAGGTCCTTCATGTGTCTTTTCATGTCGGGCATATCAAAAACCCAGGCTTAAAGTATTTGGACATAAGAAAACAGAATGATGTACCTTTAGTTTAAATTTCTAGTACCTTTTTTTCATCAAAAGCTGTTGCTAATGCATTATAAGGCTAAATGCAACTTCACAATTTAATCAATGTGACCACGAGGTTCCCTACATCCCTTATTAATCCCATGGAATCTAATCCTTAAAAAGCCAGCCACCAGCCAGTCTCTTCCTCTACAGTTCCAGAGCCCTTCTAGAAGCCCTCTACTGCACAGTCAACAATCAATTATGACAAAACCCCAGTTTAATCCACCCGCAGGCTTAACACTTATGCAAGGATTCTGCAAATGTGTACTGAGCCCCGACTGTGTGGCTGGCACTGTACTAAGTACTGTAAATATAATGGTGAACAAGATGTCTCCGCCTTCAAGGAGTTTACAGTCTGTTGGGGAAGACAGGCAGAAGCAGCATAGGTGGCTCTAAGGAGTTTATGGGGTATAGGTAGAAAGAGCAGTGAACTAAGAGCAAAGTGTAGTAGGTTGAATTTTGTACCCTGACAAACACATCTTCCTAATCCACATTCCTGTGGGTGTGAATT
The DNA here is from genome assembly GCF_030445035.2 of Dasypus novemcinctus. Classification (NCBI taxonomy): domain Eukaryota; kingdom Metazoa; phylum Chordata; class Mammalia; order Cingulata; family Dasypodidae; genus Dasypus; species Dasypus novemcinctus. The sequence continues at coordinate 106,987,716 of NC_080682.1, read as the reverse complement.
ATAAATAGGATATTCGATGCTGTTGTTTTTAGTTAAGGCATGGCCTAACTGAATGAGGGTGGGTCTTAACCGAGACTACTATAAGACCTTACCAAAGAAATCTGGAAGTCACGGAAGTGAGAAAGACGAGGACAACCCCATGTAAGGGGAGGCAAAGAGGTGTAAGCCAAGGAACCCCAGGGATTTCCTGTAACCAGAAACACAATGCTATACACTTTGGGAAGAAAGCAAGCCTTGCCAATATCTTGATTTTGGACTTCTACCCTCAAAACTGCAAGTCAATAAATTGCTATTGTTTAAGCCAACCCATTGTGTGATTTTTGTGATAACAGCTCTGGCAAACTAAGACAGAGAAATCTCAGTTCTAACTCGGTTTCTGTGATAGTTTGAAATTTTCTGTGAATCACAGAAAAGATCATGTTCTTAAACTAATCCATTCCTGTGGGTGAATTAAGGGATCTCTTGATTAGATTGCCTTAGAGCCTTTGATCTCCACCCTCTTGCTGGGGTCTTATACACACTGAGAACTGAAAGCAGAAATACAGAGAGAAAGAGAGCCACCAATCTGACCCTGCCATGTGAAAGAGGATTCCAGGATCAGCTACAGCTATGAGAGGGGCCAGGCCAGAGGCTGGAATAAGCAGAGAAGCAAGGGAGACAAGACGAGAAGAGGCGAGCCATGTGCCTGATTATCCACAGCTGAGCTTGAGGAGAAAGCAGGGCAGCTAAAGGTGAAAGAGAGGAGCTGAGCTCAAGGAGAAGGTGAGCCTGAAGGGGAAAGCAGGGACCTCAGCAGAGATTATAAACCATTCTGACTTGCCAAGGGGAAGACCTCCAGGATCTGCCAGCAGTCAACTTTTGGTGAGAAAATCATCTCTCATGGTGCCTTGATTTGGACATTTCACAGCCTCAGAACTGTAAGCTTTTACCCCAAATAAATTCCCTTTATAAAAGCCAACCCATTCCTGGTATTTAGCATTGAGAGCCTTAGCAAACTGAAACAGTTTCTTATTATTCAAGCATTCTAAGATTTGGCAAGCCATGTTCCCTTGCTAGGCTTTAGTCTACACATCCATTAAACAAAAGGTTTGGCAAAGATAATAGGTAAGGTTCTTTTCAGGCTTTAAGAGTCCATGTTCTAAAAGATGACAATAAAATAGGAGCAGCAGCAGCAATATTCACTGACGGTTTATCATGTACCAGAAATCCTGTGAAGCACCATTTATTTAAGATACAATTTTTGTACTGAAAATGACAGTATTGGCATTACTCCAGTAATTATTTGTTTTTTTAACTGGAAAGAGAACAGCTGGTTTGATTGTCTTTCTATTATTGTTTTACCCTATTTCCCAGAAGAATTTGCAGTGACTTAGAGTAAAAAATACTTAGAGTAAAAAAATACATAAAAACTGAGCCTAAAAAGAGAATGAAGACTAAATTAAATAATAAATGTAGGTAGAGTATAGCAAAATATATATATATATATATTAATTATAGGCCAGGGTGATTGAATTGAGAATTTGTACTAAGCTTCCAGATAGCCAAAGCAAAGAGGAAAATGCAACTAGACATGTGGTGCTAAGAGAAAAGATATAACTCAACAAGAGAGAGTTTTTCCAGGCTGAGTTTTAAGAAGAATTTGTCACTAGGTTTTTGCTTCATTCTGGGTGACTTCCAGTGAGGTTAGGAAGAATGAGGAATGAGGGCAAATAAATAATAAATAGAATAAATAAATAAAACCAGTTTTTCAGATATTGAAAATAAAATTACATATCCATGTTATGTTTAAATTAAATTTTTAGTTAACATATATTTTGTGGTAAACGTAGAGATGACCTTAGGTGAACTATTACTCTATCTGCATATTTGGACAAAGTTTCATTTTCAAGGGACTGCAGAATTTCATTAACATCACTGCAAAGCCCTCTTTACTTTGAATCTACCAAATGAAGATAGGCTAAGCTGGTAAGACTCACAGCTAGAATTTATTGATGTGTTTCTTCCAAAACAGCCTATCAGTCATGCCTATGCATCCTTACCTCCAAGCTTTGGGGCTTGAGGTAGAAAAGCTTATAAAACAGATGAATTTAAAAAATGGCAGTTTCATTTGACTCAAACACAGTTATAAAAACTTAACCAGTTACATAGGAAGTCTCTTTAGGAAAAGAATTTGCAGAGAACCTATTCTTTTGTTGCTTCTTAGATAGAAAAAAACATACTTCTAATATACAAAAACTATGAACTATGCCAATTCTTTTTCTTAATATATCCATATGTTACATTTCATTATTGGCACTAACAATTCCATATTGTTTTCTTAAATTTAATTTGGATCTGAAATTTAATATTTTCTTATCCAAAGAAAAAAGCATACTGATTAAATAAGAGATGCAATTTAAATTATTACCATAATAGATTTTCCAATCTAAGGTTTCCATAACATCAGCAAACTATTTCACAAAAAGACAACACTACCAACTAAATCCAATTACTTGTTTTAACAACTGCACTAATAATTGAACTCAGTCCACACTTTGAATATCTGAAAAATAATGAAGCCCTAAGTCCAGAAATGTGTAATACTGATCACAAATATTTCTTAATGGTAAAATCTTAAGTGAACTATTTTCCTATAAATTAGTTCCACTGTGGCTCAATGAAATAGACTAAGGGCAAGGGCGGGCAAAGGAGCAGGAAAAGAAAATATATTACAGCTGTTACAGAGCCAACATAATCAAAAGCACACCCTTCTGTACAAGCTTTGCATTTTGCCCTTTAAAGAAGAATTTTCTAAGTTCCTTATTAGGCATTTCTAAGGAATAGCATATTAACCTGGAACCCTCCTTAAAAGAATGAATTGCAAGGATAGAGAGACTAGGATTGATGATAAGCAATTTACCTCTTCACAATTTCTATTCCAACTAACTGGGACGATTTTCCCTTGGTATCATTACGTGGATTTTAATATGTGTCATCTATGTATCTTTAAAAATAATAATTTTTTTAAAATGTCAAAAAAAATTTTTTCCAAGTCATTTCAAATGATGACACATTAATTAATCACAGATTGCCTAAAGGAACATTTATTGGTTTCAAGGAGTATGTACTGTGATTTGATTGGAATGAGTGACCTGATCTTTTCTTCTTTTCAGTATATCTCTCTTTGTACTTATAATCACTAAGCTATACCTTCTATAAATGGAAAAAACTCATATACATACAATCAGCAGCTGACAATTCTTTGTCAAGCAATCTTGAATTATTTTTAACTTTAGAAGGCATCTGTAGTTCAAGTTATACATCCAAAGAAAGAATCCCATCTTCATCATAAATGGAAATTATACTGGCTTACACCTTATTGGATCCTGATGACATCAGTCAAGCTTAAGTGGCTACAATACAGCACACATTCAACAAATGTCAAATGAGTGAATAAATATTCTGAGAAGAAGGTGCTGCCATTACCTGGAGAAGGGGAGCATTTAAAAGAAATAAGAGGTTTAGTGAATTTTACTCTCAGAAATAACAGAGGAAACCAGACTGCTCCAAAAGAACATACACAAAAGGGATTCAGAAAAGGAAGCTAACATTCGGGGTCACAAGAGTAAGCAAAGCACTTTATACAATTCTTAAATTTTTATAGCTTCTGTTTTGTCATATTTATTAGTGACCAGCAGAAACATTAAGATAAAAGGAGTCCAGGTATGTGTCCACAGGGGCAACAAGAAGAGAGGTCTACCATCTAGTGCTGGTGTGGGAAGGAGGAGAGGAGTCCTAAGGAGAAGAGTGGACAATGCCAGCTTTTAAATATAAAAATTCAGCAACTGGGGTAAAGAGTATGTCTTTTGATCTCTACATTAAAACAGAGCATAGTACATAGTAACTGTTCACAAATGTCTGCTGAATAAGTGAATGAGTCCTTCCTTCCTTCTTTCCCTTCACCCTTCCAGCTTTCCCCCCTTATCCCTCCATCAACTGACATTTATCCATTCCTCCCTCTCGTCCTCCCTGGAGCCTGCAAAGTCTAAAGGATGAGGAGATTCCCTATGACAGTCTTTAAAACTTTTCAGTTTGCCCTCTTGAAACCTACCAAGATACACTTTATGTCTAAACATTCAAAACAAAATAAACTCTGGCAGCACTTCATATTAAGAGAAAAAAGTCCAGAGGGAGAGTCCATGAATAGTGTCAGACTAAAGAAGACTTTGTTGTTTCCTCCCAGAATAGAAGGTTCACACTATGCAGCAGAGTAGTTAGTCCAACACTATCCTGAGGATGCCAGAAATGGGTACATTTGGGAAACGGACTTTGGCCCAGTGGTTAGGGCGTCCGTCTACCATATGGGAGGTCCGCGGTTCAAACCCCGGGCCTCCTTGACCCGTGTGGAGCTGGCCATGCGCAGTGCTGAAGCGCGCAAGGAGTGCCACGCCACGCAAGGGTGTCCCCCGCGTGGGGGAGCCCCACGCGCAAGGAGTGCGCCCGTGAGGAAAGCCGCCCAGCGTGAAAAGAAAGTGCAGCCTGCCCAGGAATGGCGCCGCCCACACTTCCCGTGCTGCTGACGACAACAACAGAAGCGGACAAAGAAACAAGACGCAGCAAATAGACACCAAGAACAGACAACCAGGGGAGGGGGGGAAATTAAATAAATAAATAAATCTTTAAAAAAAAAAAAAAAAAAAAGAAATGGGTACATTTTACTTTTCTTTACAATTTGACATTAGTGCTTTCTCCCCAATCCATATTTAAAAACCAGTTCCTACCTCTTTTTTACCCCTTCCACCCCCCTCCAAAGTAACTAAAAAAATACCTTGGCTCCTCCAGTCCCTATTGTCTCATGCCCCCAAATAAAAGAACACCAACTGAATTCAGTTTCAGTCTCTTACCCTGTCAGGAAAGCTAAGGAGTAGGAGTTGTTCTTGGAAACAAATGCTGAGCGATGTGTCTGTGTCATCTTGCCTCGGGAAGGTTCTTCATTCTCTGAATCTGAGAGACGTGCAGGACACTGGCAGGGAGACAAGGCAGACAACAATGTCCATTTGGAGTTCCCAAGGAAATCTCCCCTTGCCATAGTTTCCAAATCTCTATATATGTCACCACTCTCTGAGCTATGTTTCCAACTGCCTCCTAGAGATCCCAATTTGGATATTCCAAATATTGTTCAAACTCAATACACCCAAAATCAAACTCACTCTCTTCTCTAGCCTTACCATCAACTACTCACTCAACCAACACAACTAGAAACGTCAGTGGCATCTGTGACTTTCTTTTCCCTTTCTTCTAAGTCATAACAACATTTTTACAGAGCTTTTGCATATCCCAGCACTTCTAAACATTTCATTTACTCTTTATATCAGCCTAGTTAAACAGGGATTTTGTTATTACCCATCTTTTATAGATGGTAACTGAGGCTCAGAGTAATTTGCCTGGGATTACAGAGTTAATAAATGGCTAAAACTGCTACTTAAATCCAGACCTTCTATCTCCAAATTGCCTTATGTTCTATTATTTGATAATCAGTTTTACTCCTAAACTGTCCCTGAGATCTAACTCTTCCATCTATACTCACTATCATTGCCTTACCATAATCTTAGATTCTCATCTCCTGCCTGGACTATGGCAATATCTGTTTACTGGTCTTGCTCTCTCCAGGCTTTTTTCCATCCAAACCCCCTCCATTCTACCAAGAATTATCTCTCCAACTTCCCTTGCTTAATTGTTGATGACTTCAGGATGAAATCTAAACACCTCAGTGTGATACAATAATAACCCTGACAAACCAGGGCTAACCTTCTTTCATACATGAACTCCTTAAACTCTAGACACAGCCAAGCTACTTTCTACTCTCCACATGTACTACAGTCTCTCAAAACCTCTATGCTTTTGAACATGCTACTCCCTTTGCTAAAATTCCCCTGCCCCTCTCTGTCTATAAAATACCCTTAGGTCTTTCCAGGTCATCTTAAATGTCACTTTTTCTGCAAAGGTTTCCAAATACCTTTTCCCATTTTGCCTGTGTCCATTCACTTATTTTCATTTTATTTTGGAGTTTCTAGTTAGAGTCTTTTGTTTTACATGTGGAGTCTCTTTTAGATGTGCCCTTTGCATGCAAACATATTAGAAAGGTTTTGCCTCATGATTCAATATGAAAGTCTTTCTTTCCATAGGTAGCAACTAATCACACTGAACTGTAACTCTTAATTAGAAAGTCCATCTTCTGCTTTAGACAATAAACTCTGAGTGTCTAATAAACTCTTGTCTTCCTAAATAACTCCCAATAACATCATATAGCAGGTAAACAAAAAAATATAATCTAACAATTTACTGGTTAGCTAATGATAAAATGATATCAAAGTGAGTTGTAAACATAGGCATGCAAGGCACCACATAGCTCAGAGTACCCTGCATTCCTTAAAAGCCTTTTTATTCTCTCGGCTGATAAGCACATACAAACAATAGGCTATGTTTCCTAATGATTAGTCTTTGAAGGGCAATTTTCAGTATGAACTTTCAATTTTGTACGGTATCATTCCTTAGAGAACCCTGTTGCACCCAATTTTAACTGGAGAAACTTTACAGCATTAACCCATTAGTGAATTTTATAAGATATTCTCTTCATAATTTTTACAAAAAAGAAAAAATTTTGATACCAACAGACATGAAAATTGGCAATTTCTGTCTATTTAGGCCACTCTATATCTTCTTCATAATCAATTCAGTAGGAGGGTATTCAAATCCCATCTCTACTACTTTTATTTTTTCTGAGCCGCAGTTTTCCTCAAAACTTCCTATAAAATAAAGATTGCTTCATCCATCACATAGATTATGGCAAGCCATTAAAAGCACCTAGCATATTATTTAACAAAGAGTAGATGTTCAACAAAAGGTAGATTTTGTTTGTATTAATTTAAATACTATTAATCATTTAAGAAGAAACATCAGTATTATAATAGATGTATACCAAGTTCTTTTTAACTATTGCAAAATAGATTATATTACAAATAAAGAAATAATTGTTCAGACAGAAGATGCTCCACTCCTTTACACTTCTACCCCTATAAAATCTAGAACCATATGATAGGAAAATATTTACCTCACATCTTTCACCTTGGATAAAAGCAAGCCCATAGCATTATCGATTCCTAATATGATACAAATTACATACAAATAAAATCTCTGAAGTGAAATCTAGAAAAACGTTGTGCCTAAGAAAATTTAAAGAATGGTAATACCCAGAGTTGGCAAGGGTACAAGGAAATTAGTTTAGTATGCTTATGTACTGATGGTGGGAGCTTTCTGGAGGGCAATTCAGTAATAAAATATTAATGCCAAAAACCTTAAAAAGGACACTTCCTTTGACCTGGTCATATACTTATATAATTTATTCTAAGGAACTAATGAGAAGTGGATTTCATCACAGTGGTATTTAAAACTGCAAAACCTTGAGAGGAGATCAATTAAATAAAATTAGTTACATTCTATAGTCAAGAACACTAAGAGACCGTTAAGTATAATGATGTGGACTGACATGGAAAGACAGTCATGATTTATAGTTAACTAGAAAAAGGTTATAGAACCACATGTATACTGGGTTGCATTTTCTGAAAAGAAAAATTGCAATGTGTATGTGTGTATGTGTGTGCATAAAGAAGCCTGGAAGGCTATTTACCAAAATATTTATAAGGATCTCTAAGTTGTAGGCTTACAAGTAATTTTTACTTTCTGTTTTATAATTTTTGGTATGACTAGAATTGTTCTAACCATTCACATGATATTACTTGTATCATAACAAACACTGTGCCTATTTCATTCCATTCTTAGAAAATAAGAGATTATAATCTGTTTCTAGAATAAATCTTTTCCTCCCTACGGAAATTGAATTTGAAAAACATTTACCAAACACCTATAATGTTCAAGGCACTAGAGCAGATTTTAAAATGGGCAAGACACAGTTCCAACCCTCAACAAACTTACAATCTAATAGAGAAAAATATAAGCACATGAATAATTGTAACATTTGGGAGAATAAAATAAATTCTGTAAACATTAAGAACTCTATGGGCAGGGTGGAGGAGGGAATGACGGGAGTTGAGAAATCAGTGAGGAATTCCTAAATGTTTCATTAAGATGACACCTTTTTAACTGGACATGGAGAGATGAGTAGCCTTTCAACAGAAGGTAAACCGGGTGACATCTGAATGAGATGAAAGTGCAAAAGCAAAGACCCCGAGGAGGGAAAGCACAGAGTACATATCTGAGGGAAAGCAAACAGCTCTGTTCCCTAGAGTTTTGGGGTATAAAGCAAGGATGGAAAGATAAGCTAGAATCATACTAAGGAAGGCCTTGAATGTTAGGATGAAGAGTTTTCATTTAATTCTACAGGTAATGGGAAGTCACTGGGGATTTTTTGGGCAAGAGAGTGAAATGATCAATTAAGCTCTAATTCCCTGGATAAAATGATAATCCTTAAAGTGGATTTCCACTGAAACCTCTTGAACTTCTTCTGGGTCTCAATTTGAATGTAGCCTTGGTTAAACAAAATGAAATAATTTGCGCAATACCTAAAACTCAAAGACATATTTAATACAAAATCAAAACCATTTAAAAAGTCCTCAACAATATAAAAACAAAAAAAGGCAAAATCCCAACAATCTAAATCTTGAAATGCTCATAGATTTGATTTTATTCAATGTTGTTTTTTAAATTTTTTTAATTTTTATTTTTTAGTAGGTACTGGGGATTGAACCCAGGACTTTGTATGTAAGAGGCAGGTGCTCAACCACTGAGTTATACCCATTCCCTCAGTGTGTTTTTACATAGAAATGTTTACAAAACTGACTATTACAAATTTGAGAATGGGTATCTCTTGATTCTTTTTAAGATTAAAGTTAGCTTGATGCACCTGATTTCTATTTCAAATATGGTGGTGGCAAAAGAAAAAATAACTGGAATAATTTCTCTATCTTGACATGAATTAATAGTAGAGAGCTCATTTTCTACAGGAAACCTGTATCTGGCAAGGCCTGTATCTGGCAAGGCCAGGAGTGGCAACCTCTTTCTACAGGGGAACCAAGGTAGAGGCTGAGGAATCTCTGACTTGACTGGTTTGTTCAACAAAGAAGGTCCTTCCAGGTTGTTTTGCCTGCGAGACCACGACCATAGCTGGGGCTACTAGCCAAAGATGTATTACATGACTAAGACTATCATATACTTTATTCTTGCCTTTCTAGCTATATTTTTAGTATCCTCTTCAGTCAGTAGCAGTCTTTTACCTGGTCCAAAAATACAAAGCATTAATGAGTATACAAGCACTTCATGCTTATTAAACTGAATCTTTTAGAAAATTAAAACCCTGTAAAGTTCAAGGTGTTTTAATAATAAACAATAATTGTTATTATTAGAAATGAAATCTGAAAGCCCCACATGCATGTGGCAATCAGCAAATATTACTGATCCAAGAAAGCTCAAATAATTTCAGTTTGGGAAGTTCAGGAAAAAATATCTTTGCAAATAGTAAACCAGAAACAAAGAAGAATTAAGTAGCTTGTCCAAAGCCATTCAGTTTGTCAGAGTGCTGGGACCTGTCTAAAGAGGCAGACTTTTAGTCCAGTGATTTTTTTTGCTACACTGCTATGTTGCCTATCTTTATAAATAATAAAATTTATAAATAATGAAATAATAACTCTGGCTAATTAAAAAATATTAACAAACCTGAATCAACAAAATATTTAAAAGTATATGACTCTAAAGACACATTCAGTGCACACAAGTGTTACCAGATGTCCAGTATGGCAAACTAAAGAAATAAATCTCAATTGTAATAATTTGAGTGTAATCAGTGGATCTTCCAAGTGTTTTATTATGTTATATATATCTCTTACAACCTTGTATGGTGAGTTGCTTCATAAATAAATAATGAAAAAAAAAGCACTTCAGGCAAGATTTGGCCCAATTAAAAGTCAAATTAGATTAAGTTTAGACTAAGAATCTAATCTAATATTGAAGATCTACCTTATATCTAGCACTGTTTCTTAAGGCATTATAAAGAATAAGGAGAAGTAAAATACAAGCCTTAAGGAAAACTAGTTGAAGTTATACAACGTATGAAAATTAAAAGTCAAAAAACAGCACAAGAATCAAAATGACTATATATATATATATATATATATAAATTATCACTAGTAGTGTACTATACTAAGGTTTTTCCTCTCATTCACCTTTCTTCCCACTGTTCCCTTAATTTTTCCACACAGATTTCACTGTCCCATTCATAAATTATTTTTTCCAGCTCTCACCTAGACCCTAAACTTTTTACTACTCTTAAAATTGTGCTGTCAAGGAGTATTACTGGTCACCAACATAGGAGTTTTAGATCCATGTCACCTGGGCTACCTGCTGATTCTGAGGCAGATGTCCATCAAAATGGTGATCTACTTACACGTTCCAGATTTGTTTTCAGTGCTAATGGCTCATCTCTTTTTTTCTGTTCATCCATTTTCCTTTTCCCTATTTCTGTATCCTCTGGTAACAGCTTGTGGATCTGATCTTCTGAGGTTTTCTCCTCTTGTAACTTTTCTTCTCTCAACTAAAAATACAAATTACACCAATACAGAAGAGTTTTAGGCAACTCTAGACTTAGAAAAACATCATTTACCTAAGAGTCTATTAAAACAAAGAGATCACATGGCAGTTTGGAGACTATTTTTCTTATCAGATATAAAGTCCTCTTGACTTTTAAGTAAGTCTGCTTTTACTCAGCTCCTGCCAAACATACACTTCATAGCTTAAGATTTAACTGCTCTGCATTCTTGAGCAATATGAAACCATGAAAGCTAAGATAATACACATAATCAAAAAAATAAGCTTTATCACTTACCAAAAAAGGCTGAACCTAAAAGCTTTCCTTATTCCCATAAGCCAGACATAACTGCATTGGCCCAGGAGAAGCAGAGATGAAGTACACAGAGAGCACGAGAAACTGGGGTTAGGCAAGGCAGGTCTTTATGCCTTGTTGGCAACATAAAAAATGATTTATCATAGTCCCAATGCCCTACATGTTATACTATTATCCTGTGGTTCAGAGTAGCTCAATATGCATGGTCTATGAAGAAATTAAAGGCAGAGGCATATGTTCTTCATTTGGGGGAGGTGGCATGGTTTTACAAAAATAGCATGGACTTTGGAATAAAAACCCAGGTTCCAGTGGTTCTGTCACTCACCAGTTGTATAATCTTGGGCAAATGATTCACTTACCTACAAATTAGGGATAATGCTATTTACTTTGCAGATACATTGTAAGGAGAGAATGAGATAATATAAAGCACAGTGTCTTCCTGTGCACTTTCAGTTCACTATGTTTTCCCTTTCCTTATCTCTTTTTTTTTTAAAGATTTATTTATTTATTTATTTCTCTCCCCTTCCTCCCCACCTCGGTTGTCTGTTCTCTGTGTCTATTTGCTGCGTCGTCTTTGTCCACTTCTGTTGTTGTCAGCAGCACGGGAATCTGTGTTTCTTTTTGTTGCATCATCTTGTGTCAGCTCTCGTGTGTGCGGTGCCATTCCTGGGCAGACTGCACATTCTTTCGCGCTGGGCGGCTCTCCTTACGGGTGCACTCCTTGCACGTGGGGCTCCCGTACGCGGGGAACACCCCTGCGTGGCAGGGCACTCCTTGCGGGCATCAGCACTGTGCATGGGCCAGCTCCACACGGGTCAAGGAGGCCCAGGGTTTGAACCACAGACCTCCCATGACCACATGGGACGCCCTAACCACTGGGCCAAGTCCACCGCCTCCTTATCTCTTTTCTTCCCTTTTCACATCACAGAGTTTTAATAAAATGTAAATGAGTTAATGTATATCAAAGCCATTATAGACTATTAATATTTTAAATCAGTCTTGCTAAAAAAAAAAAAATAGGCTAAAGAGCAAGTAGTGTCTTTTTGATTGAATGGAGTCCCAAGGCCAAAGTCAACAATAATGCTAAACAACCATAAAGCCTTAGTTGTATCTTCCCAATTTCTACAAGTTTGATTCATGTAAGCCTGAACTAGACTTTAACACAATGAGTCTAATTCAAGAGATTATGAATATGCAAAGAACACCATATACAATGTGCTACGCCAGAAGATTTAAATGACATAATCTATTCCAAACTCTGCCCACCTCAAAGAAGAACACAAGAGGGAGAAAAGCAAAACCATAGCCAGGGAGAAAGCAAACCTGAGGTCTGCCCTAACTACCCACATAAAAGAATCAAGGCCTTTTGAATATCTTAGATGAGAAAGTCTTGTTCAACAACTTGGCTACAAGCTACCTAAAAGGGCATTTCATTTAGAGGGACACAGAAGCAGAGAGGCACAAAAGATATCAGGTTTCAGCATCACAATAACTGCTATCATTTACTGAAATCTATGTATCACGTGCTGAGTTAAGTACTGTACATACATTATCTCACTTAACAAGAAAACTACGGTTTAAGGGTTAAGTAGTAAATTAATTCACACAGCCATACAGTTACTGAAGCTGGAATTCAAATCTAGATCTCTCAGTGATTTGCAACCAAGGGTGATTTTGTCCCCAGGGGACAGCTGGCAATGTCTGGAGACATTTTTGGTTATCACAAATGGTAAGGGGGGGGGAGTTGCTACTGGCACCTAATGGGGTAGAGGCCAGAGATGCTGCTAAAGATTCTAAATACACAGGATAGCTGCACCCGTCTGACATACACAATCTATAAAAGGATGGTACTATTCTTTAAAAATTGAATATTAAATACCCCATTTTATATATTTTAGTGTTATTTTGTTTAGTGTTTACATATTATGTACTCTGACTTTTCTAAAGTTATAGAAAGTATCCTTCTGCCTCTTAATAATTTTTATTTCAGTTTTCACTCTGACAGTGGACTACTGTTGCTGGCAAAACAGCCTTTTCATTGCAATGGTTAGTCATTACTAACAGAACATCATCTTAACAAAGCCAAGCATGTATAAAGGCGAAAACCCATAGGCCCATTTGAATCCTCACATCAATCATGCTGATGTTTTCTATGTAATGGGTTCTGTGGAAGAACTATTTTTCTTGTCCCTCTTGGTGGTTATCTATAAGGATTTGAGAACTGGGTCTCTAGAAAAAAGAGTTTTAATACCAAAAAAAAGCCTCAGGGAATGTGAGAAAGCAGCATATAAACTTTAAAGAGAAATAACAATAATTGCTGTTTATTGTATCTTCTATGTTCCAGATTCCATGCATTAAATCCTTATACACCTTATCTCACTTAATCCTTAAAAGCTCTGTTTTAATCTATTTATCATTACAGTTTTGTAGACACAAAATTAAGACTCAGTGGTTACTTCCCAAAGTCACAGAGACTGAATATTAAAGACCTTCAATTTTAGAACATGCCTCTGGCATCGGACACCAGGGTTTCTCAACCTCGGTGCTACTGGCCTACGCATAAATACTTCACTAGGGAGCAGAGGCAAGAACAGGCGGCGTAACAGGGAAAGATGGAGCGCCTATACAAAGGGTGTAATGGTTGGCTCAAGCTACAGAATGAGAAACTATGGAATGCATCTCAAGGCTGTCAGTCTGAGGTGAGAAAAAGGAAGCATGTATCTATTGACACCACCTTCCATTTATCAAAGTTTTATCCTTGTACTTTGGCTTGTACAACTTGAGTAAGTTTCTACTGGGGACACTGCAGCAGCTACGGCAAAAAAGTCTCAGACCTAAAGGAGGGAGGCATGCACTACGAGCCTGAATAAGGAAATCTCAGGTGCAACAAAGCGAGATTACCCACTACGGTAATGGAATGGCTTTTTACTGTTTCCATTTCCAGACGCTAATTAGTAGAGAGAGAAAAACTATGGACTTTTATATATTAACCTCATACTCAGTTGCACTACCAAGAATATTGTGCAAATTTTTTTTAGGAACAAAACTTTATCTGCCCACTAATTTTTTAAAATTAAAGTTTAATATACACACAGAAAAGTATACAAATCATAATTGTTCTGTAGGATGAATTACACAAAAGAGCTCATCCCTGTAACCACCACCCAGATAAGAAACGGTATGCTACTCGTAAATAGCTCAGAGCCCCCTTCTGCCTACTCCTCAACCAAAGATAACCATGACATTGGCTTCTAAAACCACAAAACTTTTACCCGTTTCTGAACTTAGTATGTGGAATCATAAATATATATCTATGTCTTCACTCAACATTCTATTAGTGAGATTCATGTTCGGAATAATTGGTTTCTTCTCATTGTTCTCATAATATTCAATTGTCTGACTATAAAACAATTTAACACATTTTATTGTTGATGGATATCTCAATAGTTTCTCATGTTTGGCTATTTACAAATGAGCTGCTATGAACATTCTTGAATATGTATCCTGGTATACATACTGCTCTGTTTCTAGAAGAGAAACTGTTGAGTCCTAAGTTATGGGTATGTTCTACCTTAACTGATAATACCAAATTTAGTAGATGCTCCAAACTGGTTGTACAAATTACTCCCACAGTGGTGTAGAATGACAGTTGCTGCCAGCCTTGCAAGCACTTAATACTAGTTGTATATTTTAGCCATTCCAGTGAGGGCACATTGGTATCCGTGTCTCTGATAACTAAAGATGTTGAGCACCTTTTCATGTTTATTGACTATTCAAAAATCCTTTTATAAATTGACTGTTCACATCTTTGCCCTTTCTATCTTTTAGATATTTGATTTGTTTTCCCTAGTTAGACCATAAACCAGAGAAACCATAAATTCCTAGATAAGGCAATACCCCTCACCTCCATCCTGTAAGTGCATTTCAAAGCATATGTGCATATTCCTAAGCATGATAGTTATCTGTACTAGGACCACTCCTACTACATATCAGGGATTTCAAAAACACATATATATGATCTTGCACATCGGGACACAGCTCTATGCCTCCTTGGTCTTACCCTAGACGACCACCTGTAGCCTAGCACGCAGCACAGAGCGCTATGCTGAACATCCGGCAGCCACCCAGGCCAGCTTCCCAGCCTGTAAGTTCCTAATAAACTATTATTTTGTTAAATGCAGTGGCCTACTTTGTTTTTCAGTCTTAAGTGTCCGTCAGAATGTGGTGGAATGCATTCTGTAGGTTCATGGCCAGACACCAGTAATTTGTAGGAATTCTTTGTATTTTTTAGATATGAGGTAATTGTTAGGGAAAAAATATATAAACATATTGTATGCGTATGTGTGTATTTATATACTTTTTTTTCTCCCATATATTATCTTGCCTTTTTCATTCTATTAAAGATGTCTTTTGATGACAGAAAGTTCCAGTTTCTAATGCAATCTAATTTATCAATCTTTTACTTTAAGGTTAGTGCTTTTTATATCTCATTTAAGAAATTGTGCATGTCCCAAAGTCATGAAAATATTCTCTCATGTTATCTCAAAGGAGCTTTTTATTTGGCCTTTCTCATTTAGATCTTTAATCCCCTTAGAGTTGACTTTTAAAATCAACTGTTTTAGCGTATAATCTGCATATGATGAAATGTATATGGAATGAATAGTTTAATGAATGTTGACTCATACACACACACATTTCTATATGTCCATCCATGTAACCATCTCCCTAAGCAAGATATAGAACATTTTCACCACCCCAGAAAAGTCCTTTCATGCACATTTGCAATCTAACTTCTATCCCACTCAACCCCAGGCAACAACTAATCTGATTACTATGATTATAGATTAGTTCTGCCTGTTAAAATATCATGCAATATATATTCTATTGTGCTTGTCTCCATTCATTAACATGATATTTTTTATATTCACCTATGTTACTGAGTTTATTACTAGGACATTCCTTCTTAGGAATGAGTTATATTCTAGTGTATGAATATACCACAATTTATTTATCCATTCATTCTTAGACATTTGGGTTATATTAACTTTGAGCTATTTTGAGTAAAGTGGTTATAAACATTCATGCCTTTTGTAGACAGATGTTTTTGTTTCTCTTGGCTAAATATAATAACTATGAGTGGAATTACTCGGACACATAGCAAATGTGTGTTTAAATTTATAAAGTAATTGTCAAAATGTTTCCCATCATAACCATACCATCATACACTCCCACTAACAATGTATGAGAGTTCTAGCTGATTCACATTCTCACCAACACTTGGAACTGTCAGTCTATTAACTTTAGCCATTCTAATGAGTATGAGCTGATATCTCATTGTGGTTTTAATTAGTATTTCCCTGCTGACTAAATAAGTTGTGTAACTTTTCATGAGCTTTGCAGCCTAACTTCTTTTGTGCAGTGTCTGTTCAAACTTTTGGCCTCTTTTTTAACCTTATTATTAGATGCATGAGTTCTTTATATATTCTTAATACAAGTCCACTATTAGTTATATTTTTTAGAACATTTTTCCCAGTCTTTGCCTTGCCTTTTCTTTGTAGTTACTACAGGGCTTAAATTTAACATCCTAAATCTGTAACAATCTCATTCACTTTGATAACTTCAATAGTATATACAAACATGTTCCTATCTTCCCCTAGCTTTATGTACTTCCTGTCACAGGTTACATGTTTATACATTGAGTCCAAAACCAATGATTTCTCATTACATTTTATGCATTTGCCTTTTAGATCCTGTAGGAAGTAAAAAGTGCAATTATAAAACAAAATTACAATAGTATTGGTGTTTATATTTACCTATGTCATTACTCCTGCCAGAGATCTTTATTTTTTCACATGGTTTGGATCCATTTTCTCTTGTCCTTTCCTTTCAACTTGCAGAAATCCCTTTAGCATCTCATGTCATATAGGGCCACCACAGTGGTGATTAACTCCTTCAGCTTTGGTTTATCTGGGAAGGCTGCCATCTCTCCCTAATTTTTTTTGGTGGGGGAGCTTAAACAGTGGAAATATATTAGTTTACAATTGGAGGCCAGGACAATGTCCAAATCAAGGCATCATCTAAATGATGCTTTCTTCCCAAAGACTGGCTCCTGGAAATCTGTGGCTCCTTTGCCATATGGCAAGACCCATGGCAGCAACTGCTGATCTCTCCCTTCTATTCCAGATATTGTTGCTTTCAGCTTCTTGCTTCCATGGTTCTCCTCTGTCTGAATTTCATTCTCTTATAAAGTACTCCTGCAACAGATTAAGACCCATAATGAATGAGGTGGGTCATGTCTTAACTGAAGTAGCCTCATCAAAAGGAATGGATTAGACTTAAGAACATGTCTTTCTGGGGTATATACAACTTTCTCTCTCATTTTCGAAAAACAGTTTTGTCAGGTATAGAATCCTTGGTGGCAATTTTTTGCTTTCAGCACTTTAAATATGCCATCCTACTGCCTATTTGCCTCCATGGTTTCCAGCGAAAAATTAGCACTTAATCTTATTGAGACACACTTGCATAGAACACCTTGCTTCTCTCTTGAGGCTTTCAGAATTTACTTTATCTTTGGCACCTGACAGTTTGATTATAATATGTCACGGTGTCTGTCTATTTGGGTTTATCCTGTTTGGAGTTCATGGAGTGTCTTGGATATGTACATTCCTGTCTTTTGTTTAATTTGGGAAGTTTTCAGTCATTATTTCTTCAAATAGTCTTTTTGCCCCTTTCTCTCTTCTCCATCTGGGACTGCCACAACATGTGTACTGGTATGCTTGACTTGTATCCCACAGGTTCCTCAGGCTCTGTTTACTTCCCTTTTATCTTTCTTCTTTTACTTCTCACAGGATGATTCCAATTATCTTATCCTCAAGTTCACTGAGTCTTTCTTCTGCCAACTTCAATATGCTGTTGAATCAAGGTAAGTAATTTTTCTTTTTTGTTCCTTTTCATAATCTCTCAATTGATAATCTGTGTTCATCTATAAGTTTCCTGATTTCCTTTAGTTCTTTGTCCATGTTTTCCTTGAGTTCTTTGAGCATATTTAGGACAATTTTTTTTTTTAAGTCTGACTGGAATGTCACAGGTCTGATTCTTCTCATTATGATTTTTAATGCTTTAATCTTCTCCTTTGCTTAAGTCATCACTTCACGTTTCTTTATATGTTGTGTAACTTTTGTAGAAACCTGGACGTTTTGATATTTTAATATGTTAGGGCTGGAATTTAGACTCTGAATCATCTGTTCCTTAAGCTTGTAGCTATCTAGTATTATGACAAAGCTTTCCTTGACTACAAGGAGCTAGCAAAATAAAATTAAAAAACAAACCAAAAAAAAAACCATTCCCCAGTCTTTGGAGATTGGCCTGTGCAAGTGCTCTCCTTCAGAATTTATCCATAAAATGAGTTTAAGGAACAGCTCAAGGCAAAGGTTTAGGGGCCTCCCTGGCCCTTTCTGCACATGTATCTTGTCTCAGGCATATGCACAGTTCTAGGCATTCCCCCATTTACACAGATAAGAATGTCCCCTCTCCCTTAAAAAACCATTTCCTCATTGTCCTGGAACTATATGTCCCACAGTCAGCAATCCCTTGCCCCAGGCAGCCACAACTTCACTACTCTCCCATAGCATTCTATAAGAAAGCCCTGTGAGCTGTCTTCAAAGCAGGAAAAATTCTGGGACATCCACACTGCAATGAGTGTCCTAATTCAGTCCTGCAGGCCCCCACCAGGCATACATCTCCTAGTATATATATGAAGGCTACTCTGCTGCCTTTGGAATTGGACCAGGGACCTACACTGAGACCACAGGCCAGTTCCACACCAAGCCATTAAGTGGGTGGGGAGGGGTCAACAAGGGTACTGGGAGACATTACCATTTTTAAGTTGCCTTTTTTCTTGACTCAGTTTTCACTCTGTTACTATAATCCTTTAACAGTTTTCTTGAACTTGTGAGAAAGATGTTTCTGAGAATCCATGCTGGTTGTTTAAGGCTTCTCATTCTTCCATCTTCATTGGGATGGAGCCTTGGTTTTGTAACCAGTTTGTTATTAGACAGATGTTTTTGAGCTTCAGCCCTCTTATAAGGACGATCTGTCCAAGGAATATGCATTGTGCATGGTCCTCCTTGTCTTTTCAGGGCCTGTGTCTTGTCCTGGGCTTGTGCTTGTTCATTGTTTTGGAGTCCTCTTGTTTACAGTGGTTTGAATGCCCCCTCTATTTCCCAGGGGACAGACCTCCTTCTACCTGGTATTTAAAACAGGCAAGCCTTTGCCCTCTACTCTCCATCTCTATAGTTTTGTATACTCCTTGGTTGTCTCAAGCTGCTTTTGCTTGGAGGTGAAATTCTAGGAGGAGGGGCACGCTGGACAGGACTTTCCCAAGTCAGTTTTCCCAGATGAGACATGTTCAGGGATCCATGAAAAGGTCAGAGGCTGGCTCCAAAGTGCTCTGGGAGGGTATTAGGAAGGGTGCCAGGAGCTTCTTCCATGGCTCCCCCAAGCTGAGCTTTCTTTATCTTCCCAGCAATGCGGCCCTTGAACTTGTCCTCTGCAGTCCTGAGGAAGCATTGTCTTTAAGTGTCCCCTTCTGCTGCCTTTGTCTGGAGTGGGACAGAACAGTGGCTGCCCTTGGAGCCAGGTGCCCAGTGATTCAAAGTTGCTAATCAAAAGCCAAGACCAGTGATTGCCTGTGGACTACCCTCTTCTTGGGGAAGAGGATTTTTATGTCCCTTTCTGTCACAGTGAGCTAGTCAGGGGTTGGACTCCATGGTGGCAGCATGCCACAAGAGTAGGTGATGTGTGCCTATAACTGCCCTGTGCAGATGGAATGATTTACTGGTCCTTACAGTACTTTACCAGCGTCTTCCTCCTCTCTTCCCTGGATACTATACAGTGTTCTACTGACCTCTAACGTTTCAAAACACTTGTTTCACACAGTTCCTGCCATTTAAAGACTGAATGAAAGGACTGAATCCTGGAGCTTCCTACTCTGCCATCTTCTGACAATTTTCTTCCAAAAGCTTAAGTTGAATTTATCTGTTTTATCCTTTGTTGTTTGTGCTTGTTGTATAAAGTCTAAGAATCTACTGCCTAAAAAAAGGTCTTGGCAATATTTCCCTATGTTTTCTTCTTAGAGTTTTATAGTTTTAGATCGTATATTTAGGTCATTAAGCTTGTTTGAGTTAACTTCTGTATATGGTGTGAGGTAGGGGTTCACTCTCATTCTTTTGCATGTGGATATCTAGTTCCCCCAGAACCATTTGCTGAAAAGACTGTTTCCTCTCCATTGAGTTGACTTGGCACCTGTTTTAGTTTCCTAGCTGCTAAAACAAATAAGATACAATTGTTTCAGTTCAACCATGGGAACTTACTGACCTGCAGTTTTAAAGCTAGGAGCATCAGCAAAGCAATGCTTTCTCCCAGAAGACTGTGGCGTTTTGGGGCTGGATGCCAGCTATCCTTGGTACTTGCCTTATCACCAGCTGGTTACAAAACCAAGAAACAGACATCCCAGGAAATAAATCCCAGAGTTAATATTTTAAAATATTAAAATGTACAGTGAAAAAAAATGTACATTGTGCAATAAGAGTACAAGACAAAGAAATAGGAAATGATGGCCCATCCAAAGGAAGAGGATAAAAATACAGAAAACACCAATAAAGTGGGCATAGTGAACAAAGCCCTTAAAAATGATCTTAAAAATGCTAAAGAAGATGAAGGAAACTACAAAGAAAGAAATAATAGATAACAGGAAAACAATGAATGAACAATGAATGAATGAGAGTGTGATTAAGAGATACAAAATTTTAAAAGGAATGAAATAGAACTACTGGAGTCGAAGACCACAATAACTGAAATGAAAAATACCCCAAAAGATTTCAAAAGCAGAATGGGGCTTGCAGAAGAAAGAATCAGTGAACTTCAAGACATAAAGACAAGGCACTTGAAATGAGTCAGGCTGAGGAACAGAAAGAAAAAATAAATAATAAAAGCAATAATAGCCTAATACAGCTATGGGACATCATCAGATGGATCAATATATGTATTAAAAGAGTTTCAGAAGAAGAAGAGAGAAAGGGGCCAAAGGAATAGCCATAGAATAATGACAGAGAACTTCCCAAACTTAGCAAAAGACATGAATATGCACATCCAAGAAGCTCAACAACACCAAACAGGATAAATATGAAGGAAAATATACCCCATCATGTACTGATTACACCATCAAATGCAAAGGAGAAAAGAGAGTTCTGAAAGCTGCAAGAGGAAAACAAAGGTTTACGTACAAGGGAGTCCCAATTAGCTTGAGTGCCAATTTCTCATCAGAAACCATGGAAGCAAGAAGGCAGTGGGTTGGAATACTCAAAGAGCTGAAGGAAAACAGTAGCCAGTCAAAATTTTATATCCAGCCAACTTTCTTTTAAAAAGGAGGGAGAGATTAAGACATTCTCAGATAAACAAAAGCTGAGGGAGTTCATGACCACTAGACCTGCCCTACCAGCAATGCCAAAGGGAGTTCTTCAGACTGAAACAAAAGGACACTAAACAATGGTTCAAAGCAGTATAAAAAATAAACACATGTGGTAAAGGTAACCATTTGGGTAATTATAAATGCCACTATTATTGTACTGTATTGTATTGTTTGGTATATAACACCACTTCTTACCTCTTAAAGGTGCTAAAATACAAATGCATAAAAAGTAATGATAAACCTAGGTTTTTGGACACACAATGTGCAAAAATGTAAGTCGTAATAAGTATAAAAAATGGTGGGGGACAGATGGGTTTAGGTTGGTATCAAACCAAATATAATTGTTTTATATTTAGGATGTGAGAGTTTGAAGCTTTTTGTGAATCCCAGAAAAGATCATGTTCTTGGAGTTAATCCATTCCTGTGGCTGTGGGACTCTGATTGGAATTAATTCAGTTGGGGGCCTTTTATTTGAGTACTTCAGTGACCCAGGGTGGGTCTTGGCCCTTTTGCTTGAATCCTATATAAATGGGAGAAATATGCAGAGATAAACAGAGAAAGAGAGCCACCATTTTACCTTGCCATGTGAGAGAGGACTCCAGGATCACCTGCAAGCACAAAAAGACAGGGAAACTCAAAGAGGCTGAGAAAACAGCTGAGGCAATGAGGAGAGAGGAAAAACTGGCCATGGACTTAATTGCCCAAAGGTGAGTTCCAAGAGAATAAATCTTTAGATGATACCACCATGCGCCCACTGCTGCAATTTGGTGAGACAGCATCTTTTGATGATGCCTTAATTTGGACATATTCGCAGCCTTGGAACTGTAAGTGTCTACCCTAATAAATCCCTATTGTAAAAGCCAACCCACTTCTGATATTTTGCATTGGCAGCCTTTAGCAAATTAAAACAGAATGTTAAATTTTAACCCCATGGAAACCACAAGAAAATCATATGAAAGATATATCCAGAGAGAAATAAGAAGGCCCTCAGTATGTTAAAACACAAGAAAGCAAATAAATATAAAAGTAGGCTTTAACAGAACTGAGGGACAAAAAAAGGCATAAGACTTACTAATAGCAAGATGGCAGAATAAAGTCCTGTATTATCAGTAGTGACTTTAAATATAAATTGATTGGGAAGTGAATTTGGCTCAACTGATAGAGCATCTGCCTACCACATAGAGAGGTCCAGGGTTCAAACCCAGGGCCTCCTGACCCATTGTGGTGAGCTGGCCCACATGCAGTGCTGATGCGCACAAAGGAGTACTGTGCCATGCAGGGGTATCCCCTGTGTAGGGGAGCCCCACACACAAGGAGTGCGCCCCTCAAGGAGAGGTGTCCTGTGCAAAAAAAGTGCAGGAGTGACGCCATATACGTGGAGAGCTGATGCAGCAAGATGATGCAACAAAAAGAGACACAGATTCCCGGTGCTGCTGACAAGAATGCAAGTGGACAAAGAAGAACACACAGCAAATGGACACAGAGAGCAGGCAATTGGGGGGGGGGGGGCGGGAGGGGAAAAGGAGAGAAAAAAAAATACATATATATATAAATGGATTAAACTCTTCAATCAAAAGGCAGAGATTGGCAAAATGGGTAAAAAAGCATGACCCAACTAGAAACTATCTGCAAAGACTCATCTTAAAGTCAGATACAAGTAGGATACAAGTAGGTTGAGGGTGAAAGGATGAGAAAAAAGTTAGGTACAAGTAGGTTGAGGGTGAAAGGATGAGAAAAAAATATACCATGTAAGTAGTAACCAAAAGAGAGCTCAGGTGGCTAATGTATTAAATAGACTTCAAGTCAAAATAAGCTGCAGGAAACAAAGAGGTCATTATATACTGATAAGGGGGACAATTCAATAGGAACATGTAACAATCATAAATATATATGTATCTATCAGAAGAGGCCCAAA
The DNA here is from genome assembly GCF_030445035.2 of Dasypus novemcinctus. Lineage (NCBI taxonomy): Eukaryota > Metazoa > Chordata > Mammalia > Cingulata > Dasypodidae > Dasypus > Dasypus novemcinctus. The sequence goes on along the minus strand of NC_080682.1, from coordinate 106,964,442 downwards.
ATATATGAAGCAAATACTGACAGATTTGTAAGTAGAAACTGACTGTTTTACATTAATTTTAGGAGACTTTAAACCACCACTTTTTTTTTTAAGGAGGCACCAGGGATTGAATCCAGTACCTCATACATGGGAAGCAGGTGCTCAGCCACCTAGCTACACCAGCTCCCAAACCCACCGCTCTTAGTAATGCATAGAACAGGGAAGTGGATGTGATTCAAGTGATAGAGCTTCCACCTACCATATGGGAGGACCTGGGTTCGATCCCTGGGGCCTCCTCATGAAAAAAAAAGAAGAGAAAGGGTGCCTGTGCGACAAGCCAGTGCCTGCATGAGAGCCCGTGTGGTGAACCAGTGCCCACACAAGTGAGTCATGCAGCAAGATGATAATGCACCAAAAAAAGAGAGACAAGGGGAGAGACAAGGTGAAAAGGAGCAGAGACCAGGAACTGAGGTGGTACAATGGACAGGGAACCTCTCTCCCCATCAGAGGTCTCCAGGATTGAATCCCAGTGAATCCTAGAGAGAAAATGAGAAGAGAAGACACAGAGAACAAAAACAGCAGGGCAGGAGGAGGGGAAGAGAGGAAAATAAATAAGTAAATCTTTAAAAAAATAAAAATAATGGATAGAACATTTAGTCACAAGATCAATAAGGATGTATAGAATTTGAATGAGGAGCAGTGTGAAGAAGAGGCGAGAACAACCCTCCGACCGACCAAAGCCCATGTGCAGCTGCATCCCCTCATCCAGCGCCCACATCCCACCGCCACCACCATGCCCAAGAGAAAGGCTGAAAGGGACGTTAAAGGAGATAAAGGATGAACCACAGAGAAGATCTGCAAGGTTATCTGCTAAACCTGCTCCTCCAAAGCCAGAACCCAAGCCTAAAAAGGCCCCTGCAAAGAAAGGAGAGAAGGTACCCAAAGGGAAAAAAGGGAAAGCTGATGCTGGCAAGGATGGGAATAACCCTGCAGAAAATGGAGATGCCAAAACAGTCCAGGCACAGAAAGCAGAAGGTGCTGGAAATGCCAAGTGAAGTGTGAGCATTTTTGATAAATGTGTACTTCTGGTGACTGGACAGTTTGAAATACTATTTTTTATCAAGTTTTATAAAAATGCAGAATTTTGATTTACTTTTTTTTTTTAAGCTATGTTGTTAGCACACAGAACACTTCATTGTTTTGGGGGGAAGGGGCAAATGTCACTAATAGACTATCTCTGAAGCTGGATTAATATGGGAGAAAACACCTTTCCCCTTAGTTTTTTGAGAGACTTCCTCTTTATTCCCAGAAGGAAATCCCTGACATTGATAAACATTATTCATCTTGGCACAGATGCCTTGCGGTGTGGAAAACTAAAATTTGTTTTTATGTCCTCATGACCTATTCTCTCTCTCTGCCTTCAGCATACACTTGACTCCCTTAACCCAGAGACCTGTTGGGGCCTGACCCAAAAAAAATTGGTTACCAGGATGTCAGGTAATCTGGACTTTCCACTGATGCCATGGATATAGCATCCCTCAAAAAAGTAGCAATTCCTTTTTTAGATTGTGGATAATTCTGCTGTTTTCATTTCATTTACTGAAAGTCAGGGTTGGCTTGTGAAAAGTTGTTAAACAACATGCTAAATGTGAAATGTCAACCCTCACTCTAAACTTCCCCTGTTCAGAGCATCAAATGAAGACTTTATTGGGTTTTATAGTGGCTTCCTGATTTTGGTAGTCCATTGAAGAAGGGAGTTTGAAAGTTGTTGTATACCATTAATGATTGTCTGCCCATGAAATGCCATGATTGTTTATGAAAAGTATCTTGAATAAAAGCTGGATACAGTTTGAAAAAAAAAGAACTTGAATGAGATATAAAACCAACTAGACTTAGAAATATATATAACACTGCACCCAACCAAAACAAACTATACGTTGTACTCAAGTGTATATGGATCATTCTCAAAGGTAGAACATATGCTGGGTCACAAAACAAGTCTCAGTAAATTCAAAATATTGAAATCATGCAATGTATACTCTCCAAACACAATGGAATGAAGCTAGAAATCAATTACAGAGGGAGAAAAGCAAAATTTGTAATATGTACAAATTAAACAATACACTCTTAAACAACCAATGGGTAGAGGAAAACAGAAATGAAATTATGAAATAAATTGAGGCAAATGAAAAAGAAAATATAATATACCCAAAATTATGGGATGCAGTGAAAGCAGTGCTGAGAGGGAAATTTATAGCTCTAAATGCTTCTATTAAAAAAAATAAAGACTTCAAATCAGAGACCTAACCTCAAAACTGGAAGAACTAGAAAAAGAAGAGCAAACTAAACCCAAAGTGAGCAGAAGAAAGGAAGTAACAAAGATTAGAGCAGAGATAAGTGAAATAGAAAAAAAAGAAAATTGAAAAAAACCAAGTTGGTTCTTTGAGAAAATCAACAAAATTGACAAACTTTTTTTCTAGACTGACCAAAAAAAAGGGCACACAAATAACAAAAATCAGAAATGAAAAGGGAGATATTACTACTAACCACACTGAAATAAAAACATATCTAATAAGGGTTTAACATACAGGATAATAAAGAGAGCCTACAAATCAATGATAAAAAAAGGCAATCCAATTTAAAAACAGGCAAAAGACATGAATAGACATTTCTCCAAAGAGGAAGTACAAATGGTTTAAAAGCACATGAAAAGATGATTGACATTACTAGCTATTAGAGAAATGCAAAGCAGAATTACAATGAGATATTTCACACCTACAAGAGTGGATGCAACTTAGAAAACAGAAAACTACAAGTGTTGGAGATGATGTAGAAAAATAGGAACACTCACTCACTGATGGTGGGGAATGTGGAATAGTACATTCCCATGTGGAAGACAGTTTGGCAGTTCCTCAGGAAGCTAAATATAGAACTGCCATATGATTCATCAATCCTGCTACTAGGTATATACTCAGAAGAACGGAAAGCAGAGACACAAAAAAACATTTGCACACTGATATTTACAGCAGCATTATTCACAACTGCCAAAAGATGGAAGCAGCCCAAATGTCCATCAACTGAAGAATGGATAAACAAAATGTGGTATATACCTAGATGGAACATTATTGAGCTATAAGAAGAAATGAAGTCTTGATGCACATGACAACATGGATGAAGCTATGTTGAGTGAAATAAGTGAGACATAAAAGGACAAATATTGTATGATCTAATATGAACTAAATATAACAAGCAAACTTAAAGAGTTAATGTATCTAGAATACAGGTCTCCAGAATATAGAATGGGGATCTGATGCTTAATTTGTGCAGAATTTGTATAAAGTTGAATGTAAATGTTTGGAAATTGAGAGAGGTGATGGTAGCACATTATAGTGAGTGTTACTGTGGTTGAAAAGGAAAGTTTAGACTCATGTATATCACTAGAAGGAAAGCTAAAAGGAAGAAACATGGGACTGTATAACATAATGAACACTGTTGTGGATGATAAGCACAGTCAATAATACAAATATAAGAATGCTCTTCCATGAATTAGAATAAATGCATACTACTACAAGGTTTTAATAATAGGGTGGTATAGGGGAAAAAATACACCTACAACAAACTATGAACTGTAACAAACAGTAATATATTCTCTCATCACAGCTGCAAAAATTAAACATTATGCTAAGTGAAAGAAACCAGACACAAAGTACTACTCACTGCTTACTCCACTTATATAAAATATAAGTGTAAATAAATTTATAAAGACGGAATTAGATTAGCATTATGTACAGCAGGGAAGGGTAGAGGAATTGAGAGGTTAACTGCTGAAAGGAAGGGGAGCTTTTATTTTCATAGTAAAGAAAATGCTCTAAAATTGATTGTGGTGATAATGTACATCTCTGTAATTTCTTTCCAAAACTAGTGAATGTACACTTTAGATGGACTGCATGTTATGTGAATATATTGCAATAAAATTTATTTAAAAAAAAAAAAAGAGAGAAACTAAACAGATAATGACAAATGCAATACATGATCCTGAATGGATCTGATCTCCATCAGATGATACTGATAGAGAAGAAAATGCCAAAAACGACATTATTGGTACATATGAAAAAATTTGAATATAGACTGTAAACTTTATATCAATGTTAAATTGCTTAAACTTGATAACTATTTAAAGGGATTAGTTAAGTGAATATCCTTGTTCTTAGGAAATGTACTTATAAGTATTAAGTGTTCAAGATATATTATTCAGTCTACTCCCAAATGTTTAGAAAATAGATTAAGAGGGAGAGAGACAGAGACAACGGATTAGATGAAAGAAAGAGAGAGAGAGGGAGAAACAGCAAATGTGGCAAAATGTTAAAAGTTAGTGGATATAGTTACCTGGGTGTGGAGTAAAGTTGGGGTTTGTATTTCTGCAATTGTCCTGCAAAACTGAAATTATTTCAAAATAAAAAGGTAAAAAAAGGTGTCAGTACCACCCAAAAAGCAATTTACAGATTCAGTGCAATCTCAATCAAAATTCCAACAACCATTTTTGCAGAAATGGAAAAACCAATCATCAAATTTATGTGGAAGGATGGGCCCCAAACAGGTAAAGCTATCTTCAAAAAGACTGAAGTTGGAGGACTCACATTTCCTGATTTTAACACATATTACAAAACCACAATAATCTAAACAGCATGTTACAGGCACAAGGACAGACATATAGGACAATGGAATAAAACTGAGAGCTTAGAAAACAACCCTCACACTTATGGCCAATCGCTTTTTGACAAGGCGGCAAAACTACTCAATTGGGAAAGAACAGTCACATTAAAAAATGGTGCTGGGATAAACTGGATCTCCATTTGCAAAACAAAAATGGGGCGGGAGGGAACTACTACCTTACACCATATATAAAAATCAACTCAAAATGGATCAAAGACCGAAATGTAACCACTAGAACTATCAAACTCTTAGAAAAAAACATAGAGAAGCATCTTCAGAACCTTGTGTTAGGCAATGTTTTCTTGGACTTTATACCCAAAGCACAAGCAACAAAAGAAAAAATAGATAAATATGGGCCCTCAACAAAATAAAAACTTTGTTCCTCAACATACTTTATTATGAAAGTAAAAAGACAACCCACACAATGAGAGAAAAGACTTGGAAACCACATATATGATAAAGGATTAATATTTAGAATATATAAAGAAACCTTTCAACTTAACAACAAAAAGACAAACAACCCAATCAAATTGGGCAAAAGACTTGAACAGACATCTCTCCAAGGAAGATATACAAATGGCCAGAAAGCACAAGAAAAGGTACTCAATATCATTAGACATTAGGGAACTACGAGTCAAAACCACAATGAGATACCATTTCACACCCTTTAAAATGGCTGTCATTAAAAATAAAAAAGGAAAATTACAAGTGTTGGAGAGGATGTGGAGAAACAGGAACACTCATTCATTGCTGGTGGCAATGTAAAATGGTGAAGCCACTGTGGAAGACAGTTTGGTGGTTCCTCAGAAAACTAAGTGTAGAATTACCATATGATTCAGCAATCCCACTACCAGGTATATACCCAAAAGAATTGAGAGCAGGAACTCAAACGGATATTTGCACACTGATGTTCATAGCAGCATTATTCACAACTGCCAAAAGATGGAAATAATCCAAGTGGCCATCAACCAATGAATGTACAAATAAAATGTGGTATATACATATAATGGAATATTATTCAGCTGTGAAAAGGAATGAAGTCCTTTTACATGTGACAACGTGGATGAATCTCGAAGACATCATGTTAAGTGAAATAAGCCAGACACAAAAGGACAAATATTGTATGAGTTCACTAATTTCAAACAATTAGAATAAGCAAACTCATAGAGTCAGAATCTGGAATAAAGGTTAAATTACCAGGGAATGGAACAGGGATAAGGAATGGGAAGTCAAAACTTAAAATGTACAGGGTTCCTATTTGGAATGATGGAAATGTTTTGGTACTCGAAGGTGGTAATGGTAGCATAACGTTATGAACACAACAGCACTGAAATATATATTAGAATATGATTAAAAGGGAAAACATTAAATTGTTATATGTTTATAAAATAAATTTTTATAAAAATCCATGGAGAGCAGATATGGCTCAAGCAATTGAGCTCCCACCTACCACATGGGAGGTTCTGGGTTTGGTTCCCAGTGCCTCCCAGAGAAGACAAGCAAGACAGCAAGCTGGTGCGATGGGCTGGTATGGTGACCTGATGCAACAAGATGACGCAACAAGGAGACACAAAGTAGAAACACAACAAAAAAGACAACAAAGCAGGGAATGGAGGTGGCTCAAACAATTGAGCACCTCTCTCCCACATGGGAAGTCCCAGGTTCAGATCCCAGTGCCTCCTAAAGAGAAGACAAGCAAGCAACAAGAGCACACAGCGAATGGACAGCAAGAACAGACAGAGAACACAAATAATGGGGGGTGGGGGGGACACATAAATCAAATAAAATCTTAAAAAAAAAAATCCGGGAAACGGACTTGGCCCAGTGGTTAGGGCGTCCGTCTACCACATGGGAGGTCCGCGGTTCAAACCCCGGGCCTCCTTGACCCGTGTGGAGCTAGCCCATGCACAGTGCTGATGCGCGCAAGGAGTGCCCCCCACACAGGGGTGTCCCCCGCATAGCTCCACGCGCAAGGAGTGCACCCATAAGGAGAGCCGCCCAGCGCGAAAGAAAGCGCAGCCTGCCCAGAAATGGCGCCGCCCACACTTCCCGTGCCTGCCGCTGCCGCTGACGACAACAGAAGCAGACAAAGAAACAAGATGGCAGCAAATAGACACAGAGAACAGACAACCAGGGGAGGGGGGGGGAAATTAAATAAATAAATCTTTAAAAAAAAAAAAAATCCATGGAACTATAGCACACAAACAGTGCACCCTAAGTACAACCATGGACTTTAAATTAATAGTACAATTATAAAAATGTGCTATGATCAATTGTATAAAAATGTTCCACACCAAGGTAAGATATTGGTGGTAGAGCAGTGTAGCAGTTTGATATAACTGATGAATTCCAAAAAGAAATATTGGAATGTGTTTGTAAATTGGTCTTTTCCTCTGGGTGTATGAGAGTGTACTGGATTCAGAGGTTTTCCTTTTACTTGATTAAACAATGATTAAGGCTTTGATTGGTTCACGTCACTAGGATGTTGAGTCCCCACCCACCAAGGGGTGGGGACTCATGGAGAAACTGCTCCACAGATAAAGGGAGGTGGGAGTCTTGAGCTGGAGCCCTGAGAAGTAAGCACGCAGAGGAGCTTGGTCATGAGGAAAGAGAGAAAGCCCTGGGAAGAGAAGCAAGCCATTAAATTAATAGTCTATAGGGGGCTTTGTGAAGATGACAGAGCAACTAAGCCCTGAGAGAGGCAACCCTGGGAAGAAAGGAATCCAGGAACCTTACAGATGTCAGCAGCCATATTGCTCCAACACATAACAATAGACTTTGGTGAGAGAATTAACTTGTGCCTTATGGCCTGGTAACTGTAAGCTTCTAGCCCAAAAAAATACGCTTTATAAAAGCCAACAGATTTCTGGTATTTTGCATCAGCACACCTTTGGCTGACTAATACAAGCGATATATAGGAATCCTGTATTTTATGCCTAATTGTTCCATAAACCCACAACTTATTTAATAAAGAAAAAAAATTAAAAGCTTTTGTACAACAAAAAACATCACTAAGAAAGTGAAAAGACAACATACAGAATGGAAGAAAACAGTTACACATCATTTATCTAATATGGTTTTAATATCCAGAATATATCAAGAACTCCTATAACTCAACAAGAAAACAACCCATTTTGAAATGGGCAAAGATCTAGAAAGGACGTGTATGAAAAGATATTCAACATATCCATTAAGGAAATGCAAATCAAGATCGCAAATGAGATACCACTTCACACACACAAGGATGATGGTATGATTAAAATAAGGAAAATAAGTGCTGGCAAGGATATGGAGGAATAAGAACATTATTGCTTTGAGGGCTAAAGAGACCCACGGGAGTTATGGTCATGGCCGATGGGGTTAACTACCAGGGCAGATGGCCCCTCTTTGGAAATGGTGTTTATGTGTGATGAATCTGGACACAGATGGGATCTCCCTTCATAAGACTTTCATGCCAATGTGCTGGAGGTGCAGTTAATGTTGGGGTTTAAGATATATTTAGGGGATTTGAATCTCTGGACTGACAATGTGATAGCCAGATCCTGAGCCTCAACAGACTCCAGCACCTACAATCTGATTTATTGGACTTACCACACTCAGCTAAGATGGAGTTGAAGAAGGACAACCACCACACCATGGAGCCTAGAGTGATTACAACTGAAAATGGGAGGATTGCATCCAGCATCCAGGTGGAATCTGACCCTCCTCTTGACATAGAGGTGCAATGGACACAACCAATCCAATGTCCACATAGAAGAGGTGGCATTGGAATGGGAAAAGTGGACATAGTGGACGAAGGGTATGGGGAAAGGCAGGAAGAGATGAGAGGTGGAGGCGTCTTTGGGACATGGAGCTGCCCTGGATGGTACTTCAGAGGCAATCACCGGACATTGTAAATCCTCACAGGGCCCACTGGATGGAATGGAGGAGAGTATGGGCTATGATGTGAACCAATGTATATGAGGTGCAGAGGGGCCCAAAGATGTACTTACAAAATCCAATGGATGTGTCATGATGATGGGAACGAGTGTTGTTGGGGGGGGGAGAGGGGGGGTGGGGGGATGGGGTTGAATGGGACCTCACATATATTTTTAATGTAATATTATTACAAAGTCAATAAAAAATAAAAAAATTAAAAAAAAAAAAACAACAAAAACAGAACATTATTGCATTGTTGGTGGGAAAGTAAAACGGTGCTGCTTCTGTGGAAAAGTTTGATGGTTCCTCATAAAGTTAAGTATCGAATTACCATAGGACCTGGCAATCCCACTTGTTGAAAAATACCCCCAAAGAATTGAAAGCAGGGACTTGAGCAAACATTTGCACATAGATGTTCACAGCAGCATTATTATTCACAAGAGCCAAAAGGTGAAAGCAATCCAATAATCCAAGTGCCCATCAGCAGAGGAATGGATAAAAAAATATATGGTATATACATATAACGGAATGAGTCATTTCTAGAACGGAATGAAGTTCTGATACATGCTATAACATGGCTGAATCTTGAAGATAAGATGTTGAGTGAAATAAGCCACACACAAATGGACAGATATTGTATGATTTTGTGTATATGAAATAACTAGAATATGTAATTTCATAGAGCCAGAAATCAGATTACAGGTTACTGAAAGGATAGCGGTGTCATTAATGTGGGTGGAAATGGGGAGTTAACGCTTAATGGATATGGAGTTTTCTGTCTGGGGTGATGAAAAAGTTTTGGTAATGGATGGTCGTGATAGTAGCAGAGCATTGCAAATTTAATTAATACCACTGAATTGGAGAGTTGAAAGTGGTTAAAATTGGAAATTTCATGCTGTATATTTAACATAATAAATTTTTAACAATAATGAGACTAAGTCTATATAACCAAAAGAAAAACTCTAGCTTTCTCCTTTCTGTGCTTCCCAGGCAAGAAAATGAAAGATTTCTTTCTGAGAATTCTGACCAGCCCAAAAGAAAATATCCACAGTTACTGACATTTGGAAGTCTGCCACTGAAAAGGGCAAGCCCTGACCAAGCACCAGCTTCCAATTAGTTTTTTAGAGCTTCATGAATATACACAGAGAGCCAAGAATCATGTGACATTTGAGAAAAGTCTCAAACATGAACAATATAACACGCACATGTGCATGAAAAAAACAAAAATGAGATATTTTAGGGAAGGAAAGAAAATCTAAAAGAAACTCAGAGAGATAGGATTCATGAAACAAGAACAGGATGCTATAATAGTAAAACTCAGAGAATAAGAATAACCCTTGAAAATTAAAAATATAGAGGCTGAAATAAAAAATTTTAATTCAGTAAAACTTGTTTCCTAGAGATGAAAAAGTTTGGAAATAGATAGTGGTGATGATTGTAAAACATCGTGAATGTAATTAATGTACATAAGTGTATGTTTTAAAATGGCAAATTTTATGTTAATATTTTACCACAATAAAATTAAAAATAAAAACAAAATTTAAAAACAAACAAAACAGATTGAGCATTTACTATGTGCCTGGTTATGGCTTAGCACTTTACATGGGGTATCTCACTTTAATCCTCACACCATTCCTATGAGCAAATTTATAGAAAAGAAAACTGAGGCTTAGCCACTTGCCTAAGGACCTACAGCTAGAGAGGGGGAGAAAAAATTTGTTCCTGGTCTATGGATCATTCTCCTGCACTTTGACCTAGTGTGGCATCAGCCTTTAGGAATCCCACTGTTTTCCAATTGTTGAGCATGTCATCCCTGTTAAGCTCTGGAGGATGTCCCTTCAGACCTGGTACCTTACAGTTTACCATAACAATCTTCTCTTGACTACATATTTTATTATACCCATTAGTTTGCAAACGAGACAGATTTCACCCACCCAGATATGAATGTGGTGGTAATTTAGGTTAAATCTCAAGAAAAAAATTTTGTAATCAAGGAACTTATTTAAAAAGAATTTTTTACTAATATTCATGTTGTATTGCTCATTTCACTAAATAAGGCAGGATTTTAGTAATCAAACATGTCTAGATTTATAGCCTTTTAAAACTGACTAAGTTGCCTATAGGTGGCCAAACTGGGCCCTAATTCCTCAGTGCTTCTCTGCAGATTTCAAGATATTAATCACTTTTGCCCTGCATGATACAGACCTGGATACCTTTAGAAAAATTCAGTTGCAGCCTGAGATCCCTGGAAGGTTCCTTGCAAAATTCCCCAGAGTAGGATTCCAGAGTGCTGGGGTTAGGTCATTCTTTTCTCACCTGCCTGATAAGGTATCCATCCTTTTTACTATGCTATATGTAGCATAGTATAGCTTTTATGGAATGTCTATTATATGCCAAACCAATAATACATGCTAAGTACTAATAACACAATGATAGACCCATCCCTGTCCTACTAGAGGGTACAGTCTAAGATAAACTAAAGAGATTAAAGGAGAGTGGATGTGGCTCAAGCAGTTGATCACCTACTTCCCACACGGGAGGTTCCGGCCTCCTGAAAACAAAAGCAAACAACAAGCAAACAAACGAAAAAATCAACTCAGGGAAGCCGATGTGACTCAATGGTAGAGCATCAGCTTCCCACATAAAAAGTCCAGGGTTGAATCCCCAGCACTGATACATCAAAATAAAATAAAAATTTTAACTTTAAAAAAATAAAAAAGAGATTTAAAACATACATATATTTTGACAGAAGTACAAGTATCTTACTGAAGGACAACCAACACAGACTAGGGCTGAGGAAAGGGAAATGAGGAGCAAGAAATCAACCAAACCAAATTATTTAGGACCATTTAGGTATTAGGTGTAAAACTTGGATTCTGATCTTAGGGCGAGGGGGAGCCATCGCAACGTGCTAAACCGAAGAGGAGACAAAGCAGACGTACATTTTAGAAACACCACCCTGGCTACTGTGGAGAAAAGATTAGAGCAGAGCCAGATCATAGGTAAAAATTAGCCAGGAAAACATTATAATAAACTAGAATCAATGGCTTCAAATTTCTTAAATGTTCTCCCCATTCAATACTTATAACACTCAAATATACTGCTAGTACTTTGTGCCAGAAACAAATGGACTTAAAAGTGCTTTACAAGTTCCATCTCATTAAATCCTTACCTAACTCTAAGAGCTAGGTATCATTATTATGCTGTTTTTACAGATGAGAAAAGTAAGGTACACAGAGATTGATTAATTTGGCCTAGGTCTCACAGCTGGTTACTAAAGAAGATGGAATTCAAACCCAGTAGTCTGGGCCAGCAGCCAAAGCCAGAAATTGGAGCAAATTCAGCTCAATGCCTTTGTACTGGGTTAAATAGTGTACTCCAGAAATTCATATCCACTGGTACCTGTGATTGTGATCTTATTTGGAAACAGAGCCTTTGTAGATTTAACTAGTTAAAATGAGATCATACTGGACTAGGGTGGTCCCTAAATGCAATATGACTGGTCTCTTAATAAGAAGGAAATCTGGATACAGATACACAGACATAGAAGAAATATGGCCATGTGAAGATGATGGCAGAGATATGACTAATGCAGCTATAAGCCAAGGAACGCCAAGGATTGCCAACAACCAACACCATAAATAAAACTGTTGGAACACAGCCATATGCATTCATTTACATATTGTTCATAGATGCTTTTATACCACAAAGCAGAACTGAGTCACTACAAAGGAGACTTTTTGACCCACCAAGTCAAAAATATTTATATTCTGGTCCTTTACAGAAAAAGTTTACCAACCCCTGTTCCAGGCCCACAGCTCCAAGTTCTCAGCCCCTATACTGCCTCTCCAAATAAAAAATGTTTCAGCATACATCCCCATATGTGTATGTTTATTTTAATTACATGCAAATACTACTGCACTAACATATTAAATGATGTATTTAGTTTTCAATATATTTTAATTTCACAAATTATATAGTCCATATATAATTTGTCCATAACTTATAGTCCATAACTTTGCACCTACTAAATAGCTCCATCTCAATAAATAGGTTGAAGATATTTTTGCTGCTGTTTAGAGCTTATTCTTTAATGGAAGAAATTTAAAATATTTCAAACTTTTATGGGGAGGAAAGGAGTATAACACAAGCTGTGAAACGAGTTGTAGACCACTGCTTCAGAACATGATGAACTTATACTCAAATTAGTGTTAGAGCATTTCAATTTACTTTAATATCTAGAAAAATCAGTGCTTTACATCTTCTATCTGTTTCCTAGACTCTCAGTTGACATTAACACTTATAGAAAGGTCTAATGGGTGACTATATCTCATGCTGCCACAGAAATAATGTATTTTGGAATGAACTAGAACTATTCTCAGCTTCCCATTCCACAGAATCCAGAAATCACAGTAAATGATCTTTTGCATACAAGGTCAAAGCCATGACTTATACTTGAGCAATCACATAATTAGTATCAAAGCAACTGATTTGCTCTTATAATTCTTACTTAAGTTTAAGGAAATCATATTGATGATACACACTCTCTTCACTTTAAATTCTAAAACAACTTTCAAATGTTTGATTTAGAATTAAGCTTATCTAAATATATTAAAATAACATTTTATAAATTTTCTCCTTTAAATAATATCAGATGTTTAAAATTACTTCAAATGGGTTTTAAATTATTATATGCATTACACAGAAATTAATATTAAATTAATTGCAGGCATTCAAATTTACACATAAATTGAATCAGCAGATACTGCATAAATTATATGTTTAGCTGCCAAGCTAAAAACCTGGGATGAAGGAGAAGGTACTCACCTATTTTTTTTTTTAAGATTTATTTATTTCTCTCCCCTTCCCCCCTGCCCCAGTTGTCTGTTCTCTGTGTCTATTTGCTGTGTGTTCTTCTTTGTCTGCTTCTGTTGTTGTCAGCGGCACAGGAATCTGTTTCTTTTTGTTGCGTCATCTTGTTGTGTCAGCTCTCCGTGTGTGTGGCGCCATTCCTGGGCAGGCTGAACTTTCCTTTGCGCTGGGCGGCTCTCCTTACAGGGCGCACTCCTTGCGCATGAGGCTCCCCTACACAGGGGACACCCCAGCATGGCACGGCACTCCTTGCGCGCCATCAGCACTGCGCATGGGCCAGCTCCACACGGGTCAAGGAGGCCTGGGGTTTGAACCTCGGACCTCCCATGTGGTAGACAGATGCCCTAACCACTGGGCCAAGTCCGCTTCCAAGTACTCACTTATGAAAAGTAGAAAGTAAGATCTTTAAGTAAGTTATTGTAAATAGGCCTCCACTGCCCAAAGTAAAAAAAATTGGGAATTCATTTCTGCTTTATATCACCAACTCTCCCTCCTCCAATGATAAGTTTTTTTTTTACTTTACTGAAGTATATCATTCATGCATGAACAAAAACAATAAGTGTATAGTAAAAGTTGTGAACTTACAAAACAAACATGCATAACATTATACAGGGTCCCATACATCACCCCACCACCAACACCTTGCATTGTTGTAAAACATTTGTTACAAATTATGGAAGAATATTGTCAAAATACTACAACTAACTATAGTCCATATCTTACATTTGGTGCATTTTTTTCCCTAACTCACACTATTATTTTTAAAATATATTATTATAGAAGTTGTGAGCTTAAAAAATTATCATACACATGTGTAGAACTCCCCAAAGATGACTTTTTGACTGTCTGCCATTTCTTACCCAAATAAATGGCAGCAATGAAGCAGGTTACTTTGTGTTAGATTTTTTCAAATTCCAAATTTTAAAGAATAATATTATTTAACACACGTCGATTATTATGTGCTATTTCACAATATTTCACTATTTCACAATAACTATATGGTGTTCATTTTACAGAGTAGAAAATTAATACATGGCGATGTTCACACAACACTAACTGGCAGAGTCAGGATGTGAACTTTGGCACTTAGCCACTGCACAGTACTGGCTCTCAACTTAAGGTAAAACATCTACATCATCTCTGTATTATGATGTGTTGACCACCTGTATTTTTCAAAAGTTTGGGATAAACAAAGAAAAGTTGGCTTTCAGATGCAAACAGAGAATAATACCTTCAATTCTTAATTTACTCCAGAAAAAGATAACCTATAACCAAGCTTGCAATTTCAAAGGAAGCAATCAATTATCATTAAAAGCAGATTATCTGTGTATTTTTACACAAATTTGGTAAGATATGGGAAATTTTAAAAATTAATTTATCTTGGAGAATCTTTTTTTATATACTATATTTTAAAATTTCTGATTTCAAATTGTTTTGGCTTTAGGGGAAAGAGCATACATGTGATACATTACAATTATATTTTCTGTCATTCTATTTAAGCCATTAAAAATGTTGACATGGGTCTATATTTATGGAACACTGACATGGATCTATATATACAGAAAGCTTCAAATATAGTGCTAAATTTTTAAAAGGCAGTAAAAAAGGTATCACGCTATATAGTGTGAGCCTACTTTTTTTTTCAAGCCTTTAGCCTAAATTTATAAAAACACTTAAATATGGTCACTAGGTATTGGGATTTTCTTTTTTTTTTTTTTTAAATCTCTATAATCTGAACTTTTTTTAAACAATGAACAAGCAGAAAAAATAAGTCTCACTAATCAGATATTTTAAGAAAATATTTTATTTGTACTATAGCTATAATAGTTGTAGGTGCTCCTGGAATATCCTCTAGTTTGACATTTGAGTAGCATTGAAATGATTTTAATTAAACTGTTCTCTAAACCATAAAATAAATCATACCAATATAGTAATCTTAAACTATTGATCCTCTCTTCTCATAAATAAGACAGGGAAAGATAGCAAATAGTAGAAAAAATCTGAATAATCTGATATTTTAATTAAATTTGATCAAGCTTTGAATTTCCCAAATGTATTATTTTCTGTGAAAAGTATGTTATTTGATAAAGCTGTTTCACCTAAACAGAAGGGAAAAACAACCATGTATAATATTTTTAGATTTTGCCCATCTTACAAGCTAATTGCTCTTTCCTCATGCAGTCAATATTAAGTCTATTTCCAGCGAAAAGTGGAAAACTTACTCGAGAGTTTTTCCTCCTCAGTATGATACAGTTTACTTGCTCTTAAAAGATATACTATGAAATTCTGTACCTATTTTCTGCATCTACAAAGAAGCAAAGCAGCATATTCCAAAAGTGGGCGTTTCCTTAAAGATTATATCATAATCTTTCAGAGGAAAGAAGAAAAAATAGCAAATGGTATATAGCAAAAAGAACCCTAGAAATCTTAAAATACATCTCACTCAATCATGAGACAGTTGCACAGCTTAGAAAATAAGTTTCTAAGTCCCTTAGAAATAAAGGGGAAAGAGGATGTGGCTCAAGTGATAGGGCCACTGCCTACCATATGGGAGGACCTGGGTTCAATCCCTGGGACCTCCTAGTAAAAAAGAGAAAGCCTGCCTGTATGGCAAGCCAGTGCTGTGTGGCGAGCCAAGTGCCTGCGGGGCAAGTGCCCTCATGAGTACCTGCGCGGCGAGCCGAGTGCCCATGTCTGCCTGCACAGCAAGCCAGTGCCCATGCAAGTGAGTCCTGCAGCAAGATGATGATGCAAAAAAAGATAGAAGAAGGGGAGAGTCAAGGTGAAGCAAGGGGGAAGGGGAGAGATGGGAAGAAAAACAGAGAAGACAAAAAGAGAAATAGATACAGAAAGTCATACAGCAAATGGACACAGACAGCAAAAACAGCAGGGCGGGGGCAGAGGAGGGGTGGCGGAGTGGGCGGGGAGGGAAAAAAGTATTAACTTAAAAAAAAAGAAAGAAGGGGCTTAGAAATTAATGACCAACAATACAATTCAATAAGCATTTGGTGAGTACCTATGTGAAAGATATGTTAAATATGGTAGAGAGTTAAAGAGACCAAACAAACAGATCCATTCTGAAAGATTTAATGAGGGGGGAGGAATTTAAACATGCAAACACCCTGCTTCTTCTGTAGTGTAACAGAACATATTTTAAACTTTCCAAGTAAATACAATGTTCTTTTAAGAATAAGTAAATATTATTGGAATTGTAGTTGGTGCTGAGTTTAAGATATATGTAGGGGATTTGAATCTCTGGACTGATAATATGACACCCAGGCCCAGAGCCTCAACTGACTTCAGCTCCTACACTTTGACTTATTGGACTTACTCCACTCAGCCAACATGGAGTTGAAGAAGGTCAACCACCACAACATGGAGCCTAGAGTGTCTACAACTAGAAGCGGGAAGAGTGCATCCAGTACCCATGTGCAATCTAAGCCCTCACTTGACATAGGTGTGCAATGGACACAACCAATCCAATGTCCACAGAGGAAATGTGAAATGGGTGTGGGAACGGTAGCCATGGGGGCTGCTGGGTGTGGGGAACGGGAGGAAGAGATGAGATGTGGAGGCGTTTTCGGGACGTGGAGTTGTCCTGGATAGTGCTTCACGGACAATTACGGGACACTGTAGAACCCCCCGGGGCCCGCTGGATGGAGCGTGGGGGAGTCTGGGCTGTGATGTGGACCGTTGACTATGGGGTGCGGTGATGCTCGGAGATGGACTTGCCAGGTGCAGTGGATGTGTCGCAATGGTGGGAGGGAGTGTTGCTGTGGGGGGGGGTGGGGGGGCGGGGGCGGTGGGGTTGAATGGGACCTCATATATTTTTTTTAATGTAATTAAAAAATAATAATAATAAATAAATATTTTAAAAAAAAAGAATAAGTAAATAAAAATAATAAGGGAAAATCCAGCTGAAGATTCTGCTCACAAGGCATTGCATAGCCAGTGAAATATTCAAGTTCTAATAAAGTAAATCAAATTTAACAGTCTAAGGCAGAAAAATAATAAAAGGAATAAAAATATCATTTCAAAGATAATTAGGTCCAAAAAGTTTAGTTACCTTTAAAAACTCCCTTCACAAAAGTAATGACTTTCACAGAGTTAAAATCTAGAATATAGGTTACCAGGGGATGGAGGGGGATAGGAAATGGTAAGTTAAGGTTTAAAATGTATAGGGTTCCTATTTGGAGAAATGGAAATGTTTTGGTACTGGATGGTGGTGGTGGTGGTGGCACAGCACTGTGAACATAATTAACAGCACTGATATATGTAGATAGATATATAGATAGATATATCACTGAATGTGATTAGATGGGGAAATGTTAGTATACATTGTAACAATAAAAATTTTTAAAAATCCATGGAACCACACTACGCAAACAGTGAATTCTAAATTAAACCATGGACTATATATAGTCAATAGTACAATTATAAAAATGTCCTATCATGAATTGTAACAAATGTTCCACACCAATGCAAGACGTTAATAACAGGGTGGTATATGGGAATCATTATGCATGATTGTTCTGTACACCCACAACTTCTCTAATAACATTTTCTTAAAAGTTAATGACTGCCTCATAGAGCCAATACTCACTTTAGTAATCCACTAACCACATCTGATTACTCTGTTCTCTGACTAAGGACTAAGAACTGCATGTTTACTACTTGAATAATTCAGCCAGCAATGGGGAGAAAATACTTTTCAAAAAACAAACCAATGGGGAGGGAGAAAAAAGAAAATGCTAGGTCAGCCAATCAATTCCAAGAAAACCTAAAGCATGCCTGTGATCTGTGGAATTATTAAAAGCAGTTGATCTTTCCCACTACAGAAACCAGGGAGATAAGTAAGTTGTGGCAGTTTGATATTATTTATAAATTCCAAAAAGAGATATAGATTACGTTTGTAACTGGTCTGTTCCTCCAGGCATAATAACCCTTCGATTTTATCAGCTGAGAGGTCTGATTAAATTAGGTTAAGAATAGGGCTTAGATTTAAACCATGTCATTAGAGTGCAACTCAGCAATGAGTCCCAGCCCCCTTGGTGGGCTGATAAAAACAGACTCTCACATGGAAGGAGACAAACAGAGAAGAAGAATACAGAGGAGAGAACTTGATCCTGGAGTCCCGGACAGCTGAGCAATTCATCTGACAGTTTACAGCTGACCTTGTGAAAAGACCAGAGCAATTGAGCCCAGAAAGAAATGAGCACCTGAGGAAGAGAGATGAGCCCTATACCAGCCTACAGCTGAGATAAGAAGAAGCTGGGACCACGGAGCCTTGAAAGGAAAGAGGAAGGCTGACCCCTTGCAGATATTGCCCGCCATCTTGCTTCAACAGATGGGAACAGACTTTTGGTGGCTTAAGTTGGCCTCATGACTGTAAGCTTCTATCCCAAATAAAGATTCTTTATAAAAGCCAACCAATTTCTGGTACTTTACATCAGCACCCCTTTGGCTGACTAATACAGTAGATGAGAAGCAAAGGTTGTATTTCCCCTTACCTTCAAACCTTTCAGAGTCCAATGAGTCAAAGATGACAAATTAAGGTCATGCTGGATTATGTGTTTCCCAACTCTACCATAAAGGAACTATTATCTATTACTTAATCCACATGGTCAAAGTTAAGGACATAACAAACTCTATGAGCAGAAGAAACAATGATGTAAATAAAAAGCTTAATCCAACTAATAAATAGAATTTACAGAGATGAATAAATCAATTTCAAAAAACAAAACTGTCAGTTTCATATAGAATGGAAACATATAACTAGATCAACATTGAAATACTTTGACCCCCCAAAATTTCTTTTTCATTTCAACATGCATTTACTGCAAACTTTTATGTAACAAGAATGAATAAAACAAAATTCTTGCCCTCATGCAGTATGTCAAGATGGAAGACTGAGTGCATGCTAATACTCCCCTTTCACTTAAAACCCCATAAAACATCAGAAAACTTGTATTTTAATAGCATAAATCTAGAACAGCACAGAAAAACAAAGCATGCCAGTAGCAGTCAAGATCAGAAGTACTCAAAAGATGGAAAGCAGACTCGTTTTCACATCTAAAGGTTTTACATAAGCAATTCATGGAAAGCATACAAATGGTCAATAAACATAAGATGCTCCTTCTCTCTTGTAATATAGGAAATTTCAATTAAAACAATGAACATATTAGAAAGTAGTGAGCAGATTTGAAAAATACGATATCATCCAACCTGTTTCAAGTATATAATTCAATAATTTTTAGTAAATTTACCAAGTTGTGGAATATTCTGTAAGTCAGTTTTAGAACACCCCCCTATAAGATCCCTCATGCCATTTACTATTAATTCCTGTTCCCACGCCCTGCTCCAGCAACCACCAATCTACTATTTGTCTCTATAGATTTGCCTATTCTGGACATTTTATAGAAATGGAATCACACAGTATGTGGTTTCTTATGTGTTGCTTCTTTCACTTAGCATATTTTTGAGGTCTGTCCATGTCGTAGCATATATCAGTCATTCATTCCATTTTATTGCTAAATAGTATTCTGTTGTGTGGATATACTAATTAATGTGGTTTTTGTTGTTATTGTTGTTTTAACATACTGGGGCCAGGATTGAACCTGGGACCTCTTATGTGGGAAGCTGGCACTCAACCACTGAGCCTATTGGTTCCCCTGAGTTGGTTTTTTTGTTTGTTTGTTTCTTGTCTTTTTGTTTTTAAGAGGCATTGAGAACCGAACCTGGGACCTCCCATGTGGGAAGCAGGTGCTCAACCGCTTAAGCCACATCTGTTCCCCTTAATGCCTTTGGATTTTATGACCTGGAGTTCCCATTTCCAGGTTATACAACAGATGCAGGATAACTTGGTGCTTGGGAGTAAGGAAGAAGCTAACTTTTATTTAACCCAATCGATACGAGTATTTCTCAAATCCAAACCAGTTTATAGATGAGACTGCCCTAGCTTCATTAGATGATAGCATTATGCCATCAAATCCTTTTCGAATCATTTTTTCATCCCTTCCCTCTTAACAGGAACAAGGTTTCATGCTCTCTCCTAAAGCTTATTAAAATCTCTACTCTTACTATGCCTTCTGCTTTATCCTTTTTCTACTCCAAAGTCCTTATTTTCTCTCTTTAAGATTACCTTCAAAATGATAGCTTTAAAATTTCCATATTCTAAAAGTTTTTGAAAAACTTATTAGAAGTAAATATCTGAATATTCTGGAATTTTATTTAAGAGGTATCTGTGGGTCCCTGAAAGTAATTTCTTCCTATGTAGAAAAAGCTTTGTAAGTGATTAAAAAAATAAACAAACCACAATACAAATACAAATGGAGCATGAGGATACAAATCAACATTTGACACACTTATTTAAAAGGGAAGGTCAGAGAATGTATAATAAGTATACGTTTCTACTACCTTTTCTCTTTAACATGACCTTATTAAATACCAATTTTTCATCTACAACATTATTTCCTTGTCTGTTTTATGATAATGCCTGATTCAGATTCAGTGGATTATTTATCTTTATAAAATATTAAATATCTACATACAGAATGATTACCTAATCAATTATATAGGTAAATGAGGGATGGTGGTACAGGGAGAGGACTGGGAAAGAATGATACAAATCCAGTCATCACCATCCTTTTTGAAATCTCAATTTTCTAGGTAATTCCCAGACAATTAGCTTGAAAATGTCAAAAATAAGATGATAAGGGCACAGCCAGAAGCTTTCCCATGGTGAACATTTTCTAATTAGGAAATTATTTCACTTCCCCCTTATTGGTCTAAGTCATAGTTCTGGAGTACTTAGAATGAAAGCAATAAAAGACAACACCAGCTACATGTATTTAGAGGAATCTTACAAGATAAGGAAAAATAATATAAGCTATTATTATTAAAGGCATGTGTTAAAGGTGCCAAGAATATCTTTCTTGGTGTCCAATTATCGGAGCAGGTATGTGATAGGAGGCCTTGTAAGCTACATTTGCATCTTTGAAAGGACAGCTGAAAAGGGTTTCTCAGTCTAGGTTTGCTCTACCTTCATTTAAGCCACCCAGTTCTAACTGGGTGGGTTTATAAGGTAATGTGAGAGAAAGACAGGCTCTGTATAGTAAATAAGAAAAAGATAAATCAAAACTCCCTCTAAGCATCCCTTAACACCATTATTTCCATTTACTTTTAAGAAAATAAATGCCATGATAATACGTATACTATACCTTTCTCAGGCTTTCATATTCCTCACGAAGTTCCCCAGGCTTGCTTAATTTGATTGGTGCTCTGAAAATAAACTCTAGAGGAAAGAAAAAAACAACAACAACACTTATTAATGGACATCCCCAGAAAGAAACGAAGAATGTGTCTACTGTGCCCCACACATTATACACCACATAAAAAGTTGCGGCCATCTTCCTTTGAATATTAATTCACTTAACAAATATTTTTTAAAGTTTAAGCTCTGGGAAGAAGCACTGAACAAATGAACTTACAATCTTGTGGAAACAAACAGACAATAAACAAGTATAAGCATATAATACAAATGGCGGTACCAAGTGCTATGGAGGAAAATAAATGCATGTGGGGGTGGAGGGGCCTCTCTGATACGTAACATGTCAAAAGACCTGAAGGAAAGTCAAACTAAAGCTATTTCATATTTTAAATGAGTTGAAGTTTGATTCATAATACTGCATTTTTCTATTTCTTTCTAAACACTGCCACCAGAGTATTTTCCTAAAATCAAGTATTACCTCATTTTTATCCTACTGGCCTATGGAATACAGTCAAAACCTTCACCATGCCATTCATAGTTCTCCAGAGATTGATCACAATGTTTCCTTTCTATAGCACTGCATCTCTCCTCCCCCTTCTGTCAAGCCACAATATTATTTACAGACAACACTAAATCGCACTCCATGAAGCCTTTATCAGTTTATAGTCCCAAAAGCCTCACACCTTTTCCAACACAGTGAGTGCTGAAAGTTTTTGAGCTTTGTCATTCTAATAAGTGAAGTTTTTTAAAGGAAATAATTTCACTTCCTTTATGAGTGAAATTGAGTATTTTCATATATCCAAGAGTAATTTTCATTTCCTTTGATGTGAAACACTTGTTTTCTTTATTCCTTCTTCCACTGAGTCAACTTTTTCTTCTTGATTTGTTAACTCTCTCTATATACAAGCAAAATTAGTCCTATGTCACATGAATAGCAACACTTTTTCTGGTTTATCATTTCTCTTGACTTTACTTCTGGTGGCTATTTCTCTGGTGGCTATTTCTATATAGTATAGTAATGAAACTTTTCTTTTATGGCTTCTGCCTTCTCTATATCTGCCTTCTCTATATGGAAAGACCTTCCTCAGGCAAAGATAAAATAACAAATTTTACCATAGTTTCTTTTGGTAGAAAAAAATTTTTCCTTATATTTACTTTTAAAAATTCCAAATCTTTATTTTTATTTTGGGACAGGCCTATAAACAATCTACTATAAAACACAAGAAACCCAAAATATTTTAGTGATAGCCTGGTAGAAAATGCTGTAATTTTTACTTACTGTTGGAGAATTTGCTTTCTCTAAGATGATTCTTGCTGACATTTAATTTAGTACAAAATGTCCCAAGGGCTTAACATCTTTATTATATGGTGTAAATAATATAAAAAATTAAAAGCCTGATCCCCCAACAAAGAAGCTTCAGAGCTTTGAATAAGTCAGTTTCAATTTCCTTTTCTGTAAAATCAGAATAATATCTATCATGACAAGTTATTAAGAGGCTCAAATGAAAGTAAAAACACCTGGTA
This sequence comes from Dasypus novemcinctus, assembly GCF_030445035.2. NCBI lineage: Eukaryota > Metazoa > Chordata > Mammalia > Cingulata > Dasypodidae > Dasypus > Dasypus novemcinctus. The sequence continues at coordinate 106,941,167 of NC_080682.1, read as the reverse complement.
AACTATTTCAGCCAGTAGTTTGGAATGCACAGTATTTATTAACTATAAAATTGTCTCTGGTGTTGGTGGTATATACTCTTAAAATTTTGGGTTAGTTTGATTTATTTGTAAGTATAATTTATTAAAAATGAAGATAATGATCCAACTGCTTTGATACATATATTATATGAAAAGTTAAATTCACTTTGGGATACTTACTAAGAAACCTCAAATTTCATGTATATGTGTGTGTGTGTGTGTGTGTGTATATATATATATAAAAGACCAAACAGGCACCCAGCATATTAAATGAAATCTGACTTACTTGAGAGTAAACAGTAACATTGGGGGAGAAGGGAGCACCAATTTACATTTACCAAAAGTAATACTGATATATAGCTTACACTCATGATGCACAGTGATGTTTAATGCTTTAAGAATACAAAATGCTAAATAGTCAAGGTCCTTTTTCCCCAACAGGACTGTGCTACATTAAATGGCATCATGCCCAAAAGCTCAACAATTACACAGATAGCTTTAAGTACTTTTTGAATACCAAAACATTTCAGCATTAAAGGCTGTGAAATGGTCCAATTTAACACTAACTTAAACATTTAATCCTATTTCCTATTTTAGGAGTATCCACCAAAAAGGCAAAAAATAAATAAAATGCCCATTTTTTTTTTCTTTTGAGTCTACAGGCTTGCAAAAAGCAAGTTCTGATACCTGCTCTGTCAATATAGAGTATTTAGAAATGTCAAAGTTTCTCTTTGCCTTGGTCTCCTCATCTATCAGATAAGTATCAAAATACTGACCAACCTACCTCATAAGAACGCAGAAGACTATAATTTGTAGTGCTACAGTGATCAATGCAGAATTCCTTTAGTAAATAATAACAGCTAACATTTAATGAGAGTACACTATATGCTAATGTTACACAGAGAAAGAGTTAACATTGCAGATCTAAGTGCCTGTCCTTCAAGAGGCACGTTTACAAGGTTGGCCCTTGTCTAGCATCTGGGAACTTGGATTTCTGGAGGGTTCCCACCGGGCTAACTGATATGAGTGGCTCTCTGTGCCTAAACTGTAAAAACAATACGGTTTTTGATGAACACCTCTTTCGTTCTGGGAGCCTGGAATATTGGGATGTTCTAGACAAAGGCTGCCTAAGGGATCAGCCCCCAATAAAAAACCCTGGGCATGAGTCTCTAATTTCCCTGGATGGCAACATTTCACATGTGTTTTCCCAACTAGTTGCTGGGGGGATTAAGCACTGTCCTGTAACTCCACTGGAAGACTCTAGAAGCTTGCACCTAGTTTCCACCAAACTTTGCCCCATAAGCCTTTTCCCATTGCTGATTTTGCTCTGTATCTGTTTACTGGAATAAATCATAGCCATCAGTAGAACTACATGCTGAGTCCTTTCTAATGAACCTAGGGGTGGAGATGGGGAACTCCTGACACACACATACTCTGAGAGACACACACACACACACGGTGGACTAAAATCTCTTTAGAGCTCAGTTTCTACCTCAAAAATGAAGGCAAAAGACTAGATAACTTTTGAAGTTAGTGATTCAGTAACAATACTTCTATTAATATTTCACTTTCATTTCCCACTCAATTTAGATTTCTCTAAATTCTGAAAAACATAGTTTAAAAAATTATTTGAAACCTTGTAAAATGTGGTATTTCAATCTACCCGAACTATATGAGAAAAAGACCAGAAACACAAAAATTTCCCCTTTTAAACTAAACCCTCTCAAGATGTCTCTTAGGGAAACGGACTTTGGCCCAGTGGTTAGGGCGTCCGTCTACCACATGGGAGGCCCGCGGTTCAAGCCCCGGGCCTCCTTGACCCGCGTGGAGCTGGCCCATGCGCAGTGCTGATGCGCACAAGGAGTGCCGTGCCACACAGGGGTGTCCCCCGCGTAGGGGAGCCCCACGCGCAAGGAGTGCACCCATAAGGAGAGCCGCCCAGCGCGAAGGAGGGAGCAGCCTGCCGAGGAATGGTGCCGCCCACACTTCCCGTGCCGCTGACGACAACAGAAGCGGACAAAGAAACAAGACGCAGCAAAAAGACACAGAAAACAGACAACCGGGGGAGGGGAGGGGAATTAAAATAAATAAAAATAAATCTTTAAAAAAAAAAAAAAAGATGTCTCTTACAACTGAATGGAGGAAAAAAAAAACAGTATAAAAAAATTAAAAGAAAACAAACCTGGGGAACAGATATACACTCAAAATTACTGATTATACTAAGATAGTTATTATCATTAACCTTTGGTTTCCCTAAATTTTTAATAAAGAATAATCATTAAAATAAAACATTTCTGTCTGCTGACATGGAATTTTAGTTTTTTCTTAATTGTCTTTTTACTTTACTTTCCTCTGCCTTCCTAGGCTCATGTTAGCTTCCACCATCCCAAAAGATGAAATGCTGGGTGAAATGCCTGAATACTACCTCAAAAGCAGAGCAAAAAGGGGTCAAATCAGAGCCAGGCTGTAACACCAAAGGCAACAGCATTAAAGGTTGTGAAACGGTCCAAGGTAACACCAGCTTAAATATTTAATCCAATTCCTATTTTAGAGTACCCACCAAAAAGGCAAAAAAAAAAATCAAATTTCCCTTTGTTTTCTTTTCGAGTCTATGGGCTTGCAAAAAGCAGGTTCTGATATACGTGTTCTGTCAATAAAGAGTATCTGTCAATAAAGAGTATTTAGAAATACTTCTTAGTCCAGATGAGTTAGGAGTTAGTCAGAGCCCGCTATTCTCTCCGCCAGCTTTTTTTTTTAGTGCATTTTTTATTGTCTTTTTTTTTCAAGATACATAGATCACAAAAAATGTTACATTAAAAAATGTAAGAGGTTCCAATACTACCCCACCCCGCACCCCATCCCCCACTCCTCCCACATCAACAACCTCTTTCATCATTGTGGCACATTCACTGAGTTTGGTGAATACTTTTTGGAGCACTGCTGTACTGCATGGATTATAGTTTACATTGTATTTTACACTCCCCAGTCCATTCAGTGGGTTATGGCAGGATCTATAATGTCCAGCATCTGTCCCTGCAATATCATTTAGGACAACTTCAAGTCCTGAAAATGTCCCCACATCACATCTCTTCTTCCCTCTCCCTGTCCTCAGCAACCATGGCTACCGTCTCCACATCAATGATAAAATTTCTTCCATTGCTAGAGTCACAATCGTTTTTTAGTAGAATACCAGAAAGCCCACTTTAATCCATATTTTATTCCTCTATCCCGTGGACCCTAGGATGGTGATGCCCACTGCACCTCTAAATCGAGAGGTGACTTAGATCGCACATGGCTGATGGATGGGATTCTCCTGCTTGCAGTTGTAGGCACCCTTGATTCCCTGGTGTGGTGGTTGACAATCCTCACTTCCCGTTTAGCTGACCTGGGTATCTGCCAGCTTTTAATAGGCACAGAAACAGCCACTCATCCTTCCTTCACCTCACAAAAAAGAAATGCTGGAGACGGCTTTAGATCAGGAGTTCTTAACCTTTTTTGTTCCACAGGCTCCTTTGCCGGTCAGGTTTTAAAACCACAAAGACCCCTTCCTAAGTCCACACTACACTGTATTATTTAATAAATATATCACACCTGCACCAACATGTCCTCCCAAGAATAAGGTTTTTTTGAATTTCAGTTCAAGTTCATGGCCCCCTTATTAAGAACCCCTGCTTTAGGTGGCACTGAAATGCGACTACCCTGGCATCTGTAAATGAATCCAACAGTTGAAGTACTTTCTTGATGACTACCTGCGGTCACCCCTCGGGCTGAAGAGTGGTTTGCTGGCCCGGCGGGCGAGCGGCCGCGGCAGGCCAAACCGCTGCCCCCATAATAGGGTGGCTGGTCGGACTCACCACCACCCCTGAAGGAAGCTCGGCATGGGCGCAGAGTGCCCTCGGGTCTCCCCTTCTCGGCAGCCATGCTTCCGCGGCCGCCCCTCCTCCCGGATGGCGCCACACGATGCCTGTGGGGCAGCACCCTTCCTCTTCTTTCTCCCTGCGCAGGCGCAGGGTGGAAAATTCCAGTCTGCCCTTTTCCCCTCCCCCGACAGCAGCAACAGCCAGGTGTGGGCGGAAAAATCCAGAGCGCCCTTTTCCCTTCCCCCGACAGCAGCAACAGCCAGGCGTGGGCGGGAAACTCAAGTCTGCCCTCCACCCCAGCAACAGCAGCCACCAATCCCTAAACCCTGCCCCTTCCCCCAGCAACAGCGCCAGCCAATCCCTAACCACCACCCCTCCCCCGTCCAGTACCGCCCACTGACCTTTCGCCGGCAACCAATCAGAACAGGGCGTGGCTTTGACCAATCAGCCTTCCCCAGCCCCTATAAAACTGTTGCCTCTCCCTCAATAAAGTGGACCTGCGTGTTTACCTCGTCTCCGCGGTAGTTTTTCTGCCGTGCGCCCTCCAGTCCTGAGAGCCCCTGACAAGGGCCTGGCCTCCCTTGTCCCCAGTTCGTCGCCTGCTTCGCCAGGCGACCCCTTCGTCGCCGGCTTCGCCGGGCAACCCCGTCAGCCGAACCGCGCAACCCCTGTGAGACCGATCCCTCGTCTGCTGCCGGACCGACCCCTCGTCCAGAGCTGGACCGACCCCTCGTCCGCAGCCAGACCCCACCTCTACCGACCGAGCAAACCGTCGCAACTACCTCTGACTATCCTCTGACTACTTACTTACCTTGTCTAACAGGAAGAGAAACTCTCTAAGAATAAGATGCCTTACAAATGACACACACTTGTGGCCAGTGACATACACTGAGTGTTGCATTCAGCATAATGTGAACAGATACTCCCCTGAAGGTCCTTCCTGAATAAGGATTTTCTGTGGGGCAGCATGACTGGTTAGTAATAAAAGCAAACAAACAAAACAATATACCAGATAGGCATTGTGTTATTTGCACAAAACCCCTCAGGAATGAAGTGTCATTGTCAAAGTATCCACACTCAATGTGAAATTAGACAAAGAGCCTCAATCAACTGCATTGGGAACATGCCACCCTAACAACTCTCAAAGCTAAAGGTAATCATCACCTGGTATCTGGTTGTGCTTGAGTTTTGACCCCTGTAGGTTCAATTTCTTTTCAATGCAGCAGAACAAAAGAAAAACACTTTGGACTTAAGAGTCCCAAGATATATCTTAATTGTATACTTCCACTTAATAGCTATTTGTCCTTGGGAAAATAAAAAATCTCTTTGACTTGACATTCCTCATCAATAACTTGGTAATATACCATACCTCAGAACTACAGGCTAGAAAAAATTAATAATGAATTTAAATGCTTATATACTGTTAAATGTTTAGCAAATTTTTATTTATCACTATACAAATATATGATTGTACTACTATCTGCTTTAAAATGGTTAATGGGAAAAATAAAAGAAATAAAATGGTTAACTGAGGACCAACATATTTTCTTTAAACTTAGATAATTTTCTGTAATCACCCAAAAATGTCCCCACATCACATCTCTTCTTCCCTCTCCCTGCCCTCAGCAACTACTGTGGCCACTGTCTTCACATTAATGATAAAATTTCTTCCACTGCTAGAGTCACAATAGTTAGTTCTGTACCATTTATGTTTCAATATGACACAAGAAGCCATCTACATGACCTGGCTGGCCTCTGCCTCCCTCTCTAGCTTCATCTCACTTAATTCCCCTCCTCATACTTTAGATTCCATCAACAGCTTATAGTTCCTAGGCTAACTCATGCTTCTTTTTTTTTGCCTCTATGCCTCTGCCTGAAATGCCCTCGCCTTCCATTCTTATTCGCCACAGCCCTCCTTGTACCAGAATAAAAAAAAAATTCATCCTTAAAACTCAGCCTATATTTCTGCAGAGCATAAAATAAAACAAAGACAAAAGATAAACTTGAAAAAAATATTTGCCACACCCATAATAGAAGGCTGATTTCCACCTTAATTACCGCCACCACCACCACTGATGGCTTGCAGTTACATAGCACCAACTATGTGCCAGGCCCGGTTCTAAGCACTTTATATGTAGTAACTCATCTGATCTTCTTAATGACCCTATGCTGTACATGCATTGTACAGATGAGGAAATTGAGGCACAGAGAGTTTAAGAAACTTGTACAATGCCATACCACTATTAGTGATTTAAACATAGGTAATTCTGACTCCAGGGTCTGTGCTTTACCTACTATGCCTTATTAATTCTTTAATATATAGAAAACAGGTTATTCAGTAAAAGTCCTAACAACCCCTCAGAAAAATGGGCAAAGGACATGAACAATTTATAGAAAAATTAATTCAGATGACATATACATACTAAGACATTTTCAATTTTACTCATATTTCAAGATATAAAAACTTGAAAAACAGAACATGTGTATCAGATTGGCAAAGTTCAAAATGTTTAAGAATTAGCAAAAGTATCCCTTATCTTAAAGATACATCACACATGTACAAAGATGTATATATGAGAATGCTCACTGCAGATCATTTATAATACTAAAGAGTGGAAACAACCTAAATGTTCTTCTATTAGGGACTGATTAAATAATTAGAAAACTATACAGTTTATAGTTGATATACAGAAAACCATTAAAATATATTTAAGTGGGAAGCAAAAAGGAAATGGCAAACAAGCCCAGTGTATAAGGTATGACCCCATTTGTGTGTGTATGTGTGTGTGTTTTAAAAGGCTACAGGCAAATATAACTCTACTTATAAGGAAAATTTATAGAAGGATATACAGGAATCCAACAACTAGAGTTAACTCTAGAAATAAAGACTAAAAACATGGGATGAATAGCACTTTTTACTTCATAATTGTTATATTAATCTATCACATTTTTTGCATTTTTATTACAAAATATTTTGAACAGAGAAAAAGATACCAAACACAGATATTACCACCTCCCAAATCAAGAAATAGAACATTTTTGATAAAAGTCACTATTCTGAGTTTGACATTAGTCATTCAGGCATATAAAACATACTTTTAAACAAATATTTATTTAGAAACAATCTATAGTATTTTTGCATATTTTTATACTTTTATAAATGGCATTTTTCCCCTTAACACTAAGCTTTGGAAAGTCAACCCTACTAATAAGGCAGATATAGCACAATCACTTTTACTACCGAATGCTACTGCATTGTATGAATATGCTACAATTTATCTATTCAACCTATAGGTTGTTTCCAATCTTTAACTAATAAACACAATGTTGCTGTAAACATTCTTGTACATTTCTCTTTGTGCCCACTTATGAGAGTTTCTAGGGTATAAACTAAGAGTGGAAGTGCTCAGCTAAAGGATATGTGCGTCTTCAATTTCAGTTAGTAGTGCCAAATTTCTCTCTAGAATAGCTGTACCAATTTAAATCACCATCAGTAGAGTGAGAGAGTTCACACCGCTGTACATCTTTGTCAAACTGCCTACTGTCAGACAAATTATTACATTTACTATATTCCCCCAAACAAAAATCTAATTTATTACAAAATACTCCATCCAGGTACCGTCAATAATTGCCTCACAACTATGCTTCTTAGGGGCCTCACATTAGCTTTCTTAACAATATTTAGTCCATATCTCTGTCACTTCACATCTACACTATAATCTAATTATCAATGTGTTGTCTGCCTTCCCTTCTAGCATGTTCCTTGAGGGCAAGGACATGCCTTTATTACAGTAAATATTTCAAAATGTAGTGTTCATATGTAATATCCAATCATTTATTCCACATGCTCACCTAGGAATCTACACACAAAGCCTGGTCAGAGATGCAGAAATAGGAAACTCTTCCATACACTTTATTAATTCCAATTGTCTAAAGAAATTCTCCACCCTGACACATATTTTCATCAACAAATCATTCATAGTTACTTTGAAGTCCATAATTAATAATTCTATTAACTGGGACAATGTGGATCCATTTCTATATTCTCTGTTTTTATTTCTGGTCTGGTTTCTTGGTGTACCTGGTAATTTTTGTTAGAATGCTATTCACTGTGTATGAAACTCTAGAGGCTCTAGATGATGTTATATTATAAGACAGGATTCACCATATTCTCTGACAGGCAGCTAGAATGAGGGCAGATAACCCCACAATTCAACCAAGACATGAGTTAATTCAAGGCTGGCTTGCAGTCTTTGTAAAGCTTGCTCTATAGTGGTTTGTTGTCTTCCAAAGTTTAACTAAGAGCCTAGGGAATCTACCAAGCCTATTTTCCTTGAAAGGCCCTTAACTTTTTTCTCCTCAACATGAAGAACTGCCAAAAATACTGCTTGAGCTTTCTGCCAGGCTTCTATAGCTTTTTACTCAGTACAGCCTAAAAATCAGCAAATGCTTCACGGGAAAAAAAAATACGCAGAGATTCGTTTCTCTGCACCTCCCTTCTCTGGGATCTTGGCCTCTCAAGTACTGGTTGCCGTGGCAGCCCAATACTCCAATGTTTGGATCCCTAGTCCCATGAAATTGATGAAAGGTCTGCTGACTTTCTGCCTCATAATAGCTGCCCTGTCCCTTTGCCAAGAATCCACAAATGTTTCAAGTCCTGGCTATCCTGGCAACTTACCAATGCCTTCATATAGATTTTTTTAAATCAGGCTTTTCTAGTTATTCTCAGCCAGTTTCAGTCTGCTACTCTGTCATAGCCAGAAGCAATGTCTACATACTTCATAAGCAGTGGAGAAGACAAGATTTCAATGATGAAACTATAAACCGAAAATCAGGCAAACACATTTTTTAAAGTATGAGATGAAACACATTATAATGCAAATGTACATGCTGAAGTAAATCTGAGGAGGGCTGAAGTATTAAGGGGAAGGCCTCTTGGAGGACATGAATTATATTAGGCATAAAGGAAAAGTACTAGCAAAGAAAAGAAAGTCATTCCTGATGGCAGAAACTATATGAGCAGAGGCAAAGTGTGTACGTTGTGTCTGATGGAGCCAGGGTAGGGTAGAGAGGAGTGGGAGATAATGATGGATAGATGAGAAGGGACCAGTTGACAAGAGGACCTAAATACTGGAGCCCAAAGCTAATTCTAGAGGCAAAAGAAGTACATATATATTTCTGGGCCTAAAAGGTATGGAAGAAGTGATATGAAACAGATCTTTTTCTAAGATTAATCTAAAAATTATAATTAATCTATATTTATAATAAAGATGGAATGGAGTCCAGGGGAGGGCCAGAATCAGTTAATTGGAATGAGTACTTTACCTATTTCATTCAGGTAATAAGAATGAAAGTATGAAGGAAGAAATAGGTCTAATAGATTTATGAAAAAACTGAGAGGATGAGGTAGTCTCTTTCTCTAAAGGGACTAAAATGGTTGTAGTTAGGACAGAAATGAAGAAGCTTACGAAGCTATCCTACTTGGGCCTCATCCATACTGAAGTACTGGTGAGAAAGGACATCAGAGCAGAGATGTCTTACGGGTAGTTAAATACAGCAATGGAACTAAGGGAAGAGGGACAGGACCACATATATTGACAGATTCACTTAGAAATGTTACCAAAAGCTAGTAAGAGTAGATAGATATGCTTAGATGAGGCCTCCAGTGAAATAATCAAAGAGACTAAAAAGAGGACTACGCACAGAACTTAAGGGACTTTGAAGTCAAGTAAGGAACCAGGAAAGAAGATAATGGAAAAGAAAGAGGCAACACAGTAAAAAGAGTTTAAAACACACACACAAAAGCAATACTGTTTATCAACTACAGCAGAGAAATCAAATTGATTTGGCTAAAAGTAAGTCCTTATTAATAGATCATTTGAATGATAGAAATGGTCACCAGAGATTAAAAGGTTAAAGAGGGAATGAGCAGTAACAAAGAAAACAAAAGTAGAAAACATTCCTTTGAGAGAGTAAAGCAAGGGATATAATTTTTAAAATGGGACATATGTAGTCCATATCCTCAAGAAATTTACAATCTAACAAGGGGAAAAAACAAAAAAACAAGAAAAAAATCATGAGTAAGCACATGACAGAGTTGTAAAACCACATACCTAAGTGTTATACAAAGCAGCAAAAGGTGGAGGTGCACACAAGCAAAGGAAGACAATGACTTAAAGTGTATCTTGTACAATATAAAGCACTTGCAGAGATATACAGGAAACAAGAGGCCATTAGTCACATTAATTCCAAGATTACCTGCTTACACTACCTACCAAACCCCTGAGCAACCCATGTCAAATGGAATATGCTAAAGGAGTAATTTTAATGTTAAATTAAGAAGACCTTTAGAAGTAGGGAGGTGGAAACATGGGGAGTGGACTGAAAATGTGTTCTAAAACAAAACTAAAGTGGTCTCTATCTCATCCAATATTTTTTGGTTTACTTCTTCTGACTCTCCAAGAGTGCAGATGAAAGCCAAGTACAAAGTGTTTTTAAACTCATGCACCTGCTTATTTATCCATTAGCTCAAGTAACAATTTAAATTAGGCAACATAAGGAGCATTTACCTGGGAAGAAGAGGAAGTAAGCAGAGAAAGAGTTAAAATCAACAAAGTACAATCAAAATGCTACAGCTCACTGGGAAGTGTATTTGGCTCAACTCATAGAGCATCCGCCTACCACATGGGAGGTCCAGAATTCAAACCCAGGGCCTCCTGATCCATGTAGTGAGCTGGTCCACGCACACTGCTGATGCGCTCAAGGAGTGCCCTGCCACGCAGAGGTGTCCCCTGCATAGGGGAGGCCCAGGCACAAGGAATGTGCCCCGTAAGGAAAGCCACCCCACACGAAAAAAATGCAGCCTGCCCAGGAGTGGCACCGCACACATGGAGAGCTGACGCAAGATGACACAACAAAAAGAGACACAGATTCCCGGTGCCGCTGACAAGAATACAAGCGGACACAGAAGAACACACAGTGAATGGACACAGAAAGCAGACAACGGGGGAAGGTAGAGAAATAAATAAAAATAATGAATCTTTTAAAAAAAGTTACAGTTCACATACAAAGAACTTTTGACATAATAATTAAATTTTCAGGGACTCTAAGAAAATCATCTGGAATATAGAAAATTTACATTTCAGTATTATCATTGCAAAACAAAACCCAAGAATAACCTAAATGTCCAATATTGAAGGAATGGTTAGGCTATCATGTATAGTCCATATAATATATTGTTTTCCATGTGCAGATAGTTCCCAACCTGTGTGCCCAGCCTGCATATCTCCATTGTGCTTTAGACGCTTAATTAACCACCTATTCAACATCTTCACTTGGATGTCTAAGTAAGTCCTTTAAATATAAGATGCATTAAATATAAGAATGATCCTGGATTCCTCCTTTTCCCTCACATCCCACAACCAAACCTCAGGAACTCCGCTTTACCTCCAAACTATATCCCAAATTTGATCATTCTCATCATCTCCAATACCAACTTCTTTAATCCAGGCCACCAACATCCTTTACCAGGACTATTCCACTAGCCCCTAACTGGTCTCCCCACTGTCCTTCATACTCCACTACTGTCCACTCACAACACCGAAGCTGGAAAAATCTAGTCCCTGACTATTCTGTCCTCATCTTCCACTCTCTTCCTCACAACACTGGCTTTCTTCCTTCCCTAGAAAACATCAAGCTCTGTCCCACCTTAGGGTTTTTAATTTGCTGTTCTTTCTTCCTATACCACTCTTCCCTCAGCTCTTCATCTGGCTCCCTCTCACTGTCATTCAGGTCCCAGTTCAAATGTCCCTTCCTGGAAGCCCTAGCTTAAGTCACCACCTCCCCCCAACACACACACTCTTCTCTGTTCATCTGTTTTATTTTTTTCATACCATTTATCTTATTTACTTATTTGTACATGTTATCTCCCTCTCACCACTAAAATGCAGGGTTCATGAAGGTAGCAATTATGTTTTGTTCTCTGCCATAGCTCCAGACCTGAGAACAATGGCATAAGAAGACAGGAATAAAAAAAATTTTAGTGAAAAAAACAAGTGAACAGAAAAAAAGTTCAAGTAGATACTAGACATTCACTCTCAAGGATGCTACAGAGGATTCCTGCCCTGGGTGGGAAGGCTGACTTCTCTAACTTCTAGGATTCTTTAAAATAAAAGTTTTAAAGAGTTTGGAAGTAGAACACCCTGGTGGTAAAAGTAAACTATTCCTATTTCCATTCCAACTAAACTGCATTGCCAGTGAGATCTTTTTTTCCTCTCTCTTTTTACGGCAAGAAAGGGAGGACCATCGATGGTTCTTATCCATTTTTTTTATAGCCTTCTAATGCTCAATATCTGATATATGTACATTGGTCATGTCTCCCCAACTGGTCTTCATTCTTTATAGACAGGGATCATTTCACATTCAAACTTGTGTGCCAACATTTTTGCCTACCCCAGGGTAGGCAGATAATATAGGCATAAAAAAGTTAAACAGATGGGTATCATTTGATAAACAAAGAGAATGTCTACTTAGCCTACTTAGCCTAGGATCCTTAATATCCTTAATATCAAAACAGCTAATACTAGCCTTACTGAAGATATCAATCTGTGATAAATCAGCTCAGCTTTAGCATGTAACTGTCTTTATAGTAATACTATCCATTTCCTCTGGAAAACAAAAAAGAAAAGTGAGATGTTACAGCCTTGGGTCTTTATCAGCAATAACCACTATTCTTTGCTTTCATATTTCCATCATGGTTATCTGATACTTGTTTTAATCTACTCTTCTAAAATAGACTGGTACACACCTACTACATATGAAAGGTAATTTTTCCTTCAATGTTTCTCTTTTAATACCTTCTTGTTCTCTTCAAGTCCATACTTTCTAAGCACCTAGTTCAAAGCCTTAAAATAGTAGGTGCTCTATAAATATCTATAAAACCTAACACATAGGACCTAGTACAGAGTGCTTGACACACAGTTTGTGATACATGCTCCATAAATATTTGCAAAATGAATGAATGCTTATAACAGCATTGCTCCAACCCCAAATAACCACCCACCCTCAAATCGGGAGAGGCCTGTGCTCTGGGTCCTGCGCTGCAGAGGCCCCCACTCTGGCCACACTCCTTTCCACAGGGTGAGGAGTCTGTGGAGCCAAGGAGAGACGAACACCTGGAGGATGAGCCCCCTCAGCCTGGAACCCTGGAATTCCCTGCCTTAATGGTCCCAAGCCTACTTCCTGCCCATGTGTGCATGGCTAGGCTCAAGTGGCAGCCAGAGAGGTTTTGAATAGTGCTTGGAAATATAAGCTGGAGTAGTGAGCCGAAGGGATCGCACATATGCACGTAAGTCCCTTCACAATATAGGGTGTCGGGGCTAAGGGTTTAAAGAGGAGCTGGCTCTCCTTGCATTGACTTTAAACTGGCACAGAACTCTAGGAGTCCAAGAATTCTAAACTCAAACCCATCCTTCCAGATGATTATGAAAATACATTTGTCAAGGTAAGAGAACAGAATACATTTAACAGTTTGTTGGCTTAATTTCTAATATTTAAATAATTAGGCCTATGGTATGTAGACCTCCGTTTTTCCTACTGCCCAGAGCCCCACAAATGTTAAGGGCAAATTTGGTTGGTATTTATCTTTCTTGCTATGCCTGGTTTTTGTTTTTCCCACTTTGCCAATGTTTACTTTATCAATAAGCTGTATCCTATTGTTCTCTCTGTTGTTTACATAAGTGGTATCAAGTGATATATACATTCTTCGACAACTTTTCCACTTAACATTTTTTGAGATTTATCCATGCTGACAAAAAATCATTCATTTTAACTGTTTAGAAACTGTAATTTATCCCTTTAGCCCTTCTCCTATCAGGAACAGCTGTTTTTACTTTCTCCAGTACTGTATCACTGCAATAGGCATCATTTTTTTATAACCCATTGTGTATACACAGATATATATACACATATATACAAACACACTAATAAGTTTTACTAGGGCAGACACCTATTAATAGAACAGCTGCATGAACAGGAAAGTACCACTTCAACTTTACTAGTTATGGCCAAACCGCTCCCCAAAGAAGCTGTACTAATATATACTACCCCATTATTAATTGCAATTAATTAACTATAAATTATGCACCTGAGAGTGTCTCATCATTGAATTAAATTACAGCATTTCCCTGATTACTAGTGAGGATGAGCATTGTTCCATATGTTTATTGCCCTTTCTGTTATCCTCTTTCTGTAAAACGCCTGTTCAAATCCACAGACCATTTTTCTACTGGGGTGTTTGTCATAGTGATTTGTAGTTCTTCATATATTTTGGGTCATTTCAAGATAAACCAGCCTGTGGTTTATCTTACTTTACCATATCTTTGATCATACAGAAGTTTTAAATTTTAATGTAATCAAATATCATTCTTTTCCTTTATGTCTCCTTTAAGTACGCTTAAAGAATCCTTTTCTACATTATGATAGAACATTCCTGGTATTTTCTAAGTTTTTTAGTTTGCCCTTTAATCCACTGAAATCAATTTTTGTGTATGGAATAAGATTAAGATCTATTTTCTAGTTTTCTACAAGGTTAGCTAACCATCCAAGACAACATCCTTGTTCCACTGATTTGTAATACCACCTATATCACCCACCAAATTTAAATACATATGAAGGCAGTCTCTGGGCTCTTGTTTAATACTATTCAACTACCTCATTGTTTTAATTATAATAGCTTTCTTTATAATAGCTTGATATTTGAATAAAGTCTAGCAATTATGTTCTTCAAAATGAACTTCTATTACTAGTATTCTAGTTTTTTAAATAAGTGGTACATTTTATCAATTGTTTTGAGCATCTACTGAGATGATCATATGATTTTACTATCCTTTAAACTGTTATAATATGGTGTATTACAATAGACTCTAAATATTAAAACCAACCTCCCATTCCCAGAATTAATGCTATTTGTAATTTTTTTTTCTATACATTTCTAGATTTAGAGTATATTTAATTTGGAATGTTTAAAATCTATGTTCATGAGGCCATCCTGCATTTTTCCTCTCTTGGACTGTCCTTGTATAATTTTCTTTTTTTAAGACTTATTTATCCCCCCTCACCTGCCGCTTACTCGCTGTCTGCTTAGTGTTCATTTGCTGTGCATTCTTCTGTGTCTGTTTGTCTCCCTTTATTGCGTTATCTTGCTGCGCCAGCTCTCTGCAGGCACAGGCCATCAGCTCCCCATGGGCAGAGGCCGTCAGCTCTCCGCAGGCACGGGCCAGCGTGCCCTCACAAGGAGGCCCTGGGAAGCAAACCCAAGGCCTCCCATATGGTAGATGGGAGCCCAACTGATTGAGACACAGCCACTTCCCTGTCCTTGTGTAATTTTGACATGAAGTTCTAAAAGACTCCCCAAATGAATGTGGAACATATTTTTATTCCCTGGAATAATCTGCATAAGGATTATCCATTCCCTCAGTATTTGGGTAATGTATAAAACCATCTGTGCCTGGTGCTTCTTTAGGAGATTTTTATTTTATTTTTTTGCTTATTAAGGAAAAGTTTCAAACATAGATTAGAGATACGAGCCCATTACCCAGCTTCAGGAATCAACTCTTGGCCAATCTTATTTTATCTATTCCCCTATCCATTATCTGCCCCCTCCTCCCTTGAATGAATTATTTTGAAGCAAATTCTAGATATCATATCACTTTACCTGTATTTTTGTATATATCTCTTAAAGAATTATTTTAAAATATGTAACCAAAATATTTTTGTCGTACTAAAAATTCAATATTTAATGTCAATAAATATCCAGCCAGTATTCAGATTTTCTCCACTGTCAAATGTTTTTATATAGATTTTTCAAATCGGGTCCAAATAATTCATTCACTTATATCGGTTGATATGTCTTTTAAGCCTCTTTTAATCTAAAAATTTTTCCCTCAATTGTTTTTTTATTTCTTCATGCAATTTATTCGTGGTAAAAAATGGGTCAATTGTCCTGTAGTTTCCACATTCTAGATTTTGCTCATTGCATCTACATGCTATTGCTTAAAGGGTACATTTTACTATTTGTTCAACTTTATTGGTTATATATCTATTCAGATTTTCTATTTATTCCTGAGTTAGCTATGGCAGGTTGTATTTTTCTAGGAAACTATTTTATCCAAATTTTCAAATTTATGGGCATAAAATTGCCTATATAATTATGATTTTTAAAAATCTTTATCATATCTGTAGTTAAATCCTCTTTTTCATCCTATCATTACTGCCTTCTTGCTTTTCTTTTACCTTGATCAATCTTGCCAGAGGTTTGTCTATAATACTGATTCTATATTAAGATTTTCAATGAATTAGCTTTTGGTTTTATTAACCCTCTTCACTCTTTGTTTTCTAGTCTATTAATTTCTGCATTCTTCTCTTTATTCTTTCCTATCTTCTATTTCCTTTATTTATTTCTCTCCCTTTCTCCACTCATACCCCCCCCCCCCCCCCCCGCCGTTGTCTGCTGTGTCCATTTGCTGTGTGTTCTTCAGTGTCCGTTTGTATTCTTGTCAGTGGCACCCGGAATCTGTGTCTCGTTTTGTTGCGTCAACTCACTGTACTAGCTCTCCGTGTGTGTGGCACCATTCCTAGGCAGGCTGCACTTTTTTTGCACTGGGCAGCTCTCCTTACGGGGCGCACTCCTTGTGTGTGGGGCTCCCCTACGCGGGGGACACCCCTATGTGGCATGGCACTCCTTGCACGCATCAGCACTGCACGTGGGCTGCTCATCACACGGGTCAGGAGGCCCTGGGTTTGAACCTTGGACCTCCTATGTGGTAGGCGGACGCCCTAACCACTGGGCCAAGTCCGTTTCCCTTTTTCCTTTATATTTAATCTGCTGTTATCTAACTTTTTCAGTTGGACACAACTTAATAATTTTCAGTCTTTTTTCTTTTCAAATGCCCTGTAGATTCTAAGACATATATTTTTCACATTAACGTCTCTGAAACTGGGACTCTTCTTACAACTGGAATCTTACATTCACTGCCAGCTAGATAGCAGTGATGATGCGGTTGTCATTGTTTGTGTATGTATGAATACAGACAACTGAAGAATAAGCTCTCCAAAAAAATGCAGCAGCTTAGTTATCCCTGGAAGCATTATTAGACAACCTGAGCATCTCAATGCCACCCACAAACAATTTATAGACCATCTGAGCAAGAAGTAGAAGTCTCATCTGGAAATCCTTTTTTTTTTTTTTTTTTTGATACCTTCTGGTAAGCTCAAGAAAGCACCAGCATCAAAACTTGATGAGTATCAGTGGTTTGAAAGAAAACCTCAGCGACAGCAGTGGAGCACTCTTTTAAGAAATGCTGTATCACCAATGCTCTTAGTGACAGTGACCAATACTATGTTGAAAAACACAAATATCTATGATTCAGCTGAAAAGTGATTTAGAAGAGTCAGACTCTGAATATGAAGAAGTTACAGGAATACCCTAATTTATTATCCTACTTCCTTTTTTAATATATACATGAGTGATATATTAAGTCAATATCTAAATAAATTTACAAGAGCTCTTCAGTAAGCATAAAGCAAACACTCTAAATGATAGGAAATAATAACAATTGGCAGCCTTTTTTCTTAATGATTTGAAAAATAATAGTGCATCTTACAACTGACTGCATCTTAAAATTCAATGACTAGGGAAGCAGCTGTGGCTCAATCAGCTGGGCTCCCATCTACCATATGGGAGGCCCTGGGTTCACGTCCCAGGGATTCCTTGTGAACGGAAAGCTGGCCCGCGTGCCACGGAGAGCTGGTACAGCAAGATGACGCGGCACAAAGGAGACAAGCAGATACAGAAAAAACGTGCAACTAATTGACACAGAGAAGAGACAGCAAAAGAAAAGGAACAAGGGGGGGAATCAATCAATCAATCAATCAATCTTAAAAAAAAATCAATGCCTAAAGGGTAATTTCTTTTCGAGGTAATGAAAATATTCTAAAATTGATTGTGGTGATGATTGCATCTATCTGTGAATATACTAAAAACCAATGGATTCTATACTTTAAATAGGTGAATTGTATGGTATGTGGATTACATCCCAATAATGCTACTTTAAGAAAAAAGATTCAGTGGTACAGGCAGTTAAATGTTCCTGTAGGTATTACTTTAGCCATTCTCCACAGATTTTGAGTGTTTGCATTATTATTCTATTCTAAATATTTTCCAATTTCCATGGTTTTGTTCTCAACCCACACATTATTTACACATTTGTGTTTGTTTTGTTTCTGGTTTTGTTTTTACTAAACCTGGACAGAAGGGGAGAGTTGGTCATATTTTAATTAATTTCTAATTTTACTGCATTTTGGTCAAATCACATGCTTTATATTATATCAATCTTTGATATCTGTTGATACTTTATTCATTCTTAATTATGTGGTCAACTTTTATAAATGTTCTATGTTCATTTGAAAAGAATTTGGGAGGTAAATGGGCCTATATATGTGCAGTAAATCAAGTTATACATTCTATTTCTTTTCGTTTAGAGGCTACCCTTAAATTTTTAATATGCATCTGACCAAAGCCTAAAGTAAATAAGTATCTCTACCCTCCTTCTGAATATGGATAGAACCTTAGAACTCTTTAACTCTGACAACTTTCCATCCCAGCTTACACATATACCTGTCTTGTAATAGCTTATCATTATCTCGTATTTCAGTTCCACCTTGTTTTTAGCACCCCACACACACAAAGAAATTTTAATTATTTTTGTTTTATACGATCATTGTTGGCTTAATTTATCTACCTATTTCTTAGTTTGGCATGACTTTTTATATCCTGCTCTCTCATCTAAATTACATTTCTTTCTTCCAGAAGCACATTTAGTATAATAGTTCTTTATGAAACAATGTGGTAAATTCTTTATATTTTTGTTTATCTGAAAATATTTTTATTTTTTCCTCACTCTTGAATGATAGCTGAGTATGAAATTTAAATCTCTCTCAACACTTCAAAGATATTCACTTTTCTTTGGGCCTCTGCTTTCATTATGAGAAGTCTGTTCCCAGTCTGATTACTGATTCTTTGTCTTTCTGGTCTTTGGTGTTTTGCAGTTTCATTTCAGTGTGTTTAGCTGTGAATTTTTAAATTCTTGCTAGGTCTCATGGTTCTTAAACCTAAGAATTCATGTCTTATTAATTCTGAAAATTTCTCAGGTTATCACCTCTTCAAAGTTTGTTTCCCTCACTCTATCTTTCTCTATTAGATGTTGGATCTTCTTGATCTGCCCTTCACGTTTGTCTTCTCTTCCATATTTTCCCTCATTTTAACTGTTTTGCATTCTCAGAAATTTTCTATCTCCAACCTTAGTAATTTTCTCTTCACCTGTGTATTGTTTAACTTATCCACTAAGCTTTTTTAACATAACTAAATATATTTTTCATTGTGTTTTATTGTTTTCCAAATGTGCCTGTTTCATAACATCTTGCTCTTTCCTTTGGATTTTAATTAATTACTTAATATCTTTACTCACTTAAAACATGCTAATTAAAATTACCTTTTAGACTGCCATTCTACTATTCCAGTTTGTAGAGCTTATAATCTTCCTGCTTATCAGTCTCATTTGTGGTAGGAAACTGTTTCCTCTTGTTTTGTCATTTTAAGTTATAAATTCATCCTAACTTGACCTTCTTTCTTTTTTAAGAATCCCTTGTGGCCCAAGGTATGGAAGGACCCCTCAGAGTCTGGTTTTTCCTTTCTGTAGGTGACCGAGGTATTACCTGGAGTCAGTTTTTATATTAATTTCTTAGCTTGGGGGACATCTGAACCATATAATAGAAACTCAGATCCCGAATAAGAGGAAGGCATAGTTTTGTTACTTCAGTTTCTCAGGGAAACTTTTTTCCTCCTTCTCCCCTTTGCACAGAGTCCAGGCAAAGCAAGACAAGATTTCCTGTCATCTCCTTGTGTCACTGAGAAGATCTTTAGCACACCCGTTCCCTGAGGATGTTGCAAATCAAACACCTCAGCTTTAGGCATAAGTTTTAATTCTGGTTCCTTTTCCCACATAGTTAAAACTCAATCCCCTAGGAATAGAAAATCAGAAATAAACCCTTGTTCCACCCTTAAACCCTGCTCCAGAACAATGCAGCATCATGCCAAGGGTTTACAGTTTGTGTTTTAAGTTCCACTTTTGTTTCTGAAACCTAGACACTTTCCTGTATTTCCTGAAAACTTAGGAATGTATATAAAAGAATTGTTTTCTGTATTATCCAACTTTTCTAGCATTTGTAGCAGAGGAGTTTTCAGCTTATCTTAGCCCTTGCTAAAAGGAATTAAGGCTCTCCAATTCATTTGTTAAACTGAATATAGGAGTGCTCTCTCTAAAATGCAAAAATGAACTTCTCTTTAAAACTCTGCAAAGACTCCTTATTCCTTAGCACCACATTCAAAGTCCCCTATTAGCCAGGAACTATTGTGTCTACAATTTCACGTCCTATCACTCTCACATGTGTGCCCTATGCTTTACCCACTCCTATTACAATCCCTAGAACTCTCCTTGTTGTTTCATGTCTCTGTGCCTTTAAATGTATTAACTTTACTCTCTCACCTTCATTCTGCCCACATCTATACTGAATACTCAAGATCAAATATCTTTCATTGAAGCCTTTCCTGACCCATCCTAACTGGATTCTCTTCTTTGTGAAAACAGCTAACATTTACTTAGTCCTTTATATGCAAAGCATTGTAATAACTCATTTAATCTGCACAATGATATTATGATTTTGGTATTCTTATATTCCCATTTTCCAGATAAGGAAATAAGGTAGAAAGAGGTTAAACAATGTGTCCAATGACACACAGCCATTAATGACTGAGCTGGAATTTGAATCCAAGTAGACATACACCAGATCCTGTGCCATACCAGACTGTCATCTACAATTATATTTTACATTACAATTATTCTTGCATATATATATATATTCATATTTCAATTATATATTTACATACCAATCTTCCCAATTACAATTTGACTTAAAGGACAGAATCGTGCTTTATTTATATTTGTATCTCCAGAGCCAAGCACCCAAAAGGCCCTCAAATGGTTACTAAATTAATGAATAACTAAAGGAAACATCCCCACAGCCACAACTTTAGTTTAGCCCCTCTTCATCCCTTGCCTGAACTACTAAAATAGACCCCTAACTGTACTCTCGGCCTCCAATTTCTCCTCACAGCTTTCCTTCAAACACCAGCAAATATTATCTTTCTAAAGCACAATATGACTACATCATTCCACTACTTAAAAATCTTTAAGGGCCCCATGCTGTCTACAGACCAAGTCTCAAGTGCCAAATTCTTTTCGCATGACACAGAATGCCCTTCATGATCTGACCTCTGCAGCTTCTCTTATTCCTTCCCCACTCAGTCCCACATTTCACCTATATTTAACTTTTTGCCGGACCCGGAATAAACCAATGCCTCCATGCCTTTGTACACGCAGGTCCTTCTGCCCAGAATGGCCATTCCCTCCTCTTTCACCTGGGAAACCCCTACTCATTCTTCAACAT
Source organism: Dasypus novemcinctus (assembly GCF_030445035.2). Classification (NCBI taxonomy): domain Eukaryota; kingdom Metazoa; phylum Chordata; class Mammalia; order Cingulata; family Dasypodidae; genus Dasypus; species Dasypus novemcinctus. The sequence goes on along the minus strand of NC_080682.1, from coordinate 106,919,727 downwards.
ATAGTTCAAATGCTTTCCTCCAAATTCTTCAAGACTGTCAGTTATCCCATTCCTATACTTTGGTTGACATTATAAATTTACCTCCCTTAGAACTTCGTACTGTTATTGGATTAGGCATGTGTTCCCCCAATCAAACTGTGGAGTTTTAAATAAAAGGGACCATGCTTTACTCATCTTTTTTATTATATCATCTTGTACACTGTGTGCCCCCAAAATGCTCACTGAACTAGTGGAATGAAATTTGACAAGCCTGTCCTACATCCTACACTCAAGCAAGCTCAAATATAAATGATGGCAAGATAGGCAACTTTTCTAGATTAACTAGCTACACAGGGAATGGAAATATGAATGAGCAAAAATAAATAAGCTTACAAATGTGAATGAATCCTAAGTTACTGCTGTTCAACTTTGAATTCTTAGACTGGCACTACTGCTCCAATGGTAATGATTGTTTAGATGGTAGAATACATGATGAGGTAATCTCATCATGACCTTTACAAAATACATAAGCACTAATGTTTCCTGCATTAGTATTACAAAGAAGGACACTCTCAAATTCTGGAATATGTGTCATTAAGGATAAAGGGTTGAATAATTTTTTTTTAAACAAGCCAGGGAAATTCCTGTCTTTTTAAACTACAATCACATGATTTCATTATTCATTAGTCTTACATACAGTTTAGTCTGCACAGATAGTAAGCATTGCCAACTGAGTAATAAACCAGAAGTACTTTATTTTCACAGAAAGGGGAAGTTTGTTATATGTATAAATGTTTACGCAAAGTGAACAGGGAGGTTCACTTTTTTTTATCTGTTCAATTTTTGAAATACACTTCTAACACTACACAGAAAAAAATTAAATTGCCAATTTAAAAGATTCATCAGATTTTGTCTAGTTTCTCTCTTCAATCATTACCTATTGTAGAAGAAAAAGAGCTGTTGTAAAAAGGTCTTGTTTTCAAGCTCAAAAACACTATAATTTAGAATGATCAGCTCTAAATTCAACTCAAAAGACTAAACTATGAATTCTTAAAATTTATTAATCATTACCCATGATGCTTAAGGGTTATCGTTGTATATAGTTCTAAACCTACTTATGTATGCCTATGTTTTGTCTTTTGTTTTGAGGTACGAGAGCCAGGGATTGAACCCAGGGCCTCATATGTGAGAAGCTGATGCTCAACCACTGAGCCACATCAGCTCCCCTAAGTTGTGGAATTTTTTTTTCGTTTGCTTATTGTCCCAGTGGGAAGCAGACACTCAACCACTTGAGCCATATCCTCTGCCCTATTTTTGTTTTTAGATCAAAAGACCAGGACTCTCTCAATTTAGAATATAAGTTCCATGAGGCAGGGATCTTTGAATATTTTCTTTACAGATGTCTCCCAAGCACCTAGAACAGCACCTGACACAGAGTAGGCACTCATTACCTACTTGCTAAATATTGCTCAGGATGGTCCAAATCCTTAATACCTGAACATAAACAATGAGCTCTAGATTTTCAGAAAACGTGAAGTTGAAGCCTCTGGTCATCTTGATACAATCACTGACTAGGCCTTCACACGCAGGGTTTCACAAATCAACAAGAACTGATAATATATCCAAAAGCAGTAAGAAATTACACACAAAAGAAAATAAGCAAGGGTCACTTAGGTTCTGAACCCTAAAGACTGCGAAGAAGCTGGCAAGCGTGCGCGCACACACACGCAAATGTCTCCTGGACAAATATTTTTTCAACAAGGTCAAACTGTTGCATTTTATTTTACAAACAATCCAAATCCAAAAGACACGTGGGTGGTACTTCGACAAAATTTTAAATTGCAGAGTTTCACTTAAATACAGTGTATTTACTACAAAAATTTTCCAGTATTAAAAAGCAGGCCTGACCTCTTTTATCAATTGACTTAACTATGCCAAAAGAATATTGCTAAGTAATATACTTCTAAATATTCCTAAAATTGCTAATTCTGTTCTCTTTTCCCACTTATAAAAGCACAACATAAATATTTATTAAACCGGTATTTTTAGTTTTCCCTATAACAGAGCATTTCACTGTGATTGAGGCTATCTTTGTTTCACCCTTATTTATAGGTTACCTTTTCAACCCTTATGTCACTAACTCACTATGACCTTAAGCTGGTATCTTTCTTCTCTGTTTGGGGCTTCAGTTTTCTCTTCTGTAGAATGAGGGAACTGGATTCGAAAAATGGTCTTAACACCCCCCCTTTTTTTTTTTTTTTTTTTTTTTGCACTTTGAGAATCTGGTGAAAGCTACAAAGGACCTTCTCTCTGTAAAACTGCACATACACATTTATGTAACAAATTTACAATTATTTCTAAGAGCAAAAGAATAGAAACAACCCAAACGTCTACCAAAAGATGGTTGGGTAAATTATATTATATTCATTTAATGAAATTACATGCAACTGTTAAGAAGAATGAAGAAACTTTCTATGAACTGATACGGAAAGATTTCCATCATATCTTGTTTAATGAAAAAAGCTAGTTACAGATCAGTATGTATAATATGCAACCTTTTGGTTAAAAAAAGCGCAAAAAATAAAGTGCATTTGAATTTTCATGTATATGCATAAAGAAACTGGAAGAATAAACAAGAATCTCTGGTGGGAGGGGGAAATGGATAGAGTGTATACTTTTTTATATTTTAGTTTGAATCGTGTGAATTTGCCTACTAAAATTTGAATTTAAGAAATATTGTATATAACTTCAAGAGGTTTATGGAAGTTAGAGGGATCCAGAGACCCCCAGTTAAAAACAAAACTTTGACTAGAAGATAATTCCCAAGTTCAGCAATATTCCTCCATCATGTTTTTTTAAAATAAGTATGTAATTGTATATATACTCAGTGATCCAACAGGAAGAACAATTAAGGAAAAATATTTTTCATTATGATCCTCATATAAAGTAACTGGTGGATACTAAGTCTCCTAATTTAGAATCTCACTTCAGATAATTTTCCTTAATCACTGATATACTCCATCTATGACAAAAGTTTCCTTGAGGAAAAGTTTGCACAAATCAGAAAGTCATACTCCCTCTCACAGTTCAAATTTCAAACTATCTCATAAGAAATCCCAAGCTCAGGAAATAAAAATAAAAATTTCTATCCTATTTAACCACACAATCAATAGTACTATTAAGGAGACCAGAGAAACATTTGGTCCTAAACCTTCAGAATTTGAAGCAAATTAAATAGCATATGAGATCACCACACAGCATTCACAACGGAGACAAAGTTTGGGAAGGCCTTTTTCCCTGAAGTGAGCGGGTATCAGATGGAACTAGATTTAAGTCCTTAGGCAAGTTACTTAAACTTTCTGGACCTAAGGTTCATCTGTAAAATGGAAATAAAAGGACAAGTCTCACAAGGATGCTGTGAAGATTAAAAGGGATAAAAAGGCACACAGAAAGTAAGTTGCAGTCTCCCCCAACCCTAGAAATTTAAAAAAAAAAAAAAAAAAAAGTATCCTAGACAGAGTCTGCACTTGGATACATAAGCAATGTCTCCCTTTCCGAGATGAAAATAACAAATGGCAGACTTCGCAACATAAAAGGTGCAAATATCTGGCCTTTCCCGATTTGTTTCTGAACATCTCCTCCTGGGTAAGCACTTTTTATCAAACAGATCTGTAGATGCTGTGTTGAATGTGTGTATCCCAAAAGAGTTTATCAAACAGATCTGTAGATGCTGTGTTGAATGTGTGTATCCCAAAAGAGTCCTAAGTTAAGTTTTGCTTTTAAACAGGGTACTTTTTACCTCAAAGCTCAGCACTGACCTACGAGCCCCATAGTGGCAGGCTCCTGGCAGTAAGAAAGGGGAAAGATGAAGGCTCCTGCAACAAACTGCCATTACGATAGCAAGAAACTCACACTGCCAGTGGAGATATCAGCTGCCTCAGCCAACCAATCTTCGTTTCCAAAACTTTAAAACCCCATCCAGCTATATTGGTTTGGAGCTTTATTACTAGTCATTTTAATATATTTTTACATATACTGCTGTAATTCATTGCTTCCTTACGTGTGTCAGACTGTGCTAAGCATGCATTTTTCAAGATTTTCTGTAAACAACTGCACAAGTGAGCTCTTTCTTCCAACCCACTCTACTCTCAAGTCTGAAAAACTCCCTTCACATCCTCAAATTTAACCTATCCCCTATCTATATCAAGAACTCCTGATACTCCACACCTCTACTCACTGACCCATTTAGTCCCAGGAGCCACATCTCTCCGAACAATACGGACCCACGCTCTTCACGCGACACTAAACCAAGCACTTCTCAGATCCTCCAGGTTTCCCGCAAAGTTTAGTACTCTCCCTCTGCCCGCTCATTCCCAACTGCCCCTAACACATCCCAAGACTCTATGGCTCACTCCAAACTTCTGACTTACGTAAAGCGCGGAATCCCCAACCCTCTAAAGCCAACGTGCCCGTACTTCATTCTGAAATACAAAATTCAAAAGCAGACACTGCCCGGGCAGAGCCCGAGCTCCCAGCGCGCGAGAACTCTGCACGCCCGATCCAGCAGGGCCTGGGACGCTCCACCCCCTCAGCAGGCCGAGCCGGGGCGCGCTCGGCCTCGTTCGGATCCCGAGGGGAGAGGGGAGGCTCCACCTGGCTCGGCGGGCGCGGCGCGCGGCTCCGGCTCCGGCCCCGACCCGGCGGCAGCCGCGCCCCCGTCCCGGCGCGGGCGGCAGCGCTCCGGCTGGCCCCGGCGGACGCGCTCGCCCGGCACCTCCGCGTCGGCCTGGCCGTCGTCGCGGGCTCGACGGCGGGCCCACCCCGGGCCGCTCGCGCGGCAGCGCGCGCACCCCGGGCCCGCCGCGTCGGCGGCGCGTTGGGCGCAGCGTCGGCACAACGAGTGGCCGCACGGCAGGGCCGCCGCTTCCCCCGGGGTCTCCAGGCACCCGGCGCAGCCCGACTCCGCCGGCCGCGGTGCTGGCGGCGGCGGCAACACCAACAGCGCAGGGCCGGAGGCCGGGCCCGGGGCCCCAGTCTTTGCTGCCGCCATCTCGTCACAGCGGCCCCGACGGCCCCGCCGACTCAGAGCCGCCGCTGCCGCGGCGGAAGAGGCCCGAGTACTCGGACCTGCCGCCGCCATCTTGTTTCCCGTTTGAAGGGAGAGTCCGTTGCGAGGGAGAAGAGTAGAGGGCGGGGCAGTGCGCGGCTGGCAGCGCTCTCTACATATTCATGAGGGGGCGTGGCCCCAAAGAGCCCTAGGAATCTTTTTCTCCGACCTGGTTGGCGGGAGGTGAAGCCCGATTAATATATATTAGTTGTCCTTCCTTCCTCTCACCCTCCAGAGTTTTTGCAGTTTCTTCTTCTGGACCGTAAGGAGAAGATAAGAAGAACTGAGGAGATTTATTTGGAAATGCTGAGCGATATTAAACTAATAAAAAAGAATTGCATTTATTTAACCCTGCGGGACGCTGATCCTGAGACTAAAGTGAGAGGAGAATAGGCGAACTATCCCGAAACCAGTGTTAGTGCCTCATCCGATGTGAGGGCCTGTGCTCTGAGGTGAAGTGATCTAAGGATTGGGCGCTCTTGTAACTGAAACCCGGCTTGCTGGAACCAATTCAGTAACCGGCTGCCGAAAGTAACAGCCTCATCCTCCTTCTCCCCATTCCTTCGGGAAACTCCTCTCCCTTGGCTGGCAAATCCCTACTTTCCTGAGTTTTTCCCAACTCAGCTCTTTCTCCAGCTCCTTCCTTGAGTCTTCCTCCTGTTTTGCACTTAAGCGTGGTATTATTCCTTTAGGTTCAGGCCTTAATCGTCTTCTCACTCTATGGGCTCCCAGGTCCACCTCACACTTTCTTCCCTCTGAAACTCCCAAATCATTATCTGTAGCCCAGAGCTCCCGAGTCCAGCCCAGCATAGTCAACTGCCTGATAGAAATATCGTTTTGGAAGTCTGCATTCCTCGTGTAGAAAGCTAAAGTCACTGTCCTTTCAAAACAGTTCTTCCTGTTTCCCTTAATCTATTAATGGCATCATCTTCCCAGTCCCTCAAGCTCCAAACCTTGTTAGATCATCTTTAATTTCTCCTTCAATTCCCACATCCTGTCAGTTACTTAGTCCTGTCAATTCTCCAACCAAAATATCTTATTTTCCACCTGTCTTCTCCTCTGCATCCCATTCCCAAGGCCCAGTTCAGGTCCCATCATCTCTCATCTAGAATATTTCAGTAGCTTCTGTATACAGTCTCTCTGCCCACAACCTCTCTTCCTCCCATCCATCCTCCACAGCTCTTAAGAGTTGCTCTGTCATTCCTGCTTGGGTTAGAGTTAGCTGCTCAGATTTTGATGTCACTGCCCTTTCTGGAGGCAGAGGATATGGGAGAAAGACAGACCCCCCCCCCTTTGATGGGGAGAGAGATCTGCTATAGCAATTCTCCCACTTTTTGCTTTGCACTAAGGTAGATTTGGAGTGGGAAAGCCTTAAACAAATGGCATTTCCTGCTGGGATTCTTTATAAATAAGCACAAGTTCTGTTAGGAGAGCAAGATAAAAAAGAAACATAATGTAATAGAAGACATCAGAGGCCCTGGGGTTGGATTCAATTGCCCAGAAACAACACCTGAACTAGTGTTGAAACAATCCAATGCAGAGAGATTGGCCAGAGGCAGAGAGCAGAATGAAAAAAAAAAGGATTCCCGAGATGAGGAGCAGATGGCTAAAGGATGGCCAAGCACTAAAGAAGGGTCAGTGAGTAAGTGAAACACGGGCTTGTGTGCACAGAGGCCCACTCCAAATCCTGCCAGAACAGAAGTATGGCCCTCATCTGTCCTCTCCCCATGAGTCCATCTCACATTCCTCGCCTAGTTCATGATTCTGCCCAGATTCTGACAAGGGAGGCTTGTGGCTCAGAGATCAAGCTGACATCCCAAGAAATGTGGCCCCATGAGCATGCTGTTTACTCTGGACTGTTTGAGTCTTAATCTGAAAGGCCCATTAACTGTCAAAGGAGCTGAGCCACGGAAGAGTAGCATACTTCCTTGGATACGAGTACAACAGAAAATTTCCTTTTGCAGAGGGAAAAAAGCAACAGGTCTGAGTAGCACTGAACCAGAAGCCAGGAAACCTGGGATGAGTCTTGGTCCCATTCCTTAACTCACTGTGTGATTCCAGACAGGCAGCTTCTCTCTGGGCCTCAGACTCCTCATCTTTAAAACCAGGTCTTAGAATCCAGCAGTTCTCAACCTGGTGTGCACCTCAGAAGCACCCATTTATATATATAAATGCCCAGGGCCAATCTCAGACCTAATGAATCAAAAACCTGAGGGTGGGATGCCAGCATGTGTATATATTTTTTAATGCCACTGGAATTCTAATGAATACTGCTAGCTAAGATGAATACAGTAGGTAAGTTCAAAGGTCTCTTCTAGTTCTAACATTCTAGACATCTGACTCCCACTCTCCGTCTTTTCTCTCCTCTGTGCTTTTGCCAAAGTAGTAGTAGAGGTGACAGAAAGTAAGGCAAAAATCTAAGAAATTTGGAGATTTATCTAAGAAATGAGGGAGTTGAGGATGATTCTAAAGTTTCAAGCCCAGGAGCCTGGAATTATGACCTCAACTGACAACCTCCAAGAACAGAAAAACTGGAAAGAAAAAACCATTCTAGGGACTTGGCCCAGTGGTTAGGGCGTCCGCCTACCACGTGGGAGGTCCGTGGTTCAAACCCCGGGCCTCCTTGACCCGTGTGCAGCTGGCCCACGCGCAGTGCTGATGCGCGCAAGGAGTGCCCTGCCACGCAGGGGATGTCCCTGCATAGGGGAGCCCCACATGCAAGGATTGTGCCCCGTAAGGAGAGCCGCCCAGTGCAAAGGAAAGTGCAGCCTGCCCAGCAATGGCGCTGCCCACACAGAGAAATGACACAATAAGATGACGCAACAAAAAGAGACACAGGTTCCCATGCCACTGACAACAACAGAAGCGGACAAAGAAGAAGACGCAGAGAACAGACAACCGGGGCAGGAGGGAAAGGGAGAGAAATAAATAAAATAAATAAATCTTAAAAAAAAGAAAAAGAAAAAACCATTCTGGAAGGGGATGAGGAACTGGGCCTGGTGGATATTGTTTTGCTTCTTTTACCATCAGCATCCAAACCTCCTTCCTATGTGGGAGAATGGCCCATTCTATGTAGTATATTGCTGAGACTGGGGAAGCCAAAGCAGGGAGATATTCTTCTCCCTGCCCCCTAGCAGCTAGGCCACAGCATATGACCTAGGTTCGGCCACCTGGTCACTTCTCTCTGAACTTTGAATCTTCAGGGAGTGACACGGAAGCGTAGAGACAATTTTAGAAACTTTTCATTGTAGAGAGAGCGCAGGTGTCCAACAGCTTGAGTAACCTCTTGGGCTGGGGTGGGGCGGGGATGATGGGGATGGGGATGGTGGCCGAGCCAGCTTGTTTCTGGAGCATGACCTCAGTGGCGGTGCCTGCTGCCTGGCCTTCCTAGGTTACCAGCCCACTTTACAGACCTGAGCCTCCTGCCTTCCTGTCAGCTCTCTGTATTCTTTCAGTAAAGGCTTTTTTAACTTAAATTATTCACCATTTCTCTTGTTTGCATCAAAGTACTCTGATGGAGACATTGGTTTGTTGGTCCTGAAGTGCCACGTGTAAACGGTTGCCAAGGGTGCTTTGGAAATTATGAAAGTATACAAGAAGCCAACCGTCTAAAGTAGAACAAACCCAAGTTCATAAACTATACATAATGTAAAACCATTTTAACCACTTTTAAGTGTACAATTCAATGGCATTGAGTACATTGACAATGTTGTGTAACCTTTACCACTATTTCCAGAGCATTTACATCACCCCAAACAGAAACTCTGTACCCATTAAGCAATAATGCTCCATGCCCCTCCCCCACGCCGTCTGGAAACCTCTACTCAGCTTTCTGGCTCTGTGAATTTGCCCGTTCTAGATACCTCATATAAATGAAATCATACAATATTGGCCTGGCTCATTTCACTTAGTATAATGTCTTTAAGGTTCACCCATGCTATAGCAAGTACCAGAACTTCATTTATTTTTACAACTAAATAATATTCCATTGCATGTATATACCACATTTTGTTTATCCATTCATCTGTTGATGGACACTTAGGTTTTTTCCACCTTCTGGCTATTGTGAATAATGCTGCTATGAACACTGGCTTTCAAGTATTGGTTGGATTTCCTGCTTTCAGCTCTTTGAGGAATGTACTTAGTGGAACTGCTGGGTCATACAATAATTCTATGTTTAACTTCTTGAGAAATAGCGAAATGGTTTTCCACAGTGGCTGCTTCATTTTATAGTCCCATCAGCAATGCATAAGAATTCCAATTTCTCCACAACCGTGCCAACACTTGTATTTTCCCATTTTTGCTTTTGTTCTGGTTTTTTAAAATAATAGCTGTTCTAGTAAGTATGAAGTGTTATCTCATTGTGGTTTTAATTTGCATTTCTCTAATGGTAAATGCTGTTGAATGTCTTTTAATGTGCTCAATGGCTATTTGTATATCTTTGTATATCCTTTTTGGAGAAATATCTGTTCAAGTCCTTTGCCCATTTTTTATTGAGTTGTTTGTAATTTTATTGTTGGGTTGTAGGAGTTCTTGATATATTCAGAATATTATATAATTTGCAAACATATTCTCCCATTCTGTAGGTTGTCTTTTCACTTGCTTGGTAATTTTTTTTTTTTAGGATTTATTTATTTATCTGCCCCCACCCCTGCATTGTTTGCATTTGCTGTGTCTATTTGTCTTCTTTGTTTCTTTAGGAGGCACTGGGAACTGAACCCCGGACCTCCAATCTAGTAGGGAAGCACCTAATCGCTTAAGCCACATCCATTCCCTGTTTTGTTGTGTCTCCCGTTATGTTTTTCCTCTTGTGTCTCTTGTTGCATCATCTTGTACTGTCAGCTTGCTGCATCTGCCATTCATGCCAGCTCACCGTTCTGCTTATTCTCTTTAGGAGGCACTAGGAACCTCTGCTCCCTGCTTTGTTGTGTCTCATTATATTTTTCTTCTTGTATCTCTTGTTGTGTCATCTTGTTGTGTCAGCTTGCCCCACCTGCCCATTGTGCCAGCTCTCTGTCTTCTTTAGGAGGCACTGGGAACCGAACCATGGACTTCCCATGTGGTAGGCAGGAGCCCAATCACTTGAGCCACATCCAATTCCCAATAATGTTTTTTGATATATAAATTTTTTAAAATTTTGATGAAGTTCCATTTATCTGTTTTTTCTTTTGTTGCTTGTCTTTTGGTGTCATCTCTAAGAATCCATTACCTAATACAAGGTCCTAAAGATTTCCCCTAGGTTTTCTTTAAACAGTTTTATCATTTTAGTTCTTATATTTAGGTTGCTGTGGTGGTTTGGAACTGTGTACCAATTCCTGTGGGGGTGAAACCGCTGCATCAAGGAACTTTGGATGAGGTTACTTCAGTTAAGGTGTGGCCCAACTCATTCAGGGTGGCCTTAATCCTATTACTGGAGTCCTTTATAAGCAGAATGAACTTCAGACAGATGACAGAGAAAGCCACAGGAAGCAAGAAGGCAAAGTCAATTGTGCATGAAAGAGAAAGGAGAAGACATTGCTATTTGCGTTGCTATATGACAGAAAAGTCAAGGACCAAGAATCACTGGCAGCCAGTCCTGGAACACCAGTTTTCAGGAAGAAAGCACCACCTTACTGATGCCCTAATTTTGGGCTTCTCCTAGCCTCAAACTGTGAGCAAATAAATTCCCATTGTTTAGGCCAACCCATCACCTGGTATTTGCTTTAGCAATGAGGAAATGAAGGCAATTATTGATCATTTTGAGCTATTTTTACATAGAAAGAGGTAGAGACCCAAATTCTTTCTACTGTGTGTGGATCTCCAGTTGTCCCAGCACCATTAGTTGAAGAGACAATTCTTTCCCTATGGAATAGTATTGGGGATTGAATAATGCCCCCCACAAAAGACACGTTCAGGCCCCAACCCCTGGTCCTGGGGGTGTGAACCCATTTGGAAATAGGACTTTTAAAATGTTATTAGTTAAGCTGTGCCCAAACTGAATGAGGGTGAGCCTTAATACAATATGGTTGAAGTCCTTAAGCAAAGGAAATTGGACACAGAGAGAAAAGCCACAGTGAACAGCCAGAAGCTGAAAATCAGAGGAACCCGGAGGAGAAAGAAGATGCTACCATGTGCTCTGCCATGTGACAGAAAATCCACAGAACTCCAAAGATTGCCAGCCAGTCAAAAGATACCAACCACAAGAGGAAGCAAGCAGCCTCTGAAACTGGGAACCAATAAATTCTTGTTGTTAAGTCAACTCATTGAATGGTATTTGTTTTAGCAACTGGGAAACTGAAACAAATGGACTTGGTGCTCTTATCAAAAATCAACTACCGGGAAGCAGACATGGCACAGCTGATAGAACATTCGCCTACCATATGGGAGGTCCAGGGTTCAAACCCAGTTCCCCCTGGCCCGTGTGGTGAGCTGGCCCACGTGTAGCACTGCCACCTGCAAGGAGTGCCATGCCACACAGGGGTGTCCCCTGCATAGGGGAGCCCCATGCACAAGGAGTGCGCCCTGCATTGAATTGCTCCGCACAAAAAAAGCACAGCCTGCCCAGGAGTGGCACCACACACACACACAGAGCTGATGCAGCAAGATGATGCAACAAAAAGAGACACAGATTCCTGGTGCCACAGAGAACGCAAGTGGACACAGAAGAACACACAGTGAATGGACACAGAGAACAGACAATGGGGGAGAGGGGAAGGGGAGAGAAATAAATAAATCTTTAAAAATAAAAATCAACTACCCATAGAAGTATGGGTTTATTTCCAGACTCTCAATTCTATTCCATTGGTCTACATATCTATACTTATTCCAGTATCATACTGTCTTAATTACTGTAGCTTTGCAGTAAGTTTTGAAATCAGGAAGTGTTAGTCCTCCAACTTCGTTGCTCTTTTTCAGGATGGTTTTGACTTGCACTTCTATGTGAACCTAAGAATTGTCTTTTCCATTTCTGAAAAAAAAAAGGCTGTTGGGATTTTCATAAGGAGTGTGTTTAATCTATAGATCACTTTGGATAGTATTGACATCTTAACAGTATTTACTCTTCCTATCCATGAATATGGGGTGTTTTTCCTTTTATTTAGGTCTTCTTTAATTTATTTCAGCAGTGTTTTATAGTTTTCAGGGTTTTCTTAATTTCCTTTTCAGATTGTTCATTATTGATGTACAGAAACAACAACTGCCTTCTGCATGTTGATCTTGTACCCCACAACTTTGCTGAACTTGTTTATATTCTCTACTAGTTTTCTTCTGGATTACATGGGGTCTTCTATATACAAGATCATGTCATATGCAAATAGAGATAGTTTTACTTCTTCCTTTCCAATTTGGATGCCTTTTATTTCCTTTTCTTGCCTAATTGCTCCGGCAAGAACTTCCAGTACCATGGTGAGTAACAATGGAGAGGGCATTCTTGTCCTGTTCCTGATCTTAAGGGAATAGTTTTCAGTCTTTCACCATTAAGTACAATGTTAGCTGTGGGTTTTTCATAAATGCCCTTTGTCATGTTGAGAAAGTTTCTTCTCTTCTGAGTTTTCTAGGTGCATTTTATCATAAAAGGTTGTTGGATTTTGTCAGATACCTTTTATGCATCAATTGAAATGATCGTGTGGTTTTTCCCTTAATTCCATTAAAGTAATATATTACTTTGTTTTTCATATCTTTTTTTTTTTCTCTCCCCTTCCCCCCCACCCCACCCCAGCTGTCTGTTTTCTGTGTCCATTTTGCTGTGTGTTGTTCTTTTTGAATGCTTCTGTTGTCAGCGGCACAGGAATCTTTCTTTTTTTTGTTGTTTCATTTTGTTGTGTCAGCTCTCCGTGTGTACAGCACCATTCCTGGACAGGCTGCACTTTCTTTCGTGCTGGGCGGCTCTCCTTACGGGGCACACTCCTTGCGGGGCGCACTCCTTGCGCGTGGGGCTCCCCCACGCGGGGGACACCCCTGCGTGGCAGGGCACTCCTTGCGTGCATCAGCACTGCGCGTGGGCCAGCTCCACACGGGTCAAGGAGGCCCGGGGTTTGAACCGTGGACCTTCCATGTGGTAGACGGACACCCTAACCACTGGGCCAAGTCCATTTCCCTGTTTTTCATATCTTGAACCACCTTTGCATTCCTGGTGTAAATCCCACTTGATCATGATGTATAATTCTTTTAATATACTGCGTGAATCAGTTTGCCAATATTTTGTTGATGATTTTTTTCAGATTTGGTTCAGTAATTGTCTTTCCTTGTGCTATCTTTATCTGGACTGGTTTTCAGTATAATACTTTCCTTATGGAATGAGTGAGGGCCACCTCTTTTATCCTACTCATCTCTTCTAGTAGCATCTTCTTCCTGTTTCATTCCACTCTCAAACAAGATTTCCCCTAAAGATTTGGCCTCTTCCCTTTTGTTTTGTAGATTCTTACCACATTCTAACTATTCTTCATTTTCAGTTCCTTTTCTTTTGTTTCAGAGGGAGAAGTAGACCTTTTGCAAAGTTAACCCCTCAACCTGTGTGGTTTTTTAAATTTTATTTTTAAAATTTATTGAAGTATATCACTCAGACATAAACAAACATGAGCAATAGTGTATAGTAATAGTTGTGAACTTACAAAACAAACATATATAATATCATACAGAACTCTTATAAGTCACCCTACCACCAATATCTTGCATTGTTGTTGAACATTTTTAACTTATGATTAAAGAGCATTGTCAAAATATTACTACAAACAAAAGTATTTTCCCCCAACCCACCCTATTATTATCTTTATATCATTTATATATGAACATATATAAACAATAAGTATCTAGTGAAAGTTGTGAACTTACAAAGCAAACATGCCTAACATCATACAGGGGTCCCTTACATCAATCCTCCACCAACACCTTGCATTGTCATGAGACATTTGTTACAAATTATGAAAGAATATTGTCAAAATCATACTACTAATTATAGTCCCTATCTTACCTTTGGTGTATTTTCCCCCAACCCACCCTATTATTATTGTTTAAATATATTTTTTTATGACAGAAGTTGTAAACTTATAAAACAATCATGCATATGTGCAGAATTCTCAAACAATGCCCCTCTATCAACACACTACATTGTGGTGGAACATTTGTTACAGATAAGATAACATCATCTGATTGTTACCACATACATAGCGTACAATTTGGCTCACATCTTCCATTTGGCACATTATCAACACAGTACATCTTTGGCATAGATGCAAGAATATTATATTATTACTACTAACCATAGACCATACATCACTCCAGTTGTATTTTACCCATGCTTCTCCACACATTCCCAGCACCCTGCAGTAGTGATGTACATTTGCTCTAGCTGACAAAGAACACTCTTGCATCTGTACCATCAACCACAATTCTCGTCCACCTCTTGGTTTACTGTGCTATTCAGGTCCTAGATTATTCTCTAGCATTCTCTCAATTGGCATTTACATACCTAAACTGCCATTTTCAGCCACATCCCCATTTCTAAACTAGCTGTTACTATTTGTTACCATCCATTCTATGCATTTCCACACTTTTACAGTAAAGCTCATTAAAACTTCTACATACATTAAACATCAGTAGTCCATTTCAGTCCTCCTTTTATCTCCTTTAAGAATCCACCATCTACCACCAGGGCTTGAAGATATTTTCCTACCATTTCTTCTAGAAGCTTTATAGTTCTTGCTTTTATTTTTAGGTTTTTAATCCATTTTGAGTCAATTTTGGGATAAGGTGTGATATATGGGTCTTCTTTCCTTCTTTTAGCTACGGATATTCAGTTCTCTCAGTACCATTTGTTGAATGGACTGCTCTGCTCAATCTGGGTGGGTTTGACAGGCTAGTCAAAAATCATTTGACCACACCTGTGAGGGTCTGTCTCTGAACCATCAGTTTGGTTCCATTGGTCTATGTGTCTGTCTTTATGCCAGTACCATGCTGTTTTTTCCGCTATAGCTAGGTAATATGAGTTCAAGTCTGGAGATGAGGGTTTGCTTATACTTTTTAAGATGTTTCCAGCTATTCAGGACCCCTTACCCTTCCAAATAAATTTGCTAATCATGTTTTCAATTTTTTTTAATGCTGCTGGAATTTTTATCAGGATTGCATTGAATCTGTATATCAATTTGAATAGAATTGACATCTTAATATTTAGTCTTCCAATCTGTGAGCATGGAATGTTCTTCCTGTTATTTAGGTCTTTTTTAAATTTCTTTTAACATTGAGTTGCAGTTTTCTGAATACAAGTGCTTTACATCATTGTTAAGTTTATTCCTATTTGAGTTTTATCTGTCTTATTTTCACCATGCTTTTGACACTCAGTTATTTTTATTTATATAACCTTCATTTCTAGACTCTCTTCCATGCCTTTCCCTCCTGTCTTTTAAGATTTTAAAACACCCTTTAGTATTGAAAATCTGGTCTCTTGGTTAGAAATTCCCTCAGTTTCTATTAATCTGTGAATATCCTAATTTCACCCACATTTTTGAAAGAAAATCTTGCAGGATATAAGATTCTTGGCTGGAAGTCTTTTTCTTGTAGTATCTTAAATATATCATACCACAGTCTTCTTGCCTCCATGGTTTCTGGTGAGAAATCAGCACTTAATCTTATTGGCTATCCCCTATATGTTATGCATTGCTTTTCTCTCACTGGTCTCAGAATTCTCTCTGTCTTTGGCAGTTGACATTCTGATTAGTATGTGTCTCAGAGTTGGTCTATTTGGAATTTTTCAGATGGGAGTACATTGTACTTCTTGGATATGGATATCTATGTCCTTCAATAGGGTTGGGAAATTTTCTACCTTTATTTCTTCAAGTATTCCTTCTGCCCATTTTCCCTTCTCTTCTCCTTCTGGAACTCCCATGACACATATGTTTGCATGTCTTTTGCTGTCATTTAGTTCCCTAAGACCTTGTTCAATGTTTTCCATTCTTTTCTTCATCTGTTCTTTTGTATGTTCACTTTCAGAGGCCATTTTTTCAAGCTCACTAATCCTTTCTTCTGCCTCCTCAAATCCGCTATTATATGATTCCAAAGTTTTAAAATTTCATTTATTGTACCTTTCATTCCCATAAGACCTGCTATTTTTCTAAGTATGTTTTCAAACTCTTCTTTATGTTCATCCAATGTCTTCTTAACATCCTTAATCTCTTTAGCCATCTCATTGAATTTATTAAGGAGATTTGTTTGAACATCTATGATTAGTTGTCTCAACTCCTTTATGTCATATGGAGTCTTATATTGTTCCTTTAACTGGGCCATATCTTCCTATTTCTTGGTATGGATTGTAATTTTTGTTGGTTTCTTGGCATCTGGCTTACTAGAGTATTTATTCTGGGTGCAACTTTTCTCTTTAGTTTAGGGCTTCCTGTCCTTTCTCCCGTGCTAGTTGTGCAGTAGGAGCCAAGGATGTAGTTGGTACTTTTAGCTCTGGAGCCTCAAGCTGCCCTCATTGTCCCAGGGATGGATGAAGCTTCTTCCAACTTTCTTCTTTGCTAGAGGGAGGGACAGAGTCACACCTGTGTGGAATAATCCAAGTCATGCAGGCCTAGGCTGTAGTTGCCCAGAGAGACTGATGAAGCTTCATGCTCTTTCTCTTCTGCCTGGGGCAGGGATGGAGCTACAGGTGTGGGCAGCAATCTATGCAGTGCAGGTCCAAGATGACCTCAGTTGCCCAATAGACTTCTGATTATTCAGTCTGTGCCAGCCAAATATACCTGCAGTTATCTGGATAGGCTAGTGCCAACCAGCCAACCTCCTCCCTGCCAGATGTGGGGCTGAAGCATAGACTAGGGCTGCAGGCCATTCTGGGTGAAAGAAACTGGTTCCTACCATCACTGTGGTTTTCAGGTCAGCCCGGCTTCCCCTCATTCTGGGGGTGGAGTCAAAATGGCAGCCACCGACCTCTTTCCCCCTTGGGCAGAATCACACACTACTGTTCCTAGGGTTAGACCTTAGCCAGCCGAGTCTACTAATCAGTAGCAGAAATCCGTGGCCAACCGTCTCCTCCTCCCCTGTTTTTGGGAAATGGAGCTTCCAATTCCAACCACAGAATAAGCTCCTGGGGCAGCTTGTGCTGCCAAAGTAGGATAATCGCCAGCCTCCACGGCTCAACCGGCAATTTTCCAGAGAGGTTGGCGCAGGTCCCCCAGCTTCCTCCCCACCAGAGGTGGCACTGGGGCTTAGCCTATAGCTACAGTCAGATCTGGAGAGGAAGAAGTTGGTCTCCACCAGCACTGGAATTTTTAATCCACGCTGCTTTCCCTTGTGCCAGGTGCAGAGTTAAGCTGGCAGCTCCTGGCCTCTTTCTGCCTTGGACCAGCTCAAACTGTAGCTGTTCTCAGGATTATAGTTTAGTCCACTGAATTTACTCATCAGAAGCTGAAGTTGGTGCCCAACCACCTCGACCTCCCGTTTTTGGAAGTGGAGCTTTCAATTTCAGCGGCAGAACAGCTCCAGAGGTGGCTTGTGCCTCCAGTGGAGGATGGGCACTGGCCTCTGAGGCGTGGAGTGCCCTACTTATGAGTCTTATCTGCAGATTGACAGCCTCCTCCTTCCATTCCTTCAAGTATGTGGCAGGATGCTCTTCTGGCCTCCTGGAGCCCCTGAACAGATGCCTCAGCTAGCTCCAGAGAGCTCTGGGTGTTTATTTTTTTATTTTTTATTTTTTAAAGATTTATTTATTTAATTTCCCCCCCTCCCCTGGTTGTCTGTTCTTGGTGTCTATTTGCTGCGTCTTGTTTCTTTGTCCGCTTCTGTTGTCGTCAGCGGCACGGGAAATGTGGGCGGCGCCATTCCTCGGCAGGCTGCTCTTTCATTTCACGCTGGGCGGCTTTTCCTCACGGGCGCACTCCTTGCGCGTGGGGCTCCCCCACGCGGGGGACACCCTTGCGTGGCACTGCACTCCTTGCGTGCATCAGCACTGCACATGGCCAGTTCCACACGGGTCAAGGAGGCCCAGGGTTTGAACCGTGGACCTCCCATATGGTAGACGGACGCCCTAACCACTGGGCCAAAGTCCGTTTCCCTCTGGGTGTTTATTAATTGCCCTAAAGCAGCAGCTGCCTCTAGGAGCTCCTTACTCTGCCGCCATCTTGCTGGTTGTCTCTCTCTACCTGTGTTTTTCTTTCTTTCTTTTTTTTCAAAGATTTATTTATTTATTTATTTCCCCCACCCTGTTGTCTGTTCTCTGTGTCTATTTGCTGCGTCTTCTTTGTCTGCTTCTGTTGTTGTCAGCAGCACGGGACTCTGTGTTCCTTTTTGTTGCATCATCTTGTTCTGTCAGCTCTCCGTGTGGGCGGTGCCATTCCTGGGCAGGCTGCACTTTCTTTCCCACTGGGCGGCTCTCCTTACGGGGTGCACTCCTTGAGCGTGGTGCTCCCCTATGCAGAGACACCCCTGCGTGGCAGTGCACTCTTTGCGCACATCAGCACTGCACATGGGCCAGCTCCACACGGGTCAAGGAGGCCCGGGGTTTGAACTGCGGACCTCCCATGTGGTAGACGGACGCCCTAACCACTGGGCCAAGTCCACCGCCTCTACCTGTGTTTTTCATGTCACTCTCCAGCCTCCTCAAGACCCTTTCTAAACACTGAACAAATACAGATGAGACTTGATCCCTGCCATACTTAACAATGTGGCAAAAGTATAAATAATAAGAATTGTAAGTGCTACAACTGAGACATATACAGAATACAATGGAAGCAGAGATCAAAGTGGGAGGTTGGTGAGTGTGGTAGGTTTCACAGAAGAGGGAATAGTTGAGCTCATTTTTTTTTTTTTTAAAGATTTATTTATTTATTTAATTTCCCCCCCTCCCCTGGTTGTCTGTTCTTGGTGTCTATTTGCTGCGTCTTGTTTCTTTGTCCGCTTCTGTTGTCGTCAGCGGCACGGGAAGTGTGGGCGGCGCCATTCCTGGGCAGGCTGCTCTTTCTTTTCACGCTGGGCGGCTTTCCTCACGGGCGCACTCCTTGCGCATGGGGCTCCCCCACGCAGGGGACACCCTTGCGTGGCACGGCACTCCTTTGCGCGCATCAGCACTGCGCATGGCCAGCTCCACATGGCTCAAGGAGGCCCGGGGTTTGAACCGCGAACCTCCCATATGGTAGACGGACGCCCTAACCACTGGGCCAAAGTCCGTTTCCTCATTTTTTTTTTTTATGGTACTGGGGACTGGGCATTGAAACCGGTACTTCCTATGTGTGAAGCCAGCACTCCACCACTGAGTCCCATCAGCTCCCCTGAGTTGGTTTTTTCATTTGTTTGCTTGTTGTTTGTTTTTATTTTTAGGAGGCACCTCCCATGTGGGAAGCAGGTGTTCAACCACTTGTGCGACGTCCACTCCTGAACTCTCTTTTGAAGGTTGAGGAGCAGTTCACCAGGTAGAAAAAGAGGAAGGCGTTTCAGGCAGAGGAAAAACAAAAGCAGAAACACAAAGGTAAATAAAAGTACTGGCTATGTGGCACTGGTAAGGAATTTGATGTGGTTATTACACTGGGTTGGAGATAAGGCTAGAAAATTGGAGAAGAAAAGGAATTACAATTTATTGAGCAATAATCATGCAAAGGATAATATACTTTTTCTCATTTAAGCCTAAAATAACCTTGTAAGGTGGGCATATTGTTATCTCCATTTTACAGAGGAATATACTCAAGATCTTGGGGCACTCTTGAAAGACTTAACTATTTGGACCAAGGGAGTATTATAAATGGATTTGTATTTTATAAGGATAACTCTTTTTTTAAAAAAGATTTATTTATTTATTTCACCCACCTTCACCTCCTGTCGTTGTCTGCTCTCTGTGTCCATTCACTGTGTGTCTTCTGTGTCTGCTTATTTTCTCATCTGGGGATCTGTGTCTCTTTTTTGTTGTGTCATCTTGCTGTGTCAGCTCTCCATGTATGTAGCACCACTCCTGGGCAGGCTGTGGTTTCACACCGGGTGGCTCTCCTTGCGCAGGGGCCACTCCTTGCGTGGGGGCACCCTTATGCGGCGGGATCCCCTGCATGGGCCGGCATTCCTTGCGCAGAGCAGCACTGCGCATGGGCCAGCTCACCACATGACCAGGAGGCCCTGGGTATCGAACCCTTGGACCTCCTATATGGTAGGCAGACGCTCTATCTGTTGAGCCACATCTGCTTCCCTATAAGGATAACTCTTGATCTTATAATTATCAGTGAGGTATAAAAAGAATCCAAGCAAACTTCATCCTACCCTGATGGAGTTGAGATATCATTAGAGAAAGGATAGTGAAGCTAACGTTCATTCTTCAACAAGTATCTATTGAGTACTTACTACGTAGCAGAGACTAATCTGGTAGCTGAAGATTCGGCAGCAAAGTAGCCAGCCAAAGTTAGGATGCTGAGCCAGTTTTGGTGGTCCAGTTTTAGGTCCAGTATTTGGCACATTCCAGATGCTGTGGAATGAATGAATGTGTATCCCCTTAGTTATGCTTGTATTATTTAGCAAGTTTCAAAGTATAGTGTATTGTCAGAAAAAAATCTATTTAACAATTTAGCACATTGGTGATGCAAAATAGTTCTTTAGTTTCTTTAATCTCTGCCCCCATACTTATAAATCCACCTAGAATTCGCATCAGGAAAGCGCTCCTCTCAGTCAGGTCTCTTTCTCTGTACCTCCCTCCCATCCCCTCAGTCTTTTCTCCTTCCTTTCTGACTTCAGAGTCCCTATATTCTTCTCCTTGTAGGCTCTTGCCCAAGATTCCAAGAAACCAATTGTCTTTTTGCTTTAGCTGCTTTTTTTTTTTTTTGAGGGGGTGGAGGTGGCTTTCAGAAGTCCTTTAGGTTCAATGTACAGAGAATACTGAAAAAAAGGGGAAAATGGCCTTCCCAACCCCAACTCATATAGTGAAACCCCTAAAAGACAAAACTCTCTGGTGGCACTGATCACTTTTTACAGTGTAAAGTACATGTCTTATTCTATCAGAGTCTATTTCTCTCCCCAGTCTCACCAAGAAATCCTTCTACTACCTTTACTTGGTCAGAACCAAGTCCTCCGGGAATGGAGGGGGTTAGGAAGAGGAGAGGCACTTCCCCAAGAAAAGAGTGAGTGGAAGAGAAAACTCCATTTTGTCATAAATAAATGGATGGATGGTTATACTGACTGGAAAGAAGAATTTGCCTCAGAAGGGAACACTGTAGTGGAGCAGAAGAAAAAAAGATTGACTTTCTCTTGGAAAGGAACAGCCTCAATTGGAGACTGAATACAGAGAGCATAATCTCCCAAGTTCCTTCTGTCCTAAAGGAGGACAAGATTCTCTATCAATCTGTCAGTCACCACTGAGAAGCCTGAGTGGTCCGTTCTAGAACAGTCGTTGTTCCAAGGTTCTTTGTTTCCTGGACTCTAAGTTCCGCTATCCCCATCTCTGAGCAAATCTCCCGGGACTGTGATGTAGGTGAAAGACCACCAGGGGGCAAACCAAGACTACTGAGCTCTACCCACGGTCTTCTCCACCCAGTTTTCCTGGAGCCAAACTCAGAATGTCAAGAGATGGAGCCAGCTTCAGAAACCATCTCAGACTCTGATCAAACCTCTTCATTTTCAGAGAAGAAAATTAAGGTCTCGAGAAGGAAAATAATTTGTCAAATCCACACAGTGAGTTCATGGTAAAGTAGGAACTAGAAACCAAGTGTTCTGACTACTCCAATCCTACGCACATCATCTCATACCAAGCTTTCACCTGTCTCATATTTAATTCTAAAATACACTGGGTGGGGAAACGGACTTTGGCCCAGTGGTTAGGGCATCCGTCTACCATACGGGAGGTCTGCGGTTCAAACCCCGGGCCTCCTTGACCCGTGTGGAGCTGGCCATGCGCAGTGCTGATGCGCGCAAGGAGTGCCCTGCCACGCAGGGGTGTCCCCCACGTAGGGGAGCCCCACGCGCAAGGAGTGCGCCCTTGAGGAAAGCCGCCCAGCGTGAAAAGAAAGAGCAGCCTGCCCAGGAATGGCGCCGCCCACACTTCCCGTGCCGCTGACGACAACAGAAGCGGACAAAGAAACAAGACGCAGCAAATAGACACCAAGAACAGACAACCAGGGGAGGGGGGGAAATTAAATAAATAAATAAATCTTTAAAAAAATAAAATAAAATAAAATACACTGGGTGTTTTATTGTAGAAGTTGTGGGATACAGAACAATCAAGCATGAAATACAGGATTCCCACATACCACCCTATTATTAACATCTTGCATTGGTATGCAAACTTTGTTACAATAGTGAAAGAACATTTTTATAATTATACTATTAACTATAGCCCATGGTTTAACTTAGGGTTCACTATTAGTGTAGTTCCATGGGTTTTTAAAAAATTTTATTCTTGTAAATAAAATTTCTTGTAAATAAATTTCTTCTAAGGTCAACCACCACATCAGGGAGCCAAGAGTGCCTACAACTGAAAGCAGGAGGATTGCATCCAGCATCCATGTGGAATCAAAGCCCCCTCTTGGTATAGATGTGGAGTGGACACAACCATTCCAGGGTCCACAGGATGGAGGAATAGAGTATGGATTAGAGTGGACTTACTGATATTCTATTCATGAACTATTATGATTAGTAATTGAAGAAAATGTGGCATTGGTGTGGAGAAGGTGGCCATGGTGGCGCTGGGGATAGGGAGTGGGAGGAAGAGATGAGATGTGGGGGCGTTTTCGGGACTTGGAGTTGTCCTGGGTGGTGCTGCAGGGACAGTTACCGAACATTGTATGTCCTCCCATGGCCCACTGGGTGGACTGTGGGAGAGTGTGGGCTGTGATGTGGACCATTGACCATGACGTGCAGCGGTGCTCAGAGATGTAGTCACCAAATGCAATGAATGTCTCATGATGATGGAGGAGATTGTTGTTATGGGGGGAGGACTAGGGTGAGGGGGTGGGGGGTATATGGGGACCTCATATTTTTTTAATGTAATATTAAAAAAATAAATAAAGACAAAATAAATAAATAAATTTCTTCTTTGTAAAGGTCCAGCAAGTCCCCGGCCCTGGCTCCCTCTTCCTAAGAAAAACTCAGCTTGAAGCACGCATCCACCTACACAAGTTGAAATGTAACAAATCTCACAAGAAAACAATATACACTTAATATTGTAAACTGTAATTTTCTCCAGTCTATACACGTCCTTCCTATAATAATATTACCAGGCTCCATTTATATTACTCTGCTATAAAATACCTTTATTCTAAAACCCTTTATATTGCCCCTAATTTTCCTACCTATTTGTGGAGCGCTGGCTTCATTTTCTAAACCACTGCCACCAAAGACAATCTCTCCTATCTGTAAGTACTAATAAATAAAGCTTATACTGAACACTAAGTGCTAAGTGTGTCGTTTGGTCTTGCAACCGCCCTGACCCCGTGCCCTTCAGGAACTAGGTTGTAACATCCTTTTAACCACAGTCAAATATATAATGCAGTGCTTTTAAATACAGTCTCTGTGTTGTGCTACCCTCATCACCATGCATTACCGAAACTATGTACATTTTAAGCCTTAAGTCCCAATTCCTTATCCCTACCCCATCCCCTGGTAGCTGTATTCTAGATTCTGACTCTATGAGGTTGTTTATTCTAATTATATCATATCATATCATATCAGTGAGATCATATAATATTTGTTCTTTTGTATCTGGCTTATTTCACTCTACAATGGCTTTTAATGAAATCATTTCTATGAAAAGGACTTATCTTCCCAATTAGATTATAAATCCTCTGGGTCAGACACCACGTCTTGACCAGAATTGTACATCTTATCCTTCAACACCAGCATGTTTCTCTCCATCTAGCCTATGCATGACGAGGCTGATGATTTCAACAGATATTGCGAAACTGCTAAGTGACAGGTCCTGCGTGGCTTCTGGGAATAACATACTCATACAGAATAACATACTGAGAATAACATACTGTCTCTGCTTTCAAGGTATTCACTCTCTAAGGGGGGAAGGCATTTATGTCAACAAACAACTATAATTTAGGAGATGAATTTTTAACAGCAGTATAGACAAAGTGATGTGGAAGCACAGAAGAGGACATGACTAACTCTAGCTGATGGGATAAAAAGTTGAGTCCTAAAGGAAGAACGAGAACTCATCAAAGAAGGAGATGAGAATTCCAAATAGAAGGAACAGTATAATCCAACACAGACAGACATGAAAAGACCTCATGTATTAGGTGAAAATGACTGATTGGGAGTAGCTGCAAGATAGTCTATACAAGAAACTGGACTGGCATGGGGCAGATAGTAAAAAAGACCAGAAAGGAAATTTAAGGTCAGCTATGAAGTTGCATTCATTCATTCATTCATTCATTCCTTCAACAAACAGTAAGCAACCCTATGTGCCATGTAGCACATTGTTGATAATGATGGTGGTGGGATGATAAAAGTGATGGTGTAAGGTGAGCGGATGTAGCTCAGTGGTTGAGCTCACGTTACATGTGCAAGGTCCTGGGTTCAGTACCCAGTACCTCCTAAAAAAAAAAAAGTGATGGTGCCAATAATAAGGATGAAAATGATAATGTGTTTGAATTTCAAGGATTTGGGGTCTTGAATGTCTGCGGTTCACTTCTCAACTGAATCAGATAATCCAGACAAGTATTCCATCATCCATTTATTTTCATTTATGAAAAGAATATTCAGCGAGCCTCTACTATGTGCTGGCGGATTACTGGTCTAGGAGCTAGGGGTACAGCAGGGATCGAGAATTAAGGTCCAGGCTCTCACGGAGCTTTCATGCTCACATGGGAGGTGGAGACTATACAAGTGAAGACATACATTTCAGATTATGATGCAACATGAAGAATATCAAAGTAATATGGTAGAAAATGACTAGAGGTAGGACATCGTTAGATAAGTTGGACTGGAGACACCTCACTGAGGAAGTGACATTTGAGCTGAACGAAAAGGTGTCCGTTGTGGGGAAGAGAATTCCAAGTAGGGGAAACAGCAATTGGAAGGACCTGGAGGAAAGACCAAGCAGCTTGGTCTGTCCCAGGGACAGAAAGCAGGCCAGGGTGCTGGAGCCAGGCAAGCACAAGGGAGAGTGGTCTGAAGTCAGGGGCAGGCAGGGCCCAGGGTGGACAGAGATTTTCAACTTGTGGCCAGGGGTTTGGAATTTATTCTAAGTATACCAGGAAGGTTTTCAGTAAGGAAGTGATACTATCCGAGTTACATTTTTTTATCCCCGCCCTTTGGCTTGCTTGCTCTCTGCTCTCTGCGTCCATTTGCTGCGTGCTCTTCCATGTTTTTTACTTGACTCCCTTTTTGTTGCATCACCTTGCTGAGTCAGCTCTCTGTGGTGCCTGTGGGCCGTGCAGCTCTCCTCAGTGTGCGGGCGGGCCTGCCTTCACAAGGAGGCCCCGGGACACGAACCCAGGACCTCCCATATGGTAGACGGGAGCCCAACTGATTGAGCCACAGCTGCTTCCCTGACTTACATTTTAAAAAGATAACTCTGGTGACTCCCCATTCCCCCCGTTGGGAGGACACAGTGCCTCTGCCATCCTCTCTGGAGCTCTATTCCTTCACAGACTCATTGAAAGAAGTCTCTGAGGACAAACTGCTTTTCAAGAGTCCTCCTGAGTATAGCAGAGGCAGGAGGAGATGTTCCATTCTCCTTGGTGCTTAGTGAATGATGACGCTTGCAATGCAGAGGCCTCAGGTTGGTAAGTTAGAGTTTGGGGCTCAACTCAGATTTACACAACTGAGTAACTCTTGACTTGGTTGAGGAGTGGGAGTGGGATGAACTTTGGTAGCTCCTTTAAGACTTTCCTCCTGATCTATCTAAATAAGACCCAGCTTCAAAAATTTAATTTGTTCGCCCCTTTACAGGACGTCAAGTAAAGGCACCTTACTGGATCCAGCTCAGGAGAGCTGAGTGCTGAATTTTCAGGAATTTGGGAAGCAATCATTATTTTCAATTAAATTGTATAAACTTACAATTAAATAGTTTATATTGAAAACAGAGGTGACAAATACTCAAACTCATCACTTCCTCATTATTTTACCGATTTTACTATGATCAGTGTTCTTGAGGTTAGTTATGTCTACTGTATCTCTGTGATGGAAATACTCTATAATGGTGTCCTACCGTGCATCTCTCCCCAACTTCACATTCAGTGACATAACATTGGTAGCTTGAAATGAGTTGTGATGGTTAGGCCAATGTATCAGCTCGGCCTGGTAATTGTGCCCAGTTGCTTGGTCAAGCATGCATGGGGCTAACTGTGGTACGAGGACATTTATGGACTTGAGTCACCAGTGGAGTTTACTGCATGGATGGCTGATTACATCTACATCAATCAGGGAGACTGCCTTCAGCAATGGGTGGCACTTTATCTGATCAGTTAAATGCCTTAAAAGGGGACGTGGTTACAGCATTCAGGAAGAATTTCCCAGCTCGTCTTTGGACAGCCAATGTCTCCCGGAAACTCATCAAGGATCTTCATTGGACTTTCATGGGAGCCCTGGTTTGCAGCTTGCCTGCGGAACCTGGACTTGTGCATCCCCACAGCCATGTGAGAAACTCTGATAAAATCTCTTAGTATTGGCGGATATCTCCTGTTGATTCTGTTTCCCTAGAGAACCCTGCCAGTTACATGGGTCATGAGAGTAGTAGTTACCACTGTGGAAACTGGCAAATGTGATAAACCAGGGCACCCTCCCCCCACCTCTGCAGAGAGCTGGTTGTGAAGCATTTACTGGCAGACCACTGTTAGAGCACCTCTATTATGTCGTCCTCTTCTCTTACCTCTCTTACAGTGAGTCTGCTGTTATAATCTTATTGACAGAAGTTTTTTCTTGACACTGCTCCCTATATCCCTAGTGCTTGGTTATTTTACATAATCAAGCAGCCTGCAGCCCAGGAGGAGGCCTTTAGCCACAAATAATATGTCACAAGAGGACTATTTGAAGAAACTAGGGATATGATTTATTTAACAGCCACCGTGTGCAAAGCTCTGTACTGAAGGGTAGGGAAGATATTAAGTGGTAGAATGTGCTCTCAAGGAATTTGCTTAGAGACATGAAGTTCTATTGATAATACTCTGTGACCGGTGCTATAATGGAGACACAGAAGCATGGGGGAGAAAGACACTAACTCAGAGACCATCGAAGAGATTTCAAAGAGAACCTAGACTATAAGCATCATGCCTGTCTTGTTCTCCGCTGTGTCCCTTGCACCTAGCACAGGGTTTGGCACAGAGTTTGCACTCAATAGTTTTGATGAATGAAGGAGGTAGCAATTATCTTGAGCCTTTAAAAAAAGCCAAGCTTGCCAGACAGATAAGTGAGAAGAGGGAGGGCATTCCAGACAGAAGAAAGAGTATGTGCAGAGGCGTGGAGACTGAAAGTGCTCAGAACATCTGAAGAATGAAAAAATTCCATGTGGCATGAGCGGACGGGGAGCCAGGACTGGTATGGGTGAGAGTATGGAGGCCGGGCTCCCTGCCCCAAATCTCAGTAAGGTTCTCAAAAGACAAAAGGAGTTGGCTTGTCCTGTGTAGCCCTGGGGGCATAGTTGGGGGTGGTGCAGAGAGTCAAAGAATCAGATTTCCGTTTAGTATAAAGAACTTTTAACAGTCAGAGCTGTCCAACAGTGGAATGGGCTGCCTTGGAAGGCAATAAGTGAATGAATACCTTAATCAGGGAAACAAGCAGATGTCAGACAACCTCTTGGGGCAACAAACTGCTATGGGGAGATACTCCCCCCCCCCACTAGATTTTAGAAGAACTTAACAAGTCTCCTTTTATAGCAGATATTAGAAAATACATGAATAATCATCTTTAACCACAATTCTCTAGAAAACACAGCAACTTTACTCAAGTGGTTGTTTCTTACGTCAATCATTGATTAAAGCTGGGAGCCACAGGGATGCCATAGGCACTCCCATGGGAAAATAATGCCTTTTCAAATCACTGAGGTCTTCATTCATACATATTAAAATTATTTATTCATTATCTTTCAGTGTCCAGCACTTTGCTAAGTGCTGGAGATGCAGATACAAACGAAAGAATGCACCTGCCTTCACAGTGAGTCCTGGATAGAAACGCAAATAAATACTTGCACTCCAATAGCTACAGTACCAAGTACTGTCGGAAATACAAAGATCAGAAATTTGCTTTGCCTGGGAGAGTCAGGGAAGGCCTCAGAGAGGAAGTGGCTTTGAGAAAACTTTTGAAAAGAAAAAGGGATTCACTAAATTTGGGAGAGGACAGTCCAGTCATAAGGAAAACAGATGTAGAGACTCAGAGGCATGAAAATACATGGCCCGTGTGGGGAGGTGAGTGGTTAGTGAAAGCGTGGGGTAGATGGCAATGGTAGAAAGGAAACAAAATGTGCAGGGTCTTGAATCCAACGCTAAAAATTTTGGATTTTAATCTGTAAGTGATAGGAAGGCAATGGTGGTTTTAAGTGGGAAAGTGATATGATCAAGTTTGTCAACAAAAATAATGAGTATAATTCTTCTGGCAGGTATAAGGAAAATGGGTTAGAGGGACCCAGGCTAAGGACAGGGAGACCTGTTAAGAGGCTGTTGAGAAATTTCAGGTAAGGGATGAGGATGGCCTGACCTCTAGGGAAAATGGAGATGAAGAGGGGTAAGACGGTAGAGACCTATTTTTTGAGGTAGGATGGGCAGGATGCTTACACTTAAGACAAAAATGTATGTGTGCACAGCAGACTTTAAACAAAGATGATCAAAGGAATTTGGAATGAGATTGTTTCTGCAATTGAGCACTAAATTTAACTCTGAGCTCCCTAAAAGCCAAGGCAAAAGGGAAGCATGATGATGTAGGTAGTTCTCATCTGTTAAAATGGAGCTACTCAAGGGAGAGGAAAAGACTGGCCAGATTGGAGCAGAAGACGTTAACTCTGGGATGGCACTGGGGGCAGATCCTGGCAGACCCTGGCTGCCAAACAGAAGTGTTTGCTGAGTCTGAGGGCCCTTGGGAAGCACTGTTTCTGGAGTCATTGGGTCCTCAGTGTTCTGGAGCCGGTGGCACCTGGTATCATGACCCCTGCTCCTTGGGTTTTGAGTGCTTTGGCGTTCATCACCTCATTTGATCTTTGCAACAAGAGTGGGGGAGACATTAAAACCTCCAGTTTAGAAGTGGGGGTCATAGATTTCGAAAAGGGAGGTGACCACCAACTGCCAATTAGGAAACTCAGGCGTCCCTAGTGCATGCTGACGCCGAGCGCCCTACCTGGTTCCCGCAGCCCGTCTCCCCATTTCGACCCCGGCGTCTCACCCTTGCGCACCCGAAAGTCCCACCTGAGGTCTAACTGGGTTCCGTCCTCCCGCAACTCCGGGCGCCGCGGGGAGGCAGGGGTTAAAACCCGTGGCCCGGGTGGCCCCCTTGCCCCTCCCCAAGTCCCCTCGCCTCCTCCCGGGCGCCTCGCCTGAAGCGTCGGTCCCGCAGACCGGCACGAGAAGGGAGGGAGGGGGGCCGCGGGCTTGCGCGTCGGTGGCCAATCCACCGAGCCCGCGGTGCCCCAGAGGAGGCGCCAGCGCCAGGCCAGCGCCAGGCCAGCGCCAGGCCGCTCTGCCTGCTTCCCGCGGCAAAGTACAAATGCGCCCGAGCGCCGCGCCTGGCGCCCTTGGCGTGCACAGCCGGCCCGCGCTCAGCCTGCCGCCGCGGCCGCCTCGCCGCCGCCGCCGGGACCGCCGCCCGCCCGCCCCCAGCGCCCCAGCCCAGCGCGCCCGCCGCCTCCAGCCCGCGCGCCCCGGCCGCCGCGCGCCCCCCGCGCGCCTCGCCCTGCGCGGCGGGCTGCAGCCCTCCGGGCGCTCCGCCGTCTTTCTCCTCCTCCTCTCCCGCTCACCTTCCTCCTCGCATCGCTCTGACCTCCGGCCGCGCCTTTCTCCATCTCTCCATCTCTGTTCCTCCTTCCCCCGAGTTCTCGGTCCACCTTTCTCGCTCCCCACCTTGGACCGCCCGCCCTGTCCTTTTCTCCTCGGCACCTTCTTCTTTCTCTGGCTCTGCTCTGCAGCAGCCGCCCTGTCGGGGGCTGTGGACCGTTGTGGGAACCTGTGCCTCAGTGTCCCTCCCGTCCCGCTTTCACCCGACTCCCCTTGCGGCTCAGCGGCCTGGTCCTGGGGAGGAGAAGGATGGTTCCCGAGGTGAGGGTCCTCTCCTGCCTGCTGGGACTGGCGCTGCTCTGGTTCCCCTTGGACTCCCACGCTCGAGCCCGTAAGTAGAGGGGGAGGCGGCCGGGCAGAGGAGGGATGCGGCGCCCTGGGACGCGGGGGCAAGCGGGCCCTGGGCTGCTCTGACGGCCCTCCAGGAGGCACCTGCGCTGAGGGGTGGAGACTCCTCTGCCGACCGGTCGGGGCTAAGTCTGGGAGACTGGGGAGACTTGGCAAGATTCAGACCGGCGGTTGCTGGGGTGGACATGGTGGTGGCGCTACTGACAGCAGCCGGGGAGAAGGCAGGGCACTGTACTTGGGGGCAGGGGGCTTAACCTTCCTAGTAGAAAATCTCCTTGTGTTTGGCTTCAGGTAAGGAGTGCGAGGAAGACAAAACAGCCATTGCACTTAGAACGCGTGTATGGAAAGACGTGAGCGCTAACTAGGATAACCATTCTATTCCTTTTGCTCTTGATTTTCACAACACTCCAGGGAGGTGGGTATTTATCATTTGCATTTTACAGATGAGAAAACTTGGGCTGAGAGAAGGTACTTGCTC
This sequence comes from Dasypus novemcinctus, assembly GCF_030445035.2. Taxonomy (NCBI): domain Eukaryota; kingdom Metazoa; phylum Chordata; class Mammalia; order Cingulata; family Dasypodidae; genus Dasypus; species Dasypus novemcinctus. Next base: position 106,888,958 of record NC_080682.1, on the reverse strand, counting down.
AAGTTTGCATAGCTAGTAAGTCATTGAAAACCAGAATGCTCCGATTCCAAATCCTCTGCTTTTTCCCCTGCCCCACAGTCTGGGATCCCTGACTTGGAGTTGTGAAACTCTGGGAGGCAGCAGGGCACAGTGAGGTCGACCATGGGTCCATCATCCCAGCCCCACTGAAAACCAGGGGTTGGGAGGCAGGCGTGGAGGGCGTTGCTCTTAGCCTCAGCATCCTAATCTATCAAGTGGGAGTAAAAGCCCCAGGACTTTGTGAGGATTAAATTAGAAAAATATGTAAGGCAACTAGCGTAAGCCTGGAGCATGGTGAGTTCTCAAAAACTGTTAGTTCTCCAATTCACTCTTTTTCACTTAGACACAGTATGACCTCAAACAAGTCATGTCCTGAACCTTGGTTTTCCCCCCGCCCCCACAAAAAGCTGGTAGGCCCCCTCCTCTGCCAATCCTTGAGAATGCTGTGAGGATGAAAACCCGAATGAGCCATTCCCTCAATGAGAAAGGAGGAGCTTAGTTCAAACCCCTGTCTATCTGATAAAGAAACCGAGGCCAAGGAGGGGCAGTGGCTTGCTCCAGGTCACAGGGGACAGAGCTTTGGACTAAGACCCCATTTCCCAGCTCCCAGCCTAGTGCTCTCGCCTCCCCACAGCTCAGATCCCCAGCTATGCTGTTCTTTTGGCACATGACTTTCTGGAGCTGGCGTTGCTGGGTTTTGTTTCAGTCTTGTCTCTGCTCGCAAGGGCAAGGTGCTTGTCTGACCCACGTCTGGCTTGCCGGCACCATGAGACTCATAGAAGTCCTTAGTAAAAGTGATGGAAGGAGCGCAGTTAAAGTTCTGATTCTGCTCCTTATTAGCTGTGTGACTATTCATAAGTCACAACATCTCTGAGCCTCAATTTCTTCATCTGTTGAAGAAAAATACTAACCTGTAACCTGAAGGATTCCCAGGAGGATTAAATGAGGTGACGGGCATAAAGCTCCCAGCAAAATACTCAGAATGTCACCATTTCCCCCTTAAATCCTGTGGGTTCCTCCAAACACCTGACTCTTCTTTCTTAAAGGAGATCCATAGCACAGGATGCCCTCAATGCCTGCCTTCTTTCCACTCGGCATCTCATTCTTAGCCCCCAAGCTTTTTCTGCATGAAGGAATATAGTATGGATTAGAATGGACTTACTTGTATTCTACTATAGAATTATTATGACTCTAGCAATAGAAGAAATCATATCATTGATGTGGAGACAGTGGCCATGGGAGTTGCTGAAGGCAGAGAACGGGAAGAAGAGGTATGATACGGGGGCATGTTGGGGGCTTGGAGTTGTCCTGAATGACATTGCAAGGACAGATACAGGGCATCCTATGTCCTGCCATAACCCACTGAATGGACTGGGAGAGCGTGCAAACTACAACATAAACTATAATCCATGCTGTGAAGCAGTGCTCCAAATGTTACTCATCAAATGCAATGAATGTGCCACACTAATGAAAGAGGTTGTCGATGTGGGAGCAGTGGGGGGTGTGGGGAGTGGGGTATATGGGAACCTCATATTTTTTAATGTAACATTTTGTGTGATCCATGTACTTTAAAAGGAAAAACAATAATAAAAAGAAAGACAGAAAAAAGATGAACCAGGAGATGTCCTAGAGTCAGACCACTGTGCAGGCTTGCTCATGTCTCCCTCACACCCTCTTCTTTGCCTCCCATACTTTGTCAGCCCTTCACAGCCTTGCTTGGGTCACACCTCTTCTAAGAAACTCTTCCTGACCTCCTGATCTACTTGATCTATCCTCTTCCCTGCCTCAGCCGGCCTTTGATTCCGTACCTCTCACTGAGTCCTGACAATATTCCATCTTTCTCTACAGCCTGGTAAATGTAGAGCTCCAGAAACTCAAGAAAAAAACCCAGAGTAGACTTGTTGAGTTAAGGTGAGTAGGCTGGCATTCAAAGGGAAGTGTTAAGATTCAAGGACGTCAGACCCAGAAAAGTCCCTGAAAATAATTTGCTTCTGTCCCACCCATTCCCCAACCCCCCAGCTCAATTTACCTATCCTTTTTCTTAAACTGAAGCTGAGAAAGGGGAAATGACTTGCCCAAAGTCATATAACAAATTAATTTCTTTAAAAAGCAGACCTGGATTCTGGTCCCTACTTACTGGCTGTGTAATTTGGGACAGTTCACTTTCCTTCTCTGAGCCTCATTTTTCTGAAGTCCATTCTAGTGCTGACAATCTATGAATCTAGAAACAATCCTATAGTCATTTTCCACAGCCCTATTTTAAGTTTCCTTATGAAGGTCCTTATCTTCATAAGTGAGACCTCAAGACATATCTCCTCATGTTATCTTTGGTGTGCTCAGAAGCAGGGTCAATGGATGGAAATTCTCACATGTCTATGAGCCAAGGTAGCAGCTTGCACTTTGGTTAAAGTACAAGGCTAGTCAAACAAAACTTATTCTATCCAGGCTCTATTTCCAACCATAGACTGAGCCCTGATCCCAAGCCAGCCTGAGCCTTCACTGCAGCCACAGGCTGAGCCTTAATCCTCCAACACTGACCACAGATCGAATGCCAATCTTACCCCCAGGCTAGAGCCTTTACCTCAGGGAGGTCACTGATGGGTAACTGAGCCACAAACATGTGTGATGTCGGTCTCTTGATTCCCTCTCCAGTGCTCTTTCCCGTATGTCAGCTGCTCCCCTTGTGTTCTTCTTCCCTTCCTAATGCCAACATCCCCTTTAAGTTGTCCATCATGCTTCTCTTTCTCTTGCTTCCCTCCACCCAATCCTGCTTTAAGGAGAGAGCCAACTGTTAACGGTAAAAACATGGGCCCTTCCATTCTTTTCTCCAAGAATTATTTGTATTCTTGAAATTGGTACTTTTGTTCCCAGATAAAGGAATACCAGACACCAGAAGATGGGGCAGGAAGGGAGCTACCGTGGTATGATACGGTGCAGAAGAAAAACTTGGCTTCAAAAGGCCAGGGCCCCGGCTCCGGCTCTGCCAACAGCTCCCACGCGACCCGGGGCACATTGCTTTTCTCTGCCCTCAGCTTTCCCCGCTGTAAAGAGAGATGGCTGGACTCAAATGGATGATTTTAGAGGACCATTCCAGCCCATGATTCTAAGATCCAAAGATGTTGTTGCCTTGGTTCCAGAAGTTCATTCTGACCTTTGGAAAAGAGACTGGGGGAAGCGTGGGTCTGCAGCCTGATACCGGGAGGCGGGGGCAGAGGAGCCCACCCTCAGAGACCAGGAGATGGTACCTGGGGCAGCGGGCCTGGGGGGAGACCCACCAGTGGGAGCCCTGCCCGGCTTGTCAGCTGAGTCGCATGCCCTTTCACGTGTCCAGATTGAGGGGGTGGGGGTGGCCGCCTGAGTGAAGACCTCGAGGCAGCTCCCGGCAGCCCCTCTGGGGCGCTGCGCCTGCCCTCTCCCACCAGTAGAGGTCTCTGCCTCACTCACTGGCTCGCCTGCCGAGCCTGAGCTCAACAACAGCTGCGCAGCTGCTCCAGCTGTTGCACCTGTCCCTGCTGGCCTCTCGAGTTCCCCCAGCCGCCGGCCACGGCGCCGGGTTCTGGGAGAGGGACCTTGCATCCCTCAGACTCCCGCAGAAAAAGGCTGGCATGAGAGCGCTGCCCCTGGGGGGAGTGTGCAGAGATCATTTCAGGCATCCCCTGCCTCAGGACAGGACCCTATTCAGGCCGTTTCACAGCCTTCTGTTACCCAGTCTTTTTTTTTTTTTAAAGATTGATTTATTTGTTTATTTCCGTCCCCCCTTCCCTTTCTCCCACCCTGCTGTTTTTGCTGTCTGTGTCCATTCGCTGTGTGATCGTCTGTATCTATTTCTCTTTTTGTTTTCTCTTCTCATTTTTTCTCCTGTAGGATTCACTGGGATTCGATCCTGGGGACCCCTGAAATGGGGAGAGGTTCCCTGTCAATTGCTCCACCTCAGTTCCTGGTCTCTGCTGCGCTTCACCTGGACTGTCCCCTTCATCTGGCTCACTGCATGGGCACTGGCTCGCTGCGCGGGCACTGGCTCACCATATGGGCACTGGCTCACCACACTGGCATGCTTTCTCTTCTTCTTTTTCACCAGGAGGCCCCAGGGATTGAACCCAGCTCCTGCCCTATTGTAGGTGCAAGCCACATCTGCTTCCCTGCTAGCCATCCTTGGGGTCAGAAAGGTCTTCCTTACCTGAATCCTTTTGTTTGCAATTTAAAGCCATTTCCTTGTTTCTCCAGATCCTGACCTGGAGGGGACAGCTGTCCTTCCAAGCACCCTCTCCAGGTCTGAAATCTGGCATTGGCGTTGGTGCTGGCATGAAGCCATGGTCTTAGGTGCAGCCCTCCCCCTCTGGGGGGTTTCCACTCTTAAAATGAGGGACTGGGCATAGTTGCTAAGACTCTACCGTCCTCGGCCTCTGTGCTCACGGCAGCATGGAGTGCTAAGCAGCCCCATCCCTGCCTCCTGGCCCTTGCCGGATAACACAGCTGCCTCTCCCGGCTCAACGATTCTCTCCTTTGAGGCCCTTCCATGCTCCTCTGCCACGCGCCAGGTGTCAGGCTCCGAGAAGCGAGAGCCCTTTCCCTGGGTTGCACAGCTTGGCTGCTGAGGAGCAGAAGTTTCTCTGATTCCCTTAAGAGGCCTCCTCTATCGGGTGCCAGAGCCCAGGCAGAGCTTGTGTCTCAGAGAGAGCAAGTTTGTTTGTGTGAAGAGGGGACTATAAATAAATAGAGAAAGTATAGCTGTGTGGGCGTGAGGGGAGAGATGTAAACGTCCCACATTCCTGTGCAGCCTGGCTCGCTCAGGTTTCCTGAGTTCTTGCAGGCTGGGGACAGGCCAGCCACGATCTCGGTCCTCTTTCCTCTCACCCTAACCCCTCCTGGTACCATTTTCTTGGCCTCACTTAGCTCCCCCTCCAGCCCAGAAGCTTCTTGCTGGTTGCTTCTTCTGCCTCCTATGGGGAGAATTTCCAACCCCGTGCTACCTGCCCCTATCCAGACCCCTATAAGACCTTTATCATAGCACGAGGGTTTTAAGTCAGACTACAGGGCGAACTTGGACAGTTTAAAAATTTTGATTTACACATAAAGATCATGGAATCTCTCATCTTCCCCTTACTTCCTCCAGGCTCTAGAACTTTGGGTACGTTGTGTTGTTTGGTTTGGCAGGTGGCTGGGGAGTTTAGAGGACAGGGAGCTGCAGTGGGGAGGTCAAAGGCTAATTCCTGTTAGGTGGCAAGTTAGAGGTCCTGAGAAGGATTTGGCTCCCCTCTCACATTATGACGATTACGGAGCATCGGATTGCCAGCTCTGCCCGGAACCTCTTTCCGTTGACTCCGTTCTCTCATCATTCATCCATTTATCAAGCACCGACTCTCTGTGCTGAGCACGGAAGACAAAAAATTAATGAGACCTGGTTAGTGGCCTCCAGGAGCTCACAGTTTAGCAAGAGAGGAAACCCCACTTAACAACTACTTTTAATCTGGTGTAATGAAAGCTGAAGTAGAGGGCTGGACTCATGTCCGTGGGAGCCCTAAGACAGGAGGGGACAGTGGCCAGGAAGGCTGGGGCAGCTTCACAGAAAGGGTGGTGCCTACGCCAGCTTTTGAAGGAGGAGGAGGTGTTGGAGCTGCATTCCAGGCCGAGGAAGCAGCGCGTGTGAAGGCACAGAACCGTGCAGGTGCCTGGTGGAGGGTGGGCTGGTGAGAAACTCAGCAAGAGGCCACGAGGCTGAAAGCAGCGCCACCACAGGGCTTGGCAGGAGAAGCCGGCAGGAGCCAGGTCATGGCGGCCGGGGAGGTGAAAGTAAAATTTGGAGTCTATCTGGTATTCAGGTAGCCTTTGCTTTTTTTTTTTTAATTTTAAAAAATTTTATTTATTTCTCTCTCCCCCTCCCCCCCAGTTGTCTGCTCTCTGTGTCTATTTGCTGTGTGTTCTTCTGTGACCCTTCCATCCTTATCAGCGGCACCTGGAATCTGGGTCTCTTTGTTGTGTCATCTTGCTGTGTCAGCTATCCATGTGTGCGGCGCCATCCCTGGGCAGGCTGCACTTTCTTTCACGCTGGACGGCTCTCCTTACGGGGTGCACTCCTTGTATGTGGGGCTCCCCTCTGCGCAGGACACCCCTACGTGAGGGGGCACTCCTTGCGCGCATCAGCACTGCGCATGGGCCAGCTCCACACAGGTCAAGGAGGTCTGGGGTTTGAACCTTGGACCTCCCATGTGGTAGACGGACGCCCTAACCACTGGGCCAAGTCTGCTTCCCCAGGTAGCCTTTCGTGTTAGACCAACCAAATGCTGTCACTTTAAGCCAGTGTTAGGTTAGGTAAAGAGCTTTGGCTGAGGCTGTCCAAATCGACACTCCTTGGGGAAGGGGAGCGAGCACCCAGCACTCCCTAGCCACTTGCAGTTTCCCGCAGGAACCCATTTTCACCCACAACTGTGCCTTTGCATTTGGCTCCTGCTGCCTGAGGGGCCCTTCTCCACCTTCTTCAACTTGTTGACTCCTTCAAGAAACCTGGGCATCTTCTCAGGGGAGCCTTCCCTGAAGATCCTATGCTTCAGCTGTCATGGAGCTTGTCAACCTACATGTGTTATGGCTGGCTGGCTGTCTTCACTAGGTTATGAGTTCCTTGAGGGCAGGGAGTGTGTCTTCTTTAAGCACGCACCAGGTGCAAGGACATATAAGACTTATATACAAAAAGCTCAAGAGATGAATGGATAACAGGACATCATATTCTTATTATTAATGATAACGATGTTTACTATTTATTGAGTTCTGGTGTTGTGCCACCCGTTCCAGCTCGAAACTCCAATCCCATCCTTGCCTGCCCCTTCACCCTTTCCACCCACAGGCAGTCTTTTCCAAAGCCTGACCCCTGTACCTGCTGAGTGTCCCTCAGATCTGTACTTCTGCCCATCAGCGCTGCTTTTAGCTTGGTGCAGGCCGCCGTTATCTCAAAACAGTTGACTTCAGCAGCCTCTCCCTGGCCTCTCTGCCTCCAGCCTCACCTCTGATCAATTCTCCATTCCTCCAGCTGTGCTTTGATGCTACAATGCAAACCTGGTCACGTCCCTCCCCAGTTTAAAGCTTTTTCCTGGCTTTCCTCTACCCTCTAGGCTAGGGCCCTTCATGGCCCGGTCTCTGGCCTCTCCCCTCAGCCTTCCCCTTCTCTCCTCCCACCTTTCTGAACTACTTTCATCCCTACCCCAGCCCCGAGGGCTGCACTGGCATGAGGCGGTGTTGGGGGAAACTGGTCTGGCTAGTGAGTGGAGAGATGAGAAGAGTTTGAGGAGCCACAGGAGACAGGGTTGTTGAGGTTGTAAATGAAACCTGGGAAATTTGACTTCGGTGGTGGATACTATGAAGTTTATGTCCCGAGAAGTGTCTGGTGCTGCATTGAAATCTGGGGGAAACAGATTGTAATGGAAGTTTGGGGTCAGCACTCAGATGGTTTTTGCGTGTTTGTTTTTAAGCTGCTATTTAATTGAGCATCTAATACATGTCAGGCACTAGGCATGCTTCATATAGTATCTGATTTAATGCTACAATAACCCTGAGAGGTAGAGATTGCTACTCCCATTTAACAAGTGTGGAAACTGAGGCCTGGAATGGTTAAGTAGCTAGCCTAAACTCATGCAGATAAAAGCCACGCCCTATCCGACCCCAAAGCCTGGGTCCTGACGGCTGCGTATATACACGCGCTGAGTGAGGGCACTTGAGGGGTGAGACCTGTTGAACTTCTCTCCCTATCTCTCTACGACCTGGAACAGGGCCAGTTGTCCTCCCCAAACTGGAGTTTCCCCCACTACAATCTTTTTCCTGGGTTAGTCATCAGAGCCGGGGGTTGTTAAGGTCAGGAGGCCCCTGAGAGAAGGCACAGTGGCCCCGGCTGGGAAGGGAGACGTGGGCACGTGTGGGGGGGAAGACCCTGAGGGAGTGGGGTGGGGTGGGGTAGAGAGGGGAAGCGGGCCGACCCGAGGCAGGGCAGGAGCGGGGAGTATGGGAGGGGGGGAGACTGAGGGACCAGCCTTGCCTCCTTCACCGCCTCCCTCAGGATGGGCCCCCTGGCTCCCTGACCCTCATCCTGATCCTCCCCGGGGTCCCCCAGAGCCTGGGGTGTCGTAGGACCATCAGCTCTTCCTAGACTCACGGCCTCTTGGAACGATCAAACCTTAGAACCACAAAATCCTACCGTTCTAGACGCTTCGTGATCTGACGGACTGCAGGGGCTGTAGAAAATTCTCACATCTTAGAAGAAAACCTGGAACCTTGGAGTCTTGGATTCATAAACTACTGAGGCAAAGGCCTTTGAAGATCATAGTTCGCCCCCCTTATTTTGCAAACGGGCAACTGAGGCTCAGAGAGGGGAAGAGCCTTTGTCAACGTCATCCGGTGATTCGTGGCATAAAGGAGCTAGAGCTCTCCTTCCCCAAGCCACGTGCAGAGCCCGGGGCTGGCGCAGACCACATGGCGCGCCTGGCAGCTCCGTCTCCCAGCCTGGTTTTGGCAGGGCCTTGGGCACTCGCCTCCCGAGGGCACGAGGCAGCTCCAGGCCTTCCCTCCTGCTTTGTGTCTCTCACCTTAGCGCCGGGGTGGAGTGGGGATGGTGGCGGGCAGGCCTCCTGGGGCTGCGGGCAGGCCTCCTGGGGCTGCGGACGGCCTGCCAGGCCCCCCACATTCTCAGCCGCGGCCAGGTCTGTTGGTGGGGGGAGGTCCTCCTGGCCTGGGCACGGGCTGAGACCTTCTCTCTGTCTCCGTGCCGCCAGCAGGCAGTGACGGGCGGAGGGTGCCAACTGGCACAGGGGCTGGGGCCGCAGGGCCGCCCCTAGAAGGTGGGACGGGGTTTCTTCGGCAAGGAGCTGAGAACGCAGGCCCAGGCGGTTTTGCAATCCCTGCCCTCCCTGGTGGGGGGAGGCAGCGAGGAAGAAAGACATTATTCACTCCTTGGAGAGTTGGGCTGGCTCTGACAAGCCTCCCAGCTGGGCCTGTGGCCCGCCCTCTCTGCCAGCTGAGAGATAAACACAGCTCATTTGATACCGGCCAGCCGGGGCCTTGCTGGAAAGGGGAGCTGCCGTCTGATCCCTCCCTGCCCTCGGGGGCTGGGGAGGGGGCGGGAGAGATCTAAGCCCTGGGTTCCAGTGGCCTCGGGCAGCCACTGAAGCACAGACGGAGGGCACCATCCATCACCACCAGGGCTTCAGATCTTTGTTCTGGGAGGCCCAAGAGGGCAGGGGCAGGCAGACTTCAGCTTCTTTCAAAGCAGACTTCTCTAACAGGAATGTCTCGTTAGCTGCTCTTCCCTGGAGATGCCCGCTCCAGCCCACCCCCCAACACGGGGAGGGAATTCCTGCGCTGCGCTGCGCTGTGCGTGAATATAAGCCCTTCCAAACAGTCTACCGCCTTGAACGCTCTGAGACCTGAGTCAAAAAGTCTAAGCGAATGTGATTCAGAAAGGATGAGAGTCCGTGTTTCCAAAGAACTTGGACTCGTGAAGAAGAGGCATAAATAGAAACTTAGAGGGAACAGGGGATGGTGGCCAGTGTGGCAGAAGAAGGAACTTGAGCGTTCAGTCTCTGAAACTGGGTAAAAAAGAGTCAGTGGTGCAGTGAACTCGAAGGAGCTGAGCTTTGGAGCCTCGAGCCCTGGGTTTAGATGGCGTAGTCTCTGTGAGCACCGTTTTTCTCATCTATTCCAGAAGATGATAATGTCCATTCTGCAGTGTCTTTGTGATTGTTACCGTAATTATCATAATAGCATTTGACTAAGTTTCAGGTGCTGGCCTAAGTAAGCCCTTTACAAGCATTTTCCGATTTAATTCTCAAAACACAAATGTTAACGAGATAATTAAGTAACAACTTCTGTAAAAATTTCAGTAAAGAGAAGGTAGTCAATAAATGTTAACTCCCTTCTCCGTATTTCAATCAGATTTAATTTTCAAAAAAGTTCGTTGCCGCTGGAGTGAGTCAGGAGACTCGGCTTTGTGACTAACTTGCTGGGTGGCCTTCGTGGCATTATTTATCTTCTCTGGACCTCAGATTACTCATCTAGTCATAATAACTAACATATCACAATTTAAATCTAGAAAGCACTTTTACTGCTTCATCCCCTAACTGCCCTGCGAGGTAAGTGTTAAGGCTCAGAGAGGGGCAGTGACATACCCAGCATCACACAGCAAGCATGTGGTCAAGCTGAGATTCCAACTCAGACGTTCTGCCCCCTCGACTGGGAGAGCACATCCAGCAGATTCTCTTTTGCCCGGGTTGTTCAGATGACCTCCTTCCCAGAACCGAAAGGAGAAGGGATGAGGCAGGGTCTTTGACCTGGAGCCTCCTGGGACTAACACGGCACTGATTGGTTTTCCAGGCCCAGATATGTTCTGCCTTTTCCATGGGAAGAGATATTCCCCCGGTGAGAGCTGGCACCCTTACTTGGAGCCACAGGGCCTGATGTACTGCCTCCGCTGTACCTGTTCCGAGGTAGGTGCCTCGGGCCACCCGAGTCTAGAATGTCTGGGAGACCTCCAGAGAAGTCAGCTCAGAGAGGAAGGGCAGCCAGCAGCTCGGCAGGTCGGGGGCAGTCCGGAGCCCGTGCCCTAGAACCCTGCTCTGGTCATGGCCACTGAGGGCCACTTCACTGCTCAGTGCCCATAACACGCAAGGAGGTGGCTACCTGCGTGTCCCAGAAATAAGTCGCACCGCGGGCCAGGGGCTGGGCTGAGCACCCGGCCCCCCCCTCACTCCAGCCTTCTTCCTGCCTCGTGCTGGTGCCCGCCTCCCTGCCTCCTGCACAGTGGAGGAAGACACAGCCTTTCTGGTCTTACCCCCACTCCTCCTTTTCAGGGGCTGTCTCCTCCAGCCCCCTCTCTTGCCACCCTGCCTTAGAATGCCTCCCCCATCCCCACTGTTCCAAATACGTATTCTTTAAGGCTTTGCCCAAATGCCAGTAAGCCCTACTGGATCTCTCAGCTGCAAGTGTTTTCTTCTCCTGAGCTCCCACCCTAAGTTCCTCCGTCCCTCTGTCCTGACCACTGTAGACCAGGCCTCCTAGTTCTTTGTGCCCTCCTAGACTAAGCACCTGAGGTCAGGTCTTCCTGGGCCCACCCTCGTGCCCAGCGTGGTGCCTGGCTAGAGGCTGAACAAACTGGGACAGGGCCCATGTCTTTTTTCACTTCTCTTTCCTTCCCACCCCAACCCAGCACCCCCACGGGGCCTTGCACGGTTAACTGGGTAGAATAAATGAGACCCCATGTGGTCCAGAATTACCAGATCAGGTATGAGGCTGGAGGGGAGAGGAAGCAGAGGGTGACTTAGGAGGCTTCAGAAGCCCTTGGCTTTCGCTCAGCTGCCTGGACCCCAGGTTCGCTGGTGGGCTGTCCCCAGCTGTCTCTGTCCTGGGGCTGGTCCTGGTGGAGTCAGCCCCCCAGCCCCTCTCTTTTTCTGCATAAAGCCAAGAGAAGAATTCAGAAGGCCTGTGGGAGTCTTCTGGAGTGGAAGCAGAGAAGAGCTCTTGAGGAGACACTGGGAGGTGGGAGGAGGGGGTGGGCCAGCCTTCTCCTGACTTGGACCACTGGGGCACCACCCGTCTTGGGGTCTTCCTCTCTGATGCCCCACTGCTTCTACCACGTGGACCCCAGGTAGAACCGTGGCCCAAACGGGGACCCCATCCCCCCACCCCACGACTGCCTTGCTTTGGTTTGCCTTGCCACATCTGAGGCCAATCAGCCTTTTCAAAAAGAACTTCATGAAATATAGCCAGAGAAAAGAAAGGAAACCATAACAGAAAATTCCAGACATATCACATGGTCCAGTTGGCAAAGTCCAACTTTTGTGACCCATTGGAGCTAATTTATTTCTCCTTTCCCCAGAGTTTACACACACAGTTTCCATCCTCAGCCGGTGGCCTGTTGCCAAAATCTCCAAAAGATACCCTGAATCCTTCCACGGCTCTCCGCCATCACTGGCCCCCCTAACCTAAGCCATCTTCATCTGTTATCTGGGCTGCTACACGAGCCTCCTGATGGGTCTCCCTGTCCCCCCTCTCAAGCCATTCTCTGCACAAGCAGCCAGAATCATTTTTTTCTGAGCATAAAGCACATCATGCCATTCCTCCAGTAGCTTCTTGTTGCATGTAGAGTGAACTTCAAATTCCTTGCCCCTGGCTCAGAAGGCTCTGCCTTATGCTCCAACCCAATGCCTTCCCTGCACGCCCGCCCCTGTCGCACCCGCCTTCCTTCTGTCCTTCCCGCACTTGGAATCCTTTCCCACTCGAGGACTTGCCTTGGCTGATCCCCCTGCCTGGAAAGCCCTCCCAGCCCCCCCACGAGTGGCTCCTGCTTCCCGTGCAGTCCTGAACACAAATACCACCTCCTCGTGACGCCTTCCCTGAAGCTGTCTCTGCAGGAGCCTGACCCTGTCGGTTCATCGCCCTGGTTTATTATTTTCATAAACTTATCCTCCGAAGTTGTCTTGCTCCTTTACTTGCTTACTTTGTAAGGTCTGTCTGCCTCTGCTTGGACGTAAGCTCTGCGAGAGCAGCAACCTTTGTCAGCCTTGTTCGTGGCTCTAGCCCAGCTGCCGGGAAGGGGGTGCGGCACCCCGTTGTCACCAGGAAATGCTGGGTGGATGAATGAGTCCACGCCCACCCAGAAGAGGGGGCTTCGGGGAAAGTGCACGGACCCCCGCCACGCTGCTTCCCGGCTGTGTGACCGGAGGCAACTTACTAGGAGGCCCTTTTCTCTTTCTAAAGTGTGGGTCATAGCACCTACCTCTAGGGTTGTTGAGAAGGTGCAGGAAGAGAAATAAACATATACACGAAGCCCCTACCCCACAGCCACGCTGTCGGCGGGAGCCGTGACTCTCCCGAGAGGTGGCCTCCGGCTGCCAAGGGCTTCACCGCCTGCCTGGCCGCGTGCCCGAGCCTGCCTCTGGCTTATTTCCTACCGTGTGGCTGCTGAGCATCGCCATCTCTTGGCTTCTGTGAGGCTGGAATCAAGCAAGAGTTTCCAGCTCTTCAGGTCCCACGGTCCCTCTCACCCCATCCCCCTTTCTCCTCTGAGGGTCTCGGTTCACCATGTAGTCACTTCATGCGCGCCCACTGCAGAAGGCCTTTGCTCCATCGCAGACCAAGCTGGTAGACTCTGGGAGGCCCCGTGGCACTGATGCATCTTTGCAGTTTCCCTCTGGCCTTGGGAGGCAGCCACCCCAGAGGGCCTGGTGGAGCGAGAGGCTGCCTCTGGGACAAGTTCTATATCAGGGAGTTTGGGGGGACAGAGGGCAGGGGAGCAAAGGGACTGGAAGCAATCGTGGCCAACTTGGAAGTTTTGAACAAAGCTGGCTTCAGTCCTCTAAGAAAGAGATCATTCATTCATTCACTCACTCACTCACTCATTTGCTTGTTCAGACTTTAGTAGGTAGTAACTTGGAGCAAGGCCCCGTGCCAACAATTTGGAGATGAACAGAATGAATCTTGGTCCTTGTTGTCCGGAATTCACATTGACTAGGTCAGAGAGACGTAAATGGTTTGTCACAATACAGTGCAAGGACCCTCTTAAGAGAGGGACAAGCGAGGTGTGGGAAGCTAGGGGAGGGCCTGACTGATCCTGCCTGGTGAGTTGAGCAAACGCTAAAAGGGCTGGTGGCCTCAATCACGCTCCAGCTCTTCTACTTCTGCTCATCGCTCTCTGTGTGTGTTTCTCTGCCCCTTTCTCTCCCCTTTTCTGTACTTGAAAACACTGAAGAACTTCAGCCCCCCTCTTCCCTGATGCCCACTCCAAAGGCTCTGCCCGGGGTTTCCCAAATCCCTCAGGTACTTAGGGAGTGGGATCATGAAACCCTGAGTCTTCTCCGCATCTGGCTTTTAGTCTTGTCCCCATCCCGGTCCCCTGCCCTGGAGTGTCACATTCCTCTATTAACCACTAGGCTCGGGCCCAGGGTTAAAAATAAAAAAGTCCCAGAGTTAAAATAGCACCGTCAAATCACCAAGACCAATATTAAAATACCTTTACTTGTGTTTCCCACACGCCATGGAGGGGACACGAGGGCTGTGCAACCCACGATCAGGCCTGTCCCCTTTTTGTGGTGGGGGAGGGACGCAGGCGAGGGGCCAAGCAGATCCCGTGGGCCAGCAGGGGAGGGAGAAGCCGTGGACTCTCTGAGTGAGCTGCTTTTTATCCCATCACAGGCTTAAAACAAATGCAGTGTCCAGCGGTTGGGGGTTTGGGGAGAGGGCAATAAGGGAGGTGGGGGATGGCTCTCGGGAACCAGAACTGACCCCCTGTCCCTGCAGAGTGCCCACGTGAATTGTTACCGCCTCCACTGCCCACCTGTCCACTGCCCCCAGCCTGTGACTGAGCCGCAGCAGTGCTGTCCCAGGTGTGTGGGTAAGTAGCCCCGCTCTCCCCCCTTCTCCTGCCCCCCTAGCACCCCGCCAACCTTTGCCTCACGCCCAGCGCGGGCCCCTGGGATGAGAGGTGTTGAGATACAGAGATGATCATGGGAAGAGACATCTGGGCCAGCCAGGAGGGCTGGGTTGGAGGCAGACTTCTCGTTCTGAAGAAGGTGCACGTGGCCAGAGGAGAAAATGTAAAAAGTGCTGAAGGACAGGGCTTGCCTGACCTGGTAACTTGGGCTCCACTCTCTCTCTGGCTGGCCTGGGTCAGAGCGAGTGGACATGCAGGGAGACCACCCGGAGGCTCCCAGCCTGGGCTGGGAATGACTGGAGGAGCTGGGGTAGACGGGCTCTGAGCTGCTACCAGGGCGGCGATTCCAGGCCTCCGTGTCCCGAAGCTGAGTGTCGATGAGTGCGTGATTTTAACACTCAAAGAGCCCCTGCTATCAGAATTCTAGAAAGTAGAGGGAAGAGAGAGGAGGTGGCATAACAAGTGGCCAGGGAGGGGCAGCAGGGGAGAGGCAGACTTTAGAAGTGGGGACAGACGCAGAGAGGAGAAATGATGTCTAGATGCATCAAGAGGGTGATGGAAAGGGGGCTCCGGATATGTGCCCCGTTCTGGGCTTGGGAACCTGGACTCCCCGGGTACGCTGGGCACCTGTGTGGAAGACGTGGGTGAAGGGGATACCCGGGGCAGCAAGGGCTCCGAGCCTCATCCTGTCCACGGAGGAGGCGTCACCTCTTCCGTGCCTGAGGCCGACTCCAACCTCCCTCACTACTCCCTGCTGGCGTTGGGACCCCCTCGCTGTGCCTCTGCCCGGGCATCTTCTTCCCTGAATGCCCTTCAGCCCCTTTCTTTGCCTGCTGGGCCCCACTTGCTCTTGAGGACACGGCTCAGCTGTCAGCCCCCTCAGGCCTTCGCTGCCCCCTGCCTCCGTGGCTGAGTTAGGGGCTCCCCTTCTGGGTTGCCACAACTTCTGTGCTTCTGTCTGCCTTAGTCCTTGCCATACTGCAGTGTCATTGCTGTGACTTGCTTCTCTACCCCGTTAGATTGTGAGTTTCTTCATAACAGGGGCTGAGCCACCCCATTCCCAGTCACCCCATTCCCAAAGCCTAACATGCATGGTGCCTGGTACAGAGAAGGTGCTTTCAGGTGAATGCATGAATGAATGAATGAATGGATGGATGAATGAACAGGTTTTCTCAGAGCTGGAGGCTCCTCCCTCTACCCTGCAGGATGAGGACTGGCTGGCAGGTGATTGGGAGGGGGCTCTGGTGGCCAGTGGATGACAGACACTGACACCAAGCGCAGGGACACTAGGCTGTAATGCACAAGGGCAGGGGCTCTGCCTGGCTCACTGCCGTGTGCCCAGCACCCCGTATAGTGTGTAGCCCCAGGAGGGCTCCCCGAGCCTCAGCTAATGAGCAGCTTGGACCCCATCTGGCAGCGGAGCTGCAGCTTCCTTCCTGCCCTGGTCAGGGCCGGCTCAGACACAGAAGATTGAAAGGCCAGGGCGGGGGCCGTGGGAGGGAGTGGCGTGGTCAGATGCAGGTGTCAGCAGCACCTTGTGGATTGTTATGGGGCATGGCTGGGAAGGCTGAGGCCAGAGCTTGGTTTAAACGCCAGGATGGGATAAAACGCAAAAGTCTTTGGAGGCGTGGCCTGATTAAATCCAGCAAATCTCTTAGGTCTGTGTGAAACTTCCTTTTCTTCTTCCTCCTGCCCCTTCCCATCTGCAGAGCCTCACACCCCCTCTGGGCTCCGGGCACCCCCAAAGTCCTGCCAGTACAACGGGACCACGTACCAACATGGAGAGATCTTCAGTGCCCACGAGCTGTTCCCCTCTCGCCTGCCCAACCAGTGTGTCCTCTGCAGCTGTACGGTAAGCGCTCCGCTCGCTCCCCAGCCGAGGCAGCGGGCTGCGCCTGCCGAGCGCCGGAGTGCGGCGGGGGCTGTGGGGGCACGTCGTTCTCCTTAGTGGAGGGTAACGTGAGAATGAGTGGGCTCGGGGGGGGGGGGGGGGGGGGGGAGGGAAGTCCGGCAGCTGGGGTTTGCAGTGTCCTGCCCTAGCTGGGCTGGGTGGGCCTCCTCGGACCAGGTTCCAGCCCTGGTCCCCTCATATTGACATGACACTGGTTCCCCCACTGGACGCTACACTCCCAATTCATTTCCATTTCTTCATTTGCTCCCAGGCCTGGATCTGGCACACAGAGAATATCTGTAATGATTGTTGAATGAATGAGAGAGTGAGTGAATGACAGAGTAATGACCGGTTATCAGCCCTGGGGGCCAGAGACAGGCGCCGATGTGTGTGCAGCCGAGGGGCTTTCATCTGAGGCTGCTTAAGCGGCCCCTCCCGTGGCCAGCCAGGCAGGGTCTGATCCATAAGCTCTTCGCCCTCCTCTTCAGAGGCCTCTAGGCCTGGTCCTGCTCCAGGTCTACAGGTGGCGACTTTCAGCTTGTCGTTCCTACCCCCTGGCTTAGTGCCTCATCTGTGCTTGGGCAGAAGGAACGGCTGCTCTTCCCTGTCCTTACCACCACAATTCTCTGGGTCTCGGTTCCTCTGAGGGCATTAGGGCGTCTGGCCAGGTGGTCGCTCTTGCCCTCTATGAAGAACTGTTTGCTTTAGCAGCGATTCGAGGGTAAGAGGTCTAGACTGGGTGTCAGAGACCCAGGTCTGCGTTCCAGCTCTGCCATGATTCCCGTGTGACCGAGCAAGTCGCTTCTCCTCTTGGGGGCCCATCTCCCCATCTTTGCAGTGAGAAGGACCCTCCAACTTGAGGTTCTGAATCTTAAGGTATCAGTGATTCAGAGCAAATCACTTACACATAAGGAGGAGTGACTACTTGTAAATCAACCTCGCGGGTGATTAATTTTGCAGGGCCTGAGCCTCTTGCAGTGGTCTAGGATGCTGTACCTACCAGGTTCATGGAGATCCTTGGGTTTACATGTAGCATCCCAACGACCCGAGGAGAATGACATCGTAATGCCTATTTTTCAGATGGGTAAACCGAGGTTCAGAGAGGTTAAGGGACTTACTTAAGGTTACACAGCCAGTAAGTGGCAGAACCCAGAATTCAGACCCAGGGCTTTGTGACCCCATATTCTTTCCTCTGCCTCTTGCTGATTCCTGGGCTGGTGAAAGAGACAGAAGGCTGGTGGCCGGGTGGTGGGAGCCTTCTTATGATTCCTTTGTCCCTTCTCCCTGGATACTTGGGTCTTGCCTTCTTCTTTCTTGTCATCCTTGTTTATATGGGACTGGCTTGACTCCTGAGCTCGTCTAAGAGATACCTGACTTCTCAGGCTTATTGGGAAAAGAATAGGAAAAGAGCTTAAGGTAATACTGCTTCCTCTCAAGGACACTGGGCCTCATACCTCTAAAAGGCTCTCATAACCATTGCCTTCACCGGATCCCCCCAACCCAGCTGGGCCCATTTCACAGAGGAGGGCACTGAGGCTGAGCAGGAACCCACTAAAGGTCTTCTGACCTCCTTACTCCTCCAAGGTCCTCTCCTGCAGGCTGCCTCGGGGCCTTGGCGTAGGAGCAAGATGAGCCCCAGATTCCCGCCAGCCCTTCCCTCCCCTCCGCTGGGTAGGGGAGCAGCCCAAACGCCCGTCTCTGGTCCCTTCCGCCCTGATGGTGTCTCTGACTTCAGAAGGTTCAGGCCCCTCTCCAGGATCCCATCCTCTCTAGGATGGGAGAACTCCACCTCCCCAGGTTGTGGGGAAAACCTAGGGAGAGACTGTGGAAATGCTTCGGAGGCTGAAGGGTGAACTTACCCTCAGGGCATGGAGTGGGGGTGGGGGGAGGGCACGGGCCCCTCTGCGTGGGCTGGGCCTGGTCCGGAGGGCTGCTGCTCCCCGCCTCCTCCCCCTCAAGGCCACTTGCCCCTGGGAAGAGCGCTCTGCTAGCCCCCAAGGCTGGCCGTGGGAGCTCCCACTCCAGCCCCGCTTTGCTCTGTCTCTCAGGAAGGCCAGATCTACTGCGGCCTCATGACCTGCCCGGAACCCGGCTGCCCCGCACCGCTCCCGCTGCCTGACTCCTGCTGCCAGGCCTGCAAAGGTGAGCCTGTCCCTAGATCCAGCAGGGTCCAGCCAGGCATGAACTATTCCAGCTAGGAGGGCCGCCCCGGGCACCCCTCCTGGGGTGACAGCTCCTTCCTTGAAGGTGAGGTCTTACCTTAGGCTCCCCAGAAATAGAGCTTGGGCAAAGGCCGATGGGCATTTATTTCCTATTGCAATCCCAGGGAGCAAGGATGAGAGAAAGGGGCAGTGAAGCAGGGAAGGAGAGGCAACTCTAGAACAGAGTATAGAGCGGGTCTCTGCCTGATACCAAGTGTGACGGATTGCCCTAAGCAGGCTGGGGGTGGTGGAGGAAGCAGTAAGGATTTGTCCACCAGCCACCAATTCCCACCCGTCTAAGGCTCACCCCAAGGGCATCAATTCTCTCCCCTATCATGCATGCCTGTGTGGAGATGGGATAAGAAGTGGGGGGTGGCAGACGGGGACGTGAGGCACAGGCACTTGGAGAGGAGCTGTCGTGTGAGCCAGAGGGAAGTAGCTGGAGCCTGTGCAGAGCGGGACGCTGCAGCAGTGGACAGTGTCCCTGAAATCAGATGAGGTCAAGGGGACCAGCAAGTGGCCGAGACCTCGTCTCCTGCTCCTGTCTTCCTCCTGGCAGAGCTGGCCACCGGGGCGCAGAGCGCATCTGTCAGCAGAATCCAGGTGGAATCTCTGTATGAAACAGAGACCAATGGACTGGCTAGTGAAGGGCAAATTGCGCGTGAGAGAATGGAGTATCCCTGTGGGCTGGGGGCAGTGGAGGAAAGCTTCCTGGCGGAGTGGGGGAAGCGGGGCACCCCAGTAAAGTGCTTCCCCAGGTGTTCGTATTATGGAAGGGCACTGGACTGGGGGTGAGGTGACCCCAATTTCAGTCCTGGTTCTTTCAGCTAATGCCTGCAAATTGCCTCCCCTCGCTGGGCCTACTCAGGCCATGTGTAGAATGAGAGTTTGGTCTGGGTGATTTCTATCGGGCCGTCTTAATTCCAGGGTTCTGGGTCTTTGCACCAGGAACACTTGGCGGAAGCTAAACTGTGTAGAGGGGCTAGGGAGAAAGAATCCCATCGAGGGCTGTAGGAAGCTGCAGGGCTCCCCAGGAGAGTGGGGGGTAGAGAAGTCCTGGGGTGTTAAAGTTGGAGGGGCAGAGGGGCTGGAGGGCAGGGCCCTGGGAGTGCATAGTGCAAACCAAGGCCTGTGATTTCAGGTGTGGCTGGGTAGAGGGGCCGCCCCAAGGACTAGAGCTAAGCCTCCTGCAGGGAGGGATTCTGGGCCCTTGGGCCATCAATGACAGGCACTGAGGGGTATGGCCCAGTGTCCCAGAGAGGGGACTTTTAAGTAAGATCTGAGCAAGATGTTCTAGCCCAGCCAGGCAGTTCAGACCCAGTGGTGAGCAGGAGGTCAGTTGGGGGGAAACTGAGGCAGCAGCTCCGTGGTAGGGACTTAACAAGGTGAGGAGAGGCTGTAATGAGAAGTGGGAATTAGTTCCCACTGGGGCCAGAGGACCTGCCGGTGAGCTGGGGCTGCAGAAGTGGTTCCAGGTGCTGGAGAGGCAGAGCCTCTAGGTGGAGGTCTGCAGGGCTGACCTGACTGCCCTTTGGGTTTCTAGATGGGTCAAGTGAGAAAACAGATGAAGAGGACACCATGCAGTCACACCGGGAGGTGGTGAGTGCATGGCTTCGCTGACGGGGGTGGAGGGGAGGTGAGGGCGGCAGTACCCAAGGCCTAAGTCTCTGGACTCTAGAGCAGGCAATACCAGCTACTGGCCTCCTCCCTCATTTGTGTCCTGAGTCAGCTACCTTAGCCCTCACCATGTTCTAGTGCCCTGCCTGGCCCAGCCCCGGGCCATGGTTAATGGGCCTGGGAGAAAACCGGTTACCCACACAGGGCAGGAGCAGGCTGCAGACTTCCCAGTTTCCCTCCTGGGATGCTCTCTGAGACTCTTCCACCCAGAGCCTGTGTCAGTCCTTAGCTCGGGCCGTCTCCGATCTAGGTGTAGAGTTAAGATGGGCAGTGGTGGCCTGACTGCCAAGCTCTCCAGGCTTGAGAGGGTAAGTCAGCGTGGGCTCCCACGTGGACGCGAGACCCCACTGTCACCTGTGTCGCGTCTACAATGCGAACAACCTGGCCTGCTCTTTCCGCCTGAGTCACTGGCCCCCGGGAGACTGGAGGCTGGGTCCCCCTTCTCAGAGGTCCCCAAGGTTCTGAGCTCTCCCTTCTTCTCTGCCAGGGCACCCTCCCTCCCCAGGCTGGGCCTTCCCTGCTGGGGGCTTGGCTGCAGGACCTGAGCCATCCCACTCCCTTCACCTCCCCACTTCTTCCTGGAGAGGCAGGATGCTAAGTGAAACCCACCCTGGGGCAGTTCCAGGCTGTGCACTGACCTCAGCCTGGGCGCGGAGCCCTTTGATTCCTTCCTTCCTGCCTCTATTCCCCTTGCCAAGCATTTACCGGGCACCTCCTATGTGCCTGGGCCTGTGCTGGGGCCTGAGACCCGGGCTCCGCTCCAGGGAGCCACCGTGGGTGCAGTGTCCTGTCCGTCAGGGGCTTGACTCCGAGACCATGCAGGGCAGGGATGGGAGGTAGAAGGAGCATGAGCGACTCGGGGTCAGCAAGCAGGCCCTGCCCCCTGTCCCCAGCCCTCCTGCTCCCCTCCCATGGCCTGGCACTGTCCAATCCCCAAACTGCGAGCTGTGACGCCCCTGCCTGCCTTAAGCTGCCCTCACCACACACACTTTGCTGTCACTGCCAGTCCTCCTAGCTCCTGGCTTGGAGGGGCGGGGCCTTGGGGTCTTGGATTCCAAGGGCTCGGGAAAGGGGGCCTACGCTCTGGAGAAGGGACCCGCCCTACCCGTGGGACTCCAGGGCCTGATGGGGTCCGTCTCCTTGTTCCATCACCTAAATCTTCCCAGAGAACTTCCTGACGGCCATCCCCACTCCCTTCTCCTCTTCTGTTCCTTACAGAGTAAGTTCTCCAGGTCCAGATCAGTTCTGTCTCCCAGCACCTTCCCTGCATCTCCCACCCCCCACCCCAAGGCTCTGAAGGCCTGAGAGGCCCTTGGTGGAGGCTGGATTTCCAAATCACCAGCTGCTGAGACTTTCCAGAGCTCGGCTGCCGATGCCCTCTTCCGGGGGAAGGCGCGCTGTGCCTCTGTCTTGCCGCCAGCAGCCCCGTGGCTCAGTGACCTTCATCCTTCCTGCCATTCGCAGATGCAACCCCAGGACCCGTGTTCAGGTGACGGCGGGCGAGAGAGGGGCCTGGGCACCCCCGCCCCCACTGTGCTCAGCTCCCCCTTGGGCTTCATCACTCGCCACTTCCGGCCAAAAGGGGCTGGCAGCACCACCGTCAAGATAGTCCTGAAGGAGAAACACAAGAAAGGTGGGCACTGGAACCCCCTCCAGCCTATAGGGGGGACAGGGGGGCCCTGCCTGCTCCCCACTTCCCCATTCGGCCGCCCCCTTGCCCCGCCTTGGCCAGCTTGTGGACTGCGACACCATCGAAATGGGAAGATCCTTAAGGGACAGGTTTAAGCCCCCATTTGGCAGATGAGGACACCGAGGTTCCGAGGGTCGCGTTGGAGGCAGCGCGTGGTCTGGAACCCAAGCTTTGTGCACTACTTTTTTGAGCCTCTGCCATGGGTTGCTGGGAAATGGGGATGACAGACAGAGAGATGAAGAATGGCCCCTGCCCTCGAGGGACTCAGAGATGAGTCAGAACGACAGACATGTAAATAAATTACCATAATGTAAGGGAGTGCTGGGGAAAAGTTCCCACAAAGCAAGAAGGGATCCGAGGCAGGCTGTGGAGCGGGGAAGGAGGCCCGTGGCAGCAGAAGGGGAGGAGAGGAGCTTCCTGCAGGGGCCGTGGAGGCTCTCGAGTCCAGCCCTGCTTGGTACTGATGGGACACTGAGGCCGGGAGATGGAGAGGGGCCTGCCAGGCCTTGCACAGCCCGGTGGTGACAGAAGGGGACCTGGCTTCCCCTCACTGCCAGGCCTATACTGTGCTTGCTCCACTGGAGGTGTCCCGTGAAGGGGGTGGGGACGGCTCTTTCTCTTCAGCAAACTCTTGCTGGCAAGGGGATGTCAGTGACGGGGGGTGGGCGTCATACTGCCTCCACTCTTCAGGCAGCGTGGCTGGGCCTCACTCGTGGAGTGGGGGGTCCCTGAGCCCCCACCCCACCCATTGCTGGACCAAAGGCCCTGGCTCAGGTCCCAGGCACTGACCCTCCTTCCTTCCCACTCCTCTTGGCCCAGCCTGTGTGCACGGCGGGAAGACGTACTCCCACGGGGAGGTGTGGCACCCCGCCTTCCGCGCCTTCGGACCCCTGCCCTGCATCCTGTGCACCTGTCAGGATGGCCGCCAGGACTGCCAGCGCGTGACCTGCCCCACCGAGTACCCCTGCCGTCACCCTGAGAAAGTGGCTGGGAAGTGCTGCAAGATCTGCCCAGGTAGAAGGGGGCGCCGGGGGCAGGGAGGGCGCTGGCCAGAATGAGTCCTGGGTCTCCTCCCAGGACCGCAGCCGCTCAGGTCATCTCAGGCATGGAAGGGCTCCAACTCAGAGCCATGGAAGGCAAGGTTTTTAGAAGTACAGGATGTTCGCACGGGAGAGAAAGTACCACACACACACACACACAAATAGTAAGATTTATGGGACCATCAAATGTTTTCGTAATAGATTCAGAGGCTCTTAGACATGTATGCAGAATCAAATAATATTCCAAACTCCATGAAGTCATAAAACCCTAGAATAGCAGGACTTTGAGGAATAACAGCCAATATTTATTGAACACTCGCAGCATAACGGCTAGGTATTTTGCATGCACGAATTCCTTTAATAAGTCTCACCAAAATGGACAGGACAGTTATCTTTATCTCCATTTTACAGAAAAATGAGAAGATGCATTCCCTGTCAAGGTCTTACAGCTGTAAGTGACAGTGATGAGGTCACTCCAGAGCTTAGGCTATAGACCACTATCACCTTCCTATCAAGATCAACCCTCACCTACATATGGGAAAACAGAGATCCAGAGACGATCTGCAAAGTCGTACTGGAGCTGGAGCTAGAACTCACCTCCAGACTTGCCCGCTGGGTTCTTTCAATAATGCCGTGTGACCTTATGATCGACAAGTCTGTAGAGGAGCCCACCAGAGTATCTCATTAAGAATAGGAGCCTGTGATTTTTTAAGTATATCATTCATTCATACATGAACATACATAAACAGTAAAAGTTGTGAACTTACAAAGCAAACATGCACATCATCATACAGGGTTCCATACATCACCCCACCACCAACGCCTCGCATGATTGTGAAACATTTGTTACAAACTATGAAAGAGCATCATCAAAATATTACTACTCACTACAGCCCATTTCGTACATTCGGTGTATTTGTCTCTCACCCGCCTGTTTATTAGCCCCTGTGTTAGTATTATACATTTGTTATACTTCATGAGAGAATGTTCTCACATTTGTCTTGTTAGCCACGGTCCATCTTCCACCACTGGCTTCCCTGTGTTATACACCCTCATATTTTGTATAATCCATTCAACGGTTACGCTCAGTGACTATCATTTACATCACAGAGTTGCGCTGTCATCATCTCAGGCAATTTTAGAACGTTTTCATTACTCTAAAAGGAAAAATCCCCTACTCTCTTATACCCCCCTATTGTTGTCTTTTAGAATTGATATATCTTCTTTTCCATTATTGCAGAAATATTACAGTATTACTGTTAACTATCGTCCATAAGTGACATTAGTTATAATTGCCCCGTGTATCACCGTATTTTTAACCCTTCGTTAAAGAAGAACATTCTTGTATTTGTACTGTTGACCACGATCATCATCCACCACCAAACCCACTGTAACACCTTCCCTAGATTATCCTCTAGGTTCCTTCCAATTGACATTGACGGAGGACCCTGTGCTTTCCAACAGCACCTGTTGGGAGGGTCCGGCCCCTCCTCTCAAGTCTGAGAGGAAGGCAGGTGGGAAAATGCAAGAGCTGAGGCCAGAGCCTGAGCAGATCTGGTTAGGGGGTTAGGGCAAAACTGAAAGGAAGGGAAAGGGGAAGAAAAAGGAAAGGAAAGAAAAGGAAAGGGGAAAGGAAAGGGGAAAGGAAAGGGGAAAGGAAAGGGGAAAGGAAAGGAAAAGAAGAAACCTACACCGAGCACCTACTATGTGCCACGTGTTGTACTGTGATTTCACATATTTGATTTAAGCCTTACCACTGAGTTATTTCACAAATGAGATAAATGAGTGACTAAATTTATCCTAAGTCTCCATCTCGCTCGGGATTTAAATGTCAGGAAATGCAAATTCGAGCTAGCTTGCTTACTCAACTTGCTGCTGGGAGCTTGGGCAATTTGCTTTACCTCTCTGAGCCTCACACACGGTGTTGATGGAAATACTTTATGAATTGCAAATGGAGTTCAAACAAAAGGGATAATTCTTATTCGTCAGAGTAGTCTGCTATTGGAGAGGGTGCTGGGGGTCATGTGACAGGCATGGGGCTGTTCAGCGAGAAGCGGGGGTCCACCTTGCCCTCTCTCTGACACCGGCTGAGGCTCACTGCTGGGCTCCCTCATAAACACACCTGGTCGTGGGCCCCGCCCCTTGAAGATGTTGGCAGTGTAGCCTTCCCGCTCTCAGCCAGGCATCTGGGGGACTTCACAGCCAGCATAAGTCTAGAAGGGGCTGTGGGGACCTAGCCTTCAGTCCCGGAGGGATGATGGGGGATGATGGTACTTGGACAGTCCTGGGGAGTGCCCTGGGCTTGCCAGCACATCGAGGCTTCGCAGCTGACTCCAATTTGGCTCCAGAACTGTTCGGCCCATCCCCAAAGCCATCGCCACCGCTGCCGCGCCCACCGTCACATCCACCGCTCTCCTCCTGCCATCACCTTCTCAGCCCTCCCCAAACCTTGCGTTCAGTGTGTGATCATTGAGAGCCTATGCTGAGTGGGGTAACTGACAAGGGATTTTTAGGACTTGGTCCCCTTTACCTTGGGGGTCTTTTTAATAAATAAAACACACCCAAGTGAAACAATTCCAAAGCAACTCAAGGCAGCCTGGGATTATGGGCTTGAGTGAGCGGCGGCTAGTTAAGTAAGAAGCGTTTAAGAAACCATGGCTGGACTTGAAAGCTTGAATTTAAAACAAACAAGAACAAATTATGGGTGGGGGCCGTCAGGGTGGGCTGAGCTGTTCCGGGGGGGCTGCCCTGAGGAGGTAGGAGGAAAGCTGGGTCCTGAAGGGTGAGAAATTTCCCGATATGCTAACTGATAGGAGGTGGCGGGGGAGATGCTGCTCTGCTCTCAGTGCCCTCCTTCTCTTCCCGGGGGCTCTGGTACTTTCCCAAGGACCGTAGAGCCACTGAGGGGCTGTCAGACTAGTGGCCCACTTCCTGGACCCGCCAGGGGCAGGGAGATAGAGCGGTCACCAGCTCCTTGTCTCTCCCAGACGACAAGGCAGAGCCCGGCCACAGTGAGATCAGTGCCACCAGGTGTCCGAAGGCGCCCGGCCGGGTCCTCGTCCACACGTCGGTGTCCCCAAGCCCAGACACGCTGCACCGCTTTGCCCTTGAGCGTGAGGCCTCTGACCAGGTGGAGATCTACCTCTGGAAGCTGGTAAAAGGTGAGCATTGGCCCGCTCCCAGCTGGGGGTGCCTCTGGCCTGTCCCCGTCCCCAGCCCCTGCAGGGTCCTTAGGGACATCGTGTTGATCAGGTGCCCCTGCCTCTGGCCGCCCTTCCAGGTTTTAGAGTCTCTGATCCCAGCTGTAGGACAGGGGGGCTGAGTCTGTGGTTCTCCCACAGTTCTGATCAGCTCATTCATTCTGAGATGCCAAGGCCTCAACCTGCTCCCTCTCCTGGAAGGATGGGGTTGTTGCACCTTGAGAGGAGCCAAGAAGAGGGTAGAGCTACCCTGGTAAATAAATAGACCTCTCCTGGTAGACTTGCAGCGTGCTGTGAGGTTAGCCAGCTGGGGAGGCGTTTCCAAGCAGGAGAGCCCTCGCAGGGCCCCCCAGGCAGGAGAGACCGGTTTCATTCAGCCTCCTCTACGTGGTGGATTCCATTGCCCTGAAGAAAATTGACACGATGATATATTTTTCGATCCGTGAGAAACTCACCTTATTCAACAGGCTGCTCCCATCGCCAACTGAAGGTTGAATTTGGAAGGAAATTGCTGAGAGTTCGGTTTTATGGCTGTTTTTGAAAAACATAAATCCCCTGGGTAGAGTAAAACATTAAGCCATGATCCAGAGAGAAACCTTTAGGGTAACTTAGCTCTTAGTTCCTTTCCCCTACTGGTGGGTTTGGTTGGGGTCTGGGGTGGAGGGGATGTGGGTGGAAGAGGGAATAATGATAAGAATGATGATAATGATAATAGGAGCTCGTGTGGGTAGCAGTTTAGAGTTTACCAAGTGCTTTCACATTCATTATCTTATTTGATCCTCCATGATCCTGAGAGAGAGGTATTATTATCCCCATTTTACAGATGAGGAAACTGAGGCTCAGAGAGGTGAAGTACCTGGCCCAAGGCCACACAGCCAGTAAGTGGAGCAGCGGGAGCTAGAGCCCATGTCTTGTGACGTCAGATGCGGCTCTTTCCCTGCTCTACTCTGCCCCCTGTCGTAGGAGGAATCGACGAAGAAAGCGGAGCTGTTCTGCCTGGAGAAGAGGAGACTCAGGGGGACAGGACCGCTGGCTCCATGAGTCTGAAGGGCTGCCCTGGGTAGAGGGAGCAGCCGTGTTCTGAGCGACCTCGAGGGTCAGAACAACACACAGGGGCTTTGGAAGTAGATGGACCTGGGTTGGAATCCCCACTCAGCCATCTCTTAGCTGTGTGGCCTTGGGCAATCATTTGACCTCTCTGGGCCTCAGTTTTCTCTCCAGTTAATTGGGGAGGAGGGCTCTTGGATGGTTAAATGAAATAACATAGTTACAGCCCCTGACCTATAGTGGCACTAAAAACGTCAGCATCCTTCTCGTCCCACCCCACCAGCTGCAGAGAGATACATTTCAGCTCAGTGAGAAGAAGAACTTTCTCCTACTTAGAGCTTTCCTAGAGTGGACGGGGAGGGAGCGAGGAGTGAGCAGCTTCAGGGAGAG
Source organism: Dasypus novemcinctus (assembly GCF_030445035.2). NCBI lineage: Eukaryota > Metazoa > Chordata > Mammalia > Cingulata > Dasypodidae > Dasypus > Dasypus novemcinctus. Next base: position 106,861,400 of record NC_080682.1, on the reverse strand, counting down.
GGTTCACGCTAAGGTTGGTGGGGACTGAGTCGTGGCTGAGGAGTTAAATTCAGTAACCCCTACAGTTTTTGGGCTTTGAGATTCCACTGGCCCCTGGGCAGGCTGCAGTGTTTTCTCTGGGCTTGGGACTGCCACCAGGGGCTGGGACCACAGAGTGTAATGGGCCTCGTGGCTTAGAGACCTCGTGCAGCAGGAGCGCCCTAGGCGCTGAGCCGGGCAGGGAAGGCTGCGTGGGGGTGGGCCTGGGGCTGGACAGGATTTAGAGGTGCAGAGGAGGGCAAGGCCCGCAGCCTCAGAGCCTGCCCTCTTGCTGCCCGCACTCTGCGTGGTGCGGGCCAGGCCCTTTGTGCTTCGTTTGATCCACGTTAGAAGCCTGAGGGCTATGTGTTAATATCCCCATTTTGCAGAGAAGAAAACTGAATCTGAGACCTAAGACGACTCACACAGTTTAATCAATAAAGCAGAGAGTCACAGCCAGGCCTGACGGTCCCCAGTGCCACCTCCACAGAGCGCCCTTACGCAGACGGGCCATACCTCAAGGCCGATCTCACAGCTGCGGGGCCCAGCAGAAAAGGAACAAGGAAGGGGGCGCCTCGCCTTCACTCTGCCAGGCCCCATCACCCCGCAATGGCCAGGCCCTCCCCGCCTCCTGGCCCCCACCCCCATCCGCCTCCCGTCACCCGGGTCTGGGCCTCGGGGGAGCAGCTCGCTCCGTGAAGCAGCAGGACGTGGGGGCTGGGAGAGAAAGGGGAGAACCGGGCTGGAGAAGAGAGCAGGTGCGTGCTGAAACCCGTGCTAGGCGGGGCCGGCCCCAGGACCAGACCCTGAGCAGAGACTTGGCTTAGGGTTCAGGGTCTTTCAGATTCTGGAGTTTTAGAGCAGGAGGTTGTTGCAGGAGCCTCAGTTCTAGGCCCAGCCTAGGAAAGCAGTCTCCCTGCTGCCTCCCTGATGTTACCAGCACCCGACTGCAGGGACCCCCGTTCCCCTCCTAACGCTGTGCGTGGCTCAGTCTTAGAGGGTCCGTCACACTGAGCTGAGCCTGACGGGGGCTCCCCCTCTATCCCTGCCCTGAGCTGCGGGTCCACAGAGCCCAGCTGCTCTCAGACCTGAGCCAGCCCCTCAAAGGCTGAACGGCGCAGCCATGGCCCTCCATTTAGCTTTTAAATCCAGGCCAAAGAGCCCCGTCCTGTCAGTTATGCTGCAGAGGCTGAAGTGTGGGCACCCCCCATGCCCCTGTCACCTCCCCTCCAGTTTGTCCCTCGCCTGGAAGGGTGTGCAGTGGCACGGCTGGTGCAGAACGGCCTTTCCCCATCTCTTGCTTGTTGCCAACTTCAGCATCTGAGGAAAACTGACTCTCAAGTGTGCTCCCCCCTTGCCTTTGGAGCAAGTCTTCTTCACATCCTGGTCCTTGGCACCCGGGCTGGGGGTCCCGAGGGCAGGGCCAGACATTCCCTGATTACTGGAACTCAGCGCCAGGGTCAGGACTTTCTGTGCTCTCCTTGGCGAGATCCTGCCCTGATTCCCATAAGCAGGGCCAGTTCTGGGTTTTCTGGAGGGTGGTTCTGGCCTGCAGAGGCCTCGGTGTTTGCATCTGTTCTTTCTGGCCACAGACCCTGGTGGTAACAGCTGGCACAGCCAGCGGCCAGCTCCCCGGGGAGGCAGACATCAGGCATCCCTTATTCCCCACCGGCCAGGAGTTCCCAGTCTGGCAGGGAAGGCCGGGACAGACACGACGATAGCATTTTAGAAGCGGGTACAGTCCCAGACAGAGGAGGATTTTAGCTGCCTGGGGGGGTGGGTGAGCTAGGGCTGGAGGATGGGCAGGAGCTCACCTGGCGGATGGGGGCAATGCTAGAGAGTGTTCCGGCAGGGGGACTGGCACGTACAAAGGCTTGGCCCCTCAGCGCACACCGGGTAGTTGGTTAGGGCAGGAGCACAGGCAGGGCCACTTGGGAGCTTGGGGTGACCCAGGCCTTGCACTGAAAGGGGTACAACTCCGACGCTTGTCAGTTCCTTACAGTCTGAATAAGGACACCTATCAATTGTTGTCTTAAGTTCTATGCCCAAGAAGAGCACGATGAGGCCACCCCGGCCGGCTGTGCTGCCTGCCTCCCTCCCTCTCTCCCTCTCTCCCTCTCTTTCACATTGTACATGGGTTGGGGGTTGAGAGCAGAGCTGTGATGGCGACAGGCAGGGTAGGGGGCCAGGGAGCATGGAGGCCCCCGAGTCGGGGCTGGGCACACGGCAGGGTGATGGCAGGGTAGCACGTGAGCTTCAAATGCCGGCAGGTGGGATTACGGCCTAGAGGGAGGAGATAGAGGGAGGAGAGCGTGAAAACGCGGGGGGCTGGCGTAGTGGCCCAGGTGTGACGCACAGGGCCGGATGGGGAGGCTGGCAGTGGGAGTGGGAGAAGGGATCTAATCAGAGTAGGGAGGGATCTAAGCCACAGGATTGGTGTCTGATCGGAGACGGGGAGGGACGGCGGGGGTCCTAGTGGGCCCCGGGACTGAGGCACCCTTTGTCACTGAGCGCGCGCGGTCCTGGCCTCCCTGCTCATCCCTGGTCTTTGCCCTCAGGAATCTTCCACTTGATTCAGATCAAGAAAGTCAGGAAGCAAGACTTCCAGAAAGAGGCACAGAACTTCCGGCTGCTCACCGGCACCCACGAAGGTGGGCCCTGCGCTGGGGAAGGGGCCCTGGGGAAGGGCGGGGGTGGAGGGCGGGCCTCCCTGGGAGGTCCCCGGAGGAGGGCTTATTTTGGTGGCTGGGGGGAGGGGCCGCCAGCCACGCACGTCAGTTCCCGACACAGGAATCCAGTGGGCGTCTGGGCCAGAGATTTCCCAACTTGGGAGCAGGAAAGGGGAAGCAGGGCTGGCTAGATTTGGTCTTAGGGGGTGAGGGGAGACCGGACTGTGGAAGGGGAGACCAGAGCCCCCCAAACCGTGGTGCTGCTTAAGCCCCCTGTCCTGGGACATCTCCCATCAGCTGGTGGGGTTGAACTGCAGAAAGCCCCCTAACCACTCCCGCTCTGACACCTTGGTTCGCCCTCCAGGACACGCAGGGAAATGGACCCCGGTGGGGCAGGGGAGGCAGGGAGGTGCGTCACCAACAGGTGCCAGGATCCAGCCCGGCCGGTCCACTGGCTGGAGACAGGGCCAGGCGCCGCGCCCCGTGACGGCAGGAACCGCCTCCTTCTCCCGTGCGGTCTCCACGCCGTGGCCCTCTCTGTTCTTCCTCGCCCTCAGCTTTCCCAGCTCATCCTACCCCAGGCACGCTGGCTCTGTTGTAAACACACACACACACACCCCTCTTCTGCCTTCCTCCATGCAGGTCACTGGAACGTCTTCCTAGCCCAGACCCCGGAGCTGAAGGTCACGGCCAGTCCAGACAAAGAGACCAAGACCTTATAACAGAGACCTGAACAGTCGCATATAAGAGCTCTATCATCTTTGTTTTATATATTAATAAATAAGAAGTTGCATTACCCCTCGACCCCGCCTGCTGTGTTTATATCCGGGCTCCTGTGCTTTCTCACAGTGACGCCGCAAGGCAGGCCTGGTGATCTTTCCCACCCCGCTTTACAGCGGGGGGAAGCAGATCCAGAAGGGAAAGAGATGGCCCCAGGGCTCCCGGCGCGTCCTTGCCAGAGCCAGGGCTAGTGTCCCCAGCCTCTGCGCCCAGGGCCTTGTCCACCTCCGAGCCCTTGTCCCCTGCTCTGCATTGCCTCCGTCTCCAGGCCCCCAAGTATGGCACCTCCTCCTGTAACGGACAGCCCCTTCCCATGGCTCTTTGGCTCTGAGCCTAGGAAGGGAGGGTGACTAGCCAGGGGAGGGATGTGAACGGAGCCTCAGCGCCTTCCCAGTATTCGACCGAGCCTCACCATTGTCAGCCACACTTGATAGGGAGGAAGAAGAGCAGTGCGGGGCGGTAATCTGCCTGAAGCGACCTGGAAGGCAGTTGTCTTGCTCCAGGCTAGCGCTCCATCCCCTTTCCAGGCTGTGACCAACCGATGTTCTCAGCCCCAAAGAGCCTTACCTCAGTGGCTTGCCGGGACTCGGCCGTCGGATTTCCAGCCCCAGCCCCGGGTCTGGGAAGAAGGCCCACCAGCCTAACAATGACAGTGAAGGTCAACATCAATAATTGATCCTCCCCACATCTATGAGTCCTTGCAATTTCAAAGATGCTTTAACGCCCATGGTTTCCCTTAATTCTCACCATAGCAACAGTGGGTAGGAATTATCCACATTTCAGAGAGGAAAAAACGGAGGCTCAGGATCAGCAAATGTCTCCCCAAAGCCTCGTGGGGATGAGTGAAGCTGGGACGAGGACCTGGGGGTGCTGACTCCCAGGCCGGTGCTCCCTGCCAGTCCAGCTGCCGCCATCGCCCACCTCCACGGCTGCCCCCTCCCTGTGCTGATTGGAAGCCCCAGAGAGACAAGCGAGGGTGGCCTGTTGGCTGGAGTGCTGCCACCCACAGCCCCTTAGAGGGCCGTGGCTGTTGATCCTGTAGCCTTGGCCTTGTACCCGGGGTTTCTGAGGTCTGGGAAGTCTGCTGAGCAGCCTACCTAATGCCACCTCACTGAGCAGGGACAGGTGTGCCACCATCCCCAAACTCTCCCCACCAACTCCCCGGGGCCTGGTTTGAGAGTCTGGGGTTTGAGAAACTGATGGACCCTCCTGTCTTCTCCTGAGTGGGAAGCCATCTACCTCCTCTCCTTATACCTCGACCCATCCCTCACAGAGAAAACTCTCTGCTTCAGCCTTGCCTGCTCTCCATTCGGGTTAATTGGAGAAAGGGGCTCGATGGGTGGGTTCTGAGCAGGCTTTGAAAGGGCAGGAATCTGAAAGCTCCGTCATTCACATGGGGAATTTTGGGTTTCCTTCCATCTAACTCAGATGCCTTCACAGGGGAGCCTTTCCTGACACCCACCCATGTCACCCCCCACCCAGGCCCCTCTGCCAGAGGCAGGGCTCTGGAATGCGTCAGCTCCAGGGTCTCATGACAGGAATGGACTGCTCTGGGTGCTTTTCCTGACGTTGCAGGCTGAGTTGCCTTCTGGCTTCTCCGATGGGTTTTTCTGAAGCCTTTAATTTTCATCTTCTGCTTTGTCCGCCGTGAGAGGCATGTGCAGCACATCAGCGCCTCCTCATCTTGGTCCAGACCTTTCTGAGTGGTTTGCCTTGTGGATTCCAAAGCAGATCTACCACGATTTTGTGCTTCTTTAATTTATTACCTGTCTCCTTCCATGTATTCATTCACAAAATGTTTTCTGAGCTACACTAGGATAGGCCTTATGCTAGACCCCTGAAGTACTGGAAGAAACTGACAGTGCCCTCCCCACCCCAACCTTGGGGAACCCAATGTTCTGAAGAGGAGACAGAGGCGTCACATACCACAATGAGTGCTAAGCCATGATAGCAGGCACCATGGGGGTACAGCGCCCCCATCCAGGCTGAGGACACCTAAGCTGGCTCTAAAGGACAAGCAGGAGTTAGAACAAAAAAGGATGGAGGGAGAGAGAGGCGGGTGATGATACAGGAAGAGGAAACTGCCTGGAAGATGGAAAATAGCATATTCCAGAGAGAATCACAAAGAGCTCACTGTTTCTGGATAATACATTTTAAGGCAAAGAACGAAGACAGATGAGGCTGAATACCCAGCTGAGGAGCTTTGGCTTCATCCCGAGGGCAGCAGGGAGCAGAACGTTCTGCCTGTGGGGTGAAGGCTGTTGTGGGAATGCAGGGGAGGAATGACAATGGCCTGGGTAGGAGCAAGGCAGTGGGGATGGAAGAGGGAAGAGCTCATGATGGACTGGACAGAGGGTTCAGGGAGAGGCGTCTAGTGTGTACCTATGTCTAGCTGAGTTGGCTGGGTAGACCGTGGAGCACCCCAGAGAAGTTTCAGCTGAGAACTTGTTGAGTCTGAAGCCCTGGTGAGACAGCCAAGGGGAGATATCCATAGTCCTTTGAGTATATTATGAATCTGGAGAGTTTAGGCTAGAGATGGGAATTTGGGAGCTGCTGGCATGTAGGTGGTAGCTAAAGTCAGGAGACGGGAAGACATTAGCCTGGGAAAGAATGTAGAGTGAAAATAGAAGGGAGACTAGGGTAGAACCCTGGAGCAAAGGAACAAGCATAGAGGCAAGAGAAAAGGAGAGGAGGGGGCTGAGCAGTCCAATAAGATGAGGCCTGAAAAGGCTGCTTCATGGGTTCAAGGAGATTTCTGGTGACAAAGGCAATGAGCAATGTCAGGAGAGCTGAGGGGCAGAAGCCAGGTTGATGCGGGCTGAGGCAGTGTCTGGGAAGTGAGGAAACAGAAGATGGACACAAGTTTCACCTCGTGAACTGCAAAAACAGTCTGTGGTTTGTTTTTGGTTTTGTTTTTTGTTTTGTTTTGTTTTTGAGGTGCTGGGGCCAGGGATTGAACCTGGGACCTTGTATGTAGGAGGCCAGCACTCAACCAGAGCCACATTGGCTCCTCTGAGTTGGTTGCTTCATTTCTTTGCTTGCTGTTTTTTTGTTTTGTTTTGTTTTGAGGAGGCACCAGGTACCAAACCCAAGACCTCCCATGTGAGAAACAGGCACTCAACTGCTTGAGCCACATCTGCTCCCTGTTGTTTAGTTTTGAAAAGGAGAATAGAGAGGCCAGGCAGCGGCTGGCTGTGGACGTGGCATGAAAGAAGGGAGTCTGGGGGACAGGAGAGCCTTAAGTAGGTTCCCGTGGGGAGAAGAAGCCACAGGAAGGGGAAAAGAAGAAGAAACAGGAGTGAGGATGGAGGAGAGCAAGGTTTGGGGACAAGTCAAAATCTGCCACTAACTTGCTGTGTAGCCCTGGCTGGTGTCCCCATGGGTATAATCGGAAAGAGAGAAGAGGTGGTCTAAGGGCTGCCCAGCTCCCTGAGTCTCCAGCACGGCATCTCCCACCCCAGGTGGGGGCCAGGCTGGGCAGAGCCCGGGCTCTGCATGAGGTAGTGACATCCGCTTTCACAGTGTGCCTGGACATTACTCTACAAAGCACATTCAAATCCATTGTCTCACCTGCTCCTTAGGACAGAGTGAGGTGGGAATTATTAGCCACAGTATACAGCTGAGAGAACTAAGGCTCAGGGAAAGGACACAGCCTAACCAAGACCACCACTATTAAGTGGAGGAGCTGGGTTCCATCGAGGTCTAGGAGTCTGTGCCCTGTTGGATCTCAGATCATCAGAGCAGGCCAGGCCCTGGGCTGGAGCAGGTGCAGCTGACCTGGCTCAGAGCCTCTACTCCACTCCACCTTCCAGGGAGCTTGCTGGCCCCAAAACTTGATCATCCTATTTATAATGCCAGACATGGCCTCCAGGTTTCCTGGGGAGGCTTCCTCCTCCAGCAACTGTGAAGCCACCTCCTCCTGTTCCCCCATGAGCCCTGAACTCTGGGAAATGGCAGTATTTCTGAGAAGAGGACATGGCCTGTGGTTTGGGGTGGGTCTGGCAGTAAGAGAAGGCCTGGGGCCCCACTGGGCATGATGGCCTCTCTCCCTAAGGCTGGCTCAGCCACCCTCCCTCCCTTCACCCTGGTCCCTGGAAGACGTCTTCTGACTGCCTTCTCCTCCACCAGGTTCAGTTCGTGGAAGAAGAGCAGGAACCACTGTGGAATGTTGGCTGAGGTTGGGAGAGGGGTGGATAGGTGTGAGGGTTTTGTGTGTAGGGAGTTACCTCAGATCTTAATTAGAACCTGGATCTCTGAACCCCAGCTCAGAACTGTTTTAATGACTACATGACATCTGATCCCTGACCCCCACCCCCAGCCCCAGTTCTACCTTGAATCCACCCCCAGCACAAACCAGAGCTCACATAACTTGTCTAAAGGCAAAAGCAGGAAGCAGATTTGCTCAACTGATAGAGTGTCTGCCTACCACATGGGAGGTCCAGGGTTCAAACCCAGGGCCTTCTGATCCATGTGGTAAGCTGGCCCATGTGCAGTGCTGATGTGCGCAAGGAGTGCCCTGCCATGCAGGGGTGTCCCCCACATAGGGGAGCCCCATGCTCAAGGAGTGCTCCCTGCAAGGAGAGCCGCCCCGCACAAAAAATGCACAGCCCGCCCAGGAGTGGCGCCACACACACGGAGAGCTGATGCAGCAAGATGATGCAACAAAAAGAGACACAGATTCCCGGTGCCACTGACAAGAATCTAAGCCGACACAGAAAAACACTCAGCGAATAAACACAGCGAGCAGACAACTGGGTAGGGGGAGGGAGGGGAGAGAAATAAATAAAAAACAAGTCTTTAAATAGAAAATAATAAAATAAAGTAAAAAACAACCAAGAGTTGGGGCTGGTTGGAACCTGCAAGTTCTGATTTCAAAGCTGGGGACTCTCCTTGCTCAATTACATCTTGGCTGAGGATGAGGAGATCAGCATCTCCTCTCCTACCCTTTCCCCTTCCCAATAAATCTTGCCCACCAACCAATCCAGAATAATCTTTCAAAAACACAAATCTGATCATGTTCCTCCCTCATTAATGCCATCCTTTGATGGCTTCCCACTGCCCTCAGGAGAACCCACCAATGGTCCATCTCCTGGCCCTTCACGATTTGCTCCTGCTATCTCTGTAGCTTCAACTTTTCTACCTTTTCCCCAGGGTCCAGTCAAACAGCACTGTTTAATCAAGTTGGCATGGATTTGGGCTCTGATACCATCAGGAAGCTCTTTCCATTCTCAACTCTGCTACCCCCTGCAAAACAACACCTTTCTTTCCAGCCAACTCCTTTGAAAGACAGACAATACACCACGCACAGCTCGGCCTCCTAAAAGTTCCCAACCAGGTAGAATAAAAAGGATCTTCCCTGCCAACTCCAATAGAATTCCTCTGGGAAGGACTTTGGTCCTTACTGAGTGATGTATCACCAATCTTGGGAGGCCAGGAGACGAGGTCATAGAATCCTATGATTGTAGTGGGGGAAGAAAAGTTCTGCAAAATAAGGGCGTGGGTAACAGACATGGGGTCACTAAAGAAATCCTTGTTCCTTGAGCTGCCGCACCTTCCACTTCAGACCATTTCTTGCGCCAGAATCCTCTCTTCCATGCTGTTCTCTCTTCCTAGTATGTCCTTCCCTATTCTCTGCATATAGCACTCCAGCTTATCCTTCAAGTACTGCTCAGGAAATCCATCCCTGGTCCTCTGTTACCACAGCATTGTATGCTTCTCTGTAATTGTATACTGCAGGGATTTGCTTCTGGGCCTTTCTCCCACTGGACAGCAAGCTTCTTGAACCAGAGACCACATGGTGGTCATCGTTGCATTCCCAGCTCCTGGCATGTGCCTAGGCCACAAGAGCCATTCAACACGTGTTTATTGAAAAAGGAAAGGAAGGAGGGAAGAGTGGTGATGATGGTGAGGGTAGCAGTGGTGACGGTGAAGGCAATGGTGGTGAGATGTAGTTGATTTCTGACTTATAGCAAGTGCTCAATAAATAGTTGTTGAGCCCTGAATGATCACCACTACACCACCATGTTCCTGCCACCTCCACCAAGACTACTCCTCACATTTTCAGAGCCCAGACAAGAATGCAAATGGAGTCTACAAATCATATCCTAAATATTTAAAAGTTATAAATCAAGTTAACAAACTATTAAATAAGTATGTTCTATCCTCCTACCTTGACAATTATACCTTTGTAATGACCTGCAAGGCTAGCTTCAAATTTAAAATTCTCTGATTTTTTTGCCAGAACATGGAAGCACAGGGGGAGTCAACCCATGGCCCCTGGCTTTCCAGCTCTCAGCCCACCTCTCTTCCCTTCTCATTATGGCTCTACCTTGTACTGTGAGGGGCCTTGCACACATAGGTGTGGGCACCCCAGCCTGCATGTTTGTGGTGATTTTATTGTTTCGTTTTGTTTTTAGAGGTTGGGTTTACAGAAGAGTCATGCATAAAATACAGGGTTCCCATGTATCAACCTACTTGTTATCTGTGGTGGTTTTTAAATGGTTTGACATTCCTTCATTGAGCAGTGGGGTCCATATCCCCTCCCCTTAAATCTGGGTGGGTTGTGACTCATTTGTAAACAATAGACTGAAGCAGAAATGATGCTGGACAACTTTAAATATATATATATATATATATACATATATAAAATATAATATATATGTATTAGAGAAGTTGTGAGCTTTCAGAACAATCAAGCATAATGTGCAGATTTCCCATACACCACCCCTCCACCAACACCTAACATTGTTGTGGAACATTTGTTACAGTTCATGAAAGAACATCATCAGGCAATTCCCACTAACCATGGTCCATAGCTTACATCTGGCATATTTTTTCCACACACCCCCTATTATTAACACCATGTATTGGTTATTGTACATTTGTTATAGTTCATGAGAGAACACTTTCATATTTGTACTGCTAACCATAGTCCATCTTCCACCACATGGCTCACTGTAACATAACCCCATGCCTTGTACAGTCTATCCAAAGTGTACACTCAATGGCTCTCACTTTCATCACAGAGTTGTGCAGTCATTGCTTCAGTAAATTTTTGAACATTTTCCTTAGTCCAAAAAAAAAGAAATCCCATAACCCATTAGTGAACCTTAGCATTGGTATAGTACCTTCTTTGACACCTAGGCAAGAATATTACAATATTGCTGTTACTAGAGTTCGTAAGTTACATTAATGGTATTTTTCCCATGCATCACCATATTCTTACCACCTTGTAATAGTGCCGTACATTTGTTCTAGGTCATAGAAGAACACTCTTGTATTTGTACTATTAATCCCATCCTCATCCACCTCCTGATTCACTATGATATTCAGTCCCTAGATTGTTCTCTAGCTTTCTTTCAACTGACAATTACATCTCTAGACTACCCCTTTCAGCCACAATCCCATTTATAAACCAGCTGTGTTAGTTATATTCACTATAATGTGTTACCACTAACTCTATCCACACCTACCCTTTTAAAGTCAAGTTAATTAAAAATTCTACACACAGTAAGCATCAGTACCCCTTCTCAGCCTTCAACCTATCTCCTGGTAACCTATACTCGAGACTGATGCTGGGTAACTTTTTTTTTTTTTAAGATTTTTTTTTATCCGTGCCCCCCTTGTGGCTTTTTGCGTGCTCTCTGCTCTGTGTTCATTCACTGTACGTTCTTCTGTGTCTGTATTTATTTATTTCCCCTCTCCCCTTGCGGCTTGCTTGCTGTCTGCTTTCTGTGTCCATTGGCTGCCGGCTCCTCTGTGTTCTCGCTTGTCTGCCTTCTTTTTGTTGTTGTTGTTGTGTCACCTTGCTCCGTCGGCTCTCCGTGGCTCCTGCGGGACGGGCGGCACTCTGCAGTGTGCGGGTGAGCCTGCCTTCACAAGGAGGCCCCAGGACGTGAACCCAGGGCCTCCTGTATGGTAGATGGGAGCTCCTCTGATTGAGCCACAGCCGCTTTCCATGCTGGGTAAGTTTTAAGGCTAGGCCAGAAAAGGTGAGGCAGCTTCTGCGCTGTTGACCGAGATATGTCCTTTTGGAGTCCTGGGCCACCACGTAAGTAGTCCAGCTACTCTGAGGCCTCCATGCTGGGAGGGAGCCCAGACCACATGGAGTGACCACACATAGAAGCTCCAGTCAACAGCCCCAGGTGAGCTCCCTGCTCCCTGCCAGATATGTGAATAAAGACCCCTCTAGGCGGCGGACTTGGCCCAGTGGGCCACATAGGAGGTCCACAGTTCAAACCCCGGGCCTCCTTGACCTGTGTGCAGCTGGCCCATGCGCAGTGCTGATGCACGCAAGGAGTGCCCTGCCATGCAGGGGTGTCCCCGCATAGGGGAACCCCATGCACAAGGAGTGTACCCCGTAAGGAGAGCCGCCCAGCGTGAAAGAAAGTGCAGCCTGCCCAGGAGTGGCACTGCACACATGGAGAGCTGATGCAGCAAGATGACGCAACAAAAAGAGACACAGATTCCCGTTCCGCTGACAACAACAGAAGCGGACAAAGAAGACACAGCAATAGACACAGAAAATAGACAACTGGGGTGGGGGGAGGGGAAGGGGAGAGAAATAAATAAATAAATAAATCTTTTTTAAAAAATAAAAGACCCCTCCAGAGGATTCCAGTGCTCAGCCACCGAGCCTCACCAGCCGAGGCTGCAGACATTGTGAAGTCATTCTCACTGCGCCCTCTCTGGGTTCCTGACCCACAGAAGTTATAAGCATTAAAAAAATAGTTCTGTTTTTTTTAAAAATTTTATTGTGATAACATATAACATAAAATTTGCCATCTTAACCATTTTTTTTTTTTTAAGATTTATTTTTTATTTTATTTAATTCCCCTCCCCTCCCCCGGTTGTCTGTTCTCTGTGTCTTTTTGCTGCGTCTTGTTTCTTTGTCCGCTTCTGTTGTCGTCAGCGGCACGGGAAGTGTGGGCGGCGCCATTCCTCGGCAGGCTGCTCCCTCCTTTGCGCTGGGCAGCTCTCCTTACGGGTGCACTCCTTGCGCGTGGGGCTCCCCTACGCGGGGGACACCCCTGCGTGGCAGGGCACTCCTTGTGCGCATCAGCACTGCTCATGGGCCAGCTCCACACGGGTCAAGGAGGCCCGGGGTTTGAACTGCGGGCCTCCCATGTGGTAGACGGACGCCCTAACCACTGGGCCAAAGTCTGTTTCCCTTAACCATTTTTAAGTGTACACTTCAGTGGCATTAACTACATTTTCATTGTTGGGGTACCTTCACCACCATCCATCAGCCCCAATAGAAACTCTGTATCCCTTAAGCAATGACTCCCCATTGCCTCTCTCCCCCTGGCCCCTTTTAACCTTCAATCTACTTTCTATCTTTATGAATTTGCTCATTCTAGATATTTCATACAAGTGGAAGCATACCATATTTGTCTTTTTATGCCTGGTTTCTATCGGTCAGCATGTTTTCAAGTTTCATCCATGTTGTAGCATGTACCTGCACTTTGTTCCTTTTCATGGCTGAGAAAATTAGTTGTTTAAGCTGCTAAGGTTTGGTGCAGTTTGTTACGCAGCAACAGCAACTAGAACAATGTCCGAGTTTCATCCACAGCCCGTTCCCCTCGCCTTCTACCTCCACCCCTCCCCACCTCCACATAGCTATGCCTCAGGCTTAGAGAACAGACCTGGAGAAGAGGGCAGCTGTGTCCTGGAAGCAGACTCAGAGCTTTTGGGGAAAATAATTTGAGGATCCTGGGTTCCAGAGTGTGGTCTGGGGTGGGGGCATAGCACACACCCCTTGAGCCCATGGGGTCCTTGTGCTGTGGGTAGGGGAGCAGCCGAGAGAGGGTCTGAGAGCGTCCCCGGGAGATGGTCCTGTCCTCCATCACCACCACTGCCACTGTCACCACCTACTGCTGCCAGCGGGGGTGGTGCACCTGTCCTCCCTGAGGGCCACTGGGGGAGAGCATGGCGGGGGGGGGGCAGAAGGGGCAGTTCAGAGAAAGCTTCCTGGAAGAGAGGACACCCCAACTGGAGTCCTGAAGGAAGCAGCCAGGACGTGGAGGGCCATGTTCCAGTGACAGGAAACAGCGCGTTCAGAGGCCTGGCGGCCCCGGGAGAAGTTCAGCCTGGCAAGGGCACAGCACTGGGCAGTGCCGCTGGGGTGGCTCAGGAGGCAGGGAGTAGGGGAAGGGTCTCTGGACGTAAGCCTTGTAAGGGAGGCGAGGCCGGCTTGTGGGAGGCCGTGGGGCAGGGCTGATATTCAGGCAGGACACGCTGGCTCGGCCGTCAGTGGCCGGTGGCTGTGCTGATTGGCTCAGGGCCTATTCCAAACCAGTAGCTGTGTTGAACAGCACCCCTCTTTTTGAGCCTGGAAGGATTTTGGACGGGGGAGTAACTCAGTGAGATATGTGTTTTTAGAAGGACTCCCTTGGGCTTCTGTGGGAGAAAGGCTTGGAAGGAGCCAAGAATGGAAGCAGAGAGAGAAGTGAGCAAGTTGTCGCAGCCGTCAGCGAGAGAGATGACGGCCGGCTGCGTTAGGGTGAGGCGACCGAGATGGAGGGAAGCAGACGGGTAGCGGACAGCTTGAGAGCCAGTTAGAGGGGAGGCTCAGCAGAGGCAAGTGGGAGTCAGGCGTGGCCCCGCCGTCAGAGCACCCACAGCGCAAAAGAGAAGCAGCAGAAAGGACAGGCCTTGCAATTGGAGCCAGCACTGTTGTCGAGCTTTGCAGATGTACGCCTTTCACCCGTGTCTGACCTCATCTAATCCCCACTGACCTTAGAAGCAGGTATCAGTATTCTCGCCTCAAGAATGAGAAGGGAAGTGGGCTTGGCCCAATGGATAGGGCGTCTGCCTACCACATGGGAGGTCTGCGGTTCAAACCCCGGGCCTCCTTGACCTGTGTGGAGCTGGCCCATGCGCAGTGCTGATGTGCGCAAGGAGTGCCCTGCCACGCAGGGGTGTCCCTTGAGTAAGGGAGCCCCACGTGCAAGGAGTGCACCCCATAAGGAGAGCTGCCCTGTGCTAAGGAAAGTGCAGCCTGCCCAGGAATGGTGCTACACACACGGAGAGCTGACATGACAAGATGATGCAACAAAAAGAAACACAGACTCCTGGTGCTGCTGATAAGGATAAAAGCGGTCACAGAAGAACACACAGCAAATGGACACAGAGAGCAGACAACTGGGCAGGGGGCGGGGGGAGGGGGAAAAGGGAGAGGGAAAAAAAAAAGAATGAGGAAGCCAACGCCCTGGGGCCGGCGCTGTTGGCTTGTCCACCAGCAGCCATTTCCCACCTCTTCTTTGCTAAAGCACTCGACTTGGCTGGGTGTGCAGCACTGGAGGTGCACTGTGACAGGCCTCAACCAGCCTCGGCAACCTAACTCTCCTCTGCTGGTGACTGGTCCAGGTCACCCAGTTCCAGCGGGGTGTGGGGAGAGGGCTTTCTTCCTTGTTGGGGATTGAATCACGTACCCCTCAAGGACAAAACTTAAGGCACGTTCCTGTGTATGACCCCACTTGTAAATAGGGCCCTTGAAGATGTTATGATTAGTTAAGGTGTGGACTCAGCTGTGATCAGGATCTTCAAAAATCCTATTTAGATGAGGCCAAATGAGGCTTTAATCTATATGACTGAAGTCCTTATAAACAGAGGAAATTTGGATGCCGTGAGTCAGAAGAAGCCAGGAGTCAGTAGAAAGCAGAAATCAGGAGAAGCCTGAAGTCGACAGAAACCAGAGGAGCAGACAGAAGGAGGGAGAGATTGCTACGTGATGGAGGCAGAGAGGCAAGCGGGGGCACCCAGGGATCACGGCACACCAGCGCCAGGACGCCGGAGACCCCGGGAGGAAGCACGGCCGGGCGAGACCTTGACTCTGGACTTCCAGCCCCCCAGACTACGAGGCAATACAGTCCCATCGCTGAAGCCAACCCGCTGTGCGACACTTGTCGTAGCAGCTCATAGGAAGGAGTCCCATCAGGACAAAGTCTGCTGCTCCCCTCCCCTTCCCTCCAGCTTCAGACACCGTCGGCTGAGGACAGGAGACATGGAGCTGCAGCCGAGGCTGAGGGTGATGAGGGCCAGCGTGCAGAACCAGGCCGCCGGGAGCTGAGTCCTCCGTGACATCGGGGACCCCACCGAGCCAAGCCAGGGACCAACCGCCGCCAGGCTTCTTGTCAAGAAACAGCAGGTGTCCTTGCGGTTGACACCCCTGCCGCAGACTGACGGCGACCCGCTCAAAACCCCACTGATCCCTTTGCCATTTTCCATGTGCTTTCACTCCCCAAAGCCTGCTTCTCTTTGTCGGAGGACTGTCCTCAGGCCGCCAGAGCCCACCCCACCCCAGGGCTGGTCCCAACCAAGGGCTGGCGAGTGAGGAAGTGCCATCCGCCAGTCCCTCGCGCTGCCCTGGGCAACTCCGAGGCGTGATCCACACTGGCCCCAAAGCCACTCTGCAAGGCTCAGCCCAAGTCCCCCTCGCCGGGGTTTGGTTTGATGTCACATCCTAGCCTTACCTTCTTCCCTTTCTAGTCTCACTTCTCCACTCCACTACTGGTTTTTTTGTTGTTGTTGGTTTTTTTTTAAGATTTATTTTTTATTTTTTTCTCTCCCCTTCCCTGCCCCCCCCCCCCAGTTGTCTGCTCCCTGTGTCCACTCGCTGTGTGTTCTTCTGTGTCCACATGTGTCAGCGGCACCCAGAATCTGTGTTATTTTGTTGCATCATCTTGCTGCGTCAGCTCTCCGTGTGTGCGGCGCTACTCCTGGGCAGGCTGCGCTTTTTTCACGCGGGGCGGCTCTCCTTACGGAGCGCACTCCTTGCGTGTGGGGCTCCCCTATGTGGGTGGCACGGCATTCCTTGCGCACATCAGCACTGCGCATGGGCCAGCTCACTACATGGGCCAGGAGGTCCTGGGTTTGAACCTTGGACCTCTCATGTGGTAGGTGGACACCCTATCTGTTGGGTCAAATCCGCTTCCCCACTACTGGTTTTTTTGGGAAACACTTTCTCACACATCACTTTTACTTGAGTCCTTATCCCAAATTCTGGTTCTAGGGATTGCAATCTAACACAGCCATTGTTACTTAGGTTTTCTGTATTTGCAGCTAAAAAGCATCCTAATAGACGCAGGTCCAGCAAGGTGAAGATCTCACAGTGAGTTTGCTCAAATGTAGGCTTCCTGTCTGCAACTCCTGTGGGATTTTTTTTTGTTTTAATATGCTATTAACAAGCTAATCATTTAAAAACTTATTTTTGCAAAGCATTATGTTCTAAACATAGTATCAATGACAATCAATTACTATCAATCACTGGGCGCTTCCCATGGGCCAGGTATTAGGCCAGGACTTCTTAACCTTTTCTGTTCTATTCACCCCTTTGCCAGTCAGGTGAAAACCACAAACCCCTTACTAAGTTCACACTATACTGCATATTATTTAATAAATATATCACACCTGCACCAACACATCCCCACAAGAATAATATAGTTTTTTAAAAACTTCAATTCAAGCCTTATTAAGAACCCCTGCACTAGAATAAGGCTTTCCCACAGTGACCTCATTTAATCTTCACCAGAACCCTGTAAGGGGAATACAATTTGTATTAGTCCTCTACGCTGTGTAACAAATTACCCCAATTTTAGCAGCTTAGAACAGCATATTTATTACTTCCCAGTTTCTGGTCAGAAGTCTAGGCACAGCTTAGCTGAGTTCTCTGTTTCAGGGTCTCACAATCCACCTGGAATCCAGGTGTCACCTAGGGCTGCAGTCTTATCAGAGGCTCGACTGGAGAAAGCTCAGTTGTAAGATGAAGTACCTGTTTACTTTCTGACTATTAATCAGGGGCCGCTCAGTTCCTAGAGACTGCCCACAGTTCTTCTCATAGGCCCACAAAGTTAGGAACAGACAGAGAGTCTGGGACTCCAGGGAGAGGCCAATTCCTCTTTTAAGGGCTTTTACCTGATGAAGTCAGGCCCACCCAGGGCAATCTCCTTTTCGTGTAACTTGAAATCAACTGACTTAGGACCTTAACTACATCTGCAAAATCTCTTCACCTTTACTATATATTCCATGGGCCAGAAGCAAGCCACAAGTAATCCCACCCAAAGAGAGGGGATTATACAGGGAATGACTATCACAGGCTCCACTGGAGGGGCTGTCCTTTAGATCTTTATTATTCAAATTATTCAGTCGGGAAAACAGGCGAAGAGGGTTTAGGTAACTCTACCCAGTCATACTGCCAATGAGTGGGTGTGGACTGTGGTTTCAAACTCTTAGCCCCAAGTACTTTCTTTCCCTTTGCTGCTAAATCCCCACAAGGAGAAAATGGAGACTCAGAGAGTTTAAGGGACTTGCTCAAGGTCATGCAATAGAGGGGCCAGGGTGATAAGCCAGGCTCATCAAGCTGCAAAGCCCAAGCTCTTAACCAGTGTAGAAGGTCACTGAGCAGTGTCTTAACGAGGAACAGACAGTGCAGCGGGAGTTCACAGGAGGCAAGCCTCTCCCTGCTGGGGGGGTGCTGGGCACCTGGGGGAGACAGGGATGGAGGCGGCGGCCTGTCTACAGAGTCATAAAGAAATGACAGAATTAGGTTATCTGAAAATGGGAGGGAGGGAAGAATGTGTATTTCCAAGGAAGGAACAGCTTGGGCGCTGGCAAGGAGGCAGGAAAGCACAGGTGGCTGGTATGGGGGGGAAGGGGGACTTGTTGTGGCCCCCACGAGGGACAGTGTTTGAGCAAGGCTGCGCTTACTCTAGGGGCAGGGCGACAGAGGCCCATTGAAGGCCACGCGTCCCCACAGGGGGTAAGGCTCAGGGGTAGAGCCCGGTGGCCCCACGCGGACACCGAGCTGGGGGTGGACGGCAGGGGTTATATGTTTCCCTCCAGACTACGGCCCATTCATGCCCTGCAGCCCCCACATTCCTGTGTCAGAGTCAACATGGGTGTGGTTTAAACTGTGGAGGCTGGGGTCCCACTCCCCAAGATTCTGACTCAGCGGGGGTGGGTAGGGAGTGGGCAGGAACTGTCGCTTAAAACAAGCTCCCTAGGTGACTCCAGGCGGCCCTTTAAGGAACCCTCTAGAATATAAGGTTCACAGCCTTGACAGGAGAACGCCAGGCGTGAGCCAGCCTTCCCGCTCAAGGCCGGCGCCCCCTCCCCAACTAAAATCCGCCCCAACAACGTTTGAAGGCCTGCTCGAATGAGGGGAGTGTATTACTCACGGGGAAACTGAGGCTCGGGGGGAGGGGGAGGCCGATAACCCGCGCCAGGCCCCCGCCGCTGGAAGAGGCGAGATTCGAACTCGGAGCGCAGCGCGGGCGGGGCTCGCTCCCCGCGGCGGCCGGCAGGGGCGTGCGGAGCGCCGGGGGCGCGGGGCGGGGGCGCGGGGCGGGCGCGGGAAGAACGGGGCTTTGATTCGCCTCCGCCGGCGCGGACCCAGACGCTAATTAAAGTCGGCGGGGCGGCGGGGCGGCGGGGCGGGCACAAAGCCGGCTTTGACCCGGCGGCGGCGGGCGCGGCGGGCGCGGGGCCACGCCGCACAGGGGCCGCTTGTGGGACGTGTTTGTTTTCGCTCGTAAAGCGCGGCCGCCGAGCCGTGCCGGGCGGCGAGGGGGGTCGGAGCCGGGCGAGGGCCCCTGAGGCCACGGCCCCCGCGCCCCCGCCCGCCCCGCCGCGCTCTGCTGCCCCCAGCCCCGGCGGCCCGCGCCCTCCCGGGCGACCGTGGGCAAGTCCCTTCCCAGCGGGGAGCCTCCGACTCCCCATCAGTTATTAACGCAGTGATGAGGGGAACAAAGGGCTGGACGAAGAATTCGTATGTATGGAATGCTTACTGTGTTCCAGGCGCTGGGCCGAGGCTTTTCCCACTTCATCTTCTTACTTAATCCTCCCAGTTCTCTTAAGATCCGCGTTTTACAGAGAAAGCCCAGAGAGGGTGAGCACCTTGCCTAAGGTCACACAGCTCTAGAGGGTAGAGTCAGACCTGGAATCCAGGCCTGTGGCTCCAAAAGCTCCAGGAGGCTCCACCCAGCAGGAGATCAGGGCTAGGGCCAGCTGGGGGGGGTCCCAGCAAGGTGGGTTTCCTGGTCAGAGCTGGCTCATCTGGTATCAAGCTGCCCACTGGAGGGAGCTTCCAACGTGGGGGTAGACAAGCAGGGCCCCAAACAAAGTTGGCTCCCTGAGGTCCCTTGCCGCCTGTGTCTCAAGGATCCCTGGTGGCCTGCAGGGGAGGCACCTGCTATCTGGGTTGTACTCGTCAACTGGGGTGGTGAGGGCTGGAGATCCGGGCAGCACCTCTGCCTGAGGGGACCAGGAAAAGACGGAGCCCTCCTCCTTGGCGGCCACTATGGTGGGAGGGATACCCTGGCCCGTGGGGTCACGGAACCGCAGGAGCTTAGGCTCACACACTCGTCTCGCAGCCTCTGCACGTGCTCCCAGCATGCAGCGCTGTCTTTCGCCCACATCTCACCTGACTCCTGCTCAGCCTGCAGTTGTCAGATCAGACCAGGTGACGCTCCCAGCACCCACCGCTTCTACTTCAGGGTACCTATCACGGAGGTAAGGATGTGCACAAACCCTTTGCTATGACTGCCAGGACAGGGGCCCTGGGGACGGGGCCATATCAGCCCCCAGGTCTTTCTCTCCTTAAACTGGGCCAGCAAGAGGCCTTGGGTAGTAATTCCTAGGATGCTTCCAGATCCAAGTTCAGCCTAAGCTGGAGGACAGTTCGCCAAGGCCTGGCTGGGGGACTTGGCATGGGGGTCGTCAGAGAAATGCAGAAGCCTGGTGGGGGCCTGAGTTACTACCTAAGGGGGTGACAGACAAGGCAACTGACACGAGGGGGGCATGAGCACCGACTGAGGTGCCCCCGCTCCGACGGAACCCCTTGCAGCCTCAGCTCCATGCCTCTCCCCCTCCCTGAACTCCCACCCCCCATTTGCCCTGTGTCTGCGGGAAGACAGGTGGGGGAGGGCTCCAAGCTGGGTGGGAGTCCCCCACTGGTCCCAGCCACCTGTGAGAGAGGACCAAGCACGAGGAGGGAGGGGTTCTCGGAGACTCTCCCCCTCCCTCAGCGCCGGGAGCCAGAGCCTGACAGAGGCACTATTAACACAGAATTTGCAAACATGACTTCTAAAAATAGCTGCGGCTGGCAAGGCCCACCTGGCACGGCCGGCACCTTTGCGGCCGCTGGCCCGGTCCCCTCGGAGCATCGGCCATCAGTCTGTCAGTAAGTGTGTCACTCAGGCCTCCCCCACTCATCGTGCGGGGCGGCCACGGCGCTGGGTCACGTCCAGGGGAGAGACCCGGCGAGAAGGCGAAGGTTATCCCAGTGTAACGGGGGAGGGGGGCATGCAGGCTGGGGGGCGGGGAACAGGCTTGTCTGAAGGACGGTGGGCGAGGCAGCTCTGCCCACAGGGCGCTCCCACGTGGGCTGGGGTTGAGGGACACGGACATGAAAAACGCCGAGGAGGCAGCGTATAAACTGCTGCAAACGCGAAGACCCAAGAGGACGCCGAAGGAAACTGTGAGGGGCGGGGGCCGGGCTTCCCCCCAGCAAAACATCAGGCCCTCAGAGCCAAGGAGGACCCCGAGAGCTTCTCCCGTCCCACTTGCGGTGAACAAGTGAGGACCCTGAGGCCCAGGCTGGCGGTGTGTCTTGCCCCAGGCCCCTCAGGAAGCCGGTGGGAGGCTGGTCTAGAACGCGGGTCTGCCCTTCCCACGCCCCCTCTCCGCTGGCTGAGGGACTGGGGAGAATTAGTAATGGCTCTCACGCCGCTCCTTCCCCAGCGTCAGTACTTAGCACCTATTTGAAAACATGTACTAAGTGCCCACGGTGTGCCTGACTCTGGGGTCACAGAGGTGAGCTGGGTAGGCACGACCCCCGCTTCCTGGGGAACCTGAGTTGAGTGGCAGTAAGTCCTCGGGCTTCGCCTCTGCAGAGAGAAGGGGTAGTCGCGGCTGGTAGATGGGAAGACACGGCTCGCCTCCTCGAGGACGGCCTGGCTGCGGGTGCCTCACAGCAGCTCCCTGGCACTGCCCGAGGATGGCATCAGTCTCATCTCGTGTGAGGACCTGGGCCCCACCTCCTGCTCTTCGCATGCCACGGTGGGCTCGTGCGGCGTGAGCCTGCCCGGGCTGTCTGGGTCCTGCACATTGACCGCAGTCATTTGCCCACACCCATGGGGGCATGTGGCCACATCTGCATCTTCTCACTTGCCGCCCACAACTGTCCAGGACACCGTGATGCAATGCTTGCCTGGAGTTCTTGCATCTCCCACCCTCCTCCTTGTGGGCTGGCAGGGCTCTGCCCAGGGGCCCAGGAGGTAACTTGCCGTTTCACTCTGCTCAGACTCCGGAGACCCATCTGCAGCGGAGAGGCGTCCCTGCCCCCGAGAGCCTGCAGCCCAACAGCCCCTCGCCATGGAAACAGCCATCGTGGACACGCACGTTGCCACTCTCGAGTCATAGGCCTTTTCCATCCTCCCCCACCTAAGACAAAGGCACCAGTCTCTAGGCTGGACCTAAGAGAGAACCATGGTCTGTGAGGTGTCCTGGTTAGGGGATAGGGACCCTAGGGGCACTGCAGGGTAAGTAGAGGCAAAAGTCGACCAGAAGGGTGTTTGCCGTCCTACCTTCCATGAGGTGGGGAGAGCACCAGCTCACAGGCTCTCTGGGCCCCCGAGGAGGCTTCTGGGAAGGGTCTGCCCCAATCTGAGCGCTCTCTCCAGGGGCCTGGACTGGGGCTGACTCAGAGCCCTGGGCAGAGGGGAGTGCGGGAGGCTGGCGGCTAGAGGAGGGCTGCCGTGGAGTCTGAGCCCCTCCCGGTCCCAGGCCATGCCTCTCCCCAGAGAAGGATTCCGGAGGTGACCTGAGAAAGTCTGTGCCCCTCTCAACGAAAGTGCTTGTTTGGCTAACAGGCTCTGTCCCTCGGGGGGTTTGAAGAGAAGACCCGGCCAGAGGGCAGGAAAGAGCAGCACGGGCTGTGGGAGGCTGGCGAGGTGTGCTGACGTGGGAGCTGAGAATCCTTCCCTGGGGGGCACGAGGGACCTCCGGCCAGCAGGGCTGAGGTTTAGGTACTTGTACCAAAAAGCCCTTCTGCACTTCCTCACTGTCCCTGCACGACCGCATCGTGCCCGCAGTGGGTCTCTGCTCCTTGCAACCCCAACCACCTCAACTTATCCCTGGCCTCCTGCAAAGTCCCTCAGGCTGGAATGGAGAGGCCCCAGCCATGGCATTAACTGCCGGGTGACCCAGATAAGTCACTCAACCTCTCCCAAGCTCAATTTTCCCATCTGGAAACTGGGGAGACTAATCCCCGTTTCCCCATATCCTCCCACATCGTGTTGGCAGGGGGTGGAGGCTGTGAGAATAAAATGAGATCACAAATTGGAAAGCACACGGAGACTCAGCCTCCAGTTACAAGTGATTCATCGCGTCTGACCTCACCCGCGTGAGAACACCAAATGGCAAATCCCTGCTCTCTTCCCTCCCTCAGGTTAGGAGATTATTCAGTCATTCGGTCAATGGATATGGAAAAGGCCCGTGTTGGGGGTGGGGCACAAGAGAAAAATGACCCCGGCACGGGCCCCCAAGGGTTGACAGTCTGGGAAAGTGAGATTGACCCAAAACATGATCCCCACCGCCATTGCCCCCACTTTTAGGGGCACTGACTGCTGCCGGCACCACGCTCTGTACGTAACATTTCATTTCACGGCTCCATCACGTCGGGTGGGTGAGTTATCCCGTTTACAGATGAGGAAACTGAGATTCAGAGAGGTTGTCCGGGGAGGCGTGTCCCACGTTGCACAGCAGGTCTTGGTGAAGCGGGGCATGGACTGGGGGTGAGCTGACTCCAAGGCAGGATCCCCGGTGACTGTGCAAGCTGTTAAGGGGGACTGGGTGCCATCGGGGGGCTGCCCCACGTCGCTGCCTGAGGTCTGCTCTGGGCCTGGCCCTGCGCTGGGCCCTGGGATCCAGAGCAGAATCTTTAGCTCTTTACCCTGAAGAAGTGCCTCTCGGCCCCCCGGCGCTCCCCGCCCCCCACATGGGCGCCTCTGACCCCTCTCCAGTGGGTATGGCAGCTCCTGCGTTTGCATGCACACGATTGTCTGCTCAGGGAGACTGCGCGCCCTACATTTGAAACAGTGGGGGAAAAGGGTCCCCTTAACCTTTGACCCCCCTCTAAGGTGCCCCCATACCCAGGATAGAGTCAAGCGCATGGTGGGGGCACAGCGAGGCCGAAGGAGTCGGGGCTGGCTCAGAGTCTTAGCAGTGTGAGCCCAGGACTCTGCAGGAATCACAGCTGCCATTTACCGCGAGCCCTTGCGCGTGAGGCTCCGCTCTGGGTGCTCCTGCATTGTCAGGTTTAATCTGCACATGAAGTGTTATCGCCACCCAGTTGTGTAGATGAGGATGTGGAGACTCAGCGAGGTTTAGCGACTTGTCCAGGGGCACACAGCCTGGGAATGACGGAGCTGGACCTCGATCCCGTCCCCTGACTCTATGTTCCGCTGCAGCATTTGGGGTGAAGATCAGATTCTTCATCTGGCATTCACGGCTTAACCTCAAAACCGTCAACCTTCTGCCTTCCTGTACCCACGCGGGCCGCTCACTCCCACCTCCACACAGTCAGCCGCTGGGCCCCTGGGGCTCGCTCCCTGCCTGCGCCCTGCCGCCCTGCCGAGGAACTCTAGCACAGGAAGGAAGGGGGCAGGCGAGAGGCTGAGAAGGGGAAGAGAAGGGAGGGAGGAAGGAGAGCTCAGAAGCCAGGACAGAGGTAAACACGTGAGCACAGGAAGACGGGCTGGTATCTCCTCCCCCACACGTGCTGGTGGAAGCAGCCACCCGGCGTAAGTCAAGTGCCCGCATGCCACAGGCTTGCGTGTTCTCCTGATCAAAGCTCGGTCCCTCGGAGCCTTGGTCTCCTGCTCGCTGAAAGGAGTGGGCTGTAGGTGATTAAGAACTTGCTGGCCAGCACGCCTCCCCCGGGCCGGCTCCCACCGCCGGCTCCTGCTGCAGGAGCTGTGGCTGCCCCCCCCCCCCCCGCCCAGGACACCAGCACCACCCAACTTGCCGCCCCCACCCCAACACACCGTCCACTCAGGCCCCAGGCAGAAGCGAGGCTTGGGGACAGGCCCAGCCGCGGTAGGTGCTAACCAGTGAGAGGCGCCGGAGAGCACGGGCAAAGCAGCAGGCAAGCCTGCTTCTGCTTCTGCTCTGGCATCCGTTCCGCTGAGCCATGGTGGGTCGATTAGCTCTCCTCTCTAGGCCTGTTTTCTCTTCTGTAAAATGGAGGGAAAGAGAGGGGCGCTAGATTGTCTCTGAGAGTGCTTCCAGGCCTGACACTCCATGACTCTATGAACAAAGCCCGGAGGGAGGAAGTGCAGGCATCGCTGGGGAAGGTGGTGGGGCTTTCTGACTTTGGGGAAGCAGGGTCTTTAGCCCTCTCCACTTGGGGACAGCTTCTTGGCCTGACTGAGCGACACCTAGAGGAGAAACAGGGGCCCAGGTGGAGAGAGGGGATGGCCAGGGAAGGGGCTGACAGGAAAAGGCCGTGAAGCTGAGAAAGGAAGAAAGGGAGAGCTGGAGGAGGAGGAGGTTGGAGAGGAGGAAGGTCATCGGGCAGGTGGGTGGAGGAGGGGCAGTGCTGAGCCTGGGCTGCGCTGCACACCCGGGACAGGACCTGCTGCTGGTGGAATGACCCTGATGGGCCAGCAAGAGCCAGGTGTGTGAATTCTACAAAAAAATATATATATACACACACACACACACATATATATATGTATTTGGAACAGCTGACTGTGAGGAGGGTGGGGGCCCTTGAAGGTCATCCGGTCTAGTCCACTCTTCTGGAACTCCTCACTGGGCTGCACTCAGACCATGCCTCCAAATCTACTTTCTTTGGTAATAGACCTTGGGGTCTTATGAACCTTCTGACTAGGAAGTTCCCCCCAAATCTCTCCTGAACCTTCCTTCTGCTACAACGTTGTAAAAATATAGTGACATCATCTAAGCCAAAGAAAGGTGGCTAGATAAAAATGCTGGAGGGACCTCTTGGCTGGGAGGGAGGGAAATACCATGGGAAACACATAGATGGGACTTCACTATTCATAGCAACATTGTATTTCTTAAACTGGACATGTGCTTGGGTGTTTGCCATATTATTCTTATACTTTTCCATAGGTTGAAATATTGTATTTTTTAAAAAAGATTCCTCTAAGGAAATTTGCCAAAACATTAGCAGTTGTTCTTCTGGAATATGGAATTATCACTATTGTTATTATCTTCTTTTTTACTTTTGGTATTTTCCAAATGTTCTGCATTGAGCAGATATGGGAAAACTAAATATTTTAAAATAAAAAAGATAAACTCCTTCTGCTATGACCATAATTTCAGTCTTCAGTGGAAATGAGACACAACTGATTGAGCTTCCTCGTCCTCATCCCCTTTCCCATAGACTCACAAGCTCAGTAAATCACCATACCCCATCCCATCCCCATCATGCTCCATTTCCCCCCTAAAATTATTGTGTCTCCAAAGTAAAATTTCCAGTCCTCTTAGATCCCCAAGCCCCCTCTCCAGTATAGAAATTAGCTTTATAATAAGAAAGTACTAGATTTGAACACCAGCTTTGATACCTACTGGCTGCTTGGTCACTTAACCACTCTAAATTTCATTTTCCCCATTTGTAAAATAGGGTGGCCCAAGATTTTTGTGAGAACCAAGGGAGCTAAAGGAATTCATACACAAAGAACTGAAGGAAATCAGGAAAATGTTTTCTGATCAAAATAAAGGATAGAAATTATTTAAGAGAACCAAGGAGAAATTTCAGGGCTGAAAAATACAGTAATTGAAAAATTCATTAGACAGATACAACAGCAAAGTTGAAGAGGCAGAAAGAAGGGTCAGAAAACTTGAAAAAAAGACAATTGAAATTATTTAGTGTGAGGAGCAGAAAGAAAAACTAATGAAAAAAAAAAGAACAGATACAGAGGGAGCTGTGGGACACCATTGAGCATACCAATCTATGCATCATTGGATTCCCAGAAGGACAAGAAAAAGAGAACAGGGCAGAAAAAGTATTTGAAGAAATAACGGCCAAAAACTTCCCAAATCTGATGGAAGACATGAATATACACATCCAAGAAGTTCAATGAATTTCAGGCAGGATAGATTACGAATAGATCTACACTAAGGCACATTATAATGAAATTGCCCAAATCCAAAGATAAAGAGAGAATTTTGAAAGCAGCGAGAAGTGATTTGTCCCATATAAGGGATCCCAATAAGATTAACTGGATTTCTCATCAGAAACATGGTGGCCAGAAGACAGAGGGGTAACATATTTAAAGTCCTTAAAGAAAAAAAACTGTCAAACAAAAATTCTATATCTGACAAAATTATCCTTCAAAAATGAAGGAAAAATGAAGACATTCACGGATACACAAAAGCTGGAAAAGTTCATTACCAGAAGATCTGTTCTACAAGAAATGCTAAAGGAAATCCTTCCGGTTGAAATAAAAAGATACTCGAAGCCATAAGAAGAAATAAACACCATTAGTAAAGGTAAATATAAAATCCTGTATTATAGGACAACTAACAAGGAGATGATGATGGACAATGATCATCCCAAGGAACAGAGATAGTCTGCAACTGTAAGCAAGATAA
Organism: Dasypus novemcinctus; assembly: GCF_030445035.2. Lineage (NCBI taxonomy): Eukaryota > Metazoa > Chordata > Mammalia > Cingulata > Dasypodidae > Dasypus > Dasypus novemcinctus. The sequence goes on along the minus strand of NC_080682.1, from coordinate 106,834,314 downwards.
TACCATCTATCTGCCCTATGGAATTGAAGCACCCTCTCAATTAGAAGCATCACCATCCCAGAATCCTCAGGATTGGGGAATAAACTATGGACTAAAGTAGACTTATTGGTATTCTACTATAGACTTATTGTGATTCTAGCAATTGAAGAACATATATCATTGAAGTGGAGACAGAGGCCACTGGAGGTTCTGAGAGGAGGGAGTGGAGAAAACAGGTGTAATATGGGGGCATTTTCAGGACTTGGGAGTCGTCTTGAGTAACATTGCAACAACAGTTACAGACCATTATATATATTGTCATAGCCTCAATATTGTGTGGGAGAGAGTGTAAACTACAATGTAAACTATAATCCATGCTTAGTGGCAATGCTCCAAAATGTGTTCATCAACTCTAATGAACATACCACAATAATAAAGGATGTTGTTAATGTGGGGAAATATGGAAGGCATAGGGAGCAGGGCATATGGGAATCCCCTATGTTTTTTATGTAACATTTATGTAATCTAAAGTTTCTTTAAAATAAATAAATAAATTTTTAAAAATAATTTTTTAAAAAATCTATTATTATATCATTGGTTTGTAATTGCTTCCTCCCCCCACCATTTATGACTTCACAGGCAAATGTGTAAAAGTATTTAAAATATATATTAATGAGCATACAATATATGAACATGTAATCTAAGCCAATAACAATATAAAAGGAGAGGAATACAGATATATAGGAGTAGAGGATTTGAATACTGCTGAAACTAGGTTGGTATGAGCTGAACTAGGTTATTATTAGTTTAAGATGTTTATGGTAATTACAAAGAAAACCACTAAGAAAATAAATAAAAAATATAAAGAAAAGAAAAAAAGAAGGGAATCAAAATAGTACACTATAAGAAAGCAACTAACCCCCAAAAAAGGCAGTAATGGGGTAATTGAAGAACAAAAAATATTCAGGACTGTGGAGTGGGTGTAGCTCAATGGTTGAATGTCTGCTTTGTGTGTACAAGGTCCCAGGTTCAATCCCCAATAACTCCTAAAAACAAACAAAAACCACAGAAAACAAATAATTAAATGGCCAAAGTAACCTTCCTTCTATGTATTTCCTTAAATGTCAATGGATTAAACTCTTCTGTTAATAGGCAGAGATTGGCAGATTGAATGAGAAAGCATTATCCATTTATAGGCTGCCTACAAGAGACTCACTTTAGGTGCAAAGACATAAAGAAGTTAAAAGTAAAAGGGTGGAAAAAGATATTCCATGCAAACAGTAATCAACAGTAATTAGATGGAATAGTCTGAAGTCAAAAAAGATTATGAGACAAAGAAAGATATTATATATTGATAAAATGTTCAATCCAGCAAGAAGATATAAACATGTATGCATCTCACAACATAGCCCCTAAATGTATGAAGCAAAAACTGACAGAATTGAAGGAAGGAATACTTCTATAATAATAGTTGGAAACTTCAATATACCACCTTTAATAACTGATAGAAGATCAGTAATGGAATAAAGGGCTTGAAAATCCAGAAATAACTCCTACTACTCAACAAAGACAAACAACCTAAATAAAAAACTTTTCCCACAGAAATATTCAAATGGCCACTAAGTATATGAAAAGATGCTCAACATCATTAACCATTAAAATAATGCAAATTAAAACTACGAGATACCACTCCATATTCACTAGGATTGCTCTTATTGGGAAAAAACAAAAACAAAAATAACAAGTGTTGGCAAGAATGTAGAGAAATAAGAACCCTCAATCATTCTTTATTTTTTATTTATTTCTCTCCCCTTCCTCCCGGTTGTCTGCTTTCTGTGTCCATTCGCTGTGTGTTCTTTTGCATCCACTTGCATTATCCGGCAGCACCGGGAAACTACGTCTCTTTTTTGTTGCATCATCTTGCTGCATCAGCTCTCCATGTGTGCGGTGCCACTCCTGGGTGGGCTGCACTTTTTTCACGCAGGGCGGCTCTCCTCGCAGGGCGCACTCTTTGCACGTGGGGCACCCCTACGTCGGGGCGCCCGTGTGTGGCAGGGCACTCCTTGCATGTGGCCCACTGAGCGTGGACCAGCTCACCACACAGGTCAGGAGGCCCTGGGGATAGAACCCTGGACCCTCCATATGGTAGACAGATGCTCTGTCAGTTGAACCACGTCTGCTTCCCATCAACTATTCTTGAAGGGAATGGAAAATGATGCAGCTGTTGTGGAAAACATTTTAGTGGCTCCTCAGAAAGTTAAACATAGAATTGCTGTATGATCCAGCAATTCTACTCCTAGGTATATACACCAAATAATTGAAAGTGGTGGCTTGGACAGATATTTGTACACCAATGTTCATCATAGCATTATTCACAATATCCGAAAGGTGGAAGCAGCCCAAGTGTCCATCAAGAGATGAATGGATAAACAAAATGTGGTACATCCATACAATGGAATATCATTTGGCAGTAAAAATAAATGAAGTGGAAGTGGATATGGCCCAAGCAAATGAGTTCCTGCCTACCACATGAGAGGTCCTGGGTTTGGTTCCTGGAGCATCCTGGGGAAGGCAAGCTGGAGGGATGGGCAGGCTTAGTGAGCTGACACAAGAAGATAACACAACAAAAGAGACATAAAGAGGAAAGATAATGAGAGACACGACAAAGCAGAGAGCTGAGGTGGCTCAAGCAACTGAGAACATTTCTCCCACATGGGAGGTCCCAGGTTCGGTTCCCGGTGCCTCCTAAAGAGAAGACGAGCAGACAGTAAGTGCAAACAACAAGGCGGGGGGTGGGGGGAGCAATAAATAAATAAAATAAATCTTAAAAAGAAATGAAGTTCTGGTACATGCTACAACATGGATGAACCTTGAGGACAGCATATTGAGTGAAATAAGCCAGACACAAAAAGCAATATTGCATGATTTCTCTTATATGAACTAATTAAAATAAGCAAATTCATAGAGACAGAGAGCAGAATAGTGGTTACCAGGCATAGGGGAAGTGGGGAATGGAGAGTTATTTCAGTATGAGTTTCTGTTTGGGATAATGAAAACAGTCGGGAAATAAACAGTGGTGAAATATACCCAATATTGTCAGTGTACTTAATGTGAAAGAATTGTCCACTTAAAATGATTTTTGTTATGTATATTTTACCAAAATTTAAAAAAAATAAATAAAATTTTACAAGATGAAAAAAATGGGGGCTAACAAACCCGTTTTATCTACTTTTTTGGGGGGGGATGTGCAACCTTCATTTGTCGAGCACTTACTGACCTGTTCTAGGCTCAGCTCTGTGCTGGGGGCCAGACACCAAGATGAACCAGACCTAGCCTTTATCCCATCCTGGCCTTTGAAGAGCTCCCATTTGGGAGGAGAGACAGCCATGTAAGCAGGTAACTGTAATGTAACATAATGAACACGAAGATAGATTATTATGATTGTACAGAGAGGACTATAGAGCCCCAGGTGCTGGGGGAGGGGGTAGACAGGGAGGGCTTCCTGGAGAAGGTGATACCAGAACTGGTACTTAAAGGATGAGAAGGAGTTAGCCAGGCAAAGCAGACAAGGTGGGTGGGGAAGGAGGACAGAACAATCGCAGCAGAAGCAAGACCCCAGAGATGTGAATCAGCACGGCCTGTGGGCTAGAGGTTTGGTGGCTGGACTTGGAAAGCATGAGTGGAAAGGGCGTGTGTGACGTAGAGAAGACACCACGGGAGCATACATTGCGTTATCGGTCCGTGCAGCCCCTAGACTGATCCCCGGTCAGGAGACGATCCGTAACGGACGATTCCCCTTGGCCTGGCTGGAAGTGATTTCTTCTGGCTGCCTCATCCTCACGTTCCCCCCAGACATGTGCCAAAGGCCTGGAGCCTCTCAGCCCACTGAGGGGAGGGGGGTTGTGCAAAACGACAGCCAAGGCAAAGAGGCCGGCATGACCTCCGGAGCTGGGTTTCATCATTCTGAAATCATGCTCCTGGCCTCGGTCAGAGCCAGCGAGGTGGGGAGGAGAGGGTGGGAAAGCGAGGCGGGTGGCAGCAGGATTGGGCGAGTGCCGGGGCTGGAGGAGGAGCAGCTGGAACCGGCAGGGTGAGATCAGCGTGGGTGGCATCAAGCAGCGTGACCTCAGGCCCGGCCTGGCCCACTCAGGGTCTCTGCGGACAGCACGGGTCTTTGGTGGCGTTCCCACTCGAGCCTCCTGGAGGAGGACGAGAACCTTGGGGCTCTTTCTGGTCATTGCTGTGGAGGGAGCTCTTGGGGGCTGAGGAAGAACCTTTGCCTGCTCTGAAGCGGCCACACTTGGGCCGCAGCCGGGCCTTTGGGGACCCGTGTGCAGCTAAGTGGCTTCTGTGCTTGCCATTTGCAGTCCGCATCCTCAGCCAATTATTTTAACAAGAAACTCCCGGGAGAGGCTGGGCTTTGGATCCCCGGTGGAGCTTTTCTAGACACAGATGTCTGGGCCCCTCCCCAGAGAGTCTGCGTGTAAGCACCACGAGGACAGGGCCTTTGTCGATTGCTGTATCCCTGCTGTCTAGGACGTGCCTGGCACACAGTACTGTGATCAATAAACATCTGCGGAAGGAACGGATGGGCAGGAAGCCTGAGATGCGGCCTGAGGGGTTGCCATTTAGAAAGTTCCATGGTTGATTCTGTCGGGCACCTGGGTATTAAATCCACAGAAATACGATGGCGTCTCGTCCTTCCTGGTGCCACTTTGGAAGCCTAAGGCCCAGTCGTGAAAAGAAATAACCAGGCCTGGCTCTCCACAAAGGAAGCAGGCATGTCGGGCCTGCCCGGGCACCTGCCCAGGACAAGAGGGAAAACGGAGAGTTGGACTTGAGACCTCCAGACTCCCCAGCCCCAGGCCCCTGGCCCCTACCCTGTACGCCAGAAGGACGCTTCTTGAAAGCACATGGGATCGTCTGTCTCCCCTGCACAGACCTTCAGTAGCGTCCACATCAAGGATCGAGACCAGACACACAGCGGCTTTCAGTACCCGTCCCCCACGGCCCCTGCCGGCCCCCGCCTTACCTCGCCGCCACAGGAGCCTTTGCGCTGAGCCGCGCCACACCCGGCCCTGCCTTTTCTCTTCTTGCCTTAGAGCACACTTCCTGGGACCCCCTTCCCCGCTCGGCTTGCCCGGGAGAGGCCTCCTCGCCCTTTAAGGCAGCTCTAACCCATCTCCACGGCCCGGCCTTCTGCACTGGCCCAGGCTGGGGGGACGGACCCGGCTTCCTGGGGTCCCCTAGTTTCCTCCTGTTACAGGGCTGGCCACGTGGGTGGCAGGAGTCATTTTCAGGACCCTTCCGTTAGACTGGGAGCGCCTGAGGGCAGGGCCGAGGCGGGAAGGAGGATCTGTGACCCTGACACGACAAAGACCCCAGCAAGGTTTTGGGAAAATGAAGAATGACTGTTGGAGGGAAGGACAAATGCAGCAGGACGGGGCACGAGGGGGGACTGGAGAAGGCTCCACACAGGGTCTCCCACAGAAGAGTCCCTTTTCAAAAGGTTGCCTCTTCCACGTTCTCTCCCACCTCTCAGCGGGACCTGGTGTAGCTGCTGGCTGAGCCCTCACCTCCTCCCACTCCCCACCCCCCCACCTCGAAGGGCTGGCCAGGAAGGGTGAGAGAGGTGAGAGGGCAGGGCCCCCAAGGGAGGAGCCTGGAAAACACCAGTAACGGGGAGAGAGGGAGAGGAGGGCTGAGGCGAGCGGCCGGGAGGCCAGGCGCCGGCTGCATCGAGCTGCCTCAGAGCAGCTCCCGGCTCTGCCCCTTGGGCGAGGCCCTCTGCACCTTCTGGGCCTCAGGTGCGCCACCTGAAAATGAGGGGACTAGACTAGGTGGTCACTGAGGTCCTCGCTGGCCCTGCCAGGAACATTTGGCAAGCGTGGGGCCACCTTAAAGGTGCCTTTGGAGAGAACTGGCACACGGGGCAGGGGCTCCGATCCAACCGGCCCTTTGGGGGAGACGTGTCTCTGGGCCTGGAAAGGCCTGGGCGCAGCTTCTCCAAGCCTCCTGCGCTGGACTTGGTCCCACCGCGCTGGCAGGCCCGGCGCAGCCCTCAGCACTAACGGGGCCGGCCACCTGGGGAGCCATCGAAACCTGGTCTGGGCCAGTGTGCGGTGAAGCCTCGGTTACTTCTCTGCCTAACCCTGAGGTGGTGCTCCCCAACGTGGCCGGGGAGCCGGGCAGCCTCGTTCACGGGCCCCCGGGGACCCCGAGGAGTGCATCTGGCCGGGCGGGGCCTGACGGATGCTCCAAGCCACTGGAGCCCGGGGCTCGGGTCTCTGGCCACGTGGACACTGCACTCCCGGCCCTGCACTCCCGGGCCGGTCCTGCCAGGACAGGGCCTGCCTGCTGTCCTGGGCCCGTGCCTGCAGCCGTTCCCCGGGTCGTGATTTCAGATGCAATTGGGGAAGACAGGCCTCCTGGGATGAGCCAGTTGGCTCCTCTCTGCTATTTGCTTCTCAAAGTTGGAAAAACTACCCTTTGCACCTGGCAGTACTTGCCGCTGCTGGGTTTTCTTTCTTTTTCTTTTTTTTTTCAAAAGAAACAGAAAGTAACCACTGTGTTTACTGCAACTAAATCCATTTTATTGGCCTCCTGTATCTCCCACTGCAGTAATAATAATCCCTTCCATTTGACGAGTCTTTTAGGGTTTGCAAAGCCCTTTCTTACGCATTCTCCTTTCTGGTCAACACAACCTTTCGGGCAGGGAGAGAAGGCCAGCATTATTGTCCCTGATGGCAGGTGAGGAAACTGAGCCTCAGGCAGGAAGGTCAGGGGCCCAGCACCACCCAGCCTGACTCAGCTACAGCAGAGAGCGTGAGTCCTCCGACTCAAGTCCTTGGTTCTTTCTTCTGCACTTATGCCACTTGAATTTCCAGGTGCTCCGAGACCCTCTTCCAGAAACAGGAAGGAGCAGAAGGCTCAGCTGCCCGTCCTCTGGACTTTTTGTTCTTGACCTGGTTCCCTCCGTGAATGTAACTATAACCTCACCTGTAACAATCACCTCTAGGTCCACAACTCCTAAATCTCCGCCTCCCTCTGGGCCCGGATCTTCCTCAGATCTGACCCTGCCTCTCCGACTGTTGGCTGGCATGTCCACGTAAGTTGCTCCAAACGCCGAGTGCGTGGAAAGGAATGGCCAGCCATCAGTTGAAAAACAGCATGAGGGAAGCAGATGTGGCTCAAGTGATTGGGCTCCTGCCTCTCCCACAGGAGGTCCATGGATCAGTTCTCCATGCCTTTTAAAGAAGACGGCAGCTGCTGCAACAGGCAGGCACGGCAAGTTGACAAAACAAGATGACACAACAAGAGACAAAGGAAGAAAAACATCATGAGAGATGCGACAAAGCAGGGAATGGAGGTGGCTTAAGCGATTAGGCAACCCCCTCCCACATTGGAGGTCCCAGGTTCAGTTCCCAGTGCCTCCTAAAGAAACAAAGAAGATGAATGGACACAGCAATTACAAACAACGAGGGGGTGGGGAAAGATAAATAAATCAATATTTTAAAAAAAATAGAGAAACCCAACATCTCTCTCCTCCCCCCAGCCCCACTCTTCCTCCTAACTGCACCAGGCCTCTTGATTCTAGTGTTGCCCCTTGTACTCAACCCGCTTAGAAAACTCAGTGGTACCTCAGTCTTCTTTCTCTTTCGCCTTCTAAATCCCGGTGGTCAGGTCCTGTCAATGCCCCCTCAAGATATCTCTAGAGCTTTCATCCAGTGGACAGTAATTCACAACTGGATCAAGACAACTGCCTCGATATTTGGGGAATGTGGAAAGGAAATGTTCTACTATATGTGTGCTGGGGCATTTCACTGAACAATTAATTCACTTATTCATACAACAAATACTGATTGTATGCTATACCTTTCCAGTCTGCTCTACCTACCATTGCTGGGTTATACTACACAGCAGTCAGTGCCTTAATCATTTTTAAAAATGTTTTGAGGTACCTGAGCCGGAGATTGAACCCGAGATCTTGTATGTGGGAAACTAGTGCTCAACCACCGAGCCACATCAGCTCCCCTGAGTTGGTTTTCTTGTTTGTTGGCTTGTTTTTTGTGTCCAGGGGGCACCGGGGACTGAACCCGGGACCTCCCGTTTGGGAAGCAGGCGCTCAACGGCTTGAGCCACATCTGCTCCCCTTAATCATCTTTGAATACTTTCCAGGGCTGGGTACAGAGGTCAGCAGTTGCAGATTTGTTTTGTTTCACTCCCACTTTTTAAATTTACTTTCTAGAATGCACATGGTTCAAAACCATAGGGTCCAAAAAGGGGTCAGAGAAAAATAAGTCTCCTTCCCACCCACAGCCACCCAGTCAGCTCCCCTCCCCAGAAACAACCTCTGCCCCCAGTTTCTTGCACATCTTCCCAGAGGTGTTCCAGCCTCCACAAGCACAGCTGATGCAGAGTATCTGTCCACCAGGGCACCTCCTGTTCTCATTTCTCGCCACTCCCGTTATCTTACACTGGCCCCTTCGTAGTAAGGTTGACTGCCTGGTTCCTTAGCATTTGAGTTTGCAGGTTTTCAACCTAGTATTACTTTGTGCAGAGCAAGCTTCCACTAAATATTTGTTAATTTCAGGACAGATACGGCTGCAGTTGATACTGACTGTTGATGTTCCTTATTAGAAAACTTGATGGAGAGAGTGCAAAATGTGAAAAGAGCTTAGATCCCAGATCGCTCTCTCTTTTTTTCTCAGAATTCCCTTAAGACTACGCTTTCTTTCTCTTTTTTTCAATTTTTAACATGGAGGTATGCTTCGATACAGTGAAATGCACGGATCTGAAGTGTGCACTTTCCACGCAGCTGCGTAACTAACACACACCCTTATCGAGTTACAGAATATCCCCGTTTCCCCAAAGATCCCCGTGTTCCTTCCCAGCCAACCACACCACCCCTGGGCCACCCCTGTTCCAATTTTTTTGCCTATTCCAGAACAAGGCAATGTAAATGAAACGATTCAGTATCTACTTTTTTGTATATTGTTTCTTTTATTCAGCATAATGTTTTTGAGATTCATCTATGTTGTCACGTGTGTTCACAGTCCATCCTTTTTTGGGGGTATTTTTTCTTTTTTCAAATACAGCTTTATTGAGCTACAATTCACATTATCATACAATTCACCCATGTAAAGTGTTCATTTTGAAGTTTTTTTTTTTATTATGTTCACAGAGTTGAGCAACCATCACCACAATCGATTTTAGAACATTTCTATTACCCCAAAAAGAAACTCATATCCATTAGCAGTCACTTCCCATTTGCCCCAGACACCTGCAGTCCTAGACAACCACTAATCTACTTTCTAGGACTATGGATTTGCCTATTCTGGACATTTCATATACAGGGAATCACAATATGTGGTTGTAATTGGCTTCTTTCACTTAGCATCAGGTTTTCAAGGTTCATTGTTGTCTATGTACTTCATCCGTTTTTATGACTGAAGAATATTCCATTGTATGTATGTACCACATTTTATTTATTCATTTATCTGTTAATGGACATTTGGGTTATTTCCATTTTTGGGTTATTATGAATAAGTGTTACTTTGAACATAAATGTAGAATTTAAATTCTTATTTCTCTTGAGTACATACCTAGGAGTGGAATTGTTGGATCATATGGTAACTCCTTGTTTAATATTTTGAGGAACTGCCGAACAGTTTTCCAAGACAGCGTCACCATTTTACACTCCCACCAGCAATGTATGAGGGTTCCAGGTTCTCTACATTCTTTCCAGTACTTGTTTTTGCTTGTCTTTTTTACTGGAGCCGTTCTAGTGGGTATAAAGTTGTATCTCACTCTGTGTGTGTGTATGTGTGTGTATTTTCAAGATTTATTTTATTTATTTCTCCCCACCCCTCATTGTTTGCACTTTGCTGCGTCTGTTCATCTTCCTTGTTTTTTTAGGAGGCACTGAGAACCAAACCCAGGACCCCCAATGTGGGAAGGAGGCGCCTAATCTCTTGAGCCACCTCCATTCCCTGGTTTGTTGTGTCTCTCATTATGTTTTTTGTTTTGTGTCTCTTTTTTTTTTCCCTACCTGGTTGTGTCATCATCTTTTTGGGGCCTTGCTTCTCTGTGTGGGGGCCTGCGCCTCTCTGCACAGGTCTGGGAGGTCTTTTTTTCTTTCTTTTTTTAACCAGGAGGTTCTGGGGATTGAACCTGGGTCCTCCATATGGTAAATGGGAACTCAATTGCTTGAGTCACAGCCACTTCCCTCTTCTTGTGTTTCTTGTTGCTTATCATGTTGCGTCAGCTCGCCATGCCTGCCCATTGTGTCAGCTCGCTGTCTTGCTTATCTTCTGTAGGAAGCATTGGGAACCTCCATTCTTGCTTTGTTGTATCTCTCATTATGTTTTTCCTCTTGCATCTCTTGTTGAATCATTTGCTGCATCAGCTCGCTGTGCCTGCTCATTTTTTTTTAAGATTTATTTTATTTATTTATTTCTCTCCCCTCTCCCCCCACTCCGGTTGTCTGTTCTCTGTGTCTATTTGCTGTGTCTTCTTTGTCCGCTTCTGTTGTTGTCAGCGGCACGGGAATCTGTGTTTCTTTTTGTTGCGTCATCTTGTTGTGCCACCTCTCCGTGTGTGCGGCGCCATTCCTGGGCAGGCTGCACTTTCTTTCGTGCTGGGCGGCTCTCCTTACAGGGCGCACTCCTTGTGCATGGGGTTCCCCTATGCGGGGGGCACCCCTGCGTGGCACGGCACTCCTTGCGCGCATTAGCTCTGTACACGGGCCAGATCCACACAAGTCAAGGAGGCCTGGGGTTTGAACCACAGACCTCCCATGTGGTAGATGGACGCCCTAACCACTGGGCCAAGTCCGCCACAGTGTGCCTGTTCATTGAGCCAGCTCACTGTCTTCTTTAGGAGGCACCAGGAACTGAACCAGGGACCTCCCATGTTCTAGGTGGGAGCTCAATCACTTGAGCCACATCTGCTTCCCTCATTGTGGTTTTGATTTGCATTTCTCTAATAGTCAATAATGTTGAGCATCTTTTTATACATATATACTGCATATATTTTTTGGAGAAATGTATGTCTAAATGCTTTGCCCATTTTTCAGTTGGCTTATTTGTATTTTTATTATTGAATTGTAATGGTTCTTTATATATACAAGTCCCTTATTAGATACAGGATTTGCAAATATTTTCTCCCATGCTGTGGGTTGTCTCTTCATTTCTTAATGGTGCCTCTTGAATTCCAATTTATCTATTTTTCCTTTTGTTGCTTTTGGTGCCATATCTAAAAAGGCATTGCCTAACCCAAAATCATGAAGAGTTAATTATTTGTTTTCTAAAAGTTTTATAATTTTAGCTCCTATATTTAGGTCTATGATCCATTTTCAGTTAATTTTTGTGTATGATGTAAAGAAAAAGGGGGGGCCCAACTTCATTCTTTTGCCTACAGATTGCCAGTTGTTCTGGCACCGTTTGTTAAAGAGACTATTTTTCCCCTTTGAATTTTCTTGGCACCCTTGTCAAACATCAATTGACCATTGGTGTAGAAGATTTATTTCTGAACTGTCAAATCTATTCCACTGTCATATATACCTATCCTTATGCTAGTGCCATATTATCTTTTTTTAAATTTTTTAAATTTTTATTTATTTCTCTCCCCTTCCCCCTGTAGTTGTCTGCTCTCTGTGTCCATTCGCTGTGTGTTCTTCTGTGCCTGCTTTGTATTCTTGTCAGCGGCACCCGGAATCTGTGTCTCATCTTTTCTGTTGCATCATCTTGCTGTGTCAGCTCTCCATGTGGGCAGCACCATTCCTGGGCAGGCTGCACTTTTTCCACCCTGGGTGACTCTCCTTATGGGGTGCACTCCTTGCGTGTGGGGCTCCCCTACATGGGGGACAATATTACCCTGATACCATTTCTGAGGCCAATATTACCCTGATACCAAATCCAGATGAAATCACAAGAAAACCAGTATCCCTTATGAATATAGTTGCAAGAATCCTCATCAAAATACTATCAAGCAGAATCCAAGAACATATAAAGAGAATTAAACATCATGACCAAGTGGATTTATTCCAGGAATGCAAAATTGGTTTAACAACCAAAAATCAACTACTGTAATGCACTGTATCAATAGAATAAAGGATGAAAAATCACATTCCCTCTCAAAAGACAAAATCAATACCATTTCATGATAACACTTCTTAAAAATTAGGAATAGAAGGGAACTTCCTTAACCTGATAAATGACATCTATGAAAAACCTACAGTTAATATCATACTTACTGGTAAAAAGATTGAATGATGTCTGCTTAAGATTAGGAACATGACAAGAATGTTTGCTCTTACCACTTCTATTCAACTTTGTACTGAAAGTTTCAGTCACGGGAAACGGACTTTGGCCCAGTGGTTAGGGCGTCCGTCTACCACATGGGAGGTCCGCGGTTCAAGCCCCGGGCCTCCTTGACCCGTGTGGAGCTGACCCATGTGCAGTGCTGATGCACACAAGGAGTACCCTGCCACACAGGGGTGTCCCCCGCATAGGGGAGCCCCACGCGCAAGGAGTGCACCCATAAGGAGAGCCGCCCAGCTCGAAGGAGGGAGCAGGCTGCCGAGGAATGGCGCCGCCCACACTTCCCGTGCCGCTGACGACAACAGAAGCGGACAAAGAAACAAGACACAGCAAAAAGACACAGAAAACAGACAACCGGGGGAGGGGAGGGGAATTAAATAAATAAAAAAATAAATCTTTAAAAAAAAAAAAAAAAGAAAGTTCCAGTCAGGGCAACTAAGCAAGAGAAAGAACTAAACTGAGTTTTAATTGGGTCTTCTTACTATTAAGCTGTAGGAATTGTTTATATGTTCTGGAAACAACTTCTTTGTCATTGTGGGAAAGAGTTAAGTTTAGTTTTCACAAAGGGGAAGCCAGAACTGGCTCTGTGGTTCAAGGAGGGAGGGAAAAGGGTTCTAGCCGCTTTGGTGCTTCAGGAATTTGAAAAGTGGCTCCAAAACGAGGTGGGGCCAATGGTGAGAAGTGAGGGTGGAGCCAAAGCGAGAAGGGCCAATGGGGAGTGCTGGGGGCAGGGCCAAAGCGAGAAGGGCCAATGGGGAGTGCTGGGGGCAGGGCCAAAGCGAGAAGGGCCAATGGGGAGTGCTGGGGGCAGGGCCAAAGCGAGAAGGGCCAATGGGGAGTGCTGGGGGCAGGGCCAATGGTGAAAGCAGTGCTGAATTTGAAAAGCATGCCAGGAATGAAAGTGGGCACCTAGCTTCCCAGGCCTCCAGAGTGTAGGGAACCTGGGAGCCGGGACTGAGTGCAGAACCCGGAACTTAGTGAGAGATTCAGATAGGCTGTAACCCCTGAAGTACCCAATCAATGGGGAACAGGGGACGGACCTGCGTGTTGGGTTTAGGCTATAAATGACAATGTTTCTTGCTGTTTGGTGAACTGGCCATTTTATCCAGGTTGTGAACCCATTCTTGCAAGATTGTTAATAAAATTATTTTCTCCTCCACAATCGGGTGTGCTTTTGTTTTCTTACAGGTGCAGCTTTCTTTCTAACAGACATATATATATATATATATATATATTAGGCATTTCAAAGATTTCCATACTTTATTAATGTAAGTGCCTTTTTTATTTTTAGCCATTTGAGTAGAGCTCTTCTAAGAATTTTCATTGTCAATTTAATATTTCCAACTGGAGGTATTAAAACATACACTGAAAAAACAGAAAAGCACAAAAAGAATTATGAAAGCAAGGTTGGCACTGAGCCAATCCTCATCTGCCCCAAATTTTAGCCAGAATATATCAGGCAGTCATTTCCTTCCCCCTGGTCCAATCGTTATCAGTCTGATGTTCCAACATCCTCCCTAATGGACTATCTGGAGGAATGTCCCTGGGGGATCTTACAGATACCCCCTCCCTGGTCGACCAACTGCCTGTATTCCCCATTCTGAGTCTTGTCTGGGTTTCTTTCAAGCCCACACTCATCAGAATTTCCCCACCACCAAGGCAATACTTAACAGTCCCTTTTCTTACCTTGTGCACAGGGTTTCAAATTATTTTTGTTAATAAATAGAAATACATTTGATTCCTGTATTTGACCTTGTATCCCATGAGTTACCACATTCACTTATTAGCTCCAGTAGCTTTTTTTGTAAATTTCTTAGGGTTTTCCATGTACGTGATCTTGTTCTTTGAAAAGAGAGTTTCATTTCTTCCTTTTTAACCTATATGCCTTTTATTTATTTTTCTTGTATCATTGTACTGTTAGAACCTCCAGAAACTGAATGAATTGGTAAGAGAAAACATCATTGCCTTGTTCTTGAACTTATGGGAACGTGTTCAATATTTCCCCACCAGGTATGATATCAGCCATAGTCTTTCGCAGTTACCCTTTAAAAGTTGAAGAAGTTTTCTTCCATTCCTAGTTTTCAGGAATTTTTTTTTTTTAATCAAGAATAGGTGGGAAATGGATGTGCTCAATCAATTGGGCTCCCATCTACCATATAGGAGGTTCAGGGTTTGATGCCCAGGGCCTCCTGGTGAGGGCAAGATCACCGATATGGTGAGCTGGGCCACGTGGAGTGCTGGCCCATGCGGGAAAGCTGCCCAGTGCAAGAGTGCTGGCTGACACAGAAAGTTGGCGCAGCAAGATGATGCAACAAGAGACACACAGGAGAGAAAATAAGAAGATGTAGCAGAAGAGGGGAACTGAGGTGGCACAAGAGAGTAATCACCTCTCTCCCACTCCAGAAGTTCCCAGGATCGGTTCCTGGAGCTGCCTAAAGAGAATACAAGCAGACACAGAAGAACACACAGCGAATGGACACAGAGAGCAGACAACAAGGGGAATGGGAGGGGATAAATAAAATAAATCTTTAAAAAAAAAAAGAATAGGTGCTGAATAAGTATTCTGCAGTTATTGAGTGTAGTGTCCTGTAAGTGTTAATCAGGTCACATTTGTTACTATTTTTCAGGTCTTGTACATTATTGTATTGACTAGTTCTCCCCCCTGAATTTGAGTCACACTTTCCAGTTTCTTTGCATTTCTCAAAATTTTTGTTTAAAAACTGGGTATATTAGATAACATATACTAGAACTCTGAAATCTGATATTTTTTCCCTCAGCATGGTTATTTTTGCTGTTTGGGCACTTACCTGGACTAAATTTGTGGAGTCGGCAGTGTGTGCTGCTCATTTTTAATTATTTCTTTCTTTTTAAATTCCTTTTCTTTTTAAGCCTTGTTTCCTAAGGATTACTCCTGTGCCAGCAGTGCTTAACGGCCAGCCAATGATTGCTCAGAGGTTGTGCTCAAACACCTTGGGCCAGTAAGATTTCCACCTTCGGCTGATGGCTCTGTGATGCAGTGATGTGTGAGCTGCGGAATGCATTCAAAGTGCAGAGTTTGCAAGTCTGCCCAGCTTTTCCTTCTGTTGGACCTTCTCACTTTTCCTCTCGACTTCAGGGGTTCTGGACCTGTTTTGTTCCACAGACCCCTTACTAAGTCCACACTACAACTGTGCATTATTTAATAAATATATCACACCCGCACCAACACGTCCCCACAAGAATAATGTTGTTTTTTCATTATTTAAATTCAAGCTCACGGACCCCTTGTTAAGAACCCCGGCTCTACGTGTTTGTACGGCCTCCAGTCCCACCTGGATTGTGTGGCTGGCCAGGGCGCTCCCTGGTCTCTCCTGACGGGCTTAGCCAGGGATATGTGGGAGCTTGTAAAGGCCCACTCTGGTTGTCTCGTTTCCAGTATCTACAAGCTAAATTTATAGCTACATTTGTCTGCTGGCCCTTTGCTTGCCCTAGTCAGGACTGTACTCTCAGGAGAGCTGAGTTGTTGACCTTCCCCGTTTTTTGCCACTGAAATGGCTACTGTTTCCCACAATGCCCTGGGGCTCTTCAAGCTCTGCTCAACTCAGCAGCACAATTACCACGGGGACTGAGTTAGGGGCGCCGGGAGCATCCCCAGGCTAAGACGTCACAGACACTCACTCTTCTTACCCAAAGTTCAATAGTTTTTCATAAATAAAGGCTTCTCAACTTGTAAGACTTTGGTCCGTTTTTACTTTATTTATTTTTGAGAGGAATTTCTGAGCTCCTTATTCTGCCATTCCAGAAGTCTTGCCTCACTCATTCCATAAGCTTCTAAATTATGGATTTATCTACTTCTTTTTCAGTTCTTTCAGTTTTTGCTTCATGTATTTCGAAGCCTGTTAAGTGAGTGCATATTTCATACTCTTATGTCTTCTTGAGTAACTGATCTTCTTAAGAAACATTTCTACAGCAGGGGAAACAGATTGAGAGGTGAAGACTTTTCTTGTTTATTTGTTTAACTGTTTTTGTGTATTATTATTATTAACATAATGAAAATGCTCTAATAATGATTGAAGTGATGTATACACAACTATGTGATTATACCAAATACCACTGATTGTACATTTTAGATGAATTGTATGCTTTATTAATATGTACCAATAAAATTGATTTGTTAAAAAAAAAAAAAAGAAAGAAATATTTCTCTTCTTATCTGGTAATACTCCTTGCCCTGAAGTCTAATAACATTCATACATAGACACTCCAGATTTCTTCTGACTTTTGTTTGCATGGTCTATCTTTTTCGTTCCTATTACTTTTAACCTATCTGCATCTTTATGTTTAATGCACTTTCTTGTAATATGTTTGGGACTTGCTTTTTTAAAAATCCAGTCAGACAATTTCTGCCTTTTAATTGGAGTGTTCTGTCCATTTACATTAATGTTATAATTGGTATGGTTGCGTTTGTCTGCCTTCTTTCTATTGCTTTCCTCTTGTATTCTATTCTTTGTTCTTTTTCTTTCTTTTCCAACCTTTTTGAGTATTTTCTTTTAGTATTCCATTTCTGGCTTATTGTTATACTTCTGTTTTCTGCTGTTTGTTTTATTGTTTTTAGTGGTTACTCTTAGGTTTACAATATGTATTTTAAACTTATAATAGACCATCTTTAAATAATATATCACCTCAAGTATAACATAAGAATCTTACAAGAGTATACTTTCATTTGCCCTATTTCTATCCTTTGTGCAAACTCTGTCATATATTTAATTATACTTGCATTATAAATCCCACAGTACATTATTATTATTATTTTATTTTTAGGCAGTACCAGGGATTGAACCCAGGACCTCATACATGGGAAGCAGGCGCTCAACCACTTGAGCTACATCCGCTCCCCACATTATATTTGTTTAAGCCACGACCTTTCAAAGAAATGAATAAACAAGGAAAACATCTTTACTATTACCCACTAATATGCCATTTCCAGTACTTTTTCATTCACATAGATCAAAGTTTCCTTCTGGCATCTTTTTCCTCAGCTGTAGAGCTTCCTTTAATATTCCTTATAATGCAGCTCTGCTGGTGACAAATTCTCTCTGCTTTTGTTTATTTGAAAATGCCTTTATATTGTCTTCATTTTTGAAGGTTATTTTCTCTGGATATAGATATTTTCTCTTTCATCATGTTAAATGTCTTCTTCTCTGTGTGCATTGTTTTTAATAAGTAACCTGTGAAAATTAATTTTGTTGTCTTCTGCATGAAATGTGCCTTTTTGTCCTCTGGCTGCTTTTAGGATTTTCTCTATAATTTGGTCACAGGAATTTTATTTTACTCTACCTTAGTATGGATTTCTTTGTTTTAATTCTGCTGGGGTTCAGGGAGCTTCTTGGGGCTATAGGTTTAGAATTTTTATCAAATCTGGAAATTTTTCAACTATTATTTCTTTATATACAACTGCCCCCATCTTCCTCTCTTCCTCTCCTTTCTTCTCTTCTTCTGGCATTTCCACTTTATCCTGTCCCATAGGTTTTGCTAATTTTTTAAACCCTTTTTTTCCCTCTCCTGATTCAGTTTTGATAGTTTCTATTGCTATTTGTTCAAATTTGATACTCTTTTCTTATGCATTGTCTAATCTCTTAGTCCTACCCAGTGAATTTTTTTTTAAGTATTAAATTTTCAGTTCTATAATTTCTGTTTGGTTCTCTTCCATAATTTTCATTTCTCTGTTGCAATTCCTTATTTCCCCTCAATATATTAATATTTTTATCTAAAGACTTGAACATGTTTTACTAACTGTTTTTAAATCCTTATGGATTAATTTCAACATTAATGTCATTTCTGGGTCTGTTTCTATTGACTGATTTTTTTTTTGGATCACATTTTTCTGCTCTTTCACATTTCTACTAATATTTAATTCATGCTCAACTTTATGGTTGCTGTATCATTGGGTGTCTGGATTTCATTGTCTTTCTTAAAACAGTGTTGAGTTTTGCTCTGGCACACAAAATTTACTTGTGGATCACTTTGATCCTTTCGAGGACATACATTTTAAAATGTTACTGTGGTGAAATATATTTTACATAAAATTTGCCATTTCTGTTGCTTTTAAGTATACAGTTCAGTGGCATTACTCACATTAGAAGTTCAAGCGTCACCACCATCCATTCCAAAATGTTTTCATCACCCCAAGCAGAAACTCTGTATCCAATAGGCAATAACTCCCTGTTTTCCCCTCCCTCCAGTTCCTGATAACCTCTAATCTACTGTCCATCACAATGAGGTTTGTTGAGGGTGGTTTTAAAGATTTGTTAGCAGAAATGTAGAGTGCTTTACTCTAGGGCTAGATTAGCCCTACTCCTAAGGCTTGGCCTTTCTGAGAGCTCTACAGAATGTTTGGGGTATTCAATGAGGTCTCTATATTCTGGCTGGTTAAAACTCAAACATAAGGCAATTGTCTGCATGCAAGGATAGTTGTTCAGTTCACAGTTCTCAAGTAGTTGTTTTTCCCCAGTCTCTAAAACCTTGCTCCTCAAACTTCAGCTGCCTCAGTAGTCCTGAACTCCAATCTCTCCCTCATGACTTTGACCTTCTTTGACTTTGGTTTGGCAACACCGAACTCCTTGCTTAATCTATCCAGGCCTTTATACTGCTTTTATTTCTGTATGGAACATTATTCCTTCTCTCCACTTGGCTTATCAGTTTAGACATCACCACGTTCATTCATTATCACGTGTTTATGGAGGGAGGAGGAAATGTGGCTCAAGTGTATGGGTGCCTGCTTCCCACATGGGAGCTGCTCCAATTTGGTTCCCAGTGCCTCCTGAAAAAACAAAAACAAACAACAAGCAAAACAAGTGCAAAAAGCATTCAGGGAAGCTGATGTGGCTCAGTGTTTGAGCACCAGCCTCCCACGTCAAGGTCCCGGGTTCAATCCCTGACACCCTGTACCTCAAAAAAAAAAAAAAAAAGTTTATGGAGGACCCATTACATATCAAGTACCGGGATTCAGCAGCAAACAAGATTTACACAGTCCCTGTCCTCATTGACATTTACACTCTAGCTTTGCCATGCCTGGCAAGCCTGGATTTGGGTCTTCTCCTATGTGTTTCCATAGTACCCCACACTTATCTCATAGCTCTTCTCTTAATAAAATTAATTGCTCATTACCTGGAGGTAATGCTTAGCAGATTGTAAACTCTGAGGGGCATGAACCACACTGTCCTGATCCTCACTTTATTCCCACCACCTACCACATTAAATATTTGTTGAATTTCGAAAGTAGTGAAAACTCAGCTTGGCTCTGAAACATATCCAGAGCACCTATGCTGCGCACTGTGGAAAATAAAGATACGGGTCCATCACACCAGCCTGAGGGACAAACCAAGGGTTAGGGTGATCACGACCAAGATCTCTGACTCTTGGGGCTCGGGTCCCCACTTGCTGTGCTAACAAGCCCAAGCAGATACTATCTCGACTCTGCCTGCAGGGTAATTTGCCACTGTTCCCACCACCAGCACCAACTCAGCCTCTGCTAGAGAAATCTCTTCCTTCTCAGGTAACTTTTTTTGTGTGATTTAAGTGTGCAATTCAGTGGCATGAATTATATTCACAGTGTCGTGCAACTATCACCACTATCTATTTCTAAAACTTTTTTATCACTCCAAATGGAAGCTTTATACCCCTTAAGCAATACTAGACCATTCCCTTCTCCACCAGCCCCTGGTAACCTCAAATCTGCTTTCTGTCTTTATGAACTTGCCTATTTCAGATACAGCGTATAAATGGAATCATTCAGTGTTTTTCCTTTTGTGTCTGGATTATTTCACTTAGCACAGTATTTTCAAGGTTCATCCATGTTGTAGCATGTATCAGAACTCACTCCTTTTTTATGGCTAGATACTATTCCATTGTATGTATGTACCACATTTTGTTCATCCATTCATGTGTTTGATGGACGTTTGAGCTGTTTCCACCTCCCAGCTATTATGAAAAACACTGCCATGAACATTGGTGTACAAGTATCTGTTCAAGTACCTGTTTTCTATTCTTTGGGGGGATATACCAAGTAGTGGAATTACTTGGCCATATGGTAGTTGTATTTAAAACTCTCTGAGGAACCACCAAACTGAGTTCCACAGTGGCTGCACTGTTTTACATACCTGCCAGCAGTGCACACATTCTCAGGTACTTTTAAGGTCCGCAGTCCGTAGAGTTCTTTTAGCTTTATTGACCCTTCTTAAGCCTCCAGGAACCACGTCGAAGTCTGAGAAGCAGCAGCTACCCATGCAAGAGGGTCTCGCTGTCAGTACCTCCCCTGCCAGGTGCCTTTGACTTTCTCCTCTCTCACTGTGAGACTCCTGCCTTTCCTGGGCACTGTCTCAATTAAAACTGGCAAAGCCTGGCTGTATTCCTATCTCAAAATGAGGAAAGTAAGTGTGACTAGAAACAACCTTATTCAGCTTTGCGTAAGTTAGATAGATTGCTCTCTGTTTCTTGATGAAGTGAAAGTCAGCATCATAGACTGATGAGGACCGTAAACGATGGTGCAATCTTCAGGAGGCAACTTGGCAATGCGTATCAAGAGTTTTCTTTTATTGTAAGATTCACATCCTTTTACAGAGCAATTCTTCTCCTAGGAATCTATCCAGAGAATACTCTGAAATGCATTGAAGCTATGGTTGCAGGTACCCAAAGTGCAAGCAAAATGCTCAGGAGGAATTTGTCTCTATCAGACAAAAATAGTTCCTGAGAAGCTCCTAATGAGACGTTCAATTTTCAGATGAGAGTCGCTATTACAAGACATTTGGGTCCAAAACCCAGCCATCTGGAGGATTTGATAATCTACTGGGGCAGGGGGAGCAAACTCTTTAATGTGGTAGAGGATTGAGGGTGGACTAAAATTTCAGAGCTCAAGTTCCACCTCGACTTCCTCAGCGGCCTTGGTATGTCATCTAACCGCCGAGGCCTGTTTCCTCATCTACGAAGCGGAGGCAACACCTCTCTACCTTCGACAGCCTGGAAGGAGGGGTCCAGCCTTCCCTGTCCACCATGCTAGTGGGCTCTTTGTAATGACAGGAATTCTCTTCAACCGCTCCCTGCTGTGCGTTATAATAACGACGAAATCCTTAGCACAGCTACGAGGTTCCCAACAGCCTGGCTCCAGCCCACCTGGGCAGCCTCCCTGCCGGTCCCTGTGCTCCAGCCACACAGCTTGTCTTCAGCTCCCAGCTGTGCCAAACTCCTTCCCCTGGGGGCTGTTGCGCGCACCGCTCCTGCTGCCTAGAATACTGTGCTCCCTGTAGCAGGGGCAGCTCCTGCTTTACGATAGCCTGAGGTTAAATGCCCCTCTCCCCAGGACATCCTCCCTGATAATCCCCGGCACGCTAAGGCCCTCTAACATCCTCCCGTATTGCCTCTCCAGGTCCTTTCCAAGGCTCCTCACAATGGTCATGAAATGCCTGTTGATGCAATAATGCATTTGGTTGCCTCTCTCTTTAAAAACTCCATGAGGGCAGGTTCTGTTTCTGATTTGTTCATGATTGAAGTTTGGGGGCTTGGCAGACAGAGAACCCAGCACAGAGACAAGCAGTTATTTGCTAAATGCATGAATTCTGAAAAATCTTAGAGTGTCAGAGATAGAGAGGACCTTTAGAGAGCCAGTGCCTTCGTTTTAGACCTGAAAAAACCAAGGCCCAAAGAGGATGAATAACTCCCCAGTATGGCCTGGCCTGTGGGTACAGGAGGTAGTTTTAGAATTCTTTCTACAGTTTCCAAGAGCCTACTATGTTCCCGGCGCTGTCCTAGGTGCTGGAGATACAGTGCCAGACAAGACCGAGAGGCTCCCACCTCCTAGAACTTACATGGCAGTGGAGGAAGGTGCCAATAAGCAGATAAACAAGTAGGTCTATAATATCCCTGGCAGTGATAAGTGCTATGAAGAAAAAGAGGTGCTCTGATGAAAAAGCCACATAACCAGTGACGACTCAAACCCATGTTTTCTGGTTCCAAACGCAGGGCTCTTTCCACACACTACGCTGCCTGCCCTAAGAAAATAAACAAAATCATAATTTATGAGGCTCCCTCAGCTGCTGTGTGTGCACTTGGTGGGGTGAAACCCTCACGCTGTCCATGAAAAAGGGCCAACATCATCAGAAGCAGCAGCTGACTGGCTTGCCTGCTAAAGCAGGTGTCATGGTACCAGCCGGCCTGGCCTCCACCGCACTGAAACTTTACATCTGGCACCCGAAGAGAGAGGGAGTGTGTTTAAATAAGACAGCTATTGACCTGAGTGGATTCAGGAGACCTAGAGTTGGCTGGTCTCTGGGAATGATGCAAACCACTGGGGACAGTACTCAGGAGGCAAACAGAGAAAACAGATGGACTCAAACTACAGGCGTGACTATTGCCTAAGCACCCCATACATCACCGGGGGACACGGGGGGAGGCCTCTTCTCTGCTGGAGAGCTGTTTATTTTTTTCATTTATAAAGGCGCCCTCTGATGTCTGTACTTGGGGAAAGAGAATGTACACTCAGACCACTGGCTTTACTCTAGCCTGTTTGAAGTAGAAATAGGGTTGAAACAAGAGTAGAGAATGCACGTGGAATGGCTTGGCAGCCCCTTGAATGGTTATGGTGCTGGGGGATCAAAGGGGGCCATGGATTTGACAGGTGAGTGGAATCACAGAGACATCCCCCGGGAACTCTAGGGTCATTAGCTCCCCGGCTTTACTTTGCTAAAACATCAGTTTTCCTATGATGATGTATTGTCTTAAGACACAAAGCGGGCACACTAATGAAGGTTAGTTGGAAAAATTAAATGAAGGACACAACTTATTTTTCCTACGTTGGTATTAAGGCCCAAAGGAGTGCTTTGAAAACAGTAATAGTTATCATTTACTGAGCAATATTATGAACTAGATACTGTACACTTACTATCTCTAACCATTGCAATACTAACCTTGAGGTGGATATTATCTTCACCTTCCAGAGAGCAAACCGAGGCTCAGAGAAGTAAAGTGACCTTCCGTATGTCACACTGACAGTTCACTGGGTCTAAAGTCCAAGTACGTCTTACAAAATCCAAGAAGTGACAACCACTTGCCTGACAGCAAAAAGCTTCTGTCTCCGTGGCTCTGCTGCTTCTAATTTATTATAGGTTGGGAGCTCAGAGAACTCTCGTGACTGACGCACGGTTCTAAGGAGGGGTAGGGGAGCTTCGTGCAGGAGCTTCAGGAGAGCTATTCCCATATTTTAGGAGTGAACTTTGGGGTTTGTTAGCGAAAACCTTACTGCTAGAGAAGTATATTATTGTATAGTACCAAGTATTCAGTGAATGCCTGCTATGAACCTTAATTTGATATTCAAGACTGCTTCCTGCAACACAACCAGTGAGAAACCAGCTCATGTCAAGGATGGATGACGAGAGGACATGCTCAGTGTGCCCCTCAAACCCCAGCTCTACCATATACTAGCTGGGCAGCCTGCCCCTCAACTTCCTAATTCGTACAGTTGGGGTGATACCTATACCTCACAAAAACGTTGGAAGTGTTAAACGATATAAAGTCAATGGCAGCACCGGGCGTAGGATAGGCATACAATAAACATGATTTGAGATGACTTCAGTTGACCAGTCTGGGACTATGGGTCATTTGGCCCATAGAATTCCAGGGAGATGCAGTCAGTTCCAGGTCCACATCAGAATGTGTTTTCGTGCGTCACAAAGCTGCCTACATGAATCCTTAGCGGAACCGTGGAACCAATCCCATCTCCATGGTTTAACTGGGACCATGGCTCAGGCAAGAGCCAGAGGATTTCCAAGCATGAGATGACCCAGCAAAAGGCTCATCATTCCATATTAGAAGACACTTCTAATATGCTCCTGCCCTGAGTTTTCAAAGGATCAAAGGAGTCATTCTCCTAGAGCTGGACTAAATCCAACTTCAAATTATTTTCCTCTGCTTGTTCCAGCTCAAGATGCAGGTGCAATTTGGCTCTTACTTATGACCTATTTCACACTAGCAATTCTCTTTCCAGGTTATCTGGTAATTTTTCTGATGTACAAATCTGACATGTTAAAATTCCTCAGTGAAAATTCCCACTGTCCATAGTGGAAAGCCTAAACTACTTAGCAAAGTCCTCTGTGACGTGGCCCCTGCCTACTTTTGGCCTCAACCTACCACTCCTCCCCACAAACCTCCCTCTACCCTCCCCATGCTTTCTCCTGTGTCCATGCCTTCATAGGTCCTGTTCCTTCTACCCAGGATGCCCTTCTCACTTTTTCTTCTGGCCAACCCCTAACCTTCTCAAGACCTCAGCACATGCGCTCCCTCATCTGAACCTTTCCTTTATCTCTAAGGCAGCCACAGGCACCCTTTGTGCTCACACTACCAATCTGTGGGCACACACCTCCATTACACAGGAGGAAGGACACGGCACAGTGGAAAGAATACAGACGTCAAGTCGGAAAGACCATCGTTCAAATCCTGGTCCTCCCTCCAGGTAAATACCAACCAGGGGAGAGAACGCCTAATGGGTAGCCTGTTGGGATGCTTCTCCAGAGGTGGAGACGGAGGCAGGTGGTTATAGGCCAAAGACTCAATGTCCTGAGCCACTGGGAAGATCATCCGAAGGTTGACAATTTTAAAGCTGTAATTCATTTTTTTAAAAAGACTTTTCATTTATTAATTTCTCCCCACCCCCCTCATTGTCTGCTCTCTGTGTCCATTCCTGTGTGTTCTTCTGTGTCCGCTTGTCTTCTCTTAGGCAGCACTGGGAACCGATCCTGGGGCCTTCCAGTGTAGGAGAGAGGTGCTCAATCTCTTGCACCACCTCAGCTCCCTGGTCTGCTGCATCTCTTATTCTCTTTCCTCTGTCTTTTTGTTGCGTCATCTTGCTGTGCCACCTCTCTGCTTGGGCCAGCTTGCCACTTGAGCCAGCATTCCTACGCGGGCCAGCACTCCACTAGGGCCAGCTCGCCACACAGGCCAGCACTCCCCGTGTGCCAGCTCTCCACTTGGGCCAGCTTGTGCCAGCTCGTCGCGCAGGCCAGCTTGCCCTCACCAGGAGGCCCCGAGAATAGAACCCTGGACCTCCTATATGGTAGACAGGAGCCCAATTGCTTGAGCCAGATCCACTCAAGGAGTAATTCATTTTCACTCACCTTCCATTTTCACTCACACACCCATCACTGAGAGTCAGCATCAGATGAAGTTTTGCTACTCCCAAGCATTAAGGTCTTCTGGTTTCTCTGACTTTAATTTTTCACGATAAATTTATAAATTGGCATTCTGGCTTTACTAAAAATAAATGTGTCCCACTTTTGCCACTTACTGGTCAAATCATTTTAACTCTCTGAGCCTCCCTATCTTCATGTCATGAAGATTTGAGAAAGTGTATTTAAATATCTAGCTCAAATCTTGGCACATCAGGTAAGCACTCTGTAAGTATTATTCTATTATGGTAGCACATGATAATTATTTGTCTATGTCTCTGCCCACTAGATTGTAAATTCTTCAAGGATAAGAAGTTCATCTTTGTATCCCCAGCATCTAGCCCAGTGTTAGACACATAATAGACTTTTATTTTTTCCTTTTGGTACCCGGCCCGGGGATTGTACCCGGGACCTCGTATGTGGTACGCCAGTGCTCAACCACTTGAGCTACACCAGCTCCCCACAACAAACTCTTGGCAAAAGCTTGTGCATTGTACAAAATGTCAGTCCCAGAAAGACAGGAACCTCTTCTGTGCTTCTCTTACATCCTTCACAGCTGCCACCATGGTTGGGCAGATTAGTTAGCATTCAAGGCACACATATAAATGCACCAACACATTCTTCTTCCTCAGGGGTTGCTATACAGTGAAAAAGCCACACGATTTAAAGTCAGAAGATCCAGTTCTAGACCAGGCTCATTCCCTTACTGTGAGATGTTGGGCATACTAGCTAAACAGTCTGGGCTTGTTTTCTGCAAAATAGGGAATACAAAGACCTTGCAGATTATTCCAAGGATGAAATAAGATAAAGCACCATACGAAAAAAAAAAGTAGAAGATGGCTAAGGAACAAGGAACACACTTATATCAGGCTTTATGGTTTACAGGGAAATGGTTCTACCATCTTATGTCCCACTCTAGGAGAGAATAAGAGCACAATACCACGATTATGCTGTTTATATCATCTTCATACATCTTCTTATATACTTGAAGGACCTATCCTAGGAAAACATGGTTTTGATATTCAAAATGGAGAATACTGCCTTGACCTAATCCAGTGTAATCACTGGGCAATAACCGCCCCAGGGCCACTTTCTTGCTTGAGAACCTGTGCATGGCTTAAATAATTTCCCCCAGAATTTCTTACAAAGGTTACGTGAAAGGCAAGGCCAAGGGCTGGACAGTCTTTTTCAAGGCAAACTGTGTTCTTGATTTAAACTCTAATCAGTTAAATGGATTGCTTTGGGGTCTATTCTCCAGAAGAGTTTCCTGGCACTCTAAAATTAATCAGAAAGCTTTATTTTATTACAGTCTTTCTTTAAAGAATTCTTTTTTTAAATTGTATAATTCCATTTATATGAATGTCCAGAGAGGCAAATCCATTGAGACAGAAAGTAGATTAATGGTTGCCAGAGGATGGGTGGAGGGGAGAATCAGGAGTGACTGCCAGGGAGTACAGGGTATTTTGGGGGAAGTGATGAAAACATTCCGGAATTAGATTGTGATGACGATTGCACAATCTTGTGATTCTAACTAAAAACCACTTTAAAAGGGTGAATATTATGTTATGTGAATTTTATCTCAATATAAAAAAAGGACTAGAAAGCTACGAGAGTGTGATGTTATTGTAAGGGAAGCTATATAGATTAATGGAACAGAATCAAGAGTCCAGAAATAGACGCACGCATGTCAACTGATTTTTTTTTTTAAGATTTTTAAATTTATTTCTCTCCCCTTCCCACCCCACCCCCACTCCCAGTTGTCTGCTCTCTGTGTCCATTCACTGTGTGTTCCTCTGTGACCGCTTCTATCCTTATCAGTGGCACCGGGAATCTGTGTTTCTTTTTGTTGGGTCATCTTGTTGTGTCAGCACTCCGTGTGTGCGGCGCCATTCTTGGGCAGGCTGCGCTTTCTTTCGTGCTGGGCAGCTCTCCTTACGGGGTGCACTCCTTCCGCGGGGGGCTTCCCTATGCGGGGGACACCCCTGCGTGGCAGGGCACTCCTTGCGCGCATCAGCACTGCACATAGGCCAGCTCCACATGGGTCAAGGAGGCCTGCGGTTTGAACCGCGGACCTCCCATGTGGTAGTTGCACGCCCAATCTATTGGCCAAGTTCGCTTCCCTCAACTGATTTTTTAAAACACTGCCAATAAGGAAAAGATATTCTTTTCAATAAATGAAGCTAAAACAACTAGATATTTGTATGGGCGGGGGGGGAAATGAGCTCTGATAATTCATAAACAAAATTAAACTCCAAATAGATCAAAGACCTAAATGCAAAAGTTAAGACTATAAAACTTAGAGAAGAAAACATGAGAAATCTTTGTGACTTTGGGGTAGGCAAAGATTCCTTTGAACACAAAAAGCACAAACTACTAAAGAAAAAAAATGATTAGGTTTCGTAAAAATGAAAAACTTCTGCTCTTCAAGAGACACCATTAAGAAAATAGGTAAATTAAAACCACAAAGAGATGCCACCACCCATCTGTGATTAGAGATAGTTTTACATCTTTAAATTCTTCTTAACATTTATTACTCTACTTATCTAACTCTGTAATTTAGTACGTATGGGATACTAAACATAATTGAATCTTTGTAGATTCAAGACCACTTGGCAAGGATGCTGTAGAGAGGAGTCAAGCATCAGAAGAGTGGCTGGCTTAGATAAACATTAAGATCTCCTTCAATCTGTGATTTGAGCACCTACTTGAACTTAGATTTGTAAAAATGAACATCATCACCAGACAGTGTGAACTAATACATTGCTGAGGGGCCATAAAGCTTAGTGGATAAAACTACAGGCACTAGAGCCAAACTGTCAAGATTTGTATTCTGGTCCTGTCATTTGTTAGCTCTGTGATCTTGAGCAAGTTACTTAATCACTCTGCCTCAGTTTCCTCATATGTAAAATGGAAATAAATATAACTATCTCACAGTATTGCTAAGTGGATTAAAAGTGGCCACAGGGCTGCTGAGGGCAGGGAGAGGGAAGAAGAGAGATGACGTGGGGGCATTTTCAGGACTTGGAGTTGTCCTGGGTGGTACGGGGACAGATGCTGGACACTGTGTGTCCCGCCATGGCCCATAGGGTGGATTGGGGGAGAGTGGACTACAACGTAGACACTGTCCGTGTGGGGCAGCAGTACTCCAAGATGTACTCACCAGGTGCAGCGAATGTGCCATGATGATGGGAGAGGTTGTTGATGTGGGAGGAGTGGGGTGAGGGGGGTGGGGGGTATGTGGGGACCTCATATTTTTTTAATGAAACATTTAAAAGAAAAAAAAATTACAATGGAACATTCTTAAAACAGTGCCTGGCACATTTAATAAGTGATCCCAAAATGTGAGTTATTCTACTTCATATTAAGTGATTAATATGTGCCAAAACAGAGGGACTTTCCATGCATCATTTCACTTGAGCCTTAATACAACCTTTTAAGGTAGGTGGTAGTATGTATGAAAGATGAGGAAATGGAAGTTGTAAGAGGATGCGTACCTTACCTAAGGTCAGTCCTTCAGACAGGGTTTAAATCCAGGGCCCACTGCCCGTGTTGCCTCCCAAACCTATGTTGTTTCCATCACAGTATTCCACTTCCCCAGTATGCCAAAGCTGTTGAGTGTGTACAAAATGGAGATGAATTTATGCTAACCCAGTATAGATCCTATAAACTGCCTTTTGAAATAATTCCCCATATCCGCTTGCTTTCTTGTCAATTGTCTCATTCTTAAAGCAAAAGAGAAATAACTCCATTAACTAAGGACTAATCATGCTTTACCTACATCATAAATGTGTAAATGGGGAGCAAGGGTCAAACCGCTGAAAAGACCCCACTAAAATGGTGAGCCTTCCCCAGCCTGTTTCTCATCTTAAGTCCTTGGTGGTTCTTTGCACAGGACTATACAATTTTGCCCATTATGATTATCTCCATTTCTGAATTCTTAAGGTCTTTGTTGTCTAACCACTTACCTAGGAATCTTTTCAACTATTATATCATGCTATTTAGTGTGTACATCCTGTCACTCCAAAGTGTGTAACCTCTGAGATCTTGCAATCCCCAAAACATCTTGCCCAGGACTAAACATAACTAGCATTCAACAACTGCTTGACACTCGGGACTTGAGTGATCCAAAGCAGATACTAAACAAGGTGTTTTTTCCACTCTTCAAGAGCAGTCTAATAAAAAGTTTATCACATGGTCTCCCAGTGACCCCGCTGCTGCTCCCAACAGCTCGGGTGGTGGGAGGAGCGGCAGTGGCCAGCAGCCCGGCTCTGAGAAGGCTTTCAGCGTGCTGCATCCTACAGCACCAAGATGCCCAAGAGGGAGGTCGGCTTGGCCAAAGCAGTGGGGAAGAAGCCCAAGAGGAGGTTGGCAAGGCTATCCACTAAACCTGCTCCTGTGAAAGTGGAAGTGAAGCCAAAAAAAGGTGGTGGGAAAGGATAAACCTTCAGACAAAAAAGTACAACCAAAAGGAAAAGGGGAAGCAAAGGGAAAACAAGCAGAAGAGGCTAACCAAGAAGCTAAATAAGATTTACCTGCAGAAAATGGAGAAACTAAAAACGAGGAGAGTCCAGCCTCTGATGAAGCAGGAGAGAAAGAAGCCAAGTTTGGTTAATGCCGTATACCGTGTCTTATCAGTGGCCCCCGTTTCTCCCTTCTCGTACAATCCAGAGGAATATTTTTATCAGTTATTTTGTAAATACAGGTTTTTTTAGCAGCTCTAGAAAAAACATTTTTAAGAAGGTGATTGGAATCCCACCTCATCCCATTTTTTAAAGTGTAAATCTTTTTTTATAAAGGGGAAATCATTTGCTGGTTGTTTATTTTTTGGTACAACTAGAAAATAGTGGGCTATGGCATTATGGGAGGCTTTGACTGTCTTGGATGTCAGCATTCCACTGGGCAGGGCTGGTGGTTTTTATACCCTATAACACCACACATACTAAATGTTAATTTGGAATTACAGTCATGCATGTAATATATTTTGAACATTTTAAATTACTCCTATTCCCATGTTTTTTAGTAAACATGTTTCTTAAAACCACTCCCTGACCTTGGATCTCCCTGTCAGAACTCTGTAACATCCTTGGTCGTGATTATCCAGTTTTTCTAATAACTTCGTTATGTGCTGTAAAGGACTGGAAACGTGAGTATGTAGTGTATATGGTATTAAATTGGGAATTAGTGGGACTTAAAGATGTAACTGCTAATCAACATTTGAAGATATTGGTACTTGATATCCTCTTAAGGAAAAGTTGCCTCCAAATTTTAAGCTAGAGAGTCAATGGAATAACTTTAGAAGAACAGCTATTTAACTTCTTAGGTTTTCAGTACATACATTAAAAATTGTGTACAAATTGTTCATAATGTCTGTGCTTACCTTCAAAACAACCAATAAAAATCTCAATTATGAAAGAAAAAAAAAGTGTATCATATAAAATAATTAGCAGCTTAGGAAAGAAAGGCTAAAAGACCAAAAGAAAGATGTTAAAGGACTGGCCATGAAAAACTGAGTATTCAAAAAAAGGGGTGGAGGTGGGGGAGAGTGTCAAGGTGAAGCTTCAGGAAACAAGGAGTCTGGCAATAAATGAGAAAAAAAAGGGGGCGGGGGGGGGGGGGGGGGATGAAAGGGAAGGGGAATTCTAGAGTCAAGGTGGGTTTACCAGATGGAAAAAGTATTGGCCCAGCAGCCTCACCAAGTTTCTCCAGCTAAGGAGCCTGGGTGGTAACGTGTGGGTGGCCCACACTTAAATACAAGAAACTGGACACAGATACAAGTGGAGAGAAGTGTCATGCAGCAGGGAACGGCAGGAGTCAATCCTAAATGTAGGCATTTGGGTACAATGTGCCCTTCAGAGAGGGCATGGTGACAGCATGGGCTAATTTACAGAGCTGCTAGGGTTATAACTCAGAAAGCAATACTGCCTTCTCCCAACAAAATGAGGCAGCCCCAGAATGTTTCATGGTGGTAAAAAGCTGCATTACAACATACTGAGATCCCGTAACCAATGAAAGGAGACAAGTTTACCAAAACGAGTCTTGACACAGAGCACATTTCTGGCAAATACATTATTATGCACTCATTCTACTCAGGTCCTGCAGAAACTATTTAGTTTCCTTATATGGCCCTCCTCTTCAGCTCTCTCCTGTATAACTACTAATGTCTTTGTAGAAAAACAAAGATAGAAAAGGAATAGAACTATTCCACTCATCCCCTCTATTTCCTAAGGTTTTTTTTCCTCTCAGGGAGGACAGTGGAGGTTCGCATCACCGAGAGCACTGGGGAACTACTAGCTTTTGAAACCACTTTTAAAAAATTGATTCAGCTAGGGAAATCTATGTTGATGGGGGAAGGAAGACAAGGGAATACTGCAATTATCCACACTGCTTGCCAGGATTAAGCAGCCTTGTTTTATCCTATTAGAACATAAGATACAATGTGCATGCATTATCAGCAATTCTCACTATCATGGCAAACAAAACCAGAGAAAATGCCAGCTGTCACTCTTAACTCTTGGCTTAGTCCTCTTCTTAAAATACTTCTATAGGCTGTCACAGTCTTTATAAATAAAATCCAAATCCCTCAGCAGGACCTCTAACTTCTTTTCTCAAAACATTTCCCTCCCTATTCCCAAATTCTGGTTCACTTTCCTCAAAAAGCCATGCTTCATTTGCCCTGGAAATCCACTGTCACTCTTTGCTTGGCAAAACCCTACTCATCCTTCAAGAAACTGCCCAGTTTCCTCTCCTCCAGGAAAACATCCTCAATACCCACCCCACTACAAGCTCTCAGAGGACCCTGTGCCTACCTGTCACTGTACTCACAGTGTGGTATTACACTTGCATATTACTGTTTGCAATTACTGGTCTGTCTATTAGCTCCTTGAAGACAAGTGTCAAATCCTATTTGACACTATATCCGCGTCAAATCCTATTTGACACTATATCCACGTGCCTGGCTTTAAAGGCCTGACATACACTCAATAGACAATAAATGTTTCAATGAAGAGTAAATATAGCTCTCTACCAATCTCATTTTCTTTTGGTATGAAAATATCCACTCTTCTTAAAACCTTTCATAAAACAGGGCAACTATCTCCTCTCATTGACCACGTGTACATCCAGAACGATGGCTTTGAAAGAGTATAACATCTGGGTTTTATCCTTGATAATCCTTTTGCAAGATGGTAGCTGATTGCATCAGTTACATCAGAAAGGAAGCCACCATATGTAGAACACCTGTGTGCTAGGCACTGCGTCCCAAATTTATGCTACACTTATATTACTTCAGTCTTGACAACTCTTGGTCACTTGTTCTGGCTCTATTTTGATAAAGAACTGGAGGCTTAGAAATTTGCCCAAGTTACAGAGCTAGCAAGTGATGAAGCCAAACAAACACAATGTGCAAATCAGAACTAGATTTTTCTTATAAATGAAGTAAAAATTGAGGTTGGCTGAAAGTAAGATTTCCCAGAGGGTTGAAAAAATGATGAAGGCAGCAAATAACTGGTCCATTAAAGACTATGGCTATGCAGTTTTAACAATATAAACTGAAAATCAGTCTTATTCCTGTTCAGAGTTTAAATAACCACAGACGCTGCTCCTGTCCTGTCAAATAAAAGATCCATCAGACATTCAGTTTGAAGTACTGTTTTAAAACAACTTCTCAAATTTATTTAACTCATGTGGATAACATGAGAGAGTACTACATAAAAAGAAAAACACAGCCACCACTCAATATTTACTAAGTCTTGCAGACAGCTCATTGTTTAGGCAGCATATTGGGCAGGGATCACAGGATTTGCATTATCCCTTGAAAGATGGAACACCAACCAGCACCAGATTTTTCTAGTTCAAAATTAAGTTTTATTAGAGATCCCAGCATTAAAAACAAAAAAAGAAATGGATTATTTCTTTAATTTTCCATTCCTATTTTAAAAAATGACTAGAGGCCTTGACAAAAACAATATTTAACAGGGACTCCTCTCGAGAAGTCATTTGCAAATGACTTCTATCCTCTCTCCATCTTTTTTCATTTTTAAAAGGGTTTTGGAATATGTCAACCTGTACTCAGCTTGCTATACAAAGCCTCTGCTTTCTCTGAAGAGCCCAGGGTGACGGCTGTTGAAGAAGCTTGTATTAACCCAAGGCCAGTCATAATCCTAACCTTAAACAGTAGACAGCCAATTGCGTCACATATTGCATACATCAGGCTAAAATGGAAAGGGCACACCAGACATCCTTTGTCTGCTACTTGTGAGTCACAGCAGCAGCCGGGCCTGTGTATCTCTGTGCTCCTTTTACCGGAGCTCACTGGCAAGTTCACACCATCCCAACCCGTTGAGCCCACTGCCCTTTTGGCCATATGGAGTAGCTTATAAGTTATCACTAGAATAGATGATTTTCCATAAGTGAAAAATGAAGATGTTTTATTTGCTGTCTAGATCTACTAAGGACCATCTCTCCATCTCATGGTTGGGGAGTCTGTACTTTTAAGCAAATGGGGGAGTTAGAAATACAAGGGAGTCACAGCTGTATATAAATAATGTGTGCTATATCAGTTCCTCATTAACTTCCTAGAAAATTGTTGTTTCTGAATGTTCAGTTTCCTTGAGAAGGAGACATTTTATGTAACTATTGTATACTGTATGGAGGAGGGGGTGTCTCATTTTAGCCTTCATTTCTTTGTATAGATTTCACTCTTTAGATATGGAGTGGGGAAAAGGGAGGGAGGGCAGGAGAGCCAAAACCACAAAGAGCAGTATAAAGCACACACTGTGTCAGCAACATGACAACTCCTCTAATATCATCAGTGCTGACTCTAAGTAACTTTTGTGGAGTTGAATACATCATTAAATTTTTATTTGTGCTCTGCCTGAGGCTTTTCCCTAACCACTAATTTCAAGTGAAGGTCTAGAGAGCTTTTGTGAAAGGGGCAGAGCACAAGTAATATCCTGGTCTGTAGCCAGGTGTCAGTGTACTTTATAATGGAGGAAAAGAGGATTACAGGGAGATTTTTGATTCAGTCTCTAGGCCAACCAAAACTTAAGACTTAAAGAAAGCAGTGTCTTGGGTTAGGGGACAGAAGTGTGATGGTGGTGAGGGAGAGTGGTAAACACATTCAGTAAAATTCAAGAGATGATAAACACCATCACAAGTTCACAAAATACAAAGGAGTAAGAATATTTTTGAGTCATACATGGTTCAGGGAATAGGGTGAATGTGGCACAGTGGATAAGCCATTAAATGGCTTCTGTGATAATTTTGAAATCCATTGCAATTTATTTTGGGAGTGAATCCTTGGGGAGAGGTCAAAGATTGTGCTTAAAGAAAATGTCAGTAGAAGGTAACAGCTTTTTAAATATTCTTCTGCCTCTGCTTCCAGGTGACTTCCTTTTGGTTAAAACCCAGAAGAAGCAGAAACCTCACATGGATGGAAGAAGAGTCTTTTGATACAGGTGAGGGGAGGAGCTAGATGAACTTACACAGTAAGTGAGGAGTCTATCTCTTGGTCTTCTCCCTTGATCCTTCCAAGTCTCTAACCTTACAGAGATGACAGTTTATTTCCTCTGGAAGAAACCAGTAATGGACACTTGTCTGTTTGCTTTGCCCAGAGCACCAGTCCCTTTCTTGGGGCCCTTTTGTTCCTCTTTGGGTTCTTTTTTCACAGTCAAGGCAGGGGGTCTGTGTCCTGAGGACGTCTTCATCTTAAACTCCTCTTCACTATCTGTGCAGGATTCACTCTCATAGACTTTTTCAGTCACTGGTGGAATAAAGAAAAAATGGGGCATTAAATGGGTTGAGTAATTTAGAACACTACTTTATCAAGGAAAGAGAGGTCTCACTCACTCCCAAGCCTTCAGACCCTCTTGCTCAAGGCAGGTGTGCCTACCTACTGCTGAAGTGCTTTCCCAGTGGAAGAGATTAAGCCTCAGACAAGAAGCAGATAAGGGATCCAGGATCACACAGCCTCTAGCTGGGACTCAGAATTATCACTCACCCTTATTCCCTCACTGCTTAGCACCTCTGCCTTTAAATGGCCCCTTATCATTTAATTGCCTAGATCCTTTACTTGGGTCCTGGTCTTTGCTAGCTAACTTCCTGAACTTTGCACATGAACCTTCTACATCTAATATCTACTTATACTGCCATGCTTTGATTGACTTCATCAGCCTAATTTCCTTGACCCATAGTGTCTGCCTATTTCCCTTACTGGTTTCCCTGGTCTTAATCTCTGGTCCACTTTCCAGTCCCCATCCTGTCTAGCTAGGCTCCCTCCCTGCCCTGGACCCTTCTGGCTAACCCTATCCTGATGTCACCTACTCTCTGCACATCCTAAGCACAGAGAATTGGAGATCTGTTACTCAGTTGTTTGGTTCTTAGTTCTAGTTAACCCTAGATTTAATAGTAGGCTACATTATGAAGATAACTATCCAAGCAAACTCTATCAGCTGGTAAAGAAACTGATACTTTTCAGAAATATCAATGATAAAAATGAGAAACAAAGTTACCAGTTCTACTCCTTCTATCACTGGAAGTTCTATGTGGCCTTTTTCCCTGCCAGTAAAACTCATTAAACCCTCCCCAATGGAAACTGTGAAAGGAACTACTCCAGTGAGTAGGAAGGCCCGAAGGATACCAGCCCAGACAGTGGCTTCCAACAATTATGTCACAGAACTGATAAGAGTCTCTTCAATATTACTGCAATACATACAACCACCACAAGAAAGAACACTGCTGTCTTCCTGTAACTTTAAACTACTGCAGCAGCTGTATAACAAATGCTGTCTAAATTCTTTCTTAGCCTTCCTGGTTGGAGCAAATGATGGAGAAAGAGTAAAGGAGAACACCTCATTTCTTAGCTG
The DNA here is from genome assembly GCF_030445035.2 of Dasypus novemcinctus. Classification (NCBI taxonomy): domain Eukaryota; kingdom Metazoa; phylum Chordata; class Mammalia; order Cingulata; family Dasypodidae; genus Dasypus; species Dasypus novemcinctus. The sequence goes on along the minus strand of NC_080682.1, from coordinate 106,797,960 downwards.
AACAGAGAAACCTAATATACATAATAAGTGCTCAAGTGATTAAAGTGAGTTACTTTCACCCATTCATAAACAATGACAGTTTTAAACTCCTAATTACTGACAACTTCTAATAAAGTATATTAGTCAAATTGTTCTAGAGGCGTAGGCTTTTGAATCAATCATATCTAATATATCTGTTTTAAAACCTAGTCTGCCACTTATATAACCTTAAACTTAAATATGCATCACAATCACCTGGAGGGCTTGTTACACTAGATTGCTGGGCTCCACTTCGGATACAGAGTTTCAGATACAGTAGGTCTGGGGTAGGACCTGAGAATTAACTTTTCTAACGTGTTCCTCGGTAATACTGATGCTGCTGGAATGGGGACCATGTTTTGAGAACCACTGTTCTTTCCTTCCCTATAAAACGGGGATAATAACTACCTTACAGAATTTACCAATGTGACAAGCAGTCTGGCAAGTCCTTTTCAATGCTATATTTTCCCCTCACTATGGATAATGCGGGAGGTCAGCTGGCTCTTACATTACTCATCCTCATTCCTCTCACCATGAAGGTTGCACACTTAACAGTCCCCACTCTATATAAGAGTTTCTAGAATTTGTCATTACTTTCAAGAGCCTAAAATTCACTTTGCAGACTTCTGCCAACTTAGAGGCTGAAAAATACTTATAAGCTTTAAATATATAGTAAGCATTTTCTAAGGTCTGACCACTCAAACTGTGCTCCACAGACCAGAGGCATCAGAATCTCCCATGAACTTATTAGAAATGTCCTATCTTAGGTACCCCAGACCTACTGAATCAGAAACTGAATTTTCAGAAGATCTTTAAGGGATGCATATACCCAGCAAAATTTGAAAATGTTGCTCTCAGATACGTGTGGCATTTCCACAGCAAGCCTATTCATTCAGCACGTATCCCAGAAAACCACCCGTCTCATATGCATCAGCCAAAGCATTATGTACCTGGACAACTAGACAAAATTATCAACCGTTATTTACTCGATAAATTAGGGAAGTCTGAAAAGTCAACTACAGATACCCAAAAGACTTACTAGTAGTAGGTGATTTTAGACTTTGTTCCTTCATAGCTATCTATATTCCATATTCAAATAGCAGCATGTCTAAACATTAATTACATCCCAGCATCAATTATTTCATTACTTATTAATAAAACCACTGGTTGTCTCACTGACAATTTTATGCAACACACTGCTTGGGGGAGTTAAAAACCAGTTAGAGTAGCACCAACACAATTTCTTAAGCAAATAAAAGGAGCATTTCCATAATTCAAGGACAAGGCAATTTCACCTTTAAAATATAGGACCTTTATTTTAGCTGAATAGCATACTACTTTTCCAGGGTGCCATAAAAAAAGGCTCAGTTTGTAAGGGTAATGTCAGATTTCTTTTCCATTCAGCTGCTTTTCTCTTAGAAATCTACCTCTTTGTCCAGGAGTCCACCCCAAACTTATCTCAAGAGCCCAACTTCCCAGTGCCTGAAGCAAACTCACAAAAAGGGAAAGATCAGCTTTTTAAACCCACAGAAAACTCTGACCCAGCACAAGAAAGGGCAAGCCCCCAGTGCTGGTACATTTGGAAGAGGCTCAGCAGAGAGAGGAAAGCAGAACTCCTTTGTTGGTAACAGGAGCCAGGATTCATTAGGTTGAGCTTGGACTAAAAACTTAAAAAAAAAGTGCTATGTGAGCACAGTTTTTCATTGCTACGTCCAAGGCTCTTAAAAGCCCTGTCTGGAGACAGAAGTGTACAAAAGTCCATATCTCACACCTGGCCAAAACTTGAGTACTGTGTTTTGAACAAAGCAGTAAGTAATTAGCCACAAATTCCCAATGAACTTCACAAAGATACATTTGATTTCTTTTCTTTTGGTAGAAGGAGGAAAAAACTGTCACTGTAGCTTTTGTCCAACTTGAATTTAAAAGATACTAAGAGGGAGTGGATGTGCCTAAAGCAGTTGAGTGCCTGCTTCCCACATGGGAAGTCCCAGGTTCAGTTCCCAGTGCCTTCTGAAAAACAAACAACAAGCAAACAAATGAAAAAAAAATAAACCAACTCAGGGGAGCAGATGTGACTCATTGGTTGAGCACTGGCTTCCCAAATATAAGGTCCCTGGTTCAATTCCTGGGACATACCTCAGACAAACAGACTAAGAAATGAAACAGTATATACATATATGACCACTGATGGCCAAATCAAGAGGCTTAAAAACATACTTTTAAAAGACTGGAAGCAAAACAAAAACAAAAACAAAACAAACCCAAGTCCAGAGTTCAAAAGCTCGGAAGAAAATTGACAGTGAAGAAGACAGAATTTCCACATGTAAGGAATTTTATTCTCCCAATAATATGATACAATCAAAACAGCAGAGGAAATAAACAAAAACAAAAAAATGGCAGAGGCCTTTCCAGGGAATAGGAGGTGGGGAATAACAGGCCAGGATATAAACTGATGTCTTCACTAGTCTGAACAACCACACTGCCTAGAAAAGAATGACCCTTCAGAGTCAGTCTTTAAGACAGAAATTTGAAATAAAAAAGAAAAACCAAGAAAGGGAAAAGAAATCCTCTAGGAGAATAAGCTGTGGCAGGTGGCACAGAAAAGGAGAAATAATTATGGGTTATCCAATAACAAGAGGTTTAAGAGCCTAAACCCACAACTCTTTCCAAACACAAATATATAGTCCATACCAATATTGCAGCATCTCATCAGACATCAAATTCTAGATCCTAAAAGTCCCACAGAAGAAGACAGCCTGGTGTGATGATAGAAAGAGTAGAACAAGCTAAAACATGGCTGAAGAGTTGGCCAATGACTCAAAGCCTGAATTCTAATTCCCCTCTTGGCCTCCACATCAAGTCCATGCTTTTACATAACGGCTCCCAAACAGGAAACATAAAGGAAGCAATCTAGATGACTTACCCCTCCCCAGGCCCCAAGAACAAACACAGGGCATCAGATACCAAAGACTTTGATACTCCCAGAGTCTAATCACCTGTAAGATCTTTTCTACGGCTCAAATTTACAAGGCACATTACAAAAACACAAATGCTCCTAAATGATGACAATAACATCTAAGTGCATATTGTGGTTTCCATCTCAAAAGTGTTTTTAGATATACGACCTCACCTGAATCTTCCCAACAACTCCACAGATAGGCAAAATGGGTATTTTACCTCCATTCCACAGATCAGAAACTACCCCCAGAGGTTACATGACTTTTAACCAAGATCTTCAAGCTGACTTTCATCATCGAAGGACCCAGGGTGTTTTCTATACCTTGGCTCCTCCAGGCATGACCACAGGCGAGCAGCATCAGTGTCAGTATCACTTGGGGGTAATTTGTACGTGTACAGAAGTCTGAGATGCTGTGTTCTAAGAGGGATCATGGTGTCTCTCTATGGTAATAACTCATTTCTGGATTTGGCACCAAATATTTGTTCTTACCTATGCAGCCGTCCTCATCTACAAAGGTTTTAGATTTCAGCACTCGCTTTCGTTTCCTTTTGTTTTCTCCACTTGAGTTCTAAAAGACCAGAGATTACAACATTAAGTTGACCAATGAAGCTTTAGAGAAAAATATCAAAAGCTTCTTAATCTATAAAAATCACTCTCTAATAGTCTTGTATGGTAAAAAGTTGAAAGAGGGACCCCATGCACTTCCTTTTAAGGGACCAGCCCTACCACACAGATTAGTTTTGCTCACTGTATGTGCAGGCTTGATATTCCATTGCTTATGAGATGGAAAGTAGCATGTTGAACAAAGAACTGTGTTTATTCAATCAACAAATTTTTGTTGGGTGCAAGCACACACCATGGTTGAAAACCAATAGGACAAGTACCTTACAGTTTAGTGGAGGACGGACACAAAGAAAACAGACCACTGCAATACACTAGTAAATGTGCTGAAAGAAGAATGCAGCAAATATCAGGAGAGCACACACGGAAGGTCCCAAACCAGACCAGGGCTTCTATGTTATACGCCCTTGCTGGAGACACTTGATACTTCAGTCCTGGCACCTCAACAGCATACCCATCTAATTAAGTCTCAAAAGGGTACTACTAATATCAATTTCCTTTATCTCCATTGGTCTCTCTTATCCCATTTTCTCTTTAGTAAAAGAAGAAATCAGTGTAAGATTTATAGTTTTAATACACTGAATTAAAGAACATTAATTGTCACAAAGCAAAAAAACTTGACAGCATCCATTGTCTCTACTCTTCATTATCTACATTAATAGATTCAGAAAAGATACAGCTTAGGATCATTCAGAACTGTATTTTCTCATTTGTTGCCAGCTATTCCCATCCAGCCCTTTTCCAGAAGAGCTTCTAAAAAGCAACCAAGTTTGTTCTCCTTTATCTCTCACTCCTTGCTCTGAGGCAGGCAGGACCTCTTTTTGAGCAATTCTAACAGAAGTTGTATAGCATAGCGATCCTAATTCTGGAGGTCATGAAAAACAAAACTATTCCCAAGGTCCACTTTTGTGACCATTCTCAGACTATACCCTATAGCTGAAATCTCAATTCAGGTAAGAGAGGGAAATCTCATTTCTGTACAATCCATAAGAAAGCAAAATGAGACAAGAGCCATCTACTGGCATTTGTAAAGAATAGAGCAAGTGACCCAAATTGATTTAGTATAGTAGTTTTAGGTCCTTGGGTGAAAAAAGACTCATGGAAATGCAACCATCCCAGGAAAGTTTTACCTTGATTGAAGAAGGCTCTAGCTCAGTCTCTGGCACTGGTTCAGGAGGTGGAGAAACAGGAGGAGGTGGGGACGGTGACTCAGGTTCATAAGCCCCAGGAGAGTCTGGTATGACCAAAGTAATGAAACATGTTTAGATAAGGGAACTACAAGCACTATCTGGTACAATGCCTTCTCCACTGGCTCTCTAAACTTCCATGTTTAGCAAATGGCATTTTGCAAGCAGTAATTCATGACAACCAAGCACTGTGTAGTTATAGTTATCTTAAAAATGCATGTTTTATTAGTTTTATACAAATAAAACCAGGGAATCAAGAATTATTCCAGCTGGAATGTAACTTAGAAATCTTTTTTTTTTTCTTTTTAAAGTGGTTTTATTGAGATATACTCACATCATACAATCATCGAAAATGTACAAACAGTGGCTCTCAGGAGAATCACAAGAGTTGTGCATTCTTCACCATAATCAATTTTAGAAAATATTCATTACTCCAAAAAGAAGAATTCCAGGCACCTTATTCCCCCCTATTATTGGCATTTCACTAGCATTAGAGTGGTACCTTTGTTACAACTGATGAGAAGATGTTAAGATATTACCTTTAACTGTAGTCCATAGTTTGCATTAGGTGTATTTTTTCCCATGAATCACCTTAATATTAACACCTTATAAGAGTGACATTTGTTGTGGTTCATGAACAAACATTCTTATGATTTGTACTATTAACTAGAATTATTGTCCACAACCAGGTTTCCTGCATTATACAGTTTCATGTTTTATCCACCTTGGAGACAGATCATCTTAGCTAAAGTTTCATTTTACAGATAGAATACAAAACTGCTTTATAAATATCTACTCATCACCTATCACAGATGATGTATTTCACTTACATTGTTTCATTTTATCCTCAAAACAACCCTAAGAGACAGATATTATTATTCACATAGTAAGAGTTCAGAAAGCAGAGGTTCAGAGAGGTTAACTTGTCAAGGTCATAGAACTTATAACCAAGGCAGGAAATTTTAAACCCAAGCCATTCAGATTCCAGAGCCTTACTATTCACCTATACCATGCAGCCTTACCATTCAGGATTAGACATTTTCTCTCAAGATGAAGTAAGTAGAGATAATTAGCAGATTACACCAAATGTTCTATGCCAGTGTCTTTGATAATGTGACCAAAGGACTATTTGCAATTTCCTGAGAGGTTTGTTAGACTGAAAGTTTCCAGCTAAATGTTAAAAGCATAAGCTTTGGGGGAAAAATCACTTCTGGAATGATGATAACAAAGCTCCAGGACCACCTAATATTGTGCATGGGAATTTTTTCTAGGGATTGTCCCACTGATGAGGCTTGTTCTGCTACAATGAGATTAGCAGGAGAAGAACACTTTTAGGAAAGAATATTGCTATGGGTACTCTCCGGTTTGCTGGACTTACCCAGGTTAGCTTATAGGGACGTGAAGGTGGTCAACCACCACACCAGGGAACTGAGAGTGCCTACAACTTCAAACAGGAGAATTGCATCCATCAACCATATGGGATCTAAGCCCCCTCTCAATACAGAGGTGAAGTGGACATCGCTATCGCAGGGTCCACAGGACGGAGAATTAAAAGATGGATTAGAGTGGGCTTACTGATATTCTGCTATAGCACTACTGTGACTAGTAATGGAAGAAACTGTAGCATTGATGTGGAGAAAGTGGCCATGGTGGTTGCTGAGGGCAGGGAGAGGAAAGAAGAGATGTGATGTGGGGGCATTTTCAGGACTTGGAGTTGTCCTAAATGATACTGCAGGGACAGATACTGGACATTATAAATCCTGCATTAACCCACTGAAAGGACTGGGGGAGAGTGTAAACTACAAGTAAACTATAATCCATGCAGTGTAGCAGTGCTCCAAAATGTATTCACCAAATGCAATGAATGTGCCACACCGATGAAAGAAGTTGCTAATGTGGGAGGAGTGGAAGGGTAGGGTGTGGAGTATATGGGAACCTCTTATATTTTTTAATGTAATATTTTTTGTGATTTATATATCTTTAAAAAAAAGAATATTGCTATGGAAGTGATATCACCTGAGAAGACATCACCAGATGGATCCTCATCATTTCTGAATAGATCAAGAAATAGTGCTCTTAGTATAATAAGGCCCATGAAAGGGGAAGTGAAAATCCTCAGCTGACCTACTGCTTAATCACCACAGTGAAATTGCTGGTCAGGGACTAACCGGGTGGCTGCTTAGCCTCACCTGCTCCTTCAATCTCCTGGCTGTATTCAAAATCTTAGCACAAGTCTGGGATCTGAAATTCTCCCAACTGATTAGGTCAGTGTTAAAAATTGTTTAACAGTTCAAGGCCAAAGACCTGAAAAGGTGAAATAGCACAAAACCCAGAATGAAACAGTAAATTATACACTTCAAGTATGAAGCAGGCCCCAAAACTTTATAAGCTCTGGGAAAAGAGACAGAAACATAAAGGAAAGGAGCCCCACTAGTAACCCAACTCTGGAAGGTTTGGACACAATGGGAGCTCAAGCAAGAGGAACGTCAAACCAGAGTTAGCACCCATTTTTTTTTTTTTTAAGGTATAGCTGTTAAAGCTGGGCTACGATGGTAGATATGTTACAGTGGTAGGACAAAAGCTACTGCAGTGAGGGAGCCAAAGAAAAGGAATTTTGAATACTCACAGTAATAAATTTAGGAGCTCTTATTCTATTTCCAGTTCTGTAATTACTTGACTTAACCAAGGGAAACAATGAATCCTAGTGGCACCCTCTAACACCCTTCTCCCTATACTATATGAAATTGTTTATCTCTAATCCCTCTCCAGACTCTAACCTCCAAGAAGGCAGAAATGCCATTTCCCTGGCATGGAACACACAGTGATAATAAATCATTTTTGGGGGTGGGGGAGAGGGGAGAAAAGAATCACTTTCCAAACTAAATTTAGGATGAGGGGATTCCTGGTTAAGAAGAAACTGGCATATACATCCTTTTCCCTTCCCACTCCCCATTCCTTCCCTTTAAAACATTATAATGATAAAGGAAAAAAACATTATAACCCCCCCAAAACAAGGAAGAGAACAAGAGCCCTTAAGGAATAAGAAATTTAAACAAATTCCTGGAAGATGGAAGGCAGAAGAGAGAGAATGTCGACAATAAAAGCATCGGTCAATTAGGTGAGTATGATAGTAGAAGTAGTTAAGAAAATTTCTATTTACCTGAATTTTAAAACTGTGTTTATGTATGACTTTGTTAAAATTTTTAAAAAAATATATTTTTTAAAAGGATAAGGAAAATAACCAGCATTTACTGGGCTTTACAAATAATCATTCATTCTTGTAATAACTCTATAAAGTCACTATTACTATTATTTATTTTATACAACTGAGGTTCAAAGAGATAAAAAACAAAACAAAACAAAAACCTACCTACATTCATATTCTAGAATCCAGGTCTTCTGCCTTAGTCTTTACCATTAAGCCAAGTATTTTGTCTTGATACATTTTTAGAGGTATAAGCATAGGGAATGCTTGATATATTGGTATATTTTTAAATGTATTTGTAGCAAAACTGCAGCTCTTCAGGTGAAAGATACTCAAGCAGTAAAACACTACTTATCCCAGGAAAGAACCTTTGTTGGTGCAGAATAAGAACTGTGGTAAAACTAATTTCAGGGATCCAGCAATGTACTTACTTGTTTGCCAGAGATTTCTGGCAAAGAAGGGTTATTAGAATTCCTGGTAATCACAACTTCCTAGGACTCAGCCTTTCTTTTTTTTTTTTAGGAGGTACTGGGGAGTGAATCCAGGACCTTATACATGGGAAGCAGGCACTCAACCAGTGAACTACATCTGCTCCCCTCAGCCTTTTTAAACTCCCTAACCTTACCTAACAAAAGGGATCATTTGCTTAACCTTCTCCATATGAAACTTGGAAGGACTGAAAATGTTAGCATATCCATTAAACTGTATTTATTCTTAGCAACGTAGATACTATTCTATCTGTTATTTCTTTCTAGGTCTGGCCTTTTTTGCTTCACAAAGAGAGTTCGTTGAACTGCTAAAGCTGCTGAAGGTCCTGCCAAGTTGAAGAAAGGAATAGTTACCTGGGTAGAGTTAAGAACATGAAGTTGAAGGGAATATTCTTGCAAATTTACTACTGTTAAACATTTATTGAATGTCTCAATAGGAAAAGTGGGGTGTATACCAATGTGTCCAGAATTGTCCTGGTATTTTTGACACACATTATCTGATTTAATATTCATAAAAAGGTTGTGATAATGCCCCCATTTTAGATGTGAGGGATTAAATAAATAAAGTCATCTGCTTAAGCCACACAGTAAGTTGTGAAGCTAAGATTTAAACCCAAGCCTGCCATTTCTTCCAGTCCTGCGGCTCATCTGCTAACCTCTAGCTTAAGATAGCATATTCAAATACCACATCTTCAATAAAACAGAATTAAAACAATATTAACCTAGAGATTGGGTGAAAGTTTAAAATAAAATGCCAGTGGCTTTGGGACGGAGAAGAAATTTAGAAAAAAAAAATGGCAGATTTATAAATTTAGTCAGATGCCAAAAATTACCTTAGCCAGAGGAAAAAATCTGAAAGCCTCTGCTCTGTATCATACCTTATTATAGGTTGTCCACTGCGATCACATTTCTTCTCATTCCTTTCCAAACTAAATAACCCCACTCATACTTCTAATCATCCATGGGTATTATCTTTTGTAAGCTAAGGATTAGAACTACAGAGTATATTTCAGAAGTATGTAATGAATGCTCAATCAACCACAATAATTCCTTCTGATTTAGAAGTATTCCTTCACTAATACTAAAGCATCTGATTTACCTTTTTAATTGTGCATTAGGCTGATGGCTTCAAAGATTTTTCAAAATCTTCCCCAAGTTCTTTTCCTGATTGGAAATATGGAGGACTGGTCTAATGAGCATGTGTTCCTAGGTTTACTTCCTAGTTTTTACCCCATAAGTCTGCACAAAGTTGCACAAAGTTATTTTATCCATATACTTGGAAATCTTTTTTCCATAGTCTTGGTCTAGCATTTTGATAAATGGTATGAAATAAGTATGTAGCAACTGCCTCCCTAGGATGTTCACAATGCACTACTGCTACCCGAAGAAACATTTAAAAAAATCACACCTCTGAAGGACACTGTACCTCTCACGGGTTATCAGAGACCGAAATCCTTAACACATAAGCATGCCTGTAGTATCTAAATCCATGGAATAGACAAAGACGGTGATCTATACTGACAGATTTAACTTCCTTATACTATTTCTTGAGTGTGTTCATCTCATTTGCATTACTGTCATCTATATGTAGAATTTGTTTTTTCACTCACTTCTTCAGTTGAGCTATTTTACAACAGTGCCCTCAGCCTAAAACTGGAAGGGTCTTTAGTGTCATTCTCTCTTCTTACCATGGTTTTACTTATGTGGTGCAGACCACCACCAATGCCCTTCATGCCTATCAACCCTTCTTAAAAGATCTGCGTGGAAATAGCCAAAGGAAGATCACCTGCCCCCCTCTTTTTCCTAAAGGAAAGGTCTCAAAATAAAAAGCTAAAAACAAAAGAAAATAAAAATTTAAGAAAGAAAGAAAAGAAAGAAAAGGTCTCAGATAATACTGAATATTTACTTAATGATTGGTACCTTATTCTCTTCACCCCTATGTTAGTTATTTTGGCAAATTACCATAAAATCATGATTCTAGTCAAAAGGATAAAGTAGATTTTAAACAGAAATAGGTGCTATAGGGAAGAGGTTGTGGCTCAACTGATAGAGCATCCGCCAACCATGTGCAAAGTCCAGGGTTCTATACCCAGGGCCTCCTGACCTGTGTGGTGAGATGGCTCCCGCGCAGTGCTGCCGCACGCAAGGAGTGCCATCCAGGGGTGTTCCCCACGTAGGGGAGCCCCCTGTGCAAGGAGTGCACCCTGCAAGGAGAGCCGCCTCGCATGAAAGAAGCACAGCTGCCCAGGAGTGGTGCTGCACACATGGAGAGCTGACACAGCAAGACAACACAACAAAAAAGCAACACAGTTTCCTGGTGCCGTGTGAAAAGAATGCAAGTGGACACGGAAGAACACAGAGCAAATGGACACACAGAACAGACAACAGGGGGGAAGGGGAGAGAAATAAATAAAATAAATCTAAAAAAAAAAAAAGAAATAGGTGTTATACATCTGTCACTGCTAGTATTACTAGTCTATTGTGGCCCATAACAAATTACTTTTTAGTTTCTTGAGCATAAAATAATTGATCCCACAAGTCAAAATTAGTAATAATGCCCACCTTCATCTTCACTGCTATCGGACTCAGGAAGTCTGATTCTTCTCCTCTTTCTCTTCATGTTTTCAATTTCTTTGGTCTCATCATCAGATAACTCCACTCGCTTCCCCCTGTTACAACCCAGGAATATACTGAGCATATTACACAGAATAAAAGTGTAAATATTCATATGAGACAACAGGTCTTGTTTTTTAACTCATAGTCTTAATATCAGAGGGTGGAAAAGTTAAGAGTCAAAGTAGACTAATAAGGATTTTTTTAAAAAAGGGTGGCCTGCTAACTAATCACTCCATAGGTCACTCCTTGGGGTGGCCACATTAAAACATTTCTCCAGTATTCTACAGGCACAGGAGACTACAACCAGGTCATTAGGAATCATTCCAAATTCCTTCTTACATCCCTTATTGCCTGTCAATCATTTAAGCAACCACTACCAACATATAAGGCTCTTAGTTAAACACTGAGGACATAAAGATCAAGATGGGGATAGTCTTACAAGAAACTCAGAATGTTATATAAACACAAATAGCAATAATACAAAGTCAAGCATTATACTGAACAAATAAAGTTCTATGGGAAATGACTCTTACTTGAACACTTAAAAGCTAAGTAGTTCACTAGGTAGAAAGGGAAGAAAAATATTTTAAAGAGAAAGAAAATACAAGCAAAGGCATAGATAAAAGACCTTAAGGGAATTCTAATGAACTAATAAAAAAGCCCAGGCTCTATCATGACATTATTTAGCTCCTTTGTCTGGATACTCCATGATACTACTCATTCAATCAACAAATAATTTTGTAAGAGCTGACTGTATATTAGTGGCACAAATAGAAACAAGACATAACTTTTTTCCTACCTTTAGCTAGAAAAAGAACAAATTAAGCCCAAAGTAAGAAGGAGGAAATAATAAAGCTAAGAGGAGAAATCAGTTCAATAGAAAGCAAGAGAAAAAATTAATAAAGCTGAAAGTTATTTCTGGGAAAAGATAAATAAAGCTTATACATGTTACCAATATCAGGAATGAAAGAATCTGTACTGATAACTATAAGTAGTAAAGACAGTCTAAGAATAGGACTATATTATGAACAACATTATGGCAATAAATTTGACAACTGAGATGAAATGGACAAATTCCTTTAAAAACACAACTTAAAAAATTGACCCAAGAAGAACTAGAAAATTCCCACAAAGAAAACTCCAGGCCCAAATTCGCTGATGAATTTTATCAAATATTTAAGGAAGAAATAATACATATCTTACACAAACTCCTTCAGAAAACAGAGGAGGCGACCTCTTCCCAGCTTAATTTAGGAAGCTAGCATGACCTTGATAATAGAACTTGGCAAGGACATGACCAGAAAAGAAAATTGACCAATAGCACTCAGAATCACAGAGGCAAAAAGTCTTCAACAGAATATTAATAACTAGAAGTAAAGCTAAAAAATGTAACATGGGACTTATATAGCATAGTAAAACCTCAGATGAAATATGCATATAGGTAATATTGCATATATAAGACTTTTTCTTTTAAACAACTGAAAAAATGTATGTAAATGTTACAAGATGCTACTATGAGGTGGAAAGAAAAAAAAAAAGACAGGAAAAAAACCCACATTATGCTAAGTGAAAGAAACCAAACACAAAATACTATATATTGTATGAACCTATTTATATAAAAGGTAAATATGAGTCAATTTATAAAAATGGAATTAGATTAGTGGTTACGTAGGGATGGGGAAGGATAGAGGGATTGAGCATTGACTGCTAAGGGTATGGTATTTTTCTTTTTGGAATTATGAAATTGTTCTAAAATTTTTTGTGGTGATGAATGCACAACACTACGATCATACTAAAAGCCACCGACTGTACATTTTGGATAGATCTGTATGACATGTGAATATATCTCAATAAAATAACTTAACAAAAACCTTTGTAATTCAGTTGGGGAAGTTTTTAACAATTTGGGCATGTGGATCTACATTTTTTAATTGTAAATTTTATGAAGTCCAAACACATACCAAGTATTTCCAATGAATGTTTATGTCTGAATTAAGATATGAAAGTAAATGGATACACACCAGATTTCAAATACCTAGTACAAAAAAATGTAAAATATCAAAATAATTTTT